>NC_067152.1:8117847-8788680 GCF_903995435.1 Acomys russatus
TTTCTCAATAAGTACTTGTTGGGGGCTAACTGAGCAATTCTAAGCTCTGTGTGGGAATATGGTAAGGTCGAGGAAATAAAGGAAGCTATAAAGGACTTCACACTGTTGTAACACTTGCCTTGTTTCTGCCATGAGTGTGTGACACCTTGAGGTTAGGCAGCCACGCCACCAGCTGTATGCAACCTAGACTGCAAATTGCATGCCTTAAGGCCTGGACAAAGAACTCAACAGTAATTGTTAAGCATTGTAATGTATAGTGGCTCTTTATAGAAAAACTGACTTGACTTTTCAAATCTCCAGTTTCTTCATCTGGAAGAGGAGGGTGCTAGATAACTCCTTTCTTCACCAGGATGTTTCAGGGATTAAATGAATAAGCAAATGGCCAAGTCCCAAGTCTGACATATCATAGGTGCATCTGAACTGTCACACCGCCCTTCCTGTGCCCATGAAGCATGCAGTCTAGAGGTGGGATAGTCCACAGACACAGCGGATGAACAGAAAGTGGAGAGACATGGTTGAAAGGTCAGTTCTGAGCAAGTGCTGTGGGGTCCTGAAGAGTCTTAGCTGGGGACATTAAGAGTTTGGCATCACTTTTTTCATCATTCTGGAACTCCCTCCTCCTTATCTGTAGAGGAAAGCAGGCCACGTTCCCACAGCCAATAACACCGACCTCCCTGGTTTCACGGCTGTAGTGACTGAAGGAAACAGGCTATGGGAATCCAAGGGGTGCGGGAGGCCGGAATTTGAGCAAATGGAGCACGGCCCCCCTCACCACTGAAACAAGGCAGGGTGTTGACTTCCTCTGATGAAACAGAGCATCGTTTGGTAAGCAGACTGGCCACCTCGTCTGAATCTGAACTACAGGGCCAGCCCTTGACACTGCACACGACCCACGTTGCACTTAGTCTTCTGCACCCTTCCTTCACTGGCCTCCACTTCATGCACATGCCTTCCCATCGGCCAAGCAGCCAGCCAGCTAAGACCACAGTCTTAGGGGTAGCCGAGAGGCCACGCTTGGACTTCGTGCAGTCATGTACCATATCACAGGGGATTCCCTCCCATGATACCTCTGGGTTTGCATCTATCTAGCTCCTTAGGACAACACTGTCACTCCAGCTAAGTTTCTTCTCATTGCTGACCTGGACCTTTGTCATGGGAATCCTTGGTTCCCATCTCTATCTTCTTCTTCTTCTTCTTCTTCTTCTTCTTCTTCTTCTTCTTCTTCTTCTTCTTCTTCTTCTTCTTCTTCTTCTCCTCCTCCTCCTCCTCCTCCTCCTCCTCCTCCTCCTCCTCCTCCTTCTTTTTTCTTTCTTTCTTTCTTTTTTTAAGCTTTTCTTTGGTGTATAAATGTGTGTGTGTGTGTACGTGGTGTGTGTGTGTGTGTGTGTGTATGCATATGCATGTGCAGCCGTGTGCATGGGTATACCCGTGCGTGGGGAGGCCAGAGGTTGATGTTAGGTGTCTTCTTCAATTATTCTCCATCCTCTTTGCGGACACGGGATCTCTCACTAGATCTGGAACGCGCTGATTTGGCTAGCCTGGCTGGCCAGCTTAGGCTCAGAGATCCCTTTGATCTTTGCCTCCCAGCAATTGGGTTACATACACAGTGCCAAGTAAGCATTTATTACATGTGTGCTGAGAATCAAACACAGGTCCCCAGGCTTGCATGGCAAGCATTTTACCAGCTGGGCTAACTCTCTGACCCTTACCGCTACTTTCTTTGCCTATTCTGCATATAACCATGATGCTAAAGGGAATTTTTCAATGGTCATTCTGTGGTCACTTCATTGCTTACAAACCCTCAATATCACCTCATTGTCCACTGTAATAAGCTCTTTATTCTCTCATTCAAGGCCTTACCCAGTGGTGCCCTGGACTGTCCCTGCAAGCTATGCTCTGGCATGAACTTTCCTTCCTAAAAAATTTTACTTATTTTATGTGCAAGAGTTGATGTCTGCCTGTCTGTCTGTGCAGCATGCTCAGCACCCCTGGATGCCTAAAGAAGGCATCAGATCCTCAGGAATGGGAGTTTAAAGCCAGTTGCTTAGATGACACGTGGGTGCTGAGGACTGAACCTGGTTCCTCTACAAGAGCAACACATGCCCTTAGCCTGCGTTCAGACATGGCCTTTCTGACCCATGCCTTCCTCAAATCTAGTTGCTCAAACGCAACCTATTCTCCCGGTCCCTTCAGATACCAGCTCTTTCAGGACTGTATTCCCACAGTTACCCAGATGCTACAATTTTTTTTTGGTCTGTGAAAACACAGAACATGATGGGTTAACTCTCTCTTGATGCTGTTCCTACAGCTGAACGCGCATCTTTAGTTGTCCTGGAATGCTCCACATTTCTGAGCAGGGATGCACACACAGCAGGAACTAGTCAGCATTGGCTGGTCCACATTGTGGCATAACGACTGGACAGATGTATCTTCTGTGACCCTTTTCACGTGCTCTGACCAAATTTATGCTGCCTGCTGACCAAAGAGGAAGAAATCCAGAGGCCATAAGGCTACTCAACAAGTGAGAATGTCAAAACCCACCACTGTCTGGATGATGTTCTTTTTAATTTGTGGATGTTAGCTTTGAATCTCCAGACAAATGCGTTACACTCAGAATACCCATAGAGGTCAGAGAAAATTAGTCAGGAACCATGGTGGGCACTTTCAAGGAAACGCAGATAAAACACAGTTATATAAAGGGGTAAAAGGGAATCCTGGAACAGGAAGGACTAAATGGGGAGGGGGATTGGAGGGCAGGGTAGAGGAGGGAACACAGGGAGGAATGGCTAAAGCCAAAGGCCTTTTGAAAAAGTCACATGGACACCAGCTACTGTAGAAGCTTTCTAATATATATATACATGCACACGTTAAAAAAAAAAAAAGATATTAAGTGGTGCTGCCTGCAAATGGAGTAGCTATGCTCCTATCAGACACCACAGGCTGACAAATAAAGATCCCAGAACCAGAAGTGGGTTCTGTCTTTTGGGGTCACTGGCTAGTGGGACCTCTATGGACCCCCAAATGTTATAGGATATTGCAGAAGGCATCACAGCTTTAGCCGTAGTGAAATAAAGCTGGTACTGACCAGGATGACTTATCCCCGTTAGCTACCATCCATGGCGCTGCAAGGCGCTATGAATTACCCCTGGAGGAGAAGAGTGCTCGTCAACCTTATCTGGGAACCGTGTGAGCCACACTAACAACTGGCTTGACGTGCCTATTGGTGCAACAGTGGCATGAATGTCAGGGGGGTAATCGGCAACCTTCTGACTGCATGTAAAACCTGCCCCACAAGATGAAACCCGCCATGACGCTATTACTCTGCTAAGTGAACATGATATTAAGGTGACTCCTAATGGCTTATCGTTATGCCGATAGATTGAGTGCAGCTTTCAACCCTCCCAAAAGGAGCTTTTATTTGCAGTAAGTAGTAGCAATCAACACAGAGAACAACAGCTGGCTAAGGTGAAGAGAATGAGAGAGAGAGAGAGAGAGAGAGAGAGAGAGAGAGAGAGAGAGAGAGAGAGAGAGAGAGAGAGAGAGAGAGAGACAGACTGTGGACCGATCAGCCCCACACGGGACATCTTTATTACACTCAGTCCCCCAGTCCCCCAGGGTCCAGGGACTGTAAGAACTGGAGGTGGTGAATGATACCAAGGAAACAATGTTTCTTGGCTATAACAGAAGAGTGGGTTCTTCTGTTTGAAGTCACTTTGGCTGCAACAACATGCAGAAGACCCACACATATTCAAGGCAGACAAAGTATCAGCGTGGGGGGCGGGGCCGGAGAGATGGCTCAGAGGTTAAGAGCACCACCTGCTACTTCCAAAGGTCCTGAGTTCAATTCCCAGCAACCACACGGTGGCTCACAACCATCTATAACGAGATCTGGTGCCCTCTTCTGGCCTGCATGTGTACACATAATAATAAATCAATAAATCTTTGGAAAAAAAAGTATCAGCGTGGATAGTGGAAGTGGGCACTAAGTCCCATCCCTACTTGAGAAGCCATTGGTGATTTGTGTCTGCTGGGAGAGGGGGAAAGTCTGCTTTCTTTAAAGATATGGGTGCATGGTAGGTTGATCATGCTGCCGTGGATGGCCGCACACTCAAGAGATCATGGGCAGCACAGATTGGATTTGAGGAGTTAAATACAAACAAAGAAACAAACAAACAAACAAACAAAAAAAAAAAAAAAAAAGAAAGAAAGAAAGAAAGAAAAGAAATAAAGCAATAAAGCTTGGTGGGTAGGGAAGGGAGTGGATCTGAGAGGCGTTAGAGGAACAGCATGTATTTAATAAAAATCCTCTGTGTGAGATTCACAGAGAACCAATAAAACAAAAAATTACAGCCTTAAAAATCCATTCCTATGCCATCAATCTGAAGGAAGTGACTTGTCCGGGGTCACATGGATGCTGAGCTGAGGACTAGAATTCCAGAGGCAGCAGAGGTCTTAGGCGTTGCTCATCAGGTGTGCCAAGACATTCATTCGTTTATTCATCTGTTCTGCTTGTATCCTTGAGCACCGGACACAGGCCAGGCATTACAGAAAGTCTTGAAGATTCAGAGATAAGAAAAAACTCTCCACCCTTAAGGGACTTTCAGTTTAGTTAGCATGGACAGTGCCCAGTGTGCCAGTAGCACGAACAGCGACAGTTGTATTTCATCCTGCCTCTGCCAAGGTCAGGATGAGCTCTTCCATTACTGTTGGGAATGCCTACACCCTAGCCCTAGAGGGATGTCCAGTGTGGACTGTGTCTTCTCTTTCTAGTTTCTTTCCCGAGTGCAGGAGTATTTTGATCAAAACAGTGAAATGGGGAAAGCTGTTTGACTATACCTTGAGATCCTCAGCGAAAATGTACTCAGTTAAAGCTTGCAAAGCACTTAGCTCAGTACCTCCCACTTAAGGCCCCATAAAAGTCAGTTCTTATGCTTACACAGGAGAAGACAGAAGCCCAGAAAAAGGCTGTTTAATGTGCCCACAATAACACAGCAAATAAGAAGGGGAGGTAGGCTTCAAACCCCAGTTTATCTCGTTTCAAAGCTCCCCCCTTTCCAAAAGTGGCACCCGGAGCCACACTGGAGATTCTGTTTTTCCTGGTAATCTTTCAACTACAGGGTGACCTCAGGGAACCTGGAGGTAGTGAGGCCCTCTTTGCTGAGTGGAGGTGTGTCTTCTTTCACACACACACAACAGAGGGGTTTCTGGAAAGGACGTCTGTCCTGCCTTCTCTCACTCTCTTCTCGTTTCAAGACACATTTCCTGTCCTTGCTGCTTCCTCAGGTAAGCATAGTCCTTATCCAGACCCCACTGTAACGACACAGAGAATAATGGTATTCTCTATAGCCCTGGGGAGAGAATTCTCTGTGCCCTTTTGGACCACAAAGTACCCAGGACCCTTCTGGATGAGTTGTGTCCTGGCTTATAAATATAACAGAGGAGAGAGAAAGAGAGAGAAAGAACATTCTGGAAGCTAATAAGGGGGAACTGACAGCAGTCACTGGATTCCTGGCATGCTAGAAACTAGCCTGGCCATTATGTGGAGAGGCAGGAGCCCCTCCAAGAGAACCAGGTACATTTAAGTCATCCTCAGAGATCTATTTTTCTTCAAGTTCTATTCGCCTGAAACTTCTTAGCGGCGCAATGCCCAGCAGGGCAATCTAAAGGGCAGAACTCTGATTCAGAAAGATTCAATACTCAAAAGTTTAGATCTTAGAAACCCATCAGTGATGACTTATGTCAGAAAAGGAGTCACCTCTAACATCCCATCGGGTGGGAAATGGCTTCCCATTGTCATTTTTAAAACAGATCATTAGCTATCTGACTGGGAAATGGGGGAGCTCAAGGTCAGAGGAAGTGGAAGGAATGAGTGAGAACAAAGCAACCAGCCCCGAGTCCCCTAGAACAGCTCTGAAATGCAGCCAGGAGGAGAGGAGCCTGCGGTCGGTCGGTTGCTCCCTGCCTTGCTTCCAAGGCATCACCCCTCCTCTGTCGTGTGGGCGGCAATGAGACAGTCAGCCAGATGTCTGAGCAGTTCCTTTTCTTGTGTACCAGGAAGCCCCACGTTTTTCTGACGCAACACAAGGAAAGGCGCAGAGGGATGCTAGGGGCCCAAGAACAGAGCGGGGGCATTCGCTGCAATAAAGATCTTCCAAGACAATGGTAAAGATGCCTCCACGCCATCTACAGCAAAGGTTCCGTGTGTGTGTGTGTGTGTGTGTGTGTGTGTGTGTGTGTGTGTGTATTATGCAGATGTGCTCACCTGTGCACGCAGATGTGAAGGCCAGTAGTTGACATCTGTGTTGTTCTCCATCATCCTCCACTTTATTCTGTTGAGCCATCACTGACATCGGAGCTACTGTTCTGATGAAGCTGGTCTCCATCCTCTGTCTCCATCCTCCAGAGCTAGGTTTGCAGACTCATACTGTTGTAGCTGGCTTTTAGCATAGGTGCGGAGGATCTCAACCCAGGTTCTTGAGCTTGTCAAGCAATCACGTTATCCACTGACCCAGCGCGCTAGTCCTGTTCTCTATGGTTTCTGGTGCTGAGGGGACTCTACCCGCCACGTCCCACGTGACACATTTCTGAGCTGCCAGGAGGTTGTTATTTTTGAGTCTAGCACATCACACTCCATCTACTTGACCTGACTCTAGCTCCTCTCCACAGGCCTCCCAACACAGACTGATGTGACAGCTGGACCTGGCTCTTGGGACGCAGTGTCTACCTACCCAGTGAGGCATGGGACTCTAGAATGAGTGACGTTTTGGTATGTCACCCCTGTAGGCTGAGGGCCAGCAAGATGGTACCAGGTATCAGAAGAACAAGTCCTGGGCATTGCTCTGTCTCTAGCTCTCTAACAGCTAATGAATATTAGTATTTTTCTTTTACATGGGAAACCTTATCAAAACCCATGGTGTCCAGTGATCAGTAAGTATCTATCTTTAGCCCAGACCTCTCAAAATTCTAGACCCACGAATCCCTTAGGTTACTTAATCTTGTGCGTTAGTTGTCTGTGAGTGCTATGGCTTAAAGGCGCTCACCCACAAAACCACACTGGGAATTGTATCAGGAAGGGTTCTTTTGGAACTTACATTTTTAAGGGAATATAGCCCATTATGGTGGGGGCAGGCATGGCATCAGAAGCAAGAGACATTTGGTCATGTTGTGTCCACATGGAGGAAGCAGAGTACAGATAGAGAGTGAGGCCAGGTTATAAAACTCAAGGTCCACCCTCTTAACCTTTCAGGGAGGCTCCACCTCCATTACTTCCGAAAACACTATCACCTGCCGGGGACACATGAGTCTAAGGGATACACTTCCTAGTCAGAAGATAACAAAAGCTTAACACCCAATGGACAACATTTAAGTCATGAGGGCTCCCCTCTCATTGATGACTGATGCCGTCAGTGTGACCTCTCTCTGGTAGGGCCCTAACTTTCTTATCTCTCTTGCTTTTATTTTTGCACACACTCTCTCTTGCCCATCAGCTCTCCCCCATGGGATGATGGAAGCACAAGGTCCTTTGGTCATCTGCAGGCCCTTGGTCCTGGATTCTAAGACTATCAGTCAAAAAGGTCCGTGTTTATCACCAATTAACCCAGTCTATGGTATTCTGGTACAATGTTTTAAAACAAATTAAGACAGGTGTTTATTACCACAGCATGACCCAGTCATGTTTGGTTGAAATAGGCCCCAAATGTCATACCGACCCTGAGGTCTTTGTCACAATAGCTGAGCCTCCCATCTGGTCATTTCCGACCTCTGCCAAACACAGAGCTTTCTCTATCAAAATGTATAACCTCAAGCAATTACGATGCTATAAATTGGAGCATTCTTTCCAATGAATAAAATTACCCTTATTTCTAATGAGTACGAGATGGCTTACATGAAGCTAAGTACTCTGGTGATTATAAAATAGCCGGCATAGAATATCAACACTTCTTCTTGCACTGCTAAAGTGGCCCATTAAATCGCTACTGATTAGGCATTTTTCTTGTAAAATTTTCTCTCTGACATTGATGTTGTCTGCACAGTTTTCAATCTCAAGTCTGATGTGGTCTGAAATGTTTCTCTTCTATTGGTTTTGTGTTTTGTCTGTGTATGTGTGCATCCGTGCATGTGCACACACACATACACACTCATGTATGCAGGGTTTGCCACTGAACCCAGAGCTCACTTAGCAGGGCTAAGACTGTGAACTCTAGGGATCTGCCTGTCTCTACTCTACCTATGCGGGGGTCGTAAATGGGTGCCAGCATGCCTTGCTTTCTACATGGGTGCTGCGGATCTCAACTCCAGCTCTAAGCTTGCTGGGCCAGCTTCTCAACACCCTCAGTTTAGATAACTGGTCTTAATCACACAGCATTTTCCCCACTTAGCCTTCTGACAGCTAAGACTACAGGGCATGCGCTGTGCTGCCTCACCAGGCTTAGTCAGTCACTCAAGGGAGCTTTCTAGACTCCTTTTCCCAAGTACCTGATTCCAACAGGCAAAACCCATGGAACTTCATGTCTTCCAGTGTCCAAAGACCATTCTGAATTCTTAGGTTTCAGTTTTAAAAGCCCTTCCTTCCCCTTTACTGGTATTTAATTGCCTTGCCTTTTTAAAAGACAAGAATTCATAAATAAAGGGGAAAGGCCTGTTTCCCCGCCCAGCCTGGCGTGTGGAGCGCTGTAGACTGTGTAGCGGGGGAAGTGACCCCCAGCCTGTTGGCAAGCTCCAGCTGTTAAAGAGGTGACACTTCTCACCGAGGACAGCCATTTCCATCTCTGACCAAGCCAGCTCCTTGCTGTCCTCCGAGCACAGTATCGGATGGGGAGGGGTCCCTCGCTCCCCTTCCCTCTGGCCACTGTCTTTCCTTCCACTCTGCCCGCTTTCGCTCTTCGTGGCACTTGGCTCCCACTCAGTCCGGGTGCTCTCAGGCCCTGCTTTTCTAATAAGCCCGCCTTGCAGCCCAGAGTGGCCTTTCTAGGAGGAATCTGGGTCTGCCATGCTCCCATCTAACAGCTTTCTGGGGGATGGCCTCATCTGGGAATGGCAGCTCTTTTGTGGCCCAGTCTTTTACACCCTCTCCACTTGCCTCTCTCTGTCTCTCCATCACTGTAGCCCTGGCCTTAGCACAGATGGGATTCCTTTCCTGGAAGGCACTGTACCCCCCTTTGCAAGCTAGCCTGCCATGCACTCATCCTTCAGACCCAGGTCCCTCCTTTGGTAGTTAGGCTGGGTAGATGGCTTCCTGTGGGCATCCCACGCTGCGTCAGGACCCATGACTTATCTGTCCTCCCCACACAGCCTTGAGTATTTTGTGAGCAAGAAGTATGTCTCCTTTTTTTTACCTACTACATAGTGGGCACTCAATAAAAACACTTCGAATGTGTGTGAACAAACAAATTATCTCATTTCATTTTCAAGGCAGTTCAAGGATATAGACAGACGAGGAAGTAGCCTAAATTTCACAGGTGAGGCACACAGCCTTGACACTTGTTCTATGACCTATTGTCCTCCCCCCAAGAGCCCTCAGCCTAAAAGCCTCATCCTTGGAGCTCTGAAGAATGATTGCCAAGCAGGAGTGAGCATGTGCCCAGCCAGCTTGTCTGCCAGGCTCATGGTGGATGTAGCAGGCAGGTGCGCTCTGCATCCTGGGCCATGAGTCTGATGGGACCAGCCCTGATACCCACTGGCTTTCTCTATATGGAATGGGCTTCCCAGTAATGTTCACTTTGCTTCTCCTAAGATTTTGCCAGAATAATGGTGGGGTTCAGGTTGGGCTACCTGAGTTGTGGGGGAAGAGAGGTTCTATTTTGTATAGGGATTCCCTATGCCCCACTGGCCTTTGACCTGCTTAGAGCACTGAGTGCATTAAAAACCAAGGTGGATCTGATGGTGCACGCTCACAGCCTTCCAGGTGCACCCCCAACCTTCCCCCCCTCCCCCCCAGTTCATGTTAAAGTGGGACTTGCAGATTAAGGGTGTGAGCAAAGGAAACAGGAAAGGAGATTGGGTGCGCTGAGCTGAGCAACTTGGCCATGGCACTGAACAAAGGAAATAGGGAAAAATGGTCCTATATAATGCCTTCAGGTTAAGGGAACCTCCAGCTCAACAAATCAAAGTTAAACTAGGAGAGTGAGGTGGAGTTGGGGGCCCCAGGCTTAGTCAGGAAGCGGAAGTTGGGATTCATGCCTTCCCCTTGAGGCTCCTTAGAGCGGCTCCCAGGATCACTGCAGGTTCGATCACTACTGGAGTTGCCATGCCTGTGGAGGCTTCTTCCCAGCTCAGAACCTATCCCGGGAGAGATGACCAGAATTCTAAGTGCATGGAAAATGTAAACTCCTCAGTGGGCTAGTAAAGGGTCCTGGGGCCTGAGCTGGCCCAGAGCGGCCATTAGCAGTGTGCTTGTGTGTACAGCCATCAATAGTGGCACAGGTCAGTTTAGGTATGTCTCTGGACTTAGCAGCCTCCCCTTAACGTTCAATATCCTTTTCCCTACCCACAAGACTCTGCGTCATTCAAATGGAAGAGACTGGGTTCTTTCCTCTCAGTTTCTTGGCCCATTTGCTTCTCTCTCTCTGATCTTTTTGTGCCTCCGTTGCTGGCACTCAGAGGACATTTCACAAATACCACAAAATAACCATTACATTAAAAATAAATAAATAAGACGAGCCCTAGAAAAAGGACACAAACACCACAGGCATGGCACATGTCTGGCTTTGTAAAATTACTACTGTCAGTCAGCGGGCATATGCGTTCCTGAAAAGCTGGGCAGAAATCACAATATTATCCTTGAAACATCCCACTCTACCTGGCAAGCTTGTCTCCATCCACCTTTCAGAACCTGCTTAAATGTCCCTGCTTTTAGAAAGCCTTTTCTGGGCCGTCCTGCTCTGTGTGTGTGTGTGTGTGTGTGTGTGTGTGTGTGTGTGTGTGTGTGTGTGTGTGTGTGTATGTGTGTGTGTGTGTGTGTGTGTGTGTGTGTGTGTGTGTGTTTTATAACCCTATCTCATGCCAATCTGGGCTAAGCTATGCTATCTCAAATCATCCTCCTTGTGAAAATCCAGAGGTGGGGATCATTATTATTTTCCAGGGAAAGAAACTTGGATTATGAAGTGCCAGAGCCCCATAGAAGATGCTGCACGCAGCTAGCTCATAGGTGATGAGGCTGGAAGTGGAACAGAGCACACGGTGTGCTCAGGACCATTGGTGGCAGAATTAACTCCTCTTCCCCAATAGCCATTTCATTCTAACTTGCATTATGGGTTAGGCAGGTTTGTAATTATGTTGCAAGCATGTGTGCATGCATGTGTATGTATCTAATGTGTATGTATAGGTGTGCATGCAGGTATGTGGGAGCTAGAGGTTAGTTGTCGTCCTCCCTCCCTCTCCACCTGTTTTTCATTGAGACAGTGTCTCACTGGCTAGCACTGGCCAGCTGGACCTCACTAAGTCAATCAGGTTGGCCTTGAACCCACAGAGATCTGGGCTGCCTTTGCCTCCTGAGTGCTGGGAAATTAAGGTGCGCGCCACCACGCCCAGCTCTGACTTTATTTTCTTCAGTGGGGTGGTCTCTCATTAAACCTGAAACTCACAGATTTTACCTTGGCTGGCCAGCTAGCCCCAGGAATTCTCCTGTCCCCTCCTGTGCTCTGGCCTGCCCTGTGCTGGATGCTCTGGCCTCCTCTGTGTTGGGTGCTCAGCTCTCAGTGCATTCTGAAGTCAGTGCCTTGCTGAGTAGCACCCACCAGAGCCTGTTGACGATATGGGTGAATCTCTTCCATCTGAAGTCTCCTTCTGAACTTCCTACCCCCATCACTGTCATGCAAGCACTAGCCATCTTTGAAGCCAGGAGTCAACTTGGTATTGGGCAGTTTTCTGCAGGGTGGGGGAAGAGGGAAAACTTGTATCTGAGAATGTAAGAGGTAGGACATAGTCAGTTAATTGGGGATTTTGCCAGTTTTTGTCAACTTGGTATAAACTAGAGTCCCCTGGGAAGAGGGAACCAAAACAGAATTCCCTCCATCTGATTGGCCTGTTGCATCAGTGGGGCATGCCTTCTGGGTCCTGGTTTGAGTCCTGGTCTTGGCTTCCATTGATGATGAGCTGTCACCTGCAAGCCAAATAAACCCTTTCCTTCCCATGTTGTTTTGGTCAGTATTTTTATCGTAGTGACAGGGGGCAAACACCAGAGGGACCACCGGTGTTCAGAATTGTGTTTTTTCTTTTCTTCCTGGTGCTGGTGATGAGGCTCAGGTGTGTACTTTGCTGATGCAGAGGGATGAGTCTGTGGCCAGAGCTGGGACCACAAGGTGACAACGTCCGGATTGGACAGAAGCCCTTGATGATTTTGGTGCTCCATCCAAGCGCAATGGGAAACTGAGAATTCTAAGCACAGGAGTGGCCGGGCCAGCTCTGAGTTTCGAGAAAGGACAGAAGTGTGACTACACAGATAGAAAAAATCAGAGTTGTAGTTCAAAAAAGGCAGGACTGAAAGGACAGTTTGAAGGTTATTTGAACAATGGAGGCTGAATCTGATGGTAGCCTGGGGCAATGAGGCTGAGAGCAGAAGCAGTCAGTACACAGAAGAGGGGGAGGTGCTAGCAAGTGGGGGTGCAGGCTGTGTGAGAAAGAGAGTCAAGGGTGAAGCCAAGAGCATCCCTTGGGCACCTGCCTGCTCTTCCTTGCCTCCAATTCTTTTACTTATCCCTCAGTGTTCTTAAAATGCACCAAGTGAAGAAAGAAATGGAAACTGTGCGGATGCTGAAGCCTTTCTAAAAGCTGTTTGGTATTATTATTATTATTATTATTATTATTATTATTATTATTATTATTACATGACCAGAAACTTTCCCCAGCTCTGGCTGGCAGGCAATGCCAAGCTGAGTTGATCCACTGTCAAGAAAATCAGCGTCTCAATTAAGAGGGGATATAATTAGCTGATTATAATTTCAATTTGTTCTTTTTCTGGTACTTCACTCTTTCCCCTGCCCGTGCTGAGTACATGTTTGAGATTCAAACCGCTTCTCCCTGTATCATAATGGACAAGAAGATATCAATATAGACAGCGACGGAGGAAACAGTGGCAATTTTGAAATTATCTCCCTGAGATACCTGCCATTTTTTCCCCCTCTGAAGCCATTGTATTTAAATGGAGGAGTTGCAGGCTTTTCAAAGCTTCACGGTGTGAACGAAGGACACAATGATAGGCTGCCATTCTGCGGAGTGATAAATTCATTGCCTTCTGAACTCGCAGGGTTTGTAGCAAGCTCCTTATCTTGGTGACAGTTTCCTGTTGACTTTTCGGTAAAGAAGAAGACTGATGTCCCTATTTGATTCATGAATGTGATGGGGAGGTTCATTTGTTCCAGCAGTTCACCACACATGGTAGCACCTGGTAGCTGTTCCTTTCCTCAACCCCATTTTGCAGAGAAAGAAAATAAGGCGCAGGCAGGTGAAGCCAAGGGCACGCGGCTGTCAGTCTTGGCAAGAGGCAAAGTGAAGATCAAAAGTCCATCTCTCTTGCCCTCTATAGTTAGTTCTCAAATTAACTAGCTTTCAGGAAATGGACCTTTATTTTCTCCCCTTTGCAATACAGTTTTTTTTTTTTAAATTAACCTCAGTGAAAAGTTGGAAGCACAGAGTTGCTCTAATGAAAACCAGTTTTATTACTTCTAAATGTTATATAAATTATCAACTAAGATAGAATAGAGAGCAAACAATGAAGAGGAAGGGCGTTGATGAAAAAAATTACAGTTCATTATGAGCGTGCAGAACGCAGGCACGTATCATAAACATAAAAGACCTTTAGCATTTTGATAATTAATCGCCAGACTCAGGAATTACTGATGCATGAAAGGAATGCTTAATTTGAGGGCCCTTAGTTTTAGAGAAAGGACACAGATTTTAAAACAGATTTACCACAACTGTTGAGACCTTCAAAGTTCTCAGTAGCCAAGGTTATTTCAAACTACTGACTCAATAAAGGACAAAACAAGTGCATCTGCCTTTACATCGAGATAAGAAAGAGTTGGACCAAAATGAGTGGGCTTATTAGAAACAAGGGACTGTGCCTTGCAGCGGCAATTCTCAACAGAGCAGAACCAGAGTTCCATTCACATCCCTGTGTATTCTCCTGAGGCTCCTCTGAGCGTTCAAAATTTACATTGGTGATGTCTACAGGTGGGTCAGTTATAGTCACTGTTCAGAAGTAGGAGGTAGCCTCATGGCTTAGAAGTCAGGATTGGTCAAAGGTCCCTGGCTATGTCAGCTACCAGCTGTGCAAAGCCAAGCCCATCCCTTCTCTTCCCTGGGATGCATTCGGAACACCTCCATCGTGAGGATCATTTCCCCACGAGTGTGAAGTCATCCGCGTGGCCACTGTCGGATTGAAGGACGCCAGGATAAGGGGTTAGTGACTGCAGTGGAGGCCTCCAGCTCAAAGCTTTCACTTCTGAAGGGGAGAGACTAATGTTTCGGGCGCTTAAAGGAACTCGCTCGAACCCGCCCGGCTATCTAGTGGCCCAGATGGCACAGGAGCAGAGTCAAGGTGTCCTGCTTCAAGCTCAACGCCTCATTAGCTGCCGTGTTAACACTGGAGGACATCTCCTCCCACGAACCCATCATAAAATCCCTGTCTTTGGAACACATCCATCAAGCTACTGCCCGAGAGAGGACACGCCTGGAATGGATGAATTCCTGAGCTTGCTACTCCTGGAGGCGCTGGGACAACGGCGGGACTCGCCTCAGCCTGAGCCCCATGCATTCCAAATGAAACTTTTTCTATGACACGTTCACTGTGTCTTGAGTATATCAAACCCTGGTCCTCTGTGTTCCTAATAATTGACTTCTGAAATGTGACCATAGAACCAGAATCTAGCCACCCAGACCTTTGACTTGTTTCAAATTGCCTGGGCTGACCCTTCTTAACCTAAAGCCCCAGCCCTCTCCAGAGGCCTCACTCTCAGTCCCCATCCTTTTCTACCCTCTGTCTGCATTCTGTCTCTTTATGCAAAGCACCCAGCTCCACCGCTGGCCCTGGTAACCCTATGCAGTGACCCCAGGACCCATGGCCCATCTGGGTTTGCTCTAGTTCAGCAGTGAGCCAATCCTATTTCAAATAGATGACGCAGGCATTCCAGAGGCTGGCACCTCAGCGGGTAGTGCTGGTTTGCAGGGAATTAATTTACTACCTGTTTAATAAAAGCCAGTGAAATGGTCATCACCAGACCAGAGCCTTCTGGTCCGAGCACAGGGAGAACTGACTTCTGGTGCTCCTCTATTCCATTCTCACCCTCCAGCGTTATCTCTGGAATCTCTTATGAAACCAAAGCAGCAAGAACAGATGTATATGTGGATGCCAGGCTGAGCTCGCCCTGTCTGTGATGCTGCCCACTGGCATGCGTGAAAATGGACCCGAAAGCTTTGATAAGGTCTCTTATAGCAGCCTGGTGTTTTTTAGGCTTTGGGCATCATTTGTTTGTCCCACTATCTCCTTCTGGACCTACCATTCAGGGTTCAGAAAGACAGTACGCCCTCTGCAAAGCTGGTACCTTACTTTTTTGGGGGAGCCTGTTTCAATTGAGATGTTTCTGGCTACACCTAACAGAAAACCCAGATCTGACTAACTCATCCAATAAAAAAATACGCTCTGCGCATACAAATAGCCTACAGTGGTTTACAGATACTGGGCAATAGGCAGTGTAGGACAGGGCTCATGGTGAAAAGGGGAAACAAATGAGGCAAGTGCTGTGATTGCCATCTTGTTGTCAGAAGAGAAGTTTTGCACTGTAGTGGAGGGTGGGAGAGACTGGTGATGGCCTGGGGATGAGCAAACAAAGCGGAAACTCAGCACAGCCAAAAGGGAGGGAGGAAAGGAGGGAGGGAGGGAGGTGCAGAGAGAGAGAGAGACAGAGAGAGAGAGAGAGAGAGAGAGAGAGAGAGAGAGAGAGAGAGAGAGAGAGAATAGATATGTACTGTGACATTTGCAGGAGATAGCTCCTTAGTCATGGGTGGGAGGCACTGGCCAGACATGTGTCTGAGGTCACGGTGTACAGGACACTTCCCTGGAGGTCACAGGGGCTGGAGACTCCATGTGTTGCTATCCTCCAGAGCAGGTTATTGTGGTGACCAGTAGTCCGGGAATCCAAAAGGCATTGCCTCAGTGGTGGGATCAACCTAATGGGAGGCTAGGACTGTTCTGGAGCCACGTAGCACAATTTAAAAGGCGGTCATCTCAAACAGAGGCTGGCAGCACATTCTCTGTAAAGGGAACATCTTAGGTTTTGTCACGTGGTTTCCATCTAGGCTTAGTAAATTGGCTGTCAGCACTGGAGGTACCCATCACCCATTGGCCGGCCATATGCAATTGAATATGTGTGGCTGAGTCAGTCTCCACTTGATAGTTCTTTCACAGAAACAGAAAGAGAGTGAGTTTTGCCCTGAAGAATACTTATCCTTAAAAACGTCAAAGCCATTTCTTCCTTAATGCTGGAAAATTCACACGGTCCCTGACTCCAAGCCAAAAATAATCAGGCATGCAAAAGAAATCATGACCCACAGCGAGGAAAAGAAACCCCATCGGTAGAAACAGACTCAAACACAAACTAGATGGTCGGTCTAGTGGACAGGATTATCACAGCAGCTCTTGGAAGCCAGTTATTTAAGAAGTTAGAAGAAAGTGCCGACACGATAGAAGCAGACAAAAAAAAAAAAAAAAAAAAAAAAAAAAAAAAAAAAAAAAAAAAAAAAAAACCTAGACCGAGGACAACATTTTAGAGATGAGAAAAAGATCCTAGACAAGAAATCAGGTGTAATTATCAGCGGGTTCAGACACTACGGAAGAAAAGATCAGTGGCCTTGAAGGCAAGGTGACAGAAATTATCCAGTGAGCTGTGGGACAGCATCAAGTGACCAAACAGTCCTGTCAGCCAAGTCGTAGAAGAAGGGAACCATGCTACAGAACAAAGAGAAACATGAAAGCGACTCCTTAGAAATGACACCTGTCCTAAGACAGCTTTAAAGAAAGTAACTGTTAGCCTAGAATCTTCTATCAACTGAACAGATTTAAACACACACACACACACACACACACACACACACACGACACACACACAGACACACACAAAGACAAAGTAAAGGCTGTTCTTTCAAACCTACAAACGACAGAAGTCATCATCTGAAGACAGCTCCCGTATGAAATGTTAAAATAAATCCTTTAAGCAGAAAATATATTGATACCAGATGGAAAGTTAAAGCTGATACACTTTCCCCCTTATTAAAATCTCTCTAAGAGATCCTGTTTAAAAAGTACAAATGCTAATGTGGGGGTGGGATTTACAGTTTATGGAGAAGTAACAGGCATGATGATGGGGTGGGTGGAGCGTTAAGGTGCAGCTTGGTGCTGGCCCCTTCTCTGCATACAGCAGGGCTGGGGTTTGATCCCCAAGACCACAAAAGTGGGTAACACATACCGAATAAAGCAGTATAATGAAGCAAGATGGATAAAATATTTGTTCTTTAATTAAAAAAATTTATATGGGGAATTTCATACATGCATATAATGTGTTTGGTTTAAATCTACCTCCTATTCCATTTCTTCCAACTCTCACCATTTTGCCTTCTCAACTCCATACACCCCCTCCCTCTCCCCCTCCTCTCCCCCTCCCCCTCCCCCTCTTCCATCTTCTGCTCTCTCTCTCTCTTTCCCATTGAGTCCACTTAGTGCAGCCTGTATGTACACAGGTATAGGAAATTTCCTACACTGTCCAGGTATAATGAATCCACAAATAGTGATTATTGTTACTTTTTGTGTGTGTGTGTTTTTTTTTGTGACAGGGTCTCTCTGTGTAGCATTGGCTCTCCTGGACCTGCTTTGTAGACCAGGCTGGCCTTGAACTCACAGGGATCCACCTGCCTCTGCCTCTCCCTGAGTGCTGGGATTAAAGGCATGCTCCACCATGCCTGGCCCCAGAATAGATATGAAAAGAATCTATCATATTTTTGGATGACATTATATCACAATGTCAAAAGACTGAACTGCATATATAAAGTACTATGTCTGTTTGAATATCTATCCTGGTTAGAGGAACTGACAGGTAATCCACATCCACCATGTACCCAGGTGGGCAGAAGACACCCAGAGGCCTTCCCGCTGCCGTGTGGCCCACCTACAGCAGGAGACACTACCATGGGTAAGTGTGTGGTGAAGAGACGGGAGAGAAAGAGAAGTGGAATAATTTGTGCACTATGAATAGAGGCGGGACTGAAGACTCCAAGGTGGAGAGGAACAGCCCGTTGTAAGAAGGCTGTCCTGCCACTCAAGCTGAGGTGAGGTCTCAGCCTGTGCTGGTGCTGAAGGCTGTGTCTGGTTCCATAGCTATGCAGCAGTAGGGATCTGTGTTGATGTCCATGTTATCACTAAAGGCCACGCGGATGTCCCTTGTCGAGGTTGACTTGTGGGACCATGTTACTATCCAAGGGCTGCACAGAGCTGGCCTGGCCCCTCACTGGCTTCATCACTGGGCAGAGCAGGCTCTGCACCTCACCTGGACCAGTATGGTCGAGTTGGTCCTGGTGGTTGGGGGTGGGGGCGGAGACAGGTGAACCAGCCCTGAGCTTGAGAGAGCTGGAGAGCTGGCCCCACCCCTTGTGGGCTTCGGCACTGAGTGAGCTAACCTGGGGAGAGTGCTGGAGAGCTTGGCCTGATAGGGTGAGTGCAGGAAGAGCTGGTGGGCTGATCAACTCAGCTGCCACCTTGGCCCAGATCCAAGGCTTTGAGTTGGCCCACTCTAACATTTACCCCGTCTGTGAACTGCTGCAGCATGTGAAAGGGCCGGTCCTGCAGATCCAAAGCTGCAGGATCTCCATGACACAGGGCAACAACAGGACACCCATGAGGAGTTCAGGTAAGGACTCAGTACTGATAGTGTAACAGAAGCCAGAGGCCTCGAACTAGACCAGTGACGCATTGCAGTGGACATTTGCAAGAAAAGATGTGTGGACAAAAGGTATACCTCGAGACACACTGTGACACACTACTGCTTCCGTGATGAGATGAGTGTGTTTTGTTTTGTGCTTTTTTAAATTTAAATTTCTCTTCTCTTCTCTTCTCTTCTCTTCTCTTCTCTTCTCTTCTCCTCTCCTCTCCTCTTCTCTTCTCTTCTCTTCTCTCTCTCTCTCTCTCTCTCTCTCTCTCTCTCTCTCTCTCTCTCTTTCTCTCTCTCTCTCTCGGGTGGGGCTTCAGGGAGATTGCAAGGCCAGAGGGTGGATATGAAAAGATGGGAGATTAGTGGGATTGGGGTGCATGATATGAAATTTTCAAAGAATCACTAAAAAGTTTTTTTCAAAAAGATCCTAAATACCAAAACAAAATCCAAAAATGTTCTTCTCTCTGTCACGGAACCACAGAACTGGTCAATTTCTACAAGAGTGATGGTACTTAGGTGGCAGGGCTTTGCAAAGTGCTTAGATAGTATTCTATCAAAGACATCCCATGGAAGCTGCTGCGTCACGACTAACAGAGCAACAACAACAAATGCCCCTCAGTCAGCAAGTGAGACATGTGAGACGTTTCCACATCGCCAGCATCACTCTGGTCATCCTCATTGGGTCTTCTCGATGCAGTTGACAGTGGCCTCCTACCTGCACCTGGGGCTCTTTTCCTCTCTTGAGTTCCTCTGTGCACAACATACCAAACCTTTGTCATTGCTGCTTCCCTCAAAACTGAACTCAGCAGCACAAAAATCCCCAAACACCTCAGTGATGTTCACGTCAAGACGAAAGGCCAGAAGCCCAGACAGGAGGGAAGGTGAGCTCTTCCATACTGAGAAGGAGAAAGAAGAGATTAAGGAGCAGCTGAGGTTGACCAGAAAGCTGTGGACTCGCACATTTCTCCAAAGAGCAAAGCTGCCCCTTAGCTCCGGGGATACTAGTGATCCGTTTTGTTCTAACAAATAGAATTTACCTTCACCAATCGGTCTTCTAAATTTCTTACCACAAATCTAATTATATAGTGGATGCATTAAAAATAAAATAAGACAAAGATAGGGATAGAAAAAGGAAAAGCATGTTGACTCCCATTTAAAAAACTTCTGTAGTACCTCTATGACGTTTTAGAGCAAGGGTTATTATTAGGGACAAAGAAGTGAATCCCTCAGTGACAAAAGGATCAGTTCACCAAAAGTATATAGTGACAAGAGGGGTCAGGCACCAACAGCAGTGTTTCAAAATGCATGGAATAAAAAGCTGCCAGTAGCGAGAGGAGAAATACACAATCCGCAACTATGGTGTGGGCTGTCAACACCTCTCTCAATAATATGTGCAATGTGCACACTAAAAATCGGTGTGGACACTGAAGACTTCAATAATGCTTAATAGTGAAAGTGTTTTGTCAGCTGTTCCTTAATAAAATACCAGAAGCAGTTTACTTCATATAGAGAAGACATTTATTTTGGGGTCATGAGTCTGGAGGTATAAGGTCCAAACAGTATGGTATAGGCTCTGGTGAGAGCTCCTCTGGACTGCGTTATATACGTCAGGGTGCTATAGAAAAACCTTAGGACTTATGTGCAGGTTAGGGTTTTAAATCACCTTGACACAGAATCACCTAGGAAGAGTGAACATCAAATGAGCATGCCTGTAGGACGTTTTCTTGAGTAATGACTGGTCTGGGAAGGCCCCACTAATGTGGGCGGTGCCAGCCCTGGGCAGGTGGTCCTGGGTTCTGTAAGGAAGCAGGTTGAGCAAGCCATGATTCAGCAGTGAATGTTTCTCTGTGGTCTCTGCTGCAGTTCCTGCCTGCAGGTTCCTGCCATGAGCTCTTGCCTTGACTTCCTTTTATGATGGACTCTAACCTATAAAATGAAATAAACTCTTTCCTCCCCAGGTTGCTTTTGGTTATGGTGTTTTACCACAGCAATAAAAGGCAAACCAGGACGATTTGTTTGTGGGGGCTCTTCCCTAACCTAGAGGGGTCATTTCCCAAAAGACCCCTCCTCATAATGCCACATTCAGATTACATTTGAATTGTCTTTATAGTATTAATGTGAGACTTGGAGTGTTCAGGCAGGGTAAGCCAATTTTCAAACCACAGCAAAGAATGAGCGCTTTCCTTCTGAGATCAAGGGCAGGGCAAAGCCAGTGCAAGGTACCTGGTTTTGTCATTTGATTCAGCATTGTAGTGGAGGTCTTAGCTAGTTCACTAAGATAAGAGAGATAAATAAAAGGCATATGCATTGGAAAGGAAGATGTAAAACTGTCTTTGTTCATGTGAAGTGACCATCTACATGGTAAATGCCAAGAAATGAAAAAGAAGCGATTGGAATGAATAAATGAATGTAGCAGGAGTGTATCTTACACAATCAATATGCACAAATAACTGTTTCAATATACTAGCTACAGATAATTAGAAATTAAGTTTAAAAATATCATTTTCAATAATATTAAAAACATTAAATAGTGTTTAATTTTTGGAAGAATATAGATAAGAGCTATACATAAAAAGTATGAAATATTACTGAGGGAAATTAAAGGCATGCATTAATATAAAGATGCCACATAATAGATAGCAAATCTCAATATTATTAGCATATTAATTTTTGCTAAGCTGATTTATAGATGAAATGATTCCAAGTGAAAACTCTCAGTAGGACTTTCCATTTTGTTTTGTTTTTGAGATGGAGGTCTCATGCTTCAGGTAGCACAGGCTCACCTCAAATTGCCTGTGTAAGAAAAGATGACCTTGAACTTCTGATCCTCCTGCCCCTGCCTCCCAAGTACTGGCATTGTAGACATTTGCCCGGCTCCAGCAGAACCTTTTCACCTTTTACATGTGCAGTATTTGTGTGTGTGTGTGCGTGCGCGCGTGCGTGTGCGTGTGTGCACTTATGTGTTGCCGCATACACATGTCAGAGGCTGATGTTAAGCGTCTCTCTCAGCTACTTGGACTCAGGCTCTCTCACTGAACCTTGGCTGTGCTCTCTGACTCAGTTAAGCTGGCTGGTCAGTGAGCTCTAGGGACTCACCTATCTCTGCCGCCCCATCCCCGCTGTGACGGATGATTGTGGCCAGGCCTGGCATTTACAAGGGTGCTGAGGAACCCGAATCCAGGCCTTTACGTTTATGTGGGAAATGCTTTACAATCCGAATCATCTCCCTAGCCACAGTAGCTTCTGAAAGTTGGCACCGACATGCTAAATGCTCCTATATGCTGGTGGGAATGTGAAACCGTGTGCTGCTTTGGAAAACAGTTTGCTAATTTCCTTAAGAAGATGTGTGCCTTCCATTCCATTCCTAGGTGTTTACTCAGAAATAACAAGAGAAATGATGAATAAGACCATGCAAAGACTTGTGCACAGAGGCTCCCTGGTGGTGTTATTTGGAAAAGCCCTAAACTACAAACAGCTCTGTGCCCATTAACAGCTTAAAATAGACTTGTTTTAAAAAGTGCCTTGCCTCCTATACACTAGAGAAACCACCTAGCAACAGAGAGGGGCGCACTATTATATATATGGCAGTGTGCACAGTCAAAATATTATTATGACTCCTGGTTAAAGAAGTCAAAGAAGTCAGACCAAGCTGGGAGGTGGTGGTGCACGCCTTTAATCCCAGCACTTGGGAGGCAGAGGCAGGTGGATCACTGTGAGTTCGACGCCAGCCTGGTCTACAAAGTGAGTCCAGGACAGCCAGGGCGGCTACACAGAGAAACCCTGTCTCGAAAAGCAAAAAAAAAAAAAAAAAAAAAAAAAAAAAGAAAGAAAGAAAGAAAGAAAGAAGAAAGAAGTCAGACCAACATAAAAGGAAGCACATCGTATGACTCCACTTGTATAAATTCTAAAATGTGCAAACTAATCTGACAGAGAAATGGCATCTGTGGTCTCCTAGGCAAGAGGATAAAGGAGGGTGAGGCCCCAAAGGGAGGCTGAGGGAAATGCTTATCTTCTTGTTTGTGTGGGTTGTGCGGGCTCCCGGGTGTGTTCATTCCTCAAGGCTCATCAGGCCGGACACCCTACTTGTGTAAGACTCCACCACATGATCACACTCCAGTAAGGCCACACAGTGCTGAAGGGAGGAAGGAAGAGGCGGGAGGGATGGAGGAGAGACTAGGAGGAAGAGCCGAGGAGAAGCAGAAGTAGGGTGGACACTGTGAGCGAGGAGTTGTTCACTGTCCCACAAGGAGGGACAATTTTCTCCACATACACCATTGGCCAGAATTGTGTCACCTGCCTTTCCTGACGAGTCAGGAATTTCCCATTTCTTAGCGGACAAGAAGGTGTGGATGTCATGGAATTAAAACCCAGGCTCCCTACAGTGAGGTTACTCTTGAGAAGTGATTTTTCAGTACAAGTTGAGTCAGAGGTTTGGTTCCTCCCTCCCCTTCCCTTTATCCCCAACCCATCCCTCATCTCTTTTCTTCCCTCCGTTTAGTAAAGACATTTTAAAGAGAGGGACCATACATTAATTTATGGCTTTAAAAGTGCTTGGGCATAAAAAAGCTAAATGTGAAGGAATGGAAATAGCAGCTTCCCTGATTTGTTTATTATACACAGGATATTTGTCTAGAATTGTCATACTAGATTCCATAAATATGTAAAACATTATGTGTTGATTTAAAACATAGGAAGGGATGGCCCCGCTAGCTATGAGGGATGGAGCTGTAAACGGGGCCAAGAGGATCGCTTCACTGTTAATGGTGACATTCAGGAAGGGCTGTCTGCATGTGCAGGAAGGGGGGGGGTCTGTGGGCTGCCCAGGCAGGAGGGCTGTGGTGCCCTCACATCTCTTGCCTGCCTGCGGACTGCCAGCATCCATGAACTCAGAGCCAGCCAGGACTAGGCGAAAGTGGACTTTTTATTACACAGTAGAGTCATAGTTTATTGTCCTCTGTGACAAAGTCTGTGACGGATCTCAAGGGGCGGGGGAACAATTGGAAAGGTGCCTCTCTGACGCTGTTTCTTGTAAATGGACAGATATTAATAATATTTTATGGGCTAAAAAAGCTTGCCACATTTTCTAATTGACATCCCAGATAAGAAAGCAGACATACTGCGGTGTCTCAGGGTTCTATACAGATGCTTTTTGATTGAATGAAGGAAAAAAGACCTTGTCCCATGTCCCCATGTTTGTTTTCCATGAATCGGCCGGCCCCTTCCCAAGGACAGCTGCTCACCACCAGTGGTCTATGGAAGAGGCTTGCTGAGCAATCATAAGTCCTCCCTGGGTTCCTGGGCAATGTAGCTGACTTGATAGCACCCACATACCCAAAGTCATTCAGTGGTGTCATTTACATGTTAATGTTCTGATTACAAAGCCAGTTTAGCTCTACCTTTAAAGAGGGGGAGACACTAGTTAACTCCACTTAGCCCTTTTGTTAAAAGCTAGTAAAAGTCAGAAAATAATGAGATGTTCCCCAGAAGGACTCTGTAGAACCTTGACTGCCAGTCCCTTCCTCTGCCCCAAAGAATCTGTACCTACCACATGGATAACTGAAGACAGGGTGAAGGCACAGGTTCCCAAGAATCAGCCCTCAGAAGTGCCTGACAGGCCCAGGGCATGTAAGTGTACCAGCCTTGCTGCTGGCTGTGATCTTTAAAAACAAAACAAAGCAACCCTTTTCCCTCACGTGTTTGCGTCTGTGATGAATTTATGTATGCATGTTCATGTGTGTGCATGTTAAAGCCCAAAGCTGATGTTTATAGATTCTACTTTATTTATTGAGGCAGGGTCTCACAGTTGAACCTTGCGCTCAATGATACAGCAAGTCTAGCTAGCCAGTCTGCTCCTCCTGGGATCCCCCTTGCGTTCCTTAACATCTGCTGTGATGGTCCCCCAATGTCCACTCGCCTGCCTGCCACTGCTTCCTGTCACTACTCTGCGTGTCTGTTCCCTGATCTCAGGTATGGTCCACACTTCTCAATTCTCCCAATTTCTCACTTGGTTCTATAAATTTTGTCTTGTTTTTGTTTTTGTTTTTCTTTCACTTTTCTGTACATTGAAAGCCTCCTCCTTTTACAAGGCTGTGTGTGTGTGTGTGTGTGTGTATGTGTGTGTGTGTGTACATCTTCATGCATGTGCATGTACACATGAACGCAGAACCAAGATATTGATATTGAGTTTTTTCTCAGTTATTCTCCACATTATTATTATTATTATTATTATTATTATTATTATTATTATTATATGTTTTTTGAGACAAAGTCTTTCACTGACCCAGTTTGGCTACACTCACTGGCCATTATCACCTCAGAGTTGTAGCGGTGCCTTACATAGACAAGGTCTACAAATTGCTCTTAAATCTGTTAAGATGATGAGAGCTATATAAGAAAATACAGAACCTGTGACCCTCCGTTTCTTTCTGAAACCAAGTTCTAATGCGCATGTGTGAGTGTGTTTGTGTATGTGTACTTCTGTGCATGAGTATGTGTGCGTGAAAAGCTAGAAGACAACCAGAAATGCTGTCTATTCCCTCTGAGTCAGGACCTTTCATGGCTTGCAGCTCGCTGGTTGGCTCGGGCGGCTGGCTACCACATCTCAGCCATCCCTGTGTCTCTATGGCATTTTTATGTAAGCTCTGGGGGTTGAACTCAGCTCTGTGTTTGCAAGGCAAGTATTTTACGAATCAAGACAGCTTCATACTACCCTACACTGAAAATTCAAGACATTGCCAAGAGGAGTCAATGCCAAGATCTTGGGGGAAAGGGCCTGATGGAACCTAGGTGGTGGGGCATCTCAGAGGGGCCTTCAGAGCCACCGCCTTCCCCTCCCCAAATCCCAAGATGTACAGCTAATCACAATAGGCTGGGGAAAAATTTTGGGGGGAAAGGCACCAAGTTTAACGTTTGCCGCTTCTCAGGGGATGGTGACAGCATCCAGGCAGAAATATCTGGAGCTTGCCAGGATGTGTGAAGACGGGGCTGGGAGGCAGGAGGAAGAAGATGAGTGTGGGAACGAGTGAAGTCAGGCTCTGGGCTTGACAAATTATTACTCGGCTGGCTTGCCTGAATTGTGACATATTATTTATTAAAATGGAAAGAAAATGTAAAAAGTGAGATGGCAACCCCAACCCCAAACTCTCTGAGCAGACAGCTGGCACGAAGGAGCCACAGCACAGCCTAAGCCCCACGTGACAGTGGTGCGGGGAAGAGAAAGCCATTGTGCCTCTTTGCAGGCACCCTCTAGACTCAGGAATGCCAAAGCGTTACACCTGGATGGCAGCACGGCCATGGGCCTGTGCCCATCCCTCCTGAGCCTCAGGTTGCTCTGTGTGCTATGCCCAGTCTGTCACTTCCCATGTGCTGAAGGTCAAAGGGAGCAGCGCTGGTCAAAGATCCAGTTCCAGGTTTTCTGTGGCACACAATGGGTGCTCGGGGGAAGTCTTTGCCAGCCCCGTTCTGCCAGGGATAAACACGCAGCGCTGAACTTGGACACAGATCCAGCACTACTTTTCCACCCAGACTCTAGTTCAATGCTGACCATCAGGTACCTGGAGTTGGGGAACTACAGTTTACAAAAACCTACTAGAAAAACTAGAAGGGAGGAGCTTGAAGGCTCCAGGCACAAATTCATGACATTATGATAACATTAATTCCTCTGCTTCGATTACACGCACCATATATGTCTTTATTACATTCATGCATTGGACTGTACCTCATTAACATATAAAGAGGCTATGTTAACCAAATATTTCAAGGTGTTTAAAAAGATGGCGCTACTAACTACCCAATTTGGTCATTGTATATTGTATGTAGGTATCAAATAATTGTACAGAATCTCATAAATCCATACAACTAAAACAGTAATTAATAAAATTAAAAGACAGAGCTGGGGAGATGGGCCAGTTGGTAAAGTGCCTCCTGGTTAATCATGAGACCTAAGGGTTGGGATCTCTAAGAGCAGGGTGTGTGTGTGTGTGTGTGTGTGTGTGTGTGTGTGTGTGTGTGTGTGTGTGTGTGTGTGTGTGTGTGTGTATCTGTAGCCTTACCTCTGAGGGAAGTCTGCAGAGGCAGGAGGATTTTTGGAGTTTGCTGGCCAGCCAGTCTATCCACTGGGTGAGCACTAGGTTCAGCGAGAGATGCTGTCTTATAAAAAGGTGCAGTGGGGAGTGACGGTGAGACACCTGACGGTAACACATCACGCACATACATGTTCTCCCATGTGCACATATGGATGCACATACACAAACATGCGCACACATATAATGCACGGAGATGCATACACACAACAAAAAGAAAATTAAAAAAAAAACTCAAACAAAACTGTGCCCATTCAGCCATAGTATGTGGCCATTGTGTTAAAAGCACATGAAAGGATGGTCTTCACGTATAGAAGAATTTCAGAGGAACCCGCACCACAAGAGGCTCCAGCCTCCTGTGGCCATTAAGAAGGGTAATTGGACACAGGGTTGCTTGCACAGTGTACCCCTGCAGCTGTCTGTTGGGAACCTCCCCAAATCCCTGCAGGGGTGCAGATCTGCAGACTGTATAAACAGAATGGCAAACAGCCTTTTTTTTTTTTCCTTTTAGAAGCCACGTGTTGCTGTCAGAAGCAATAAAGTCCATACACAGGGACTGGGTGCCCTGGGTCATGGCAGTATGCACCTGCTTATGTCTGATTAGGATACATTATCACACTCGGTACCATCAGAGCCCGGTGTCCTGGACAGCTCAAGTGACAGGAACGATCTGGGGGGCTTGCACAGCCAGGAGCGGTAGAAGAGGCTAGAAATTCAATCCTAGCCGGTGGGAAGTGGCTGGATATAAATATTTTAAGACAACAAATATGATTCAGAAGCTAATTGGAACACACTGACACCACCCAGGGCTTCTGCAGCGTGACACACAGATGGAAGTGGGACTTGGCCGCCTCTGCATCAGAGCACATACAGTAAACCGTGTGGAGGGGAGCTGTCCCTCCCAAAGACATGTATCTAGGACCAGGGCAGAGCGCTGGCAAGTGGATCAGGGAGAGATGGGGTAGAGCAGGGATGGCTGCGGGAGAGAACTGACTTCCTGGCTTGAGAAATTCTCTTCGCCTCTGGAGCCTTCGTTTGAGTAGAAGAGATAGTGGGAAAGGGTTGGCTCGGAGGATCTTTAAATTGTCTAGCTATCTCTCTCCTCTATCATTGGGATTTCAGTGACCCATATCTACCTCCTAGGTCTATATTTAGGACTTAGGAGATGAAAAAGCTTGAGGGAGTCCAGTCCATAGGTCCTGGATCCAGAGAGCCTGGGTTCAAAAATAAAGTGTGCTGCTTCCTATACAGCCAAGTGGTGCCAGCCCAGACATAGACAAGAAGGGCCGTGCTCTGCGTTCTGAGAAACACTGTAGAGGGCATCTCTCTGTTCTCTTCCATTTGTACCTCTGGACAACAGGATCGATGAAGACATGCCTGCCTGGAACCCAAGTGCTGATCACAGCCCACATTCCATACCGCTGGGTGTCCTGGCTTGTGCCTTCACTGTCCCTTATAGGCTTATGTTTTGAGTACTTTTCCCACCCCAGCTGATGACACAACTTTGGGAAGCTGTGGAACTTGAGCAAGCAGGTTCTAACTGGATGAGACGGATCCTTAGAGGCATGTCTTTGAAAGTTATGGCTGCCCCTGGTTCCTTCTCTGCTTTCAGCCTTCCATATCACCATGACCTGAACAGCCTCTGCCACATAGTCTTGCCTCCATGAATAGGCATGGCTCACCAAGCCTCCCCTGCTCTGATGGACAGAAATCATTGTTTCCTCCTCTATGTTGTTTCTGTTGGGTACACAAAAGTAGCTGATATACTGGGCCATCTTTGTCCGAAGACTCCAAGTCAGCTTCCAGGATCATAATGGTCCTCTTCCATCTTCTGTAGAGGAGAGCGACCCTGACATCGGCCTATCAGCCCTTCCCTCGAAGAGTGGTCATTTGTAGTGGGCTGCTGGAGCTTGGATGTGTGGACTGAGAGCTCACAGGCATGCATAGAAAGTGCTTCACACTTTAAGGGCTGGGGAAAGGCAGGCAGGCAGGTAGAATGGCCTGAGTTAACAACCAGGGACTCTTCTCTTCCTGGCTTCCAGTTCTGAAATGCCAAAAATTTGAAAATTTCAAGTTCCAGCCAGGCACTGAGGTGATTGTAAAAGTGTATTGGCCAAGTAAAATGATAGGCGTTTTTATTTTTAAAATCTGCTGGCTATATTCAGACCTTGGAAATATTTATGCAGTTATTATATAAACCTCCACATGCAGTCTTGCCCTCAGCCCACAGGTAAGAGGGGATGGTAGACCCTGGGAAAAATGCTTAACCATTTGGTTCAGGGTTTCCTCATTGTAAGGTTAGAAGTGATGTCAGAACTACCCCTACAAGCTGCTGTGTGGACCACAGAGCTGACACATACACACTAGTCTTTTGCCCAGTGTGCAGTGAGTAGTCAGTAAAAGCTTTAACTAGTATAACTTGTCCATCACCCAGACCTGAGATTGTACTGTGTTCTGGAGACTTCTGAGTACCCCCACTGAAATGGCTCACGTTTGCCAGTTGTCATATCACTTGGCGACTGAACCAGGTGGCTTGACTGCACCATGGATTGGCATCTTGTCACCTCTTATTGTCATATCATCAGCTTGTGTTATTCTACCAGCCCCAGGGCAGCCCCTTTCTGTATTCTCTTGTGAGATCTCTACCCCAGAGACACAGGACCATCATCTGCACGGCTAGAGTTAGCAAACAAGATACATGCACCAAGCTGTTTGGAGCACAGTGACATGGGCACACCAAGGGCCTCTTTAAATGTCACTAGCTCTGCCGGGGCAAGATGTGTGGGAAGCTGACACACACAATCTCTGTCTAGAGAGTAAACAAATAAGTTCTATGCAGGCCTAGGCATCATGCTATGAAGTGTCTTGCTTGGAAGCCTGGCTCTTGGTAACGAGCCAGTGGGAAGGACAGCTCTTTTAAGTTAACTTCACTGTCATTAAACAGCCTTCTGTGGTTCCTGATACGCTTACTTTATTTTTCTGGCCCCACGCCAGTTAAAAGGAGGATAAATGATAACACCGCTAACGAACACTTTGGCTAATGTTGTGGCAGAGACTGCAGGGGAGGGAACAGGTGAGACTGTCCTCACACTGTGGGCCCATAACCATTTCGAGCATCAAACATTTATTAAGGGCCAGTAATAAAAGCCCCCATGATAGTGTAATGGCTCATTCTAAATGCTTCCTGCTAATAAAATGAGCATTGATTCAAAATGCAATATTTAAATTCCATCCACAGCATGTCAAGGGAAAGGCCAAGTGTGGCTGGAGTGTGAGAAGTGGTTAGCCAATTTGCTTAACCGTTCACTGCCTGGAAAATTGTGTGCTCTTGCCAGGCGGGGATATGCTTACTAGAAAGTGCTTCAGTGGGGAGGAACCCACAGCCCCCCCTTTCCTTCAACTCTTAGCTCCCTGCATTAAGTCTGGGTCTGGGTAACCCTGGACTCAGGGTACAACCCCCTGAGCCTGCACTGACTCCTTAAAATACAAATAGTGCAGTGGTCGGTTTTAATTGTCAACTCGACACCATCTAGAATCGCCTGGGGAGATGGTCCCTATGAGGGATTGTCTATATCTGGGCTGGCTTGTGGGCACATCAGCAGAGGACTGTCTTCATTAAGTTAATGGAGGTGGAAAGACCCACCCTTAATGTGGGCAGCAGCACTTCATGGGCTGGGCCCTGGACTGTTAAAGGCAGAAGAAAGCCAGCCGGCCGTAAGCAGACAAGTTATTAGAGCACGCACTCATCTCTCGGCTCTTGCCTGTGGCTGAGATGTGGCCAGCTAGCTCTGGCCCCTGCTGCTGTGACTTCCCTTGTAGTAATGGAGTGTAACCCAGAATTGTGAGCTGAGATAGCACCCCCTTCCTCCTAGGTTGCTTTTCGGTTAGAGTATTTTATCCCAGCTACAGAATGAACTGGGACCACTGGCCATGCCTGTCCCATTCAGTGGCTTGCAGGGTTAAAGCAATATGGAATCCATATGTTTAAAGCAGCCTTGCTACTCCCTTTGAACTCAAACATGGCCTTGCTCCAGGTAAATACTTGAGCAACTTCAGGGAAGTTACTATGCCAAGGACAAACGAAGGGCTCAAAAATCAATAGACTCCTGACTCTTGTCAAAGCGCCTTGACCTGTTTCCCAACCTGGAAACAGGTCTCATGGTCCAGTCAGTGAGTCTGACCATGGCATTTGCACATTTAGATGTGTACAGTTTTCAGTGATACTCAAGACAAAGCCATGTTCCCCCAGGACTGTATTCAGGACCTTTCCCCTACTGCCTCACATCCCTTCCTCTTCCCCAGACACTTCCGGCCTAGTTGTGTACCCTGTCCTGATTTCCTCTCTTCACACATTTCATTTCCTCTTCCTGAAGGCTTCCACTGCCCCTTCCTGAACAATGCTCTCCACCCTTAGGGGTGGCTGAAGGACCCTCTTCAGAGGATCCTGAGGTTCCCTCTGCCAGCAGTGGTCACATGTCCCTGCACCCCCTCTCTCTGTGAGCCCAAGGTGCACCTCACTTCGTGTGTCTAGCATCCATGAAACAGGCTGGCCTGGACTCAGCATGTTTCTCTGAGTGGGCCAACTCAGCTCTCACTCCTAGAGTCCTGTCCTGTCCTAGCGATTTCTAAAGAATCTATCTGCTGAGAACTCACAAATAAATCTGACTTGGTCCACCTCCTCAGTCTGATCGTGCAGACACTCGGCTGCCCACTTGCATATCCACTCGGGATGTCCATGCTTGTCCAAAACTGGGCTCTTCACAGTCCTTCCCAAACTGGCTCCTCCTCCGCCCTTCCCGTCTTAGCAGATGGAAACTCCATCTTTCTGCTCCTCAGACCAAAAGCTCTTGGTGTCATCTGCCTCACTTCCCTTACCCCAAATATCTGGTGTGGCTGTGATTCTGCCAGCTCGAGCCTGGAGACACACTCAGCATCTGGTTCTTTGTCATCGCCTGGCTCTCGTCTAGATTAGTGTCTAAGGGAGATCTTCCCATCTGGTTCCGCCCTCCTGGTTATTCCCAGCATTGCGTTCACAGTGGCCCTGAGACAGCACACTGTTCCTCTGCTTAAGACTCTCCAGCTATTTCCCACCCATGCACAGTAAGGTCAAGTTTCTGGAGTGGTAAGATCCTGTATGATCTGGTCTCTGCTGCTTGCCAAGTTCATTTCTGCTGTTTGCCAGCCATCCCAGGTGAGTGCCTACCTCAGGGCCTTTCTACTGGCTGTTCCTTCTGCTGGGAACACGCCTTCCCTCATGCCACGTGACTGGCATTATTCCTCCCCCGAGGAGGTCTTTCTTCTTGAAGGGGCTTTTCTCTGGCCTTATCTAAATTCTTACCTCTTCAACACACACTGCTCTCTCCTGATTTCTTTCTTTTTAGCCCTTATTGCTCATTGCCCCACGTAGTTCACCATTTATTTATCTCATTTATCTTGTCTTTTTCCAAGCTGTGAGGGCATGGATTTGAGGGTCTCTGCCTATCTACAGCAGCATATGACACACGGTGCCCCTTAAAGAAATGCTGAATGAGTAAATGAATAATGTCTTCAGGGGAGACCTGAGCTCAATTGGAACCAGTAGGTCAGAAAGTAGTCTTCCTCCACGCTAGCAGTAATGGGATGCCAACTAACTCTTCATATTGATAGCTGGGGGTTCACTTTGTGGTTGGGGCTTAGGAGTAGACAGTGTGCTCCTCTCTTCGGTAGTACCAAGCCAACAGGGCAGGAGCAGTTTCCTCTAGGGGACACTTGGAAGAGGTTTTCAGAGCAAGGAGGAAAAAGAATAAAAGAGAGAGAGAGAGAGAGAGAGAGAGAGAGAGAGAGAGAGAGAGAGAGAGAGAGGGAGGGAGTGCACAGCAGATGCAGGACCCAAACATTTTATCCTGATAAGAGACCACCCTCCTTGGCAGCTGTCCTAGGTGTGATCAGTAAGTCAGAGCATCCTCTGGGACCCAGCAGGACTCCATCTAGATTTGGTGGCTGAACGTCTGGATTTGTATTGGGTACCAAATATAAAGCAAAGTCCACACAGTTCCCTCCCTCCATTGACTCAGACATGAGTACATATAGAGATACAGAGAACGGTCTTTAAGTTACATCTTCACCTTCACTGCCTGCACATAACATCATGTGAGTGTGTTAGTGGCCACTTCCTCTTATTTAGCTCAAGCATTTCACATAGAGTTTGTCCCGCGATCGAAGGGAAAGTGACCTTCGCTGGCCTCTCTTACTCCAGGGATGGTCATGCCCTTCAAGAGTAGGCAGTGGATTCCTCCTTTGTTGTGGTGACCTCCCTGACCCTTGGACATGCAGAGCAGACCTAGAACAGAACTCCCTATTCACTACCCACGCATACAGGACGCTGAGTACGCTGGGGGTGGGATCCTGGACCGGACGGATTGCTACTCTTTCCTTAGATGTGTGGGGGCAGGCAAGGCTCTGGCTTAATTCCCTTAGGCTTCAAGATCTAAGTGAAGGCAGGGCTAGCCGACCCCTACATCAGCCTCAGGGGAGCCACACTTCTCCTTCATGGTTACATGGAGGAGCCTCCACTTGGGAGGTGTTTAGCACATACTCTGTCTTGAGTCAAGCTGGTACTTGGTTAAGATTGGACTTGGGGGTGTTATGTCTGTGTTCTAAAGGGTGAGACAGAGGTCTCCTTCCCTCTGAGGCTTGGAGGTTTGCTCTAAACTCTGCCTAACATCAAAATCCTGCAGGAGAACCAGCCTGTTGCTTTTCTGCTCAATCTCTACCTGCCCCTCTTTTGTTCAGTTCTGCCCACAGTGATTTTTATTACCTGCAGGCTCAGCCCTGGTCCAGCTGCTCAGCTAATAAGAGGCCAGGCTGACAGTGTCTGCAGGAGCTCTCGGTGCCATCTGGGCAGTGTGGGAAGACCATCCTGGCCATCCTGGGGGTTTAGATGGAAGCTTGCCTCCTGCGGACTCCTGTTGTGCCATTGTCCACCATCCACCTCGTCTCCTGATGACTGGTGCCCAGTTTCTCCTCTGAGGAGTCACCTCCCTGATGTGCCCAAGTCTTCAAATGATGGAGACTCGACTTGGACCGCATGGTGTTACCCATCAACGGATTAATTTCTTGCTCATCTGCTTCAGACACAAACATAGTCCAAGTCAGGCCAATTGCAGCTCAGTTTTAGTAATGTGTGTTCGCATGTGTGTATATATGTGTATACATGTGTACACTGTTGGAGAGTAGGCTTTCCTTCCCATTGGATGTGAAGCTGCAAGAATAGCCAACTGGGAAGCTGGAGCAGCCACAGTGCCAAGATGGTGAGCCTAAGGCTAACGGCAATACTGAAGCAAGATGGCAAGATAGGAATGGTACCCAGGTGAGAGTGTTGAACCCTGGGCTCAGCCAAGCTTAGATGCTAAACAGTTTACCTGGACAAGCTGTGTAGCTGTGTGATCGGATCAGGTATCCAGTTCTCTTACACACTCACGTTTTTCTCACTAGTAATCTGGAGTGTCCTAGGCACAGAGCCTTTGCAGACAACTCCTCGCCGTGCAGAAAGAAGCCCATCTCCTCCCATCTCTTCTCTCTAAAGCAGTGGCTCTCAACTTTGCTAATGCTGTGGCCCTTTAATACGGCTCCTTATGTTGTGGTGGCTCTCAACCATAAAATAATTTCTTTGCCGCCTCATATAGCTGTAATTTTGCTACTGTTATGAGCCGTAATGTAAATATCTGCTGTGCAGGGAGAGATATCTCATGTGCGTCCCCTGTGAAAGGGTTATTTAGTCCCTCAATGGGGTAGCAACCCCCAGGTTGAGAAGCACTGCTACATGGTCTGCAGTTTCCTCATTCTGCCCTCAGGTACTAGTTAACTGTTCATGTCCACACTAAGCGACACGCTTGGTGACAGGGAGCTGGCGACCCACCCCTGACAGCTTACTCTGCAAAGCCTGTCCCTGGGTGGGTGTCACCGGTATCACCTTTTCCTGAGAGCAGAAAAACTCACAAGCTCCTGTGCTGAGCTCCACAGAAATGCCAACAACCAGGAGGACCCTCGTCCCCCAAACACATGGGGGACATAGGTCGTGATGGATGCTCTTTGGGTAGGAGTGAGGGCGGGGAGAGGTTTCTACATTTAAAAAGTTGGCAATGTCCTCTACTACCCCATTTCTATCTTGGAGATCTGCAGGCAAATTTATTTATTCGAGGTGCTATCAGTCATGGCCATGAAGAGAAATGTTCTGCGCATCAGAATTTAGCATTTTCAAATGTCCTTGACGATGGAACAGGTTTCTTTGGTTTGTTTTTGGCTGAGGTTGTAGCAACCTGGATATCGGGAAACCCTTGGCTAGAATCCACAGCATCCTCTAGTCCCGGCAGTGTGTGCAATGGGCCTCGTCCGGATGGAGACCTGTTTTGTTCTGCTTGTGTCTGGGCCTTTTCACCCTGGCCTCCTTTACTACCAGAGCTCCCAGTGTGCCTCAGGGCTGGGGACAAGCAGCTGTGCTGTTTCTTGGTACTCTTCTCTATTACAGGATATTTGACCTGAATGTGATTCAGGAGATTGTGAACTGTAAAAACCTGTCTTGGATCCTATTGTGATCCCTGAGATTGTGAACTGTAAAATTCTGTCGTTGATCCCTAAGAATGAATCGTAGGTCCCTGTTTCTTGTGGTTGAGCCCTAAGACATCTTTAATCCCAAAACTTTCTGTTTATTGTAAACAGGTGATTAAGGTATGGTTCAGCCAGCCTTACTTTTAATCCAAGAGCTATCTGTACACAGGATTTAATAAAGTTAATCCTAGGTCAAGAGGCGGAGCAAGAAACTAGCTAGCAGAGATTAAAGAATAGGAGGGAGTTTGAGTTGGAGGGGGGTCCAATGCAACACAAAGCAGATTTCCCAGGCTCTGACCTTGTAGAGATGGGGCCTGGGGAGAAAGAAATAAGCTAGATCCGGGGAGAAGTTCCAAGGTTAACTGTATATCTCCAGCGTGGAGAAGTCTCTTGCAAACTGACCCTAAAGGAGTTCCTAGAAGTTTGTCCCCCGACCCCCTCACTATCTATTTTGTGCATATCCGTGTGGCTGTGGCTCCTATGGGTGTACTGGGTGCACACACATGTGCGTGGAGGTGACAAAACTTGAGTGTCATTCCTCAAGGTGCCTTCCATGTTCTGTTTGAGTCAGGGTCTCTCTTTGTCCAGGAATGTCACCCGCTAGACTAGATTAGCTGGGTCCTAAGTTCCAGAGATTGTCCGCTGTCCACTTCCAGAAGGTATTGAGCATATGTGACCATCATAGGCCTGGCTCTTTATGCTGGTTGTGACATTATGAGAGTGACATTTTGTTGATTGTGCCATCTCCCTTGCCTGTGTTTAGTACCTGACTCTCAGTCATCCCAGGGGTGCTAGTGAGAAACAGCCCTGGGAGCTAAGGCATCAAGGTCATAGTCTGTCTTCACTCCTGAGCAGCAGCAGACCCCTTTGTCCTCTCTGAGCCTCGCTTTCTTCATCTATCCACAGGGTCACCAGTGTTTACCCTCCCCCCTCACAGTGACAACAGATGTGGTACCGGGCTACACTCACCCGGAATTTACCGAGCTGTACGCAAGGCACGATGCTCCACTTGAGGAGGAGGGTGTGTCCTGGGAGCACCACGCATAATCCCTGCCTTCAGCTAACTCACCAGTGTAAAGAAGATGACAGAGGCATCGGATGGAGTGGCTTACACCGTTTCATTCGCAACATATGACAGCTGCCTGAAGCAGGCAGATTAAATATCCTTATTCTCAGCTGACAGATGCAGAAAGGAAGGAGACATGCTGAGTTGTAATTGTGTCCCCAGTCTGCACCTATGATTCACTGGCACAGCATTTCATATGTGTCATGTCGCCGAATTAAAAAGAAAAAAAAATACCCCCTGTGTGATGAGACACATTGCTGTGAGGCCTTTGTGGTAGCTGAGGAAGGGAACAGGGCCAGATTGCCAGTTCCTGTTGGGGAGGGACCAGATCATCTTCAGTGATGCTTTCTCGGCACCGAGCAAGGCATCAGGCAATAAAAGTGGCTTGTGTGGATGCTTCTGGCATTCTGCCTGTGACCCCCTGACCTTAACTACTTTAGTGCATGCTGGCCCCACTTTCAACTGTCAGCACCTCTGGCTCTCTATCCTAATGCTTGCTTTCTCTCACAGCAGAACCCTCCTTTGCCCATACACAGGAAGGCTGGAGACTCTGGGAGGAAATGCTTGCTGAGTGCTGTTCTCATGAGAAGGTTTTGGGGCCCCACAAGTGCCCCATCCTGCCCTGGGAACTCCGAGATGTGTGCCCCACCCTCGCTCTCAGAGCTCCTGTGGAGTTAAATTCTAACTGTCCACCTTGCTAACGCGTTCAATCATGTACTTATTTTGGGTGAACTACCTCCCACTGTCTTAGTTTTCTATTTCCCCATGTGTTTTCTGAGATTACCTCCCAAATAGACTAATTCCCCCTCCTTCGCACCACCCACCTCCCCCGCCAGGGAGGGAAATCAGACTATAAACTAGGCTTAATGTTGGTGCGTGGGGTGAGAGAAAGAATGGATGACAAACAGTGTGTATCCTATCCCTGACCCCTATCTGGGCAAGGGCTAGGAAGAGTCAGTTATAATGAACCTGCATGTGTTTCTTGGGGAGGTTTGTCTTATTGGCTAATGTTGGTGGGAAGTGTCAGAGAGACAAAAAATAATGCCTTGACGTATTGGTGCGCTCGCTCAGGGTAAAGTCAGGGCTGTGACTCCAACCTGTGCTACCAGTCTCCTCCCAAGAACACAGGGTATGCCCACTCAGGTCCTCTCCTTAGGCTGCCTGGCTTTCTTGGAATAAAATCTAACCCATCTAAGACTCAAGGATTCCGGAACAAAAGAGGGCAGTCTTCGCTTCATGATGCTTTTTAGTTTTGTTTTTCTTTCTCTTCTTTCCCTTTTTATTTTCCCTCTTTAAATTCCACCTCCCTTCCTTCTTCCTTCCTTTCCTTTTTTCTATCCAATCCCAGGGCCTTGCGTATGCTAGGCAAGCTCTGTACCTTAAGCAACATCGCCAACCTTAAATCGATTAAAAAAGAAAAAAAAAGACAGGCCCTCACCAAAGTGCCTGGCTGGCCTTGAACTTGCTATGTAGCCCAGGCAGCCCTGGAATTTGCCATCTCCAGTAGCAACCACCTGAGTGCTGGGATTTACAGGACTGTGCTATCTTGCCTATCAAGCGCTTTGGCTGGAATGCCCCTTCTTCCTAGCTCTGTCCGCGTCACTCCTTCTGCTTCCTTGAGTTTCAGCTAAAAGTGACCCCCTTAGAAGTCACTCCCCTGCCCAGCCAGCTTAGCCCGTCAGCACCACATCACCTTGTTCTATTTTCATCACAGAACTCATGCCCGTGGAAGACTTGTTTACCGTCATACCAATTGCTATTAACTCATTTTTCATCTAATGTGCAGGCTCATGACGATTGTTGGTCTTGTCTTCTGATGCCCTTGGAATAATGCCTGGCATGCAGGAGAGATGCAACAACTCTAATTGAACAAAAGATAACCTCAAGAGAAGATGGTGATGGGCAGAGCGGTGGAAGAATCCTGGGCCTCGGGGACACTGCCTTTTAGTTGCCGTTTGATCTGCTAGCGACTGTATTAGGACCAGCTGAGAGTCTTTAAATGGACCAGGTGCGTTGGCGGTGGGTTAGGGGTATGGCCTGAAATCCCTGTCTCAGTGGAAGGAGACCCAGAACCCAGACCTCAAAGCCCACAGAGGCCACGTCCTTCCCCGGCAGCCACACAGAATCCTCCACAGTTCATGAACTCACCGGAAACAAAGCTCTCTGGCCGTTCTGCCCAGCACCCCCTACCACCTCACAGAAAGGGACAAGGCCACCGTAACCGTTTCTCTGATAGTAACACCTTTATTTAGACACTGTCCTAGTTTTATCTTTTGTCAACGTATAAGCAAACATATATAGGTTGGTCACACAAATAATTTGTCCTTGAGGAAAAAAATGTCAATTCAAACCAGTGTCTTGTTCTGAAGTTCTCAGGCAGGTGTGTCCAACACACGGCCTACAGGCCACATGTTGCCAACCAAGGATAGCCATAAATGCATCCCAACATATAGCTGTAAATTTACTTTAAAAAGTAAGAAAAAGTTTTTTGGTTTTTTTTGGTAATTCAATTGAGAGTATGAACTTTGCAGATGATTATGTCACGTTGTCACGTCAAAAGGTTGGGCATGACAGTCTAGGTCATGGTTTCTCTACCCAAGTACCACAGGCATTTAGAGCTGGTCAGTTTCTTGTTGAAGGGGGTGCTAATCTGTGCACTGCAGGGTGTTTAGCAACATGCTCGGCCCCTCCCCACCACATGCCTATAACTTCCCGATTGTGAGAACCAAGATGTATCCTGATCTTGCAAAGCAATAGTAGGAGACCCAATCACCGTCAATTAGGAAGCCCCATGCCGAGTTGCGGGCAGGCGGGCAGCGGGCGCCTCATCTGTTTTGCTGATTGCATCCTCAGAACCTGGCTTCACTTAAGTGCCCCACACATATTCATTGGATGAATACAGGAGTGAATGAGTGGAAAAAACAAATGAATGTGTGGACACACCAACGGCCCTGAACCGAGCTTTCCGAATCTCCCAACGTTACTGTTTTTGAGACATCAAAAGGTCTGTAGACTCCTTGACCAGTGAGTGCCAGACTCTGCTCTAATTTATTCCATCTGGCTTCCCATAATATCCCTAGGCAGGCCACAGCCTCTGGATTGGGCTATTTCAGCTTTGAGTCCAGATTCTACAATCTTCTTTCATTCTATAGTGAAACATGAAAAAAACAAAACAAAACAAAAAAACAGAATATGGAAATTCCAGCCAAGCCACTGCGGTTCGACTCAATAAGTTTTCTAGATGCAACTTCCCCCCTGAATCCTCCATATTTCTCCATCTCCCTTACACGGGTGGAGCCGGCATCCATCAGGACACACTATAGCTATACAATGAAGCGACTGCACTCAACCCCAAATACGAACACGGGAGGCTTCTACAGACCCAAAGCTGCTTGAGCTCGCTCAGCGTCTGCTAATGAAAATATGAGCCGCATCTGAGCCGAGCCCGCTCCCTCACGTGGTCTGCTAAATACCTTAATATCTCTAGATTCCTTCCTGCTGCCTAAATTGTGAGCATCGTTTCTGACATTTACGAGTTATCTATGATGCCTGCAAGATTAAGCCGCCATGAAAGCACCCCATCTGTGCTCTGTATTCCCACCTCCCTCTTCAAGCTGAGCTCGAACCAGACCCAATGAAGCTCACCCCATTTGGGTGAAACTGGAGGACAGCTGTGAACCTCCTAGCCCTTATTTGGGTTTTTATCTCTATTTGCATGGCACAAGGCGCTGGGGTGGGGTGGGGTGGGGTACCATCTCATTTCACTAAGCCCTGACTCACTGAATATCTTTTAAGGACCCCTTGGTCCAAGAGGCATGAAAGACGGACTTGCCCTCCATGGAAAGACCTTATTATTGGGAGCAAAAGCTACACATTTATGCCAGGCACTTGTCCCCGGGACTCCCTGAAAACACATGGGCTGTGGGTTGACACCCATGTTTCAAAGTTGAGGAACTGAAGGGCTTTGAGTCACTCAGCTTCTTGGGTCAGTCTTTCCCCAAAGTCAGGATGCTTTCTACTGTAGTTTGGACCAGGAAGATAAACATTCAATGACTTAGGAGGTTAGTATAAGGCAGGATGAAAGAAATGCTTAATATAATGCGTAAGTATAAGCAATGCCCTGTGGGAAAGCCAAGGAAGACAGGATTGATTCACATGCAGGGCTTAATGAGTCCGGGTGGGAAGAACACAGAGAGTTCTGATCGGGAGAAAATAGGAAGCTTCCAGGGCTAAAGGATGGCACGCAGCGTAGGCTAGAAGTTCAAGACCCAGCAGAGCGGGGAGAGTGTGGCACGGGGGAGGCGGGTGAAGGCGAGGTGGGTATGAGGTAAATCCAGCCTGCCGGAGCTCTGGATGGTGGATTAGGCTCCTCTGTCCCAGTGTAGCATTCTGCAATGTCTCAGCTATAGCTTATATGTTGCCACAGAGAGCATTTTCACCCTAGGAATGAACGATTGGCATCTCCATCCCATTTCTAAAATGCTAGCTGTTAAAACCTCATCCACCCACACTGAGGATCTGGGGTAAGCTACCTGCAAGGTGACCCTGCACTCCCCTCCCCCGCCCCCAAGCCTCCAGACTGCGATGAATACAAGGACTCTGGGAAATTGAAGTTGTCGATAGAAATTCAGATCTGTAGTTTTAAAGAAGCAGAGCTTCCCAGTTGCCCTTTTCTTTTTTCCACACAAACTGGAAACATCCTGCCTAAAGAGAAGTAAACAGTCTTCTCAGTGAGGAGGAAAATCAAAGCAAAGATCTGACCTGCTGCAATTTCTTGGCGGGGAGACTGGCAGAGGCAAGCACAGCCCCTTCATCTATGACCAATATCACATTAGCCCAGACTCGCTGATTCAGAATTCTCTTCCCATAGATCAGGGCTTTGCCTCTTCCATTACCAGCTAATCCAAATGGGCCTGGTGCTAACTTAATTTCCAGGATAATGGAGGCCCGATCTGTTTGCACAATTGCCTCCTGCATCCTGGCAGCATTTGCTGAATCCTTAAAATCATCTAGGCTGTGGCAAATCGACATAATCTCTGTCCCAGTAAGAGAGATGGGGCATCTGCCTAACCCTCCAGGTGGGCAGTACCCACAGTGGACCAGCTCCAGAACTGATGCTTGACAGGGAGTGCACTAGAGCCTCACCACAGCCCAGAAAGGAAGGCTCTGTGATTCTGCATTACAGAATAGGAGCTCAGAGTCTCGGAGGACTGAGAAACATACCTGCAAGACACGTGTAGCAAGCCCAGGTCTCCTGGATTGAGTGGATGAGCTCGACTCAACCCTAAGAATCCTTGCAAGAGGGAGAGGGAAACTGATGTCGCTACACCACAGAAAATTCAGAAGCAGAGCTTAGAGAAATGAGGCTGCACACCCCCCTTCAGAAGTTAGAAGAGGCAAGGAGCAGATTCCACCTCTGGAGCCGCCAGAAGAGATTAGCCTAGCTGGCACGTCGCTTCCAGCAACGCAAGGCTCGCTGCAAACTTTTCTAGACTACAGAACTATAGCAGAATGAACATCTGTTGTTTGAAGCTGGTGAGTTCGTGGTAATTTGGTACAGCATTGGCAGGGAACTCATCCTCTTTCCAAGGCAAGAGGGAGAGAATGGAATCCACCAGGTCAGCCTTTATGGAAGTCAGCATGGAGGTTTCTCAAAAAACTAAAGACAGCTCTGCCACATCACACGACCCAACAATACCACTCCTGGGTGTCTGCCTATTCTGAGGGACTATATCACAGAGACACTTGAACGTCAGTGTTTATTGCAGCACTGTTCATAACAGATAAGTTATGGAACCAATAGAGATGTCAACAGCAGAGGAGTGAGTAAAGAAGATGCAGAGTACATGCATGGTGAGATTATTTTTCAGTCATAAAGAACAAGAGTTATTCTCTTTGCAGGAAAATGGATGCAACTAGAGATCATCACTGTAAGCTAAGAAACACAAACATATGTTTTCTCTATTTGTAGGTCCCAGATTTTGTCTATACATGCAATCAATTGTGCGCGTGTGTTTATTATATGTGTGCTGGCTAATTTAGTGCCAAGTTGACACAGGCTAGAGTCATCTGAGAGGAGGGAACTGCCTCTAAAAAATTAGGCTGTGTGCAAATATGTAGGGCATTTTCTTCATTAGTGATTAGTGGGAGAGGGCCCAGGCCATTATGAGTGGGGTTACCCCTAGGTTAGAGGTCCTGGGTTCTATAAGAAAGCAGGCTGAGCAAGCCATGGGGAGCAAGGCAGCAAGCAGCACTCCTTCGTGGCCTCTGCACCAGCTCCTGCCTCCAGGCTCCTGAACAGCTTGAGTTCCTGTCTTGACCTTCCTTTCCTAGTGACTGTGGAAGGGAAAGCCAAGCCCTTTTCTTCTCAAGTTACTTTGGTTGTGATGTTTTTATCACAGCAATAGTAACCCTAAGTAAGACAATATGAGAGAAGTGAAACTGTCTACAGAGACAAAGGTGACCAACAGGAAGGGGCGGGACAAGGAAGAGGTGATGGTTGGAATGAGAAATGTCCCCCATGAGCTTATGTATTTAAACACTTGGCCCCCAGTTTGTGGTGCTACTTAAGGAATGTTACAGGACCTTCAGGGGGTGCAGCCTTGTTGGACGAACTACATTATTGGGGTGGGCTTTGAGAGCGTATAGCTTTGCATCACTTCCATTTGTCGCTTTCCTTCGTGTGCTGCGGTTGACGATGTGGTCTCTCTGCTTCCCACTCTGGCTTCTCAGAGCCCTGCTTCCCCTGCCATCCTGGAGTTCCCCTCTGGTGCTGGAAGCCCAAGTTCCCTCTTCCATAAGTTTCTGTTAGTCATGCTGTTTTGTCACAGCAGCAGAGAAGTAGCTAACATGAAAGAGGAGGGCGAGTATCTTGGGGGTACCCTTTTCTTGCTCTAGGCCCCCTCAAGTCCTCACTTTCCACCCCACCCCTGCACCCCACAAACTGAATTCAATAGAAACATCACAAGTTATCAACAGGACAAGCACTCTTCTGCCCCACCCCGACTCCACTTCCTCACCAATCCGAGGGATAGTTTGTAGCTGCGACAAGTGACACCACCCTGAGCTGGAGTTTTGCTGTGTAGGCCATGAGCTATGTGATCCCAGCTGACCCTTTATTCCTCTGAACTTCAGGACTGTTCAGATCAGTCCCTGGGTTTTAATTTCTGTTTGCTAATGCAAATGAATTCTATATACTCAGGGTGGAAAATTGAGCCTACCAAGAGAGCTTCTCAAACCTCCTGGGTGCAGAGTGTTTGTGTTTCATGTAAAGAGGTGCCTGACGCTCCCTATAGGGCCCTCTCCTCTAAGCTGCAGGCTGGGAAACCATCCTGCAGGGAGAAGAGCCAATGCAAGGCAATGTGGGAGTATTTCTCTGGTGACCAGGACCAGAAGCTAGGAACAGTCTGGTCCTGTAAATTGAGGGTAGAGAAGGAAAACCCAACTATCGCCCTACTTGGAGAGACCAGAGTCAGTCCTGGAATGCTACACCTTTGAGAGTTCTGAAGGTGAGCTTGCAATATGGAGAAGCTTTGAGGGACAGCGATGAATTGGCAGTGACTTAGCAGCCAGGAAGTTATCAGAGATGCCAGGATGCTAACAGGTCAGTTCTTGGAGGCCAGGCCTGACAACATGCCTATGGCTAAAGCCCAGAAGACTATGAAACAGCATGACTGAAAGATGCTTGCCTAGGCAGTAATTCAAGTCCTGTTACTACCCTTTTTGAGACTCTAAAGTGTCTTAAACATTGGGCGTGAGGGAGCAGGATTCCCTGCTTAGGGAATTGTACCACCCACAATAACCCTGGTTGGCCTGGAACTTATTATGTAAACCAGACTGGCCTTGAACTAAGAAAGACCTACTTGGCCCTGCCTCCTAGCTGCTGGAAAAAGGCAGTCTTAAATGTTCTTAACTTTATCTTCTTGGTCTGCCAGGTAGACAAATGGTAAGAGCTCTCTGGAGCTGGGTGGCATTCCTCCTTCACCTGATTGGCTATATAGGTGTCTTAGCTGCCAAACTCTCAGAGCCATTTCACTTTCCTAGAAAGAGGGGATACGCTTTTAGATAGTGTTCTACTTTCACTGCTGATGCTATGATTAAAAAAAAATCTCCTGACATAGTAATTCAGGAAAGAAAGGGTTTATTTGGCTTATCACTCCAGGTTACAGTCCAGTGACTTGCAAGGAAGCCAAGGCAGGACCAAACCAATGTCCACCGCCAAGAGTGGAATAGAGCACACTCACAGATCCTCGGTTGGTTGGTTGTTGCTTGCTTGCTGTCAGCTAGCTTTTTCTTTTGTCTTACAGTTTAGGATTCCCTGCTTAGGGAATTGTACCACCCACAAAGGCCTTGTTTTCTGATAGTTATTAACAATCAAGAAAACCCTCCTAGAGATGCCTACAGGTCAACTTTATCTAAATAATTCCTCATGTCATGTCATGTCAAGTTGGTCAAGCACAGACGGTCAGTGTGGTATTTCATGAGATTGGCTATGGCACATTCTTTATTTTTGCTGTAACAGTCTCCACACACTGAGAAAAGCATAAGCCATAACAGGTAAGCATGCTTTTTTTTTTTTGAAAACATATTTTTCCTCCCCTTACCCAGCTATGGTTCAACCACATTCAAAGCCAAATTTGTATGGTTTTTTATCTGGGGTATGCATAGTACGCCAAACGGCTAGGGCCTGAACAGGCAAACAAAAGCTCTTTAAACTTAGAAGCATCCGTGACTCCACCTGAGACTTCTGCCAGCATCCCTGTGCTCCCAGCAGCAGCAGCAGCAGTGAGGATTTCAGGTTGCTACAGGCTAAGGAACTCCATGCTGTTGAGTCTTTACCCTCTGAGCATCAACCCTCGCTGTGTCCTCGCCACACAGCCCTTTCTCACACATGGACTACATAGCATTATTGGCCAACTTCCCAGAGACCATCCCTGCTGTGCTGACTTTAAGGCGAAGGGTGAATTTTCTCCATGTTCCATTCTCCAGGGCTGAGAAAGGACTGGGCATAAGAGTTCCCAAGACCCAGGCTCCTAAATGCTCGGCTTTGGTTTTTCTTCTTTAACTCGATCCCATCATCTGTTGTGCATGAAAAGTGCAGCCATACGTGTCTTTCAAATCTCAATGCTTATCGCTGGCTCCCCTGATTTCACGGTGTGTATGGATTATGTTGGGGCTTTGTTACAGGCCGATGGCTACAGAGCCTGAGAATGCGTTTCTAATAAGTTCCCAGGTACTGGTGAGGTTGCAGATCCCTGAGGACTTACGGGACCGTTCTAAAACAAGGACAGAAACCGAAGGGTTCTACAAGGGAAAGTGATGGCTGAAATGGCACATCTGCCCATGTCAGTGGCTGTGGTCGGTGGGTGACAGATGCCACCTAATCCTCAGAACAAACCTGTTGGGTCAGGATCAGAACCAAATCTCACAGATGAGGGAACAGAAAGCTCAGGGCTCAGTAAACACAGCCCCAGAGGCATACAGCTGGCAAAAGGAGACAGGGCCCGGGTTCCCATGCCTGGCGTCTGCTCTTTCTCTGCTGAGCAGCTGGTGTATTAATGAAGAGGAAGCCTGCTCCGATCTACCAATGAGAAAGCAGGCCGTGGAAGCCAACATATGGATACAGACCCATCTCATCCTCCACTCAAAAAAAAAAAAAAAAAAAGAAAAGAAAGAAGAAAATAAAAACAAAACTGCGAAATGATTCCCCACCAGTCACAATAGAAATGGATATTTTAAAATAATGATGGCACGCAGGGAAAGGCGCGGTGAAATGAGAATTCTCACTGCTGGGGAGACTAAATCTCACCTGCCGATTGGAAAGCAGATGGCAGTCATCAAGGGTCTCTGAATGTGGCTGCCCTTCTGACTCTCTCTGAGAACCTGTCCCAACAAAACCTTCACGTTGTGTGGGCCAGAGCTACTCAGGAGGCAGCGACAGTAGACAGAATGGAGACAACGCCCACCAAGGGCCGTTAGGGTGCTGTAGTGGAGTGTCCACGCAATGAGGTTTTGTGCTGTCATTGAACAGTGCATACAAACTCATGTTATTGGGGGGGGGGGGGGGGACATGGTGTGCAAAATCCTCCGTAGCAAATAAAAATAGGCACTAGGAGTAACAACACTGAAACTCCAAACCTTAAAGGACTCTGGAAGGGATCCACCCAACATATTTGTGGATAGAACTGAGTTGTAGAATTAAATCTGATCATTTTAAAGATGTAATTTTTCCCCAAATGCTTTTAATTACATGTGACTTTTATGGTGCTTTTAGAAATAAAATATACTCATGAGAATAGAGTCCAACAAGTTGTTGCTTTTGTTGTTGTTGTTGTTTCAAGACAGGGTTTCTCTGTGTAGCCTTGGCTGTCTGAACTTGCTCTATTGATCAGGCTGGCCTTGAACTTACAGAGATCCGTCTGCCTCTGCCTCCCTGACTGCTGGGATTAAAGGTGTGCACCCCCGTGCCCCATTTGTTGCTATTTTCTTACTGACGCTTGAGATCATTTTGGAGACAGAAGATTCTCAGTTCTGATTGGTCAGTGGTCTACCAGTCAACGGCAACTTTGCTTTCTCTATCTTCAACTTCTGAGGTTAAGTATGTCCCTACGTCCATGACAATCTCTGACATCAAGTTCAGACACTAAGAGCGATCACTGGTACACACCACAGACCACCCTTTGAATGCCGAGAAGGAAGCACACTTTGCAGGTAGCCAACAGTCTGGAAGAGGAGAGATGCCAATTAATTCATCATCTTTGAACCTAGCAATGGGCCTCCCCGAGTCTGGAGTGTGGTGGACAGGGCACGGAAGGAGAATCTTAGGCATGAGATGTCCCGTAAGTAGGAAAGAGGCTGTAGGCCGGCATGGGACAGATAGAGTATCTACAAACACTCGACAGAAGACCAGTGGGAACATGCTGGACACAGGAAGCTATTCCACTGCCTGGCCTGGCACATGAGGAAGAGCTGAGTGGGGCAATGGCTGGGATCATCCAGGACTGGAGCCCTCTTGCTGTGGAGTTTGGTTTTATGTAGAAGGTACCAGAGAGGCACTGTAGGATCCTGATGACTGTGCTGGAAATCAATGAGGACCACACCTCTGGCTATCTGGCTACAGAGTGAGGGGGTCCCGCTGTGCTTCAGAGGGTGGGCTGGTAGGGATATTGTTGAAGTGGCTGAAGTTAGGCACATGGGATGAGTTAGGGGTGGACTGGGATGACTAGATGGGAGCTCAAGGCAGTAAATCAATAGTTCCACGTTTCTCAGATTAACTGGCCGCAGATGGATAGTGAGAGGAGGGTACTCCCAGGACTCTAGCTTGGGTAACTGCTTGACTTTTGGAATGTTTGTAACCACTAATTGACAGGCTGTCAGAGAAATTAAAAACAGCCCATTTTATGGAAGAAAATGTAATCTAGACACATGTAATCAGGCCGTGTAAAATGAAGGTGCAACTGCTGACCAAATGCTATGTCTTCCTGAGCAGCTGTAGGCCTCTGTGTTCTGGAAGGCCACTCTGCCTGTGAGAGCAATGCTAAGGTGGCCCAGTTCAGTGGAAGCTTCACACTTTTGGAGAGCAGTAGCCACTGTTTCCTGAAAGTATTTCCTTCATAGACAGATGGATCCCCCAAGTCAATAAGGGGCATGGAGGGTGGAGCGTGAGAGGATTACCCAACTGGGCTGGCTTCTGTGAGGCACTTAGGGCTATAAGGCAAGTGGCCTTTCCTCACAAATAAAATCAAGAGCTGGGGAGATGGACCAATTGGTAAAGTGACTGCTACGTAAGTATGCATTTCAATCCCCGTCTTAGTTAGGGTTTCCATTGCTGTGAAGAGACACCACGGCCACGGCAACTTTTTATAAAGGAAAACATTTAACTGGGCTTGGCTTACAGTTCAGAGGTTTAGTCCGGTTATCAACAGGGCAGGGAACATGGTGGCATGCAGGCAGGCGCGGTGCTGGAGAAGGAGCCGAGAGTTCTATATCTTGAGCTTGTTTGGAGGTTCTAGAAGGGGAACACAGCTACTTGTACACACTTGACCTAAGACCGGACCTACTCTGACTCGGGGAAGGTCATCCTCTTTGACCAAGCGTGCAGATTTGGGAGCGACACACAGGGAGCAGTGAGGGCGGAACGGGACACCCACCTAGCCAGTCAGATTAGCTGAATCAACCCTGGCAATCAATGGGGTGAGAGGTGCTGCAGCCAGATCGCTCGCACATCCGAGAGTTCTAGATGTTGATGTGAAGGCAGTGGAAGGAGACTGTGTGCCCCTCTGGGGTTAGCTTGAGCATAGGAGACCTCAAAGCCCACCCCCACAGTGACACACTTCCTCCAACAAGACCACACCTACTCCAACAAGGCCACACCTCCTAATAGTGCCACTGCCTATGGGCCAAGCATTCAAACACATGAGTCTGGGGGCGGGCATTCCTATTCAAGCCGCCACAATCCCTGACACCTGTGTGATTTGGGCACAGAGATGCATAACCATATATATCTTTGCTGTGATAATGGAAACAAACAGAACCCTGGAATTCACTGGCCAGCAACCCTAGCAGAACTTATGACCTTCAAGACTAGTGAGAGATACTGTCTGAAAACACAAAGTGGAGAGGGATCAAGGAAGATACTCAAGTAGACTTCTAGGAGAATAATAAGAATCACAGGGTTATTTACTTTTATCTATCTGTGGAACACATATACACACATACTTACTCTACAGACGAAAGTCAGTATGACCCTGTAGTCTATTTCACACCATGATGCTTGCTATGGCTCAAACTGCAGCCTGAGACTTCAGCTCCCCGATGCCTGACTTTTCCTATACATTGCACCCATCTCATTTAAACATGCAGTGCCTGCCACTCTCTGGGGAGAACCTTATAAACTCAAGGAAGCAGCCAGCAGCCTTGTGGTGGACAGAATCTAGTCTCTAGCTCCAGACAGAGCTGGCTTGAGCTCCGTCCTCCTTCCTTTTCCAGGCGACCCTGGGCCCATCTTTGAATCTCAGTTTTCTTCTTTGTGAGTTGAGGGCGACGGGCTCACCTTCAGGCCTGTTGCGATGACTAAATAACAAGAGATGGGAAACACCCAGCTCACAGTAGCCACTCACAGTGCGCCTTTTCTCATCCCTCCAGAAACTTCCAGAGCAGCAAGGTTCACTATTGCGCTCAAGGGCACAGTCAGTAATAACTTCTCCCTCTGGGCCTTACAAGAGAAGGCTTGGGGAGTCGGGTCCAGCTCTGTCTGGAGTTGATACTGTACATCGGCTCTCTTATGGTAACCTAGCCTTGTAGAATATGGAAATTTCTGCAGCAAAATCTCCTTTTAAGGACAGTCCTTCTTGGTTACAAAGTGCAACTTGTGCTCTCAAATGTTTTTATTTAAAATAAATTAGCCATGCTGTTGACTCTGGCAGAGACCCACAGGCTGTGTTCTCAGTCTGCTCCTGCAGTGATCTCCTGATTGTAGCTGAGCTGAAGGTGGTTTCTTAATGCTGGGTGGGGGGAGGAGGGGCAGGTCCAGGGTGCAGAGAACCAGGCTCACATGGCTGTTCCCCTACTACTCCTTCACTCTGTGACCTTGGGAATGTCCTGGACTGCTCCAGTCAGCTACCCACCCTTAACCTCCATGCATTCAGAAGTACTGCCCAGTGCCTAGCATAGAGCAGGGCTCAAACACTTGGGTAAATCAACTTTGCTTCCCTTTCCCTAAAAGGTGGATAACTCTTATCTTGAAGGGTAGTATCAAAGATCCAGGACAAGGGCTGGGGAGTTGGCTCAGTCCTTTGCTGCACAAGCGTGAAGACCTGAGTTTGGAGCCCTAGCACACGTGTAAAAAAAAAAAAAGCTGGGTGCGGCATCACCCCTTGCATCCCCAGTACTGAGGAGGTAGATGCAGGAAGATTCCTGGCTCTTGCTACACAGCTAGTCTGGCCAGTTGGTGAGAGAATCTGCCTCACAAAGTAAGGTTCAGAGTGACCAAGGGACGCACGCTGTGTTGATTTCTGGCCTTCACACATATGCACACATGTACGTCTACCCGCATACTACAGAGTACACATAAACATAAAGATCCCAAAGAGAGTACCCCACGCTCTGCCCCTTGCTCATAGGGATGCTTACTCCCCAAGAGCTGACTCTGCTACTCTGTATTATTAGTGGAACAATCCTTCTGGTGGCTGTCGGGGGGTGGGGGGGGCATGGCTTCATCCTCTTGTTGTGTATGGCGGTTATGCCTCGCACGCCGTAGGAGTTCAGGCAGTGATAAGGTTTGAAGGCCTATTTTCCTGTCGGTCTCCAGCATAGACTGTAAGCCAGATCTGTCTGGTCAGGGCATCGTTCCTTCTCCCTGCCTCCCTCCCTCCTCTCCTCTCCTCCCTCCTTCTCCCCCTTTCTCCCTCCCTCCCTCCTCTGTCTTCAGGGTACACAGTGATAAGTGGGGAGCTACTGTATTTGATGATTCAGGTTCTGCTATGCATATTTCCCCACCTGCCCGTGCAAGGAAGAGCTGAACCCGGTCCAGGGAATTATTTTCGGTATTTTATCCATCTATTCTTGTCTCTGGCACTTTGCAGTGGGTGGTTAGAGCCGGTGATTTTCCTCTCTTTTGTGCAAACGAGACCAGAATAAACAGTGCAGGGTGAGTCACTTTAGACTCTTAGCGCTTCAATTACTTAAAAACTCAAGGGCCCAATGAAGACCAGAATGTCACCTTTTCCAGAACAGGCGTAAGGAGATGAGAAACACGCCATGTTCTGAGTAGTCTGTGGCTTCTCGCACAGGAAATATGCTACTCGCGAGCTAGTGACACCCGGAGGGAAGAAGTGCAGAGGTAGCCACTGCTCTCGCCAAGGACTCCGCATACTTCACTTCCTGCCTCGCTCCACTTAATCTTTACTATGACCTTGTGAAGTAATACACGTAATACCACCGAGGTAGTAATGGTCGCATATATATTTCTTACTTAGGTGTGGGGCCATTCGCTCTCCATGCCTTACAGCCACACCTTGAATCTTCACAGCAGTGCTGTGACAGGCTCATTGCTCTCTATGTCAGAGAGGAGGACACGGAAGCTGGAAGAATGTGAGAGACAAGAAACGGACTATTTGGTCTCACTGTCTGGGGCTCCATTCCCTACAGCTGACTCTTTTTATCAGGGGCATTGCTGAATGTTGCGACATTCGCCTGTATTACACAAGAAGCCAGCAATTGATCTGGGTGTCAGGAGCACTGGACCCCAGTGTGTGAGTGTGTGTGTGTGTGTGTGTGTGTGTGTGTGTGTGTATGTGTGTGTGTATGTATGTGTATGTTTGTGTGTATGTGTGTGTATGTTTGGGTGTATGCATGTGTGTATGTGTGTGTGTGTCTCTGTGTATATGTGTATGAGTGTGTGTGTATGTGTGTCTGTGTGTGTACGTGTGTATGTGTGTGTATGTCTTTGTGTGTTTATGTGTGTATGTGTGTTTGTGTGTGAATGAGCGGGGCAGACAGGCAGAGACAGAGAGACACAGAGATACACAGAGACAGAGAGGCAGATAAAGACAGAGAGGAGAGAGTGAGAGAGACATACACACGTACACACACACACACATACATACACACACACATACATACATACAAACTGACTTCAAGGATTAGAAATTTGTGTGATTTTTTTCTTACCCTTGATTCTACCTCTGGTTGATCTGGAAATAACAAGAAGTCTCCAAGAAGAGACTTTCTGTAAACACTGTAGGTACCCAGCTCCTGCTCTTTCTCAGTACTGGGGAAAACATGTCTAAGATTGTGATTTTAAAGAGGATCAGAGACACTATGTTTGGTCCGTTACACATGATTCTATAAAAGTGGTGTGACAAGCATTAGGGATTGCTTATTAACTGTTTTCCTTTCTTAAAAAAAAGTTTTGACTTAAAGAATTTGCATTGCTGGAGCTCTGAAATGTTGACAGTGTCCAGACAGTCTTAACCTTTATAAAACTTTGTTTTAAAGTTAGTTAGAATTTAAGTTTTATTTCTTTGTGGAAATAAAGTCAGAGTCCATAGGAGGTAGCGATGGGGTAATGACAGAGAGAAGGGGACAAAAGGAAATAGATTATGTGAAGTTAAGAATGGAAAAAACTCAGAGGCTGCAAATGGAGAGGAAGGAAACACAGAAGGACATGGAGGGACAGGGGACAGATAACACCTAGGTTATTTGATAAAGCCTAAAGGAATCATTGCTTATATTTACCTAATATTGTACACACTACTTCTCTCCCTCTTCCCCTCTCTCTCTCTCTCTCTCTCTCTCTCTCTCTCTCTCTCTCTCTCTCTCTGTATCTTAAAAGGAAGTTAAGGCACTTGGCTGACAATGCTCCCCACAAGAGCCATAGATTAACAACCCCCACCCCACCCCAGGCATTAGACATCTCTTTTGAATGGTTGCCAATGGTAACCTGAGTGACTCCCAAAACAATACAGACTATGCCCGTAGCCCTTGGTTGCCTCTCAGGCGTTGAGGGTGGCCTGCTATTGCTGAAGACATCACACACAGGACACAGGATTTGGATCTGACCTTAAGGCCTCTTTCCCGTGCTCTAACTTCCATGGCTGCAGAAATACTACGCCAGCTTCAAGGGAAGGAAACAATTAGAGAGTCCTACCCAGCTGCAACATGCCTGAGCTACAACAGTAGCCGGCATGGCAAGATATCGTAAAGATACAATTAAGTGGCACTCACAGGTCGGTGGTAACCAACAGATGCCTTCTCAATATAAGGGAACCAGTGCCTGGTTCCAAGCCTAGCCATCTTCCCTGGGCCAGTGAGGTCATGGACCTTAGGGAAAAAGTCTACTACTGCCATTCTACTTGATTGGCAGAATTCCTTAGTACATTCTAAATCTTACCCTAACACCCAAGGTAAGTGTAGCTCATAAAAGAAGCCCCTCTTTCTAGCAAATGGACACCAACTCAGAAAACCACCACTACACACAATGCAGACATCAATGGTTGGTGGGATGCCCGGCCACATTGCTTACAACTAAATCCCAGGTCTTGCATTTGTGTCTCAGGGAACATCTCAGAAGAGGGGGCAGAAAGACTGTAAGAGCCAGAGCACAAAAAAAAAAAAAAAAAAAATCATCATGGTGAAACAATCTTTTCTAGAAATGGCTGCATAAGTAAGAGTGGAGCAATGGAGATATTAATAAACATATTACTGTGGAAGGGGACAATTTTTACAGAGTCCCATCCCTAGAGAAAGCACTACAGGAAACTTAGGACTGCTGGGAGAGGGAGAGTTCGCTTCTCCTAGGAATGAGCTTTCTTATTGGTTGTCTAGTACAGAGTGGAAAATTATGAAGCCATATGCATGCAGACAACAAAAACCAACTCAGCAGGTTGTACTTACATTTTTGTGAACACACATGCACCTAACAATAATAATCAAAGAAAAAGAGGCTATCAACTTGAGGGGGGGTGGGGCACGAGAGGTCTTGGAGGAAGGAAACAAAAGGAGGAAAGGTATGAAAAGTAAAGTTACACATGGTGGTCAGGTTTTTAGGCTGGCTCCATAGATACTTGCTTAATGTTCACTGTCACAATTAGTCTATATTTCCCCCTTTGAATTTTTTTTTTAATTTACCTTCACTGTCATTTTGGGAAGGCTGTGTTTTGAATTGTGTTTGGGGGGGTCTATCTGGCAATGTGGCTCTTCTCTGGGGTATGGAAATTGTCTGTGGTGTTTTATAGAAGGACGTGGTGACCTGAGAGATTCCTGCACAGCTTGGCTGTGGCTAAAACAAACAAACGAAACCAAGGTAACTGGGGAGATTCTCCTGCAGTTAGCCATAACTTCAGAGTTCGTTGGCAACAATTAAGCAAAAACAAAACGACAATGAGCAGATAAAAAGGAAATGCAATAGAACCATATAGTTGAATATTATTTAGCCACGAACAGCAATAAAGCCATGCACACGCTACAGTGTGGATAACCCCTGAGGATATGATGGCAGGAGAATGAAACCAATCACAAGAGGCAACATACTGTATAATGGTGTGAAAAGTCTAGAAGTGGTAATCTACAGACAGAAGGAGGCCTCGTGGTTGGCTGGAGCTGGGGAGTGATGGTGTGGCCTATTTGGGGAGAGAGTCTGAAATTCAGGTATAGTGATGGCTGTACAGTCTGCATATGCACTCACTACACACATTGCGTTGCCCGTTCAGATGGGTGGAGCATGTGACATCCAAATTTCTATCTCAACAACCCTGTTTTCCAAAACCAAAATTTAGCAAAGCAGTTGCCCTGGTGAGTTTTCTACCTTCCCCTGGTTCGGGCCTGCCTGATGCTCACTGCTCGCAGCAACATGTGGACCGTTTGCCAGTGGGGCTCTGTGACTGACATAACACTGGCTTCTGCAGATTATCATCCAATAAAACCGCAGAGTACCTATGTTTGTTCATTTGCTCCAGCAATACATTTTTCCTAAATACCTATTCTATACTAGATGACACCAGGAAGCCACGTTCAACCAGGAAGCTAGGTTCTCACCAGGATGCTGAGTTCACACCAGGATGCTGGGTTCACACTAGGATGCTAGGTCCTCATCAGGATGCTGGGTTCACACCAGGATGCTAGGTCCTCATCAGGATGCTGGGTTCACACCAGGATGCTAGGTGCTCATCAGGATGCTGGGTTCACACCAGGAAGCTAGGTGCTCACCAGGATGCTGGGTTCACACCAGGATGCTAGGTTCACACCAGGAGGCCAGGTTCTCACCAGGAAACCAGGTGCTCACCAGGAAGTCAGGTTCTCACCAGGGAGTCACAATCACAAAGATTCTCCTGAGAAAGCCCGGCTCAGAAAAACCACTTTGATGTGCTGCAAGCCTCAATTAGCCCCATTTTAGATCCGGCATCTTCCTGAACTGAACCAAACACATAGACCCATCTCCTTTCGACGTTTCAAATGTGTGTTTTCTAACTGCAGACTTCTTTGAAGGAGAAAGGTAAACAAACCTCCAAACATGGCAGGTTTTCCAAATAAAGCCATTAGCGTATTTTATAAAGATTTCTAATATAGCTTCATAGTGTGGTTTTCCAGGTGCACCCGAATGTTTCCTTGCTCGGAATCGGACAGGAGAGCTTCAAGTGCCAAAGCTCAGAGCAGAACTGTTTCAGGCAACCCCTACCACAGCAGCTCTCTTAGAAACAGGGAGAAGACCCTATATGCAGAGGCCTAAGTCTCACCGTGCTGCACTAGATCCCAGATGGGGCAGCCATGACTGAACACAGAGGTCTTAACTGCAGCATAGGCACAGAGACTGCAGGGGAGAAGACAAGTCAAGGGCAAGAAAGGACCAGGGCCCGATCCTATGAGATAGAAACCCAAGTGCCCCTCTGGTCAGTTTCTTTTCACTGGGTTCACGGACAGATTTGCTTCTGGTGAAGGGCTGCTCCGGTGGACCCCTGTGTGACCGGGGACACATTGTCTCAGTGCGGAAAGCAATGTCAATCACGAGCCAGGAACACAGGGTCAAGTGTTGTGCATTTAAGTTTGGCAAAAACCTATGATAAAAGGCCTGTGTTAGAACTGGCGTTCCCCCCTCTGGCTTGCCTTAATTATTATGCACTTGCTTTCCGCGCCTTGAATTATTCATGAGGCCAATTATGAAATAGGATGCTGATTGGTAATCTCCAGCTGTGGTACCTGAGTGTGCAGGGACGCCTCATCTCTTTCCGGGAAACACAGGCGTGGGCTAAGAAGCTTGTGGGATGCAGGGCTTTGGGGAATAGGAGGTGGCAGAGAAGAGGGCAGAGAGAGGTCGGGGTAGTGAGGTCACTGGAGAAACAGGGCAATATACTTAGAGGATGTGGAAGTGGGGCGACTGCCAGTGGGCTAAGATATTGGTAATAAAAGAGATTGGAGCTATTCAAAGCGAGAGCTGGATAAACATCCAGTGAATGAACGGATGAATGAATGAATGAATGAGTGAATGAATGAATGCTGAAGTGTTCATGCGCCAACAGGAGGAAGGAAGAACACTGGCTTTCACTGGCTGCCTTCAATCTCCCTGTGGTCCAAAGAGGCAGGACAGACAGAGTCGCCTTGTTTAGTTTACTAACTCATGATCCTGTGGTGTGGGTGTTGATGTCATTGTTTCCCAATGCTTCATGCTGGGCTGCATCAGAGTTCTATACTCTCTCCAGTAGTGGGAAGTTCAGATAGTGACCCCGCCTCAATCCACAGCCACTGGCCAGGCATGAGATGGGGGGGGGGTGGGGGGGGGGGGGGGGGGGGGGGGGGGGGGGGATAGGTGGAGTTAATCTTATCAACTTGATGGGATCTGGGATCAACTAAGAGGCCTGTGTCTGGGAGAGTCTGGGAGAATCTGGGAGGGTCAGCCCTCCGGGAGTCAACTGGACACTATTAAAGTGAAAAATGCTTGTCACTTTGGATTCAGCAATCCTGAAGAAACACTTGCATAGATGCAGAGCTAAGCAAGTGGTGTGGGAATGTTTGCTAGACCACCACCACCACCACCACCACCACCACCACCACCACCACCAACAACAACAACAACAAAAAACGAATCCCAGCGTGCTTCCACTGGGGTGGCTAAGTCCTATACTCTGAGCATGGTTGAAGACAGGGCATTAGTTTGGGCCCTGCCATTAATGGGCTGTGTGACTTGAGCGTCTAACACCTCTCTGAGTCCAGCTTTCCCTTCTGTAAAATAGGGATAGGAATGGTTGGTTCCTTATTCCTGGGGCTCCTTTGAGGATCATTACATCTAAGTATTTAAAACAGGGCCTGGCCTTGCCAGTCCCTCCTGGGAAAGGTGGCCCCATGGGGCTCGAGAGGCTGAGCCTATGCATCAGTCCCACAGCTCAGAAAGTAGAGCATCAGCAGTTAAGTGCAGCTTCTCCTGGGCAGGAGCCACACTGTGGTAAGGCAGCAGAGGCCAGTTACTATTGCCTAGCTCCCAGCATCCAGGTGAGGTTAGCTTCTGTTTTCCCCAGCATGATGGGAACCAAGGATAGGACTGTCTTAACAGCTTTCAGGTATTTTCACGCCAGGCATTTGCTTTCCTTCCTCATTTTCTTCTTTTATTGGTCAAGAGTTTATAGACATCTTGCCATGTGTGCCAGGCAGCATCAGAAAGATCCAGGCTCAACAAGGTAAGGAAGACTTGAAAGCGCCTACTGTAGGTGCTAAGGCCGTCCTGACAGTTAGGGAGTGGGTGCGCACTATAACGCAGACTTGTTAGGGTGTAGACGTAACACATGCTGAATCTTATCAAGGCAAGGAGCCTTTAGGAAGTGATAATAAACAGGGCTTTGGAGGATGAATAGGAGTTTGCTGGTACTCACTTTAAGAAGGCCACAACATAGCTGCAATTTTCCGTTTTTGAGGCCCACGGGGGGAATCAGTGGAATACTGTTCTCAAGACAACAGAGGGCAGAAGCAAGCAGAGAGTAAGACAAGTGGACAGCTCTCCTGTCCTTGGCTGCCAATCATACTGATCATTCTCTCCTCATGGACTACTTCCTCCCAGTTATAAATAGCCCAGTTGCTTGTTTATGTGCTGTCTGGATCCCCGTCTACCTAGCTCGTGTTTATTACTCCATGAATATTCATTGCATAAATTAATAAATGAGAGGAAAGGAAGAAGGGCAACTTGTGGAAGCACTTAAGGTACTGACTGACAGGGACCTGGGACGTTCAACAGACATAGAGAGGCTCATTGGTGTTTTCAAATTCCCCAGTAGCCATCCTTAAAGTAACATGAAATTAATATGTTTTAAATTCTACTTCACTACATCCTAAGGACTATTCCTTTAACACACCAATATACAACAGAATATTTTTTTTATTTCTGATAAGCCTTCGGGAGGTGTGTGTTGTCCATGTGAGGCAATTCTTGGGCTCCTTAGCCATATTTAAAGTTCTTGGCTGCCACACATGGTGGCCTTGGGAAAGATGTACCCCGTGGCCTCCTCTCTGCCATCTGCCAGGGACTGTCAGCAAGCAGGCCTGGGCCCAGCGTCGAATGTCATCCTGGTTGGATAAATGCAAGTTTCACATGTTCCCTATGTCTACTACAGTCAATTTTTTTGACGCAAGAATATGGAGGTAGTCATGTAAGTTGGTTGGATAATGAAAATAAAGAGCAGGTCTGACTGGGGAGCAGGGGAGGTGGGATGCTGGGGAGCCCACTCAACTTTCTTCAAAGCTCCAGAGGCCCGAGAGTGCCCAGTTATCCTGAGACAGGGGATGCACCATGAGCTAAGCACACCTTGTGTGCCAACTTCTCTCCGAAGAGCTCTGTACACAATGGCTAATGGGAGGCCCCAAATGTCCATGTGGCAAGTACTAGGTAAAGAAACTGAGGCAGAGATGGATAGAGTCTGTTCCCAAGGACTCACTAGCAGTGAAAGGCTAGTCCAGGGTTTGAGGCAAGGGCATTTTGCTCTGGGGGGCCGTACCCTGTTGAGCTTTGGGACATGAAAGGGAGGCAGAGATTACTCTTAGCATGGGATAAGAGATAGGGGTGACAGATAGAATCCAGAGTATTTGTCTTATCTTTTTTTTTTCAAAGAATACCACTTGTGTGTGTGTGTGTTTTTAAAGATTTATTTATTATTATGTATACAGTGCTCTGTCTGCATGTACACCTACAGGCCAGAAGAGGGCACCAGATCACATTATAGATGGTTGTGAGCCACCATGTGGTTGCTGGGAATTGAACTCAGGACCTCTGGAGAAGCAGTCAGTGCCCTTAGCCTCTGAGCCATCTCTCCAAGCCCTTGTCTTATCTTTTAATCAAGTATTTTTTTAATTTAATTATTATGCATATATTGCTCTGCCTACATGTACACCTGCAGGCCAGAAGAGGGTGTCAGACTCCATTACAGATGGTTGTGAGCCACCGTGTGGTTGCTGGAAATTGAACTCAGGACCTCTGGAATAGCAGTCAGTGCTCTGAACCTCTGAACCATCTCTCCAGCCCCTTTAATCGAGTCTTAAAGAAGCAACTGGATTTGAGTTGCAGAGATGGCAAGGTCGCATTTCTAGCACGAGGTCCTTGCTCTCTTGTGATGCAAGATAATGACAGGATGCAAACACTGGCACAGAACCAGGAAGCCCCCTGTGTGGCCCCAGTATCCAGTAATTATTTAAAGGACTAGGGGCGGGGAATGAGTGTCCAGGGACACAGGCTTCTTTTCCGAGGGACGGAAAGTCTCTGGAACAACAAGAGGAGATGGCTGTGGAGCATGGGACTATCCTAAGGGTCACGGAACTAAACACTCATGAAAGATTAAAGTGAGTTTCACACTGTGGGAATGTTGTCACAGTGGCAAAGCAGGGCAAGATGAATTCATCTTTGTTGAGACAGGAGGACGGAAGAGAATCTCAGGACAGGACCAGGTTGCAGAGTCTCTCAAATCACCATTGCTTTCCAGGGAGGTTGGCTTACCCACACAAGGGTATGCCACATCCATGTGACAGTGAGAAGTAGTGTTCATACCATCCCCAGGAGTGTGAGGTATGCACGAGGTTGTTTTACTTCTGTTATATCTACCACATTCAGGAAAGTGTGCATATGCACTATATCAACAAGGGCTCAGACCCTTCCAGAAACTTCTAAGAGGTGATAGCGATTGTGTATGGCAGGAGAGAGGTCATGGGTGAGGACTCAGCAAGGCTATGCCACTTAAAAAATGAGCTAGAGTCAATTATATCAGTCTCCTGCCAGTTACAATCTATAGCCACTCTAGCAGATGCAGTTACAATCTGTATCCTTGAAGTGGCTACAGTTCCGATCTATATTTGCCTGAGTGGGTACATTTACAATCTAGCCACTGCACTGGATACAGCTCCAATCTATATTGCCAGAGTAGATGCAGTTAACAGGCTATAGCTACTGGAGTGAGTAGTTAGAGTCCAGACCAGTCTTGCCACTGGACACAAGGGTCATCACCCTCTCTCTCCATTCTCATCAATCTGGGGGAAAATGAAGACACAAAGTGGCATCTGTGTGGCCCCTACTCGGTTTCCATGGGTCTTCTGGGAGCTAGAGCTCAGATTTATTGAGGCAAAACCTGAGGGACTTGTCTGGAGATTTTGGTTTGAGGTTGGAGAACAGAAAGGTACCCAAGATGTGCTGACTGGTTGGGCAGAGGGTGAGAAAACTCCTCAAGAAGGGAGGCCACTCAAGAGGGGAGCAACTGGACCATGCCATGATAACTCCCCAGAAACTGGAAGTCTAAGGACTCTAAGAAACTCCATACAGCTGGGTGCTTTGGGCAAATCCCCTAGCACCGACTGTCTGTCTGTCTGTCTGTCTATCTATCTATCTATCTATCCACCCATATACTATCTCTATGTCTGTCTATCTACCTATATACCTATCCATCTGTCTACCTATCTACCTATGATGGACATAGATCCAAGGGCCTTGCACATGCTAAGCATATGCTTACCACGGAGCTGTACCTGAGCCACTGATAAAGAATAAGATATATCAAGTCAGAGGAAGGCTGTGATTGATAAGGTGACTCCAAAGGATTGAAAAGAAGAGTTATAAAAACTTACAGAGATTGTAGATAGAACGTATGGCTTGGCAACGTTCATTCAGTCAATTTCTCATCTGTGCGTTTGACAAACCTCACTCTTCCAAGAGCCGGGGAAGGGCTGAGGGCAGGGGCCTGAGGAAAGAGGTCCCTGCCCTCAAGGGGCTTTCAGAAAAGTTGGGGGTTGAATGTGGATGGAAACAGGCAGTAGCTTAGGGGTGACGGAGTCGCTGGCTACCGTGTGCACAGGCCACCCCTGGAGCATAGAAGAGGGCAAGTGTCTCTAATTGCGAGAGGAAGTCCTCAAGACTGCAAGGAGGGATGGCGCCCGTAAGGAACCTTGAAAGGCAGGGGTGTTTCTTGGGCAGACGGAGAGGCAGTGTAAAGGGCATACTAGAAGTGAATGGGGCTGGCACACGTCTGGAGATGTGCCATGGCAGGGGTCAGTTCATGAACTGAAATATGGCCAGAATGGAGGACATTCCACAGATGACAAATACACATCTCCCTCGGACCAGCCTCACTGGCTGACCTTGGGACAAGCTGTCTTTCCAGGTTTGAGACCGTCTCCATCTGTACAGTGAAGGCATTGAGGTCATTCTCAGGGGGATGTTCCAACCCTGGCTCTTGTAGGAGTGAGGGAGCATCCTGGTGCTCAAGCTATTCAGGCAGGAAGTGGGCAGTCACTGGGTGGGATGCCAGCCTGAGATGGACTTCTGGGCCAGATGACCTTGTGGGTCCTTGCCAGCCAGCCCTGAGCAGCTGTTATTCTGGGAGCTATACCAACCCCAAGGGACCATGTTAGGCTCGTCATGTAGGGCATCTGTTCTTTTCCAGATCCCAGACATGGCCTTTGCTGGCTTAATACTCCTGCAACGTGCAGAAGCCCAGGCTATGAAACAACCCATTCTTCCACCTCGTCTAATCAGAGTCCCTGCAGGGCTGATGGCTGGCAACTGGTCACTCTCAGATGACAGTGGCCAACTGTGGCTTCTAGTTTATGCTATACCGACTCTGTACAGAGCCTTACTGTACAGGCCTTTGCTGGCTTTAGGAGCTGTCTTACTATGCTGGGCATCAACACAAGCTTATACACAGGCAAGTAAAGGAGCCCTCACCACCAATCCAGAAGCCATGATTATTAGAAGCATCTGTGGCCCTCTCATCTTGTCATCATCACTTACTCTGGCGTCACAAGTCAGAACTGGAGGCTGGAGGTGTAAAGGGAAAGAGCATGAATGTGGACTCAAGGACCAGGCTTCCAGCTTGGCTTTGTCACTTCCTTAGCTGGCTGGACTGGGAAAGATCGTATTGTCTCCTTGAGCCTCTTTTTTTTTTTCCCTGCTGTGAAATGGGGACAGTGATGTTCACTTGTATCAGACAAATACTGGCCAGGGGCAGTAGTGAGTGAATCATCACACACAGAGTAGATGATGGGGTTAAGGTTGAAGGAAGTGGGATTAAAAATAGGCCCAAAAGATAAGGAGATGGTGTGTGTGTGTGTGTGTGTGTGTGTGTGTGTGTGTGTGTGTGTGTGTGTGTGTGTGTGACTCTCAGGAAAATATCACCTCAAGCACAGATGAGACTAAGGCAAGTTCTGTCTGATTCACTCATTTCTTGCATAGCTGTTTGCAGGTGACCACACTCTCTGCTCTCTGCTCTAAGGAGTTACAGAACCAAAGAAGCTGTGTAAACCCAGCAAGCAGTGCAAACTGTCTCCCTGGACGTTAGCAGTGTTTCCCCCACAGCCAGTCCTGGAAACCTTGGCTACATTGGCAAAGAATCTGGCATCAGGCAGGCTCAGGGACCCATTCCAACTCTGCCATTTACTTTAAGCAACCCTGTTGTCTGAGACAGTTTCCTCATCAGTCCACAGGAAGTCATCTTGCCAGCTTGATAGTGCTGGGAGAATTACTGATGCTGAGGAAAGTACTTTAATGGGATATTATGGTGAACACCCAGAACTACCAACCCAGGCTGCCACATGTTCGAGACTCCTATTCACTGCCTATGTAGGTTCAGGCAGTGTACTGTCTCAAAATTATGACGATGAAAGATTTATCACATGCCTGCCATGAGCTCAAAACTAGACACCCTGTTCCCTGGGAGGCTGAAGACCTCTGTCTGCTAAATGAAAGGACGATGTAGGGACTTTTGGGTGTTTTGAGACAGTCTCATGTAGCCCAGGTAGAAATCAAAACACTTCATAGCTGAAGATGGCCTTGAATTCTTGACTCCTCCTACCTCTGCCTCTCTGTTGTTGGAACAGCAGATGTGTGCCACCATACCTGGAGCCTGATCTTTTCAAATTCCAAGTATTTGTACAAGTATCTGTTGTCTATGGCATGCCCAGCCATGCAAAGGATGTGATTAATGTTTTTCAGGCTTATTAAGAATAACAAGTACAGATTCATATTCAGAAGAATAAGAATTGGGTTCAGAACCCAGCATCAAAAAGAAGATCAAGAAAGGGTGGCAGGGAGGAAGAAGAGTGCCCTCCCCCATCCTCAACAATCAAACCAGCTAGCGTCTTAGAAATTTCAGCTTTCAGAACTGCAAGAAATAAATTTCTGTAGCTTAAGTCTACCAGCCTGTGGCATTTTGTCATAGTAACTCTAGCAGAGTCAAGACAGTCCTCAAGCATCCATAGGCAGCATTCTAATAGAATTTAGTTTGCATTAGTATTTTAAATATTTTTCTTCTAGAACCTCAATCTATAATTTTTTTTTCCTTGTAGCCATTGCTGGTCAATCAGAGAATGACGATTTCCTCTCATTTAAAAAAAAAAAAAAGTCAGATGTTACATTCCTATTCAAATGAGCCCACTAAGTATGTACCTCCATGGAAATTCCAGACTTCCTGAGAGCTGTGATGGACAGGGGCAACTGGGTGAAGGCTCATCTGCTTCTTTATTTCTTACAGGTGATTGTCCTTGGTGGGGGCCTTCTTCCTCTGGGGCAGTTCATTCTTGAGTGGCTCCACTGACTGATACCAGGAAACTCTCATGACCACCCCCCCTCCAACCAGCGGTAACCCCAGAGTTAATGAGGTCTGTTTTCCATTAGTGAAGAGGGAGAAAGTAGTCATTGGGTCTAAGACAGAAAAAAAAAAAAAAAAAAAAAAAGGAGTTTTCAGGAGTTTGGCTAAGTCACATGGGAGCTGAAGATCTGGAAAGTGGTTCTTTTTTCTAACCACCTTCTGGGCCTGTGCATCCTGGGGATGGCAGTTGCATATCCCTAGTGATTTGGGGCCTGGTTTGAAGACAGCTATACTAGATGACTCTCAAGTTTTCATCCAAAAATCCCACTTTTCCCCCTCAATGTCTCCATAGTCTTCCTGGTCAGGGAATTGGGGGAGAGGCGTCACGGTGGACAGTTCCTAGGGTGCTTTGCTTTAGAGACATACCATACACGACCTTGCTGGGCAAGCTGTCATCACCTGAGTTGATTTCCACTATGGACCCAATTCACATATTCACATACTCTTTCCAGATTCTCACACTGGAAATGGTACTTAAATCAGGAGATAAATCCTACACAGACACACGGAGCCACGGGACCCTGGTTATCCAGCAGCTGGAGCAGTCCTTGTGTGCACGCTCTGCAAAAGCCAGAGCTCTTCCTGTCTGTTGGCTTTGCTGTTTCCCAGGGCAGCCTCAGCCAAGACGAGTAAAGGCTGAGGTTTGCTGTACACAGAGTGTTAGAGAGCCTGGCGCCTCTAATTTAACTCGGTGATAAATGACTTGGGGGGCTAGTTTGGGGTTTTTGTCTGTGTGTTCATGTTTTGCATGTGCATGCGAGTGGTATATATGTGTGCTCCCATGCATGTGAGCATGTGTGTGTGTGTGTGTTGAGTGTGTGAGGGTATGTGTGGAGGGCCAGAGTTGACACTGGGTGTCTACCTTGATCACGCTCCATTTTATTTATTGGAGCAATTCTTTCATTGAACCAAGGGCCTGCCACTTCTGGTTAGCCTGGCTAGCCTGCTTGCCCTGCAGATGCCCTTCTGACTTCCTAAGTACTGGGATTAGAAATGGCTGCCACACTGGCTAGGTTTCTACATGGATTCCAGAGAGTCACACTCTACTCATTCTAGGTGGGCAACCTCTTAATTCACTGAGCTGTCAACTTAGCCCCAACACCACCCCCCCAGCTCCCCCCCACACTTCTTTTTGATAAATCAGATTACCAAGAGATACCTTGGTTTCTGTGCATCCCAGCCCGCCTTCTGGACTCAGTTTTCTTTAAGCAGGGCACCCCTGCCAAGTCCTGGATACCATCCTGTAAAAGGAAAGTAGGTCAGGGCCACGGGCAGGCAGTCTTCAGAATACATCAGTTGAAGGGAGATAAAACCTGTCACCAATAAGGCAGCTGGCACATGGACACCCATGTGACCACTCCTTGTCTGAGGCCCAAACAGAGCCCTCCCGTTTCTGAGCAATGCCTTTTATTACAACCACCGCAATGCCTGGAGCGATCTTTTTCCTTTGAAGTTAGTAGCTTTTTTTTTTTTTTTTTTTTTTTTTTTTTAAAGGAAGGTGAAGTTCGTAAAAAGCCAAGGCATCAACTACACCATCCATTTTTTACGAGGTTTGGGCAGAAAGAGTCCCTCCTTGTAATTTTCTAAAAACAGGGGCCCCAGAGGTTGCCCACAACATTGCCACCGTGGCATGGCATCCTCAGTGACTGCTGGTTGGCATGGCGATTTGTGGATGAGTTGCTGACCCTGTGCTATGGAGTGAGTGAGTGACATCAGAGGGGTTACCCACCTCCAGGCTGCGAGCATCATAGCTTTAATGTGATTTCCCTCAGTTTCTCTTCGACACCAGTTCCCCAGTCTCAATCTTAGGCAGCACTTGGTGTTCATGGTGTGGAAAGCTGGGAGGTCCAAGATCACATCTTGATTCTTGCTGCCCTTACAAGGAAGTGGTGAGAACAGAAGCCTAGGGCCTCTTTTGTCAAAGTACTGATGCCAGTCAGGAAAGTTCCACCTTTTTAACTTGACTGCTTCACTGAGGCCCTTACCTCTTAATATGGCATGCGTGTCCAACAAGCAACACCTATGCTGTGTGCACCCCAGGGGAGCTCTGACTGTGACCCAATACAAATTTGTAAACTTATTCAAACCATTATGATCTTTTTACCATTTTTTTTCTAACTCTATTGTGTGGCTCTTAAGCACAAAGTTCATAGACGGCAATATCATACTGTCCTGTTGAAAGGTCATGCCTAAAAGGGGGTTTAGGATGCCAACACATGAATTCTCGGGAGGGATGGAAATAGGGCCATAAGCATCAGACTACAGTGCTGTTCTAGCCCCTCAAGGGCTCCTGTGGGCTCTGGCTGGAGCCAGAGACAAAGCAGCCATCAGTTCCTTTCCACCTTCTCCTGGGTCCTTCCTGCTCCCTCTCCCGAGGACACAAGGCCCTGGTATTACTTATTTTCTTCTCCTCCAAACTCGCCTGCCTTGCAGTCCCCTATCCTCTGAAAGTGAGGGTCAATGTGAAACACTGGGATGTAAGATCTAAAACGTACGCATCCACAGAGACGGGGAGACATCGTCACTGCAAGTGACATCACTCATGGTGATAACTGTACCTAGGCAAACCCTCCCTGGACCAGGGCATGCTCCCATTCTTTTCTGCCAGGGTCCTGTGCTCATCTAGGCAGGGGTGAGCTGCATGGAGACGCTACTGCCTGCATCCATCCTGGCTGGCTGGAGACGGAGTTCCCTTCTTGGCAGTGTTCAAAGGCTGGCCAGAGCAGAGGAGGCGGGCATGACTCACTAGAGGTGTGGGAAGCGGTTCTTTCCAGCCCTGAGAAATCCTGCTCTATTTCTACCACAAATCATTTTTAGAATGAGTCAAGACATAAGCAAATTCTATAAGTGGAGGAGGCATGGGAGGAGGGGCTTAGGGGACCAGGGAAGCCCGTGGGTGACCTGAGCTTGGCTCTCGCCCGGCCTTCTTCCTAAGCGTTCACTCTGCTGCTTCCTGTACTGAGGCCCAGGGTGGAGGTGCAGAGGCCAAGGGCCCACCCTGCTTAGCTAGGCTGATCTCGGACTGCTGAGGAGCCCTGGACTCTTCCTTGGAGCCAGCCACACAGGAAATTTGCCTCAGACTGTGTCAGCCTCAGAGTCGTGCCTCCATCTCATTCATTTGATGTATGGATGACGAAATTTGGAGCTTTCCGAGTTGGCAATATATAGGACTTTGGAGGGGGGATACTGAGGTTTGCTACAATTTCCGGGGACATATTGGGATAAGGGGGAAGGTATTCTATATATAGAGTGGAAGGGGGCTTTTGAGAGGTCAAAGGGTGGACTGCCATGGATTCAACAGTGTCCACTCAAAAGCCACACCCACCTGGAACCTCAGAGTATACTTTAATTGGAAATAGGGTCCTTGTATGTGTGGTTAGGTAAGAGTCCTGACATAAGCTCAATTCACTTGCCTGCCATGACTTCTCTTTGTATAAAGTCGGGGGGTGGTCTGAGCCCCAAGAGACACAGAGAGAAGATACGACCATGCAGGCAAGCTGGGAGAAGCAGGAGTTCGCCCTGGAACCTTAAGGAAACGGGTCCCACACAAACCTGTATTTTAGGTTGTCATTGTCACACTATGAGAGGGCACATCTGTGTTAATCTAGGTTACACATCTGTACAGATCTGGTATAGCAGCCCTGGGACCCAGGCTTTTTTTTTTTTTTTTTTTTTTGGTTTTTCGAGACAGAGTCTCTCTGTATAGCCTTGGCTGTCTTCGACTTGCTTTGTAGACCAGGCTGGCCCTGAACTCATAGCCATTCACCTGCCTCTGCCTCCCAAGTACTGGGATTAAAGGCGTGCACCACCATGCCCGGCCCGACCCAGGCATATTTTAGTGTAGAGACAAAGAGAGTACAGCTATGTCAAACATGGTGCTCCCAAACAGCCTGCTACCTTGCACAAGCAAATGTCCCCATCAGAGACAAGGAAAGTTCTTGTTGGTTTCCAACACTCCCTCCTGCCAGGGGAGTTAGCTGGGCTTGATGGATGCCCTTTGAGGAGACTGTGCTCAAAGTTGCTAGAGTTGAAACTACATGTTTGAATGACAGAAGCCATTGATTTCTGGAATGAAGCAGACCTGATGTAGCCACTTAAATGTTTGACCTTGGTCATGTTCTTTGACAGCCCCAGGCTTCAGCTGGCTTCATTGCCAATAAATACAATAGATACGGTGGGTATTACTAGCAGAGCTAAGGAGAAGTAAAGGATATGAATGCTGGGCACACAGTGGGGATCCCATTGTTTCTCTGGTGTCTGTCCTTCTGGGCTGCTCCTGGGGAGTGAGGAGTACTCTCTCTGAGGTCCTGTGTCTTTCTCTCATCACCATTGCATCTTCCAACAGGCACCACTGGGCACCTTCCCCGTGCCACGTGCTGTGTCAGAGGTTTCTCATCTGTCACCTCACCGAATCCTCCCCAACTGGCCCGGAAGCTATTATTATCTCATTTTTACAAATGAGGAAACTGGGGCACAGAACATCGAAGTCATTAGAATGCAGAGCCAGCCAGCCGATGAGATTCCAAAGTTGGAGCTACTAAGCACAATCATAAAGGCTGCCGGGGAGTTTTCACGGTCTCGGGCTTCTTTCTGTTTTTGTTTTTTCGTGAGTCCATTTGCCCTAGGGACCTGAGCTAGGGCCTGAAGTCATGCGCTGGCAGGTTCGGTCACAAAGAATCCCACAGGCTTACATGGCAGAGCTGGTGCGGGAGAGGGAGGCTTGAAGGAGCCGCACCCCAGTACTGGCAGTCTTGTGGACTCTGAGGCTGCCCTGGGATCCGACATTCACCCTGAGAGATGCCGATGCCCTGGGGACTCTGGGAAGGCTGATGGCATGGCTCTGGGCAATGCTGAGGATCTGATGGCAGAGATGCGCCCCTGTGGGACCTGGCTTCTCCTCCTTTGTTTCTTGTGCCCACACAACTCTGGCCTCTTTGGCCTCTTGTAGCTGGACAGGCCAGCCCTTTACTGCTTTTAGCTATTGGCATCTTTCGTTCTTCTACCTGCAATGGCCACAGCTCAATCCCGATCTTAATATGCACCAAGCTCACCAGTCCCTTTTATTCAAATTTCTCTGTAAATCCGAGGATTTCCTTGAGCACTCAAGTTAAAGCTGCAACCCTCAGCTCTAGCAGGAATGAGAGCTTTGCAGGCTGTGGATATGTTGTCTGCTTTACCCACTGTTGTGGAATCTGTGTCTAGAACACTGGCCTGGCATACAGTATGTGTTCAATAAACATTTGCCGAATGGAGAAACAACGAAAGGGATCCTGAAGGTGTCTCCATGCCATTGTGTCTAGTATGACACGTGGAGTCTCAGTAAATGTTTCCCCGTACACATGAAAGGTGGTTTTGGATTTTAAACATGTAGCTGAGTGCAGTGGCACACACCTGTAATCCCAGCACTCAGGGAGGCAGAGGCAGGCAGATCTCTGCAAATTCAAGGCCAGCCTGGTCTACAAAGCAATTCCAGGATAGCCAGGGCTACACAGAGAAACCCTGTCTAAAAACAACAACAACAACAACAACAACAACAACAACAACAAAATGTTTTTAAACATGTTTCCTGATGTCAGAGGACAAGGCCAGAGAGCTGTGTCCAATGACCTTAAACCCAAGTGGTGAGTGATGCTTGGTACTTACTTAGTGCTGTGCCAGCTTCTTCTACAAGCTCTCTTAAGTCTCTCTAGCTGTTCTGATATGTCCCTTCCCCTAGAAAGCCACACTGGCTTCCAGAGACCGGGTTGGTTTCTCATTTACTGGCACACCCCTGACACAGCACTTCCCAATGTTGTTTCTCATCTCTTGCCTTACTTGATGCAGAGCCTGCTAGACTGCAAGGGAGTAGCAGGGCCCGCAGAGTGAGGACACCTGAGGGTGCCCTAGATAGAAATAGATAAGGGCCACAAGACAACTCCTGCCTCACCTACTTCCTTTCCAAATTAGGGGCTCAGGGAAGATCGGCTTCCCACATCAGGCCCAGAGCCCTACAGCCCTTTCTTTGGACACCCCGGCTTGCCAGAGAGGATTCTTTCAGGCCCTGCAATCATTGTGGACTCCTTCCAAACCCTCCTCCCCAGTGGCTGCTAATTGTTGAGGCCGAACAGAGAAAGGCTTCTCAAACGCAGCTAGCCACCTGCCAAAGAGATGGGAAAGGTTTGGGTGCTGGGCAGCTAGGCAGAAAGCGAGTACTGCCTCATCCGGGAGGCTCTGCCAGACTGTGTGCAGCTTAGACCGCAAGTCTGCCTGAGGGGCTGTCATTGATTTAGGCTCCCTGCCTGGACTGCTTGTGCAGCTGGAAGAGGTGGCCATACGCTGACAGGAACCAGAACAGAAGCAGCTAGGACCAAGAGTGGGGCATCTCTGGCCACCCACTCGCTGAGTCGCTACCTAGCTAGTTCACGCATCCTCCTCCCCATCAGGATGTTCTCATACCCACGCTCTCTTGTCCATTCTTGTCCATTTCAGAGCTGGCTCTCCCAAGAAAAACATCAAAAGCAGGACACGGGCACAGCGGCAGCTGTGTTCTTAGCTCTCTGGGTAACTTTAACATTCTGAAGGGACTCACCCCTTCCCTCCGCTGCATTGGTCACAAGGCAGCCACACACCACACACGTGCCATCTCATCCACTCCCAGACAACCCTGCAAGCAGGAGACCTCCCTGGAAACATGGAAGTGCGAGCAGTCAAGGGTTAACCTTTGCAGGGCGGAGGAGTTTGTAGCAGAGCTTCATTTAAATGTGGGTCTTCACCTGCATTCTTCCTGCTTCAAGCCTGCTTGTCTCTCAAGGGTTATGCTTGCTTGACGAATGGGTTAATCGGTTACTGGGTGCCTAATTAATATGATTTGCAGCATATTGGCTCTCAGAAGAAAATATAGGAGAGAAATCTAATTAAGGGAATCCTCTGTGGTTCCCTTCCCATGGTGAGAGTTTCATTCATGCAGCATTAAGTGTTTCTCCCCCAATTCCCTTCTCTCTCATCACGAGGGGACACTGTTGCAGCCTGCTGCCTACCATTGTGAAGTTGAGTCTACAGTGCTCAAAATTATGTGGGGGGGGGGGGAAGGGGGGAAAGGGGTGTTTCCCACAGACATATCCCATCCCTCCTTTCATCAATCATCAAGACAACATTATGACTCTCCACTCTTTTCTCCCCCTAGTGGCCGCCCCCAGCCTTGGCAGGAAACCGGGCTGCATTGTCGGGTGTTCCTGAAGAGTCCAATGATCCTTGGATTTAAACCCACTCCCCATGACCCAGGACACCATCTGAGGAAACTCTGCTCCCTGTCCTCCTGGACTTTACAACTGAGCTGGGGAAGTACTGTGAAGCCACGTGACACCTCTGGCAATTGTAAGGCAGTGTCCCGGAACACCGCGATGATGAATTGGACAATCACAGAGTGATCCTTTAGAATCAATATAACGCTGGAGAGTTGCCACACATAAATGGAAAACCCAGTCTCAAAATATTGGATTTCAGTAACAAATACTATCCACATTAACCCTGAACTTGTACATACTAGAGTTTATTCTTTCCTCAATGAAACAGGAAGTCTTTTCATGAGACCGAGGAAGCCACAACTGCCTATGCTTTATAGCCCACCGCAGTGCTTGACTTTTCCTTAGCTAATCTCGAATGCAACCCTGGACAGAGGGTATCCCTTTTTTCCACAGATTTTAAAAAAATGAAGCTCACAGGATATAAGTCCTTTCTCAATACGACTTTGGTGGGATTTAAACCTAGTCTATGTAGTTGTGAAGCCAGTTCCATCCTCACATGCCTCATTGTCTCTCAGTAAACTCAAGAGTATCAAATCCTTTGACATTCACGAGTGCAGCCCGGAGGAGCTGTATAGGAGCTCCTGATATACAAACTCCACATTAGCGTACAGGCTCCTCCATACACCTGCTTTGTAGCCGAGATTCATCCCTTTTCAGTCCTCTTCCTACTGCCATCGTGGCTAGTATCTTTCCAGCCAGGGTGGTTTGCTCATTTCCTGAGCATTGTGGTTCAAGGAAGGTGACAGGGAATAAGAGAGCTGTGCTAACCGATGCAGCACTGACTGCTTGGCTCGTCTGCGTGCCACGTATCCGCTCCTGCCTCGTACAAGTCAGGTTTCCTAGAGTGCAGGGAAGAGCATGGCGTGACACGTCAGGTATGCGGCCCAAGTGGACATGTTCTGTCACCAAGAACACACGGGTTCACATACATTACACACACACACACACACACACACACACACACACATACACACACACACACCTGCATTCTGGGGAGAGATATAAAACAAGGCTATTCCCAGGAGAACAACAGCTAATGATGACAGTGTTTCCCAGAGCATAGTTTAAATTGAGATTTTTCAGTTGCACATTGACAAACACTTTTCTTCTATGCGTTCCATAACGACTGTTAGAGTAAGCACAACGAGGACACTAAATCCCAGTTCCCTAGATTCTGTGCCTAATTTTCCATCCACAGTAATGGCATACAGTTTCCTCTGAAAACATACTGAAGTAAATGAAATGAGTCAGTTCAAAGTAAAAATATTTAGTAAATAACCATACTACAGCACTTGGTAATGGACGAGTTGGGGACACCTTGACCTTGACAGTACAATATGGGCAGAAACTGGGGAGACCAAAATGGAAAAGCTTGAGGCTGGCTTCCAAGGAGGCTTAGAGCTTCAAAGAAGGGATGTCTTATGCGCTGGCTGGTAGACAAAAGAGAAGGGAAAAAAACCCCAGTCCCATTCCATCATTAGTAATTATGTGCGGGACAGGCTGTGCGCCACATGGAGGGATTCAATGTACAGGAAGATTCCTCTGGGAAGAATTAAACACATCTTCTTTGAAGAGGTGAATATAAAAACAAGACCCACTGCTGCTATAATCAAACACTCTTCCAGGGCCGTTTTTATACCCCCCACTTAAAAAGAAACTTTTTAGTATGGAAAATTTTCAACATGTAGAAGAGAGAATAGCATTAAAATTCTACCTACCTATCCCAGGTCCCTAAAGATAGTTTTCTCTTTCAAATTGTGTGCGTGTGCATGCGGGTACGCATACGCTCATCTATATGTGCATGCATTGTGGCCAGAGGCTGTCTATATATATATGTTGGTTCTGTCACTATGTGATCTTGAGCTAAGGTGCTCTTTGGAACACTCTGGGTCTCTGCCACACGGCAAGTACATCATGTGCACCATGGGGGTGTGGCATTAATGCAGTTTATTCTATGATGACAATAACATAATAATTATACCAATATGACCCTGTGCATCTGGCACAGCCGCAGGCATCGTGAGGATTCTCAGTCAGACCCTGCTTGGAATCCTGCTCTGTCCTCAGTAGTTCTACTGATAGCTCAAACGTTTCTCGAGACTAGACGCTGGCACACATGGCATCTGTATTTGAAAGGCTCATAATCTAATGGGAAAGATCAATTAGAGCAAAGTAAGAGCTATCTCAGACGTGAGAACAGGTGCTTAGGGAGTCCAGAGGAGGCTGGTAAGGTCCTAAAGGGGCCAGGACTTCAGCTCATCATCAGCAGAACATCTGCTTCCATACTGAGCCAATATGAAGCTTTCTTTCGTTCAACAACTGCTGCTGGACTTGCCACAAGCTCCAGGCTCTGTGCTGTTTATCAGACTAAGGTACACAAGAGCAGACTCTGCCTTCTTGCAGTGACTGGCATTGACTGGCTGTGGGGACAATGCCTCAATGATGGAACAAAACACACATATGACAAAACAGGTACAGTGCTTTGCAGGAAGCACAGAACCGAGGCCTAAGAATGGCAGGGCAGGGGTGTGTTAACGAAAGATCTAGAAGCCTCCCTGAGGCGGCGGCTGTGGAGCTGGGAGCCAAAGCTGAAGAACATTCTGTGTGAGAAGTAGAAGAGTGCTGGAGAGGGTTATGGGCAAGGTGCAAAGAAAGTAGAAGGAGCTGAGGGGGTAGGGGTGGTGGAGCCAAGATGGACACTGGATAATGCAAGTCTCTTAGGATACATAAGGCAGGGGTGGGATCTGATTCAACACTTTAAAAGCACTCTGGTTGGGCACAGTGCTGCACACTTGTAACCCAGGCACTTGGAAGATGGGGGTAGAAGGACCACAAGTTCAAGGTCAGCCTCAGCTACATAGCTATTTGAGGCCAGCCTGGGTTCCAGGAAGCTCTGTCTCAAACACAGCAAAGGCAAGCCATGCAAAGGCAGTAAGGAAAAGCATCCTGGGTCCCCAGTAAAGGATAAAATGGCAAGGAAACCCCTGAATACAGGAAGGTGGGTTTGGAGGTGCACCATGCAGGCAAGAGGGCCCAGCAGTCATGAAGGTAGAAGGAAAAAAACCCTTGCTGAATGTGTACTCGGCCAACTGGCTGATGGCCAAGATGAGGGGACAGAAGGAGTGAGTAGGATGGATGAAGAGCAACTCATGATTCCTGGCTGGAGAGACCACAGAGGGAGGTGGTCCAGGAAGAGAAGGCGAAGACAGAGCGACCTGGGCACACAAGCTCCTGTGAAGCGAATGGCACGATGTGCTAAGAACGTCTAGCGCACACAGTAGGCTCTCGTAAATTTTGACCTTGTCTTCCCTTCATGTATTTAAGGTGAAGGTCAAAGTAGTACTTGCCAGGCCTACTAAAACCCAGGCAACCAGTTAGCAGAATAGGTTAGGGAGCAGCTGGGAAAAATGCAGAGCATGATGGGCTCCCGCTGGTGCAGAGGGAAATGAGGAAGATTTTTGACATACGTTAGTCTGTTTGATTCCTTCCCATCACCTGGACGCAAAGCCATAACCCCCGTTTTACGGATAGGGCCATTCAGGCTTAGATAATCAGAGATTTGCTAAAGACTTCCACAGTGAGCTACTGGCAGGGCCCAGCCTTTCTGTTTCCCGTAAGTGTCCCCAGCACAGCTAGTTTATCTATCAGCCGCTGACAATGCAGGCCATGGGACCAAGAAGGTTTTTAAAGAACCTACAATAAAAATAAACGTATATATACAATCATACATTAGAAGAAATAGGAATCAAAAATGTATTGGTCCCAAAATACAAAAAGGAAAAGACAGAAATAGAATGAGTGTTTATTTGCATGTCTATAAAAATGTCAACTTTATGTCACAGCAACTTCATTAACTGTTCTGGAGAGTATTTTATTAAAATTCTATCACAATAAAAAAATAAGGTATAAGCTAGAGCCCCCTCGATCTGCTGGAATCCTAGCAAATAGTAGCTGGGGCATCACAGCCAATGGGAGGGGGCTGAGAAATATGGAGCCAAACAGCTTCAAATGCAAACGTTAAAAAATCCTTTTGCAGCATTTCACAAGATGTTCGATCTCACGTGGGGTGAGTTATATTTCACATGGGTGAAGTTTGATTTCGCAGGTGTGTGTGTGTGTGTGTGTGTGTGTGTGTGTGTGAGAGAGAGAGAGAGAGAGAGAGAGAGAGAGAGAGAGAGAGAGAGAGAGAGAGAGAGAGAGAGAGAGAGAGAGAGAGAGAGAGAGAGAGAGGAGAGAGAGAGAGAGAGGAGAGAGAGAGAGAGAGAGAGAGAGAGAGAGAGAGAGGAGAGAGAGAGAGAGAGAGAGAGAGAGAGAGAGAGATGAGCAGGCCTGATGCCAGATATAACAGTCAGGTCTGAGAGGATTTTGTGTCCAGTAACTAGCTCCCTTCCTCCTCTCTCTTTTATATGTTTATTTATAAAGAATGGTTCTAGGAAGCAGAAACCAAATAAGCGGAGAACAGGGTGCCATCCAGAAAACCAAGAACTGGTGTATCTCACCTGTGTCTTATGGCTCCCTGGAGGCCACAGTGACCCATGTGGGCCCTGGGGCAGCAGAAGCGAGCCTGCCCATTATGAGCAGATGCCTGGGGTATTTAAGTAGATGGAGGGCAAATATTCCCTAAGAGAAAAGGCAAGTATGTTTTAATTTCATGGTTCATATACTTGTCAATGTATCCATTGTCCACCCATCTATCCATCCATCCATCCGTCCATCCATCCACCCATCCATCATCTGTCTATCCACCATCCATTCATCCATCATCTGCCCATCCATCCATCCATCCATCCATTCATCCATCATCTGCCCATCCATCCATCATCCATCCATCATGTGTCCGTCCGTCCATCCATCCATCCATCCATCCTACAAATTGGTGTCTATCTGGTACCAGGAATACTTTAGACATCTGTAATATCTATTTACGATGGGATTGCTAGTCTTAGAAGATCTTGACCTTCCTCTGTACCTATTGATGATCTTGAACTTTTGATCTCCTGCCTCTACCTCCTAAGTGCTATGTATGGGTACAGGCATGAGCCTGCATACTGGTTTATGCAGTACTGAGAATAGAACCCATGGCTTTGTGCATGCTAGGTAAGTACTCTACCAACTGAGCCACATTCTTAGCCCTGCCATTTGGAATGTGTTTGTGCATGAAAGAGACATGGTCTCCAAGCTTCAGGGAATTGAAATAATGGGAGCTATGCATATACAGCTGGCATTGGGGGGATGAGCAGAGAAGAATGAACTCAATTAATAAGAAAATGATATGCTTGTGAGGTAATAGAAGTAGAGATGAGTAGACAGAACTGAAATGTTAGAGAGGATGGGGTTTGGTTTGCAGCAATGGTCGAGGGTGACATCCCTGAGAACCAGAAACCCAATTTGTACTTCTACATTTGGACTGCAGTGCAGCAATAGAGTTGGCTGTCTGGAAATCCTGGAGATGGGCGTTACCTGAACAGCAAACGGTCACATGAACAGGTCTGAGCGATGAGGACAAGCATATGCGACGCTCTTATGAGTACGCCTTTTCTCTGATGGACAAGTGTAATGTTACACACAGGACATGAAATAACTAATTCTGTACCCAACAGGTTGTAGAAGGAGCTGACACCCCTTCCCCAGCCTCTCAGAACATGATTGATGAGCCATAGGTTGGGATTTCTTGGGCTGTTAGCCAGTAAGATCATCGGGAAAGGAGGGGGGCCAGAAAATAGGCCGAGTGCTCACTGGCCAGACAGTTCAGATGACACAGTGAGCTCCAGGCTCAGTGAGAGACCCTGTCTTATATAGTAAAGTGAGGGCAAGAGAGGGAAAAGCCCATCATTGACTCTGACCTCCATTTGTGCATTCATGGGCAAGTGTACTTGGGTACAAATGTACACACACACACACACACACACACACACACACACATACTGCTAATGTTCTTGTTCAAGTTAGGAGAGAACCTTAGTCCTACAAATCTCAAGACCTTCCTTATGTCCCCACCCTGCAGCCTCAGGCTCCTTCTACTGAACCTTGGACATAGAATAGCTCCGAGGAAAAAGTTTTGAAAGTCTTGCAAGCACCTGAGTTTTGAGCTGTGCGGCTAGATGAATTGACGCTGATGGATATAGATGTCCAGTGGTCATGCACAGCTCTGTTTAGGGTGCTAGGCTTTACCTGATGGGAGTATCCTGGCTTTTAATTCCTGCATGTGCTGTCTAGGAGATGATCCAGTAATTGCAAGGTCTGTACCATGGTGCACCCCCAGAACTGCTTCCAGCCTCTGACACACTGTCAGGAGCCATTGATTTGGGGAAGTTCAGTAGGCATAAGAGATCTCTGGAAGGGATCAGGTATTTTGCAAGGTCTGTACCATGATGCACCCCAGAATTGCTTCCAGCCTCTGAATACCCTGTCAATTGTGCATGGTTACATCTCTCTAAAATCTGGCATTGGGGCCGGGTATGGTAGCAAACACCTTTCATCCCAGCATCCAGGAAGAGGCAGGTGGATCACTGTGAGTCTAAGGCCAGCTTTGTTTATAAAGCGAGTCTAGGACAGCCAAGACTACATTCAAGGCCAGCCTGATCTACAAAGTGAGGCCAGGACAGCCGAGGTTACACAGAGAAATCCTGTCTCGAGAAACCAAAAAGAAAAAACATCTAGCATTGGTATGAACTGTCACTTTCTGGTATTGGCCAGCTTGATTGAGCAAACCTCCTATAGAATCTTGTTGAGGATGTACTGTTTGTTGCTCAGATGAATTAATCCCTGGTTATGGAATTCCTGATTTGATTCAAATAGTTTAAAAGTTAAATTGTTTGAGAGTTTATGGCTGCAATAAATACCTTTGTGGACCTCCAGATACCTCACTAGGGATAGCCTTGTACCAGATTTGTAGCTTCAGATAAGCCTCCACTCCAGATGGCACCAGGAATCCTGATATTCACCATAAATACAGGCAAGTTGCTTTAAACTTCCCATGAGCCCAAGATGGAGGCTCATCTAGAGATGTCTATATTAAACACAAACCTTAACGTCTATATATACAAATTGTTCTGTTATAATTCCTTATACCTTGTCACTTTGTGGCATCATATGTTGTCATTTTAAGTTTACTCTGTTTCTTAGAATGAAAGACAGATAAAATTATTGTCCTGAACTTATTATGAACTAAGAGATAGCTGGATAATATGTAGTTAGATCAGTCCTAATTGAAAAGTCATATATTACCTTTGTCACTCTGACCTCACTGTGAACTTATGTAATGAATACCCAGATAGGAAATGTTTAGCTTTAAAACATATAACCTGTTGTATTTTAGAATTCATGTTTTTGTGATTAATTGCCCTTTTTGACTGAGGTAAGTCCCCTTTTCTCAGAAGTATAAGTATGGTGACCAACAATAAACAGCCTTGAAATTGGGAAGCTTAACTTCAGTTGGAGTTAAGATGCCTAACTTCATCCACCTTTTCTCTTGAGTGTGTGTGTGTGTGTGTGTGTGTGGTTTATTTTCTATCTCTCTCTTATTTCTTATTTCCCTGTAGATTTGCAAATAAGTTAGCAGACTCAGGGCTTTACCATCAGCCTTCTAGGGCTAGCAGGTATAAGTTTACATTAGCTTACTGAAGAGCTCTGCAAAGCGGCCTATCTACACATCAAAGAGCCTCCTTTTACGACCCCTCTGCAATTTTTAGCCAGATGCTGCTTTTACAGTCTCAGCTATAAGAAAATTGTGGTCAGTTTAAGTTTTCCTCCTCGGCCAAAGTATAGCCAGTTTCTAGAGAAGAAACCCTCTTCCTTCTTTCAATCCTGATCAGTTGCCTGAGCCATCAGCTCTGGCGACCCAAGAGATAAAGCAAACTGGAAGGGCATCTGCATCCAGCCCCCAGAGATCCTACCCCGGACCTCTTCAGAGCCTCAGCTGGGCATTAACATATTTGTAGTACATTTGAAATGCTCTGACCGTGAAAGAGAAGGAGACAGCTCTCAGGGTAAATGTTTCTAAATGTTCTTGCAGCTCATAAAAATTGCTTCCAAATGATATTATTGTATTGTCATTAGTCTCTATAATTTAAGGAAGCAGGTTCTAGCTTATCAAGAAATTGGGGGTAAATGCTTATGTTTAGAAGTCGGGGCAGAGAAGAGATTGAGACCACTGCTAATTACTATGCACAAGGTGCCAGCTGATTGTTCATTTTGGTTAATCCCTTGAGTGGTGATGTACGGTCCAAGGACCACTGTCCCCATCTAACCTATGGGAAACCAAGGCTCACAGGAGAGAAGTGGCACACTTAAGACCCCACATAACTTACGGGTTTAGGAGTCCATCTCAGACCTCTGAGCATAACTACTGCACATTTCACCCTGTGTGGTCTCTCCTCTAATTTCGGTGACAATTTTGAACCGTGCTAAAAGAAACCCCTTTTACCGATCCCTGAAGTATTGTTCGTGGTTGGGTTTCAGTTTTCTAATCTATATGACTAAGGCCAATCTCCCATGAATACTTCAAGGCAAGCAAGGCAGGTGCCACGATGCCCCACAGCAACGGCTAATCTTGTCTATCGACCTGACACTGCTGGCAGGAGGGATCCTCAGCTGAAGAGTAGCCTCCATCAGATTGGCCTGTGGACATGTCCATAGGAGCATAATTCTTTCTTTCTTTCTTTTCTTTTTTTTTTTCGAGACAGGGTTTCTCTGTGTAGCCTTGGCCATCCTGGACTCACTTTGTAGACCAGGCTGGCCTCGAACTCACAGCGATCCGCCTGCCTCTGCCTCCCGAGTGCTGGGATTAAAGGCGTGCGCCACCACGCCCGGCTAGGAGCATAATTCTTGACTGCTAGTTGATGTATGAGGTTCCAGTCCACTGTGGGTGACGCCATCCCTAGGCAGGTGGGCCTGCGTTGTGTAAGAATGGTAGATGAACATGAGTCTGGGGAAAAGCCAGTAAGCAGTATTCCTCTGTGGTCTCTGCTTCCACTCCTGCTTTGGCTTCCGTCAGCGACAGACTCCAGCCTGTGGCTTCCCATTGCAACAAAAGGCAAACTAGGGTACCCGCTGTTCAGACAGGGAAACAGGCTTGGAGAGATAGAGTGACCTGGCTAGGTGACCTCTGGCTTGCCTGGTCCCTTCTGCACCTTCTCTCCATGGGAAGTAAGAGCCACAAAGCATGGGGCTCCCACACCCTGCATTTTGTTGTCCCCTCTTCAACAGAACTCATTTTATTCCCCAACTGGACCCAGTCCTCTCCTCCCTGCTGCCTGTTCATTTATTAGGTGTGCCGTTTCCCTTCCCTTCATCATATATTTGCTCATGCTTTTCATTTTTCAAGAGGGGAAGGAACTGAGAATCAGCGAATGAATGTTGTTATAGCCGTCGCGCTACAGTCAGCCTTTGTGGTAGCCGGCTCTGTTCTAGGACAAATTGGTCTACAAGGACCTGCCACACCTCCTGTATCTCCTGTTGAACTGATGCTGTCCCAGCCTGGAGACTAGCCTTTCTGTCCATGAATTTCCTGAAAATAAAAACAAGTCAAGGGAGCAATGAGAAGGCTTAGAGGGAGAAAGTGCGTGCCACAAACCTGACAATTTGCACGTGACCCATGGAGACGGATAGGTCCCCATGCCTGCTTTGCAGCTAAAAAACCAAGTTTTTGTGAAAGCGTATAAACTTTCAAGATTATACATCTCACAGGAGGGAGGGTTGGAGCTCATGGGAAGATGTGGGTGTTCTCAGACACCGAGGCACCTGAGGTCCAACCTCCCAGCCCCTATGACCAGTCTGAGAACTAGAGAGGACAGGTACACTGTTGGCTGTGTTTCTAACCAGCTCCCAGTCACACAGGCATGCATGCACGCATGCATGCCCACATCACTCTTCCTTGTCTGGGGAGTTTTCTGAACAAACTAGGCCTGAGTAGAAAATGAAAAAAAAATCACCATTAAGTCAACATTATTAATGTTTCATGGAAGACATGCCATCTGAGCTTTTTAGTTGATGATTTTCTTGTATCTCTTGCACGTATAGGTGGTTGTGTGTGTGTGTGTGTGTGTGTGTGTGTGTGTGTGTGTGTGTGTGTGTGTGTGTGTGTTTATAGAAGAAAACAGGGGTTCAGGTCTGAGGAGCGCTAATCAGCATGGGTTGCAGATGTGACAAGCTTGGTTGGCCCAGGGGACCACAGCTCTCAGGAATGAGACTTGAGTTGAAAGAGTCTCTGGGGATCTGTGGCTCTTTGGCCTCTGGGGATCTGTGGCTCTTTGGCCTCTGGACACTGTTTTTTGTGAGAATATGTGTTGCTCTCATTTTTTAAAACACACAGAGCATCTTGTTCCTTCTGAGTACCCAGCTTCTCCAACTGTGCAGGTGGACAGTAGCTGATGTCCAAGAAGATGCTGAGCCCTAGAAGCTGGGATAGTTAGTGAGGAAGCCCACTCCACCGCACCTGGGGTCTGCACAGTGACACCATGTGCCAGCTTCTGCCTTGTGGGCTCCCAGGATCTTGTACAGTGACATTTAATTTTCCTTTAAACAGGCCGTGGAAAGCAGCTGCAGGTTTTTCTAATGCAAGTTTTCCAAAATCATTTCCATCCAACTGTTAATGGTTCCGTTAACCGGCGTTCTGGGACTCGGAGGCCACCTCCACCAGCTGAGATCCTCACAACTGCCAACAAGATTCAGATGACCATTCCAGAAGTGGCTCTGGGTTGACAGGGAGAGGTGGGCAGGAATTTTTAGGGTGGCGGGAGATCTGCCTGGAAAGATCAGGTCAGGGGACTCTGGTCTTCTGCTGCCTCTCATCTCCCTGTCCACAACTGTCACCTCCCCAAATGTAATTCTCAGTTGTGCCCTCTTCCCTCAAGGATTGAACTCTCCTGTCTACTTCCTCTATCTTCAGACCAAACCCTAAGTCCCTTAGAGTCCTTCAAGAGCTCTCTGCTTCCCAATCTCAAATTGTTGTACCATCAAAGTCAAACCAGGCTACGTTAACCTCGGGGCTTTGCTTACACTGTTCCCTCTCCTTGCACACCTATGTCTCCTTTTCTATCTTAATGACTTCCAGCCAGCCATTGGGTCTTTGCTCTAACACCACCTCCTCCATCCAGGAATCCTTCCCTGACCACCCTTACCTCATTTCTTCATGGCATGACGAATAACATTCCTTTGAGTTATCCCCAGCATCTAAGTTTTATAAAAATGTTCAAGATGGAGGGATGAGTCTCACCGGGACAATGGGACAGAAGAACAGGTGTCAAGAAAGCGCACAAAAGCAGCAGAGGCACTGGCTCAGCACTCACTCAGAACATCCCCGCACATGTGCCAGTGTGCATAGCAAACAGGCAAAGGAAATACCAGAGCACAGCTGGCTTGACCATAGGTGGAGGGGCTGCAGGGGACTTTATGCCCTGCTCTGCTGTTTATAGATTATCTACATTTTGCAGAACAGACTGGACTCTATTGATTAATAGACATATTGTTTGTAAAAGAAATATTTGTGCTGAATATAGGGTGCATAGGTAAAAAAGCCAGAATGATAAGGCTTTGTCAGTCGGCTATGGAGGGGGTGGGTCGTGGCACCTCAGACTGGTTCAAAATGCACAAAACAAGACCCGCTATGGCAATACACTCCTGGATTTCCAGCACTTGGAAGGCTGAGGCAGGAGGATTGCTGAGAGCTAGAGGTCAGCTTGAGTTACACTGCAAGACCCTATGTAAAAAAAAAAAAAAAAAAAGAACACCGCACATGCATGTCAGGAACACTCTAGAGCAATTTTGCGTTGGGCTGATGTTAGCTCCCTTGGTGCACAAGAGGAGCTGGTGGGTACAGGTAGCGAGAAATTCATTCGCTTAAATACTATTTTATCCTATGAGTCTGTATCACTGATACAATTTCAAAAAGTTTATTTCTATCTGTGTGCCTGTGCGTGTGCGTGTGTGTGTGTGTATGCGTGCCCAAGCGTGCATGTAAGTACAGTACCCACAGAAGCTGGGCCAGGGCACCTAATCCCCCGTAGCTGGAGTTAGGGCAGTCACGTGCGACAGTGCGGGTGCTGACGACGGAACTTAGGTTCTCTGCAGGAACAGCAAGCTCTCTACTACTCTACTACTGAGCCATCCTCCAGCCCTATAATTTAAAAAGGAAAAAAAAAAACCCCTATAGCATAAAAGACTTTAAATAGTAGGATCAACAATACTATAATTAATAATATAAGATTTCAAATTTGGTTTTCTGGTCGCTTTATTAGAATAATTGGTTAACACCTTTAATTTGGGAACTATTTTAAATGCAGAGAAAAACTACATGGATACTATGAAGAACAGCGCACTAACACACGCGTAACCTACAGTTACACCTCTTATTAGTGTTCATCTGCATTCAGTTCCTGCCCAGTGATATTTAATTCATACTAGGAAAAAAAGAATTTTAGGCTTCTGCATCGCTTTTCACATCTCCATGGATTTCAGTGACCATTTTAAAAAAATGTGCAAGCACGATTTCTTTTCTTTGTTTATAATATAATATAAACTACTACTACTATTATTATTGTTGTTGTTGTTATTGTTGTTATTATTATTATTATTATTATTATTATTATTATTATGGTTTTTAGAGACAGGATTTCACTTTGTGGCCTTGGCTGTCCCGGACTTGCTTTGTAGACCAGGCTGGCCTCAAACTCACAGCGATCCGCCTGCCTCTGCCTCCGCAAGTGCTGGGATTAAAGGTGTGCTTCAGGCCACCAACGCCTGGCTTTAAAATTATTTTATCACAGTTATTTACTTATCTGTGTGAATGTGTGAGTGCATGCTTGTGCCACAGAGTGTGAGTGGAGGTCAGATGACAGCATGGGGGATTTGGTATTCTCTCCTTCCAACATATGGGTCCCCATGACTGAACTCAGGTCTTGGCACTAACCCTCCCCATCAATGCATACATTTATTTATTTATTTTTTCAGATGAAAATCTCATATATCCCAGGCTGGCCTGAAATTCACTGTGTATCCATGAATAACCTTGAACTCCCAAGATGCTTGCCTTTTCCTCATAAATTTTGGGGCAATACAGGTGTATAGCTTCACCCCAAAACCACATAATACTTCCTAAGCTACAGAATGCAGGTTTAAAAAAAAAAGCCACACAGACAGGGTTATTCTCCACAGCATTACCTGTAGAATAAAAAACCTGGCTATCCCCAAAGAGTCTGGTCATGGGGATTGATAAAATAAATGGCAGTAAATCCACAAAATGGCTTGTTATAGGGCAATAAAAGATGAAGAGATGGATTTGTGTGAGTTGATATGGAAATATGTCCGAGACACATTAAATAAAACTACAGAATAAAACGTGCAGGATAAGAGCTGAGTGTGCGAAGGAAGCCAGCGTATGGTTCAGGGACATGGGAAACTGCTGATTCACTTCCAGCAAGAAGGCTGAGGGCTTTTCTTTCTGTAGACTTTCTACTATGTACGCCTTTACACCACTCATGTTAAGCTGATGTGAGAAAAATGTACTGTAGTGCTGTGACATAGCTCAGTGGTAAAGTGCTTGCCTGGCAAGTGTAGGGCCTAAGTTCGAATCCCAGCACAGGGAAAAAGAAAAAAGAAAAAAATGTAAGGGGAAAGATGAATATCCCAGCCCCAATCCCTGAGCATCCTTTGTTGCTTTGGGACAGGAAAAGAGTGGTACCCAGCCCTCAGTCTTTGCAAATGGTGTAGATGGGACAACTCAAGTGCCTTCCCTAGGGCTCTCCTGAAAGGCAGTCCTCCACAGAGCAGTTCTGATGCAGAGATGGTGGGCTTGGCCCAATCCAGCCGACAGGTGTGCTTGCTATGATTGTATCTGCACCGAGTGCTCTAGGAAAACCACCAAGGAACGTCACATGAAAGATTCATTCACAAGGCTCAGGATTCTAGGCTGGAAAAGAAATCAAGGCTCCTGGCTTACCGAGAGACATCTGGCGAGGTAGGGCTGCCTTTGTGAGCACCGTGATGCGCAGAAGCCAGGTGTGGGCTGCGTTCAGCAGGTGCATATCCCGCACAGGCCCAGCCACCTGCCTCTTGTAGTTGAACACTTTGCAGCCTCTCCTTGGAAGTCACCCGAGTGCCACATCTGGGGGTAGTGATTGGAACTGAACACCTCTCCCTTCTGTTGCCTACTTGAATAGTGCTTCCCACAGAAGCCCATCCAAGCATACTCTAAGGACCTCTGCAACCATCAAATGAGGGCTGAAACATTCCTACTTTCATAAGGCTGTGGTTCAGAGAGGAGAGGTCCTTTTGCTACGATCACACAGCAAGAGGGTCTCAGAAGTAGGGTAAGAACACAGAACACCAAATTCCCGCCCAGTGTCATCTGCTGCTCTAGGCTTGTGTCCCATCGACTAGGTGATGGGACAGCCACCATCTCCTGACTGAGGTGGCATAGGGAGTGGCACTTATCGGAGGAAACAGAAACACCAATGCCAGCCACAGCTGCCTGTACAGCTCACACATCTCAGGATGTGATGGAGGGCTAAGGCTAGGTGTACGGCTTTCAGTGGTGGCCTTGGTCCTCACTAGTTGAGCATCTGTGTCTTTGTTTCTTTGCTTAAGTGGATACTAAAACAACAGCATCTCCATCGGAGGGTTGCTTGGAAGAGCAAGTGCATTAATATGGGCGAAGTACTTAATCCACGTCAGGCACTTACTACATGTTCATTAAATGTAAGTGCCTGTGAGTCCACTTGGCAGGAGCTATGTTAAGTGTCTTGTACACTTTATCTCAGTCGGTCTGTCTCAACCAGAACGCCCTAAGTGCCTTCCCTTTCACTCAGCCAGAGCATCCATTCCTTTGGCAGCGCTTCACCAGAGTGCCCGGCGCTGTCCATGGTTCTGAGGACAGAGTCAAACAGCCAAGTGAAGACTGGTGTCTTAACTGAGTGAGGAACAAGGGCAGTTAGTGAAGAGTAATGCTTTCCCGGCTGAGGAAGAGCACTCTCCAGACAGGATGGTATCAGGGGAAGCGCATCCAGAGTAGAGATCTGCAGGGAGGGAAGGAGGGAGCAGGCAAGGGGAAACACGGAATGTATTCCTGACAGAAGAAATGGTTAAGTGTGGAGATTCTGAGGTGGGAACAAGAGGCTGACTGGCTGTTCGGTCAGCTGAGGCTGAGAGACCAGATGGAGGTCTTAAGAGTTTGGGATATAAAGAAGATGGGGGAAAGGCTAGTTAGTCCCTAGGCGAGGAGAAGGCCAAAGACCAAGCCATACTATGCTTTCTGCTTGCCCAGAGATATTTAGTAACTTTCCTGAAGTGGCTCAGCTGCTAAAGTGGTAGAGCCAGTGACCTGAAGGCAAGATCATCTGGCCTCAAGGCACTTCCTGTTAACTAACAGGGTCGAGGGTCTTGCACATGAATAACTAGTCTCAACAGTGTTGGTCTAGCCAGCTGCTTCTGCTCAAACTCTCCTTAGACACTAAGGACTGGTACAGTAGTGAGTCTCTCTCTCTCTCTCTCTCTCTCTCTCTCTCTCTCTCTCTCTCTCTCTCTCTCTCTCTCTCTCTCTCTCTCTCTCTCTCTCTCTCTCGTGTGTGTGTGTGTGTGTGTGTGTGTGTGTGTGTGTGTAGGCAGAGCAGAATGAAGGATTCTTTTATCTCCAGACACACTCATATACAGTTTGGCAGGTTCAGTCAGCTACCTTTGATGATACTGAGGGATTGGGGTTTATATGACAAATGGTATTTGTTCCAAACCTGTCACTTCTTGGGGGACCTCAGAGATGACAGTTTTAAAACACCAGAAATACTTAGAAATAAAAATTTCACATCTCTAGATGCCGTGTCCTCTTTGGCGGTGATCTATGTGGCCCCCATTGCTGGAGGCATTATCTTCTTAGGAATATATGGAGCTGTTACAATTCATGCCATCCGTCTGCAAAACCAGGGTCATAAAACCTGTAATTTATAAGAGAATCTTGCAAACCTATGTATTATACATGTGTAGATATCACTGCCTGGCATTTCACAGGCAGTAACCACTTGGTTCAGAAGTCTCAAGCCCAAAGCAGCTCCAACCACCCAATTCCCAAATGTAGAAATCGCAGACAAGATGCGGTGTGGATGGGCAGCAGATTCCCTGGATGAGCAGTAAACTGAGCAACCAGCTGTCTTGTGGCAGAAGGAGACAAAGACACCAAATAGAAACAATTTAGTGGAAAGAGGAAAAAGTGGCAACCTGAAGAACTGGCTATTTTACCTGGCCAGATGACCCTGTGGCCCCTAGTGGATATCATGCATTCAGCTGGAATATGCACAATCCTCCTTTTAGGCCTGTTTCTCTTGATTTATGCACAAATGAACCTTCTGGGGGTCCTACGGGGACACTGATCCTGAGCTGCACCCCAGAGTTTCTGGTTTGAGTTTTTTCTTCTCTCCTCCTCCTCTTCCTCCTTCTCCTCTTCCTCCATATGAAAGAAATTTTATTGTGAGAAAATGGGGGAAGGGAGAAAATTGGAGGGCATCCATGACAGAGATAGACAGACAGACAGAGGGAGAGAAACCAAGAGAGAGAAGGAGAGACCGGTTTGGGTTTCTAAAAAGCTTTATGGTGAGGTCAATGTTATCGCAGTAGATCTAACTTCGAGCCATTCTTTGCCACGTAACTTTAAGAGATCCCATGTAAAAGTTGCAGGGACAAAATAATCTGCCACTGAACACAAAAAGACAGTTGTACATCTCTGCCTGCACAGCTCAGTCTCCTGGACACCGGGCCCAGTGTCCCTCCGTTGCACTGTATTGTCTGTCTCCTAGTTTCGTCTTCCAAGTCCTGGAGCAGCTACAGTGAGGAGAGGCTACAGGCATGATACCTAGACCCTATGGGCTATGGCACATCAACTCAGCAGAGCTGGTTGGAACAGCTGGCAGAGGCTGCTCTGAGCTCCCCACCATCTCTGAAGGTCAGAAGGAATCATCTAGCCAGGGGGAAATGATGCAATGCTTCAGGAAGGAAGCCATCTTTGAGATGACCACTATGGGGCCAAGGAATACAGGCCCGTGTTGCCTATTTATTAGCCAGCTTAGATGACTTACAGAGTTAATGCCTGGAGTTGCCAGTACACAGAGCCAGTAAGCCAGACTCTAGCCATGCCTGCCTCTCTTCCATCACATCGCTCGCATTGGTACCTCTTCCCCAAATTCCTCTGGGACATCCTGCTGCCCTATCCCCGGCTCCAGGGGTACTTCCTCACCCTCACCTCCCCCTGGCAGTGCCTGTGCTTCTGCACGCAAATTAGCCAGGGTCTACCCAAGGCTGGCCTCCTGCTGCCACCAACATGATTAGAAAGAGGCGTTATTGCCACTAGATCACTCTTCCATGGGAGCAGGCTCTTCAAAACCCTTTTAAGCCTCTCTGGACACACATTTTGATTTCCCTCTTTACTTCCCTGAGCTGAGCTGACTTCAGGTCCTCATGCAATGGATTTAACTGTAGACTTAGAAATAAATGTCCCAGTGTGGCTACCCTGACCAAAGGACCACTTACAAGGAGCGACAAAACTCATTTGTGAACCAAATAGAATCCTCGTCCTTGGCACTAATTTCAGTAATATGGTCCCTGACATTACATTCTCAACACTAACTCTTGGACTACCCTGCCCCACAATGGTGACTGAGATTACCATATGATCTCTGGAGCAGGATGGAACCTTAAGAAAGAAACATGTCTTCTGTCTTCCCACAGCTCCCAAGTCACAGCATCATTAGTTCCAATCCTTCTGATTAACTAACCTAACAAACCGCTGGTTGCTACCACATATTGGTGCTGGGTGCTTGGTTTCTTGGTTTCCATCCCCAAGGGAGCTTCCAGAGTCATGGTGGAAAGTTTGAGGAAGTAGGCAAGAAGCTTTTCCACAAACCTCTGGCGACCAGTAGAAAGTCACTTAACTTACTGAGAGAGGAAGCCTGTGTCACGCTCCCCACCCAAGAGTTCCCACTGGAGTAGAGGAGACACATGGGTCCAGTCCACTTCAACGATCCTGTCAGCTAGAAGGTAGGCAGCAGGACTGTGTCCAACCGCTGCACACATGGCAGCTCATAGAGCAGTCCAGTTCTGGGAAGCAAGTAGAGCCATTTCCTCAGCATCCCCATGGGACTGGTGGCAGAATACCCATGCACACAACAGTCTGTGATTGGTTAGGGCCATCCTTTAAAATAATATAGTATTTGCATGTTACCTCCCCACATCCTCCTGCACAGAAAAATCTCTGTTCCTTACAGTATATATCATAAAGTAAATGCTTGGAAGCAGGTGCTATAGTCTGTTGGTTAGGACGCGACAACAAAGAAGAAACACCTGTACATACAATTTTTCCAAATACCTTTGATTTCCCACTAGTTGAATGTGTAGATATGGACCCTTGGATGGGGGAAGTCTGACTGCACTAAGATCATATGACCCGCTGGCATTTGCGGATGAAGAAACTGAGACGGCACAGACAAGTGACTTGCACGCAGCAGCTTCAGAGTTTGAACCGGGAATGTGTACCTCTGTGTCTGTGTCGTCCACACAGCTGCACCAAGTCACCATGTGAAGGTGGGGACTGGGAACTCATTCATTCCAGACAGGCTCAGAGGAAGGCAGCTGACCTGCCTGCCCAGACCCTCCAGAGAGTCCTGGTGGCCTCTCACGGCCACCAGAGTGTGACTTTTGGACTGGGAGATGCATCTGCCAGGCTGGAGCCCTCTCTTAAGCAATGTCTGGAGACAGGAATAATGAAAAGGAGATGGCGCGTGACGAGGCTGTCAGGCTAGGGACTGAAGGTGATCCCTCGGAACAGGCAGTGCTGGCCATGGACCTTGCAGATTCTGAGGGGCCACAGAAATCTCTGGAATCCTAGTGCCTGCTTTGAAAGGCCTGACTCAGGGACACCTGCAGAGCCCTGGGCACTGGGTTAGTGAAACCCACCTGTTCCAAAGTACAATGGACTCACTGCTGCCCTCAACCCCAGGCCTCAGTCCTGTGGCCGTCTCTTCTCTTACCTTTCTATGCATGGACCGAGAGGAGGAGGAGGGAACGTGTGGGGTGAGAGGGGAAAGGAGAGGGAGGGAGAGAGGGAGGCAGAGGGAAGGGAGAGGGGAGAGAGAAAGAAAGGAAGAAAAGGAGGAGGGAGAGGGAAAGAAAAACAAAGGATAGGAAGGAATAAAGAAGGGTTGGAAGAAAGTGAGGGAGGAGGAGTAAAGAAAAGGAAGAAATTCAGATTGATGTGTGTGTGTGTGGGGGGGGCTTATCTATGGTTGCTCAAATGGACATGGTCCAGACCTCTCAACCTGTGGTTCAAGGCTCCCCTAGTCTGAGCCTTAATCTCCTTCCAAACTCACCTATGCAAATCTTCTAGTGGGTTCTTCCTTTGTGTAAAATATTTATGTGTTTCCAGTGTGAGATGGCCACTCTGCTGGACTCAGGTTAAACAGCACTGAACTCAGTGCACGGGACTGGCAGGCACCGGGCAAATAAAGACCCAAATAAGTTTAATTCCACACTGCAGAGAGTGACAGAAAGGAACGGGGCTCTAAAGGGGAAGGTAGCATCATTGTGGGGAGAGAGCGTGCATGGGCAACGGCAGTGGAGGAGGCCCTGTGGGTGAGGAGAAGAGAAGGCCACAGGGAGAGCTGCAAACTGGGGAGGGTGGAAGGGGAGATACACTGTGTCCAGGGGCAGGCAGCTGATGCAAGAAGACCATGAAGACATTTGCCCAGGATGCCACTATGTAAATGAGCCATTCCGAGGGACAGGGCAGAGGCACTTTCTTCATTAGCTGGACTCTATGCTCCAAGAGGGAAGGAAGGGCGGCTGTTTGGTATTCATGGGCCGTTTCTAGGCGCAGGCTGAGGGCACGGTGCTTATTTATTCATATTCTCACCATCTGGATATGCAGGGGTGCTCAGGTGACACTATAGCAGTGAGTATGAATAAAAGTGTTTGTTTTTTTCACCCTACTGCCGCTGTCCCCCTGGGCCACATGGACAAGGCGCTTCGGCGAGGACTGCTGCCTGGCTCTCGTGGTGGGCCCGGTCTCAGAAGCCCAGCTTCAGCTTGTAGGCTTTCTGAATAGGAATGAGTGAAGACTTTTCTCTCAAGATCATCTTTCATGTAAAATTTACCAGCCAAACAGAGTTGCCCTAGCTGTGGCTGACCTGACTGTAGGCGCTGGCTCCCTGTCCATACACAGGCTGCTGCGACTCCATGCTCCCTGGAGGAGGCATGGTGGGGAACCTGCCCTGGATATTCTGTGAGAGGGCAGAGTGGAGCCTTGCCTCTCTGGGCCGTACTTCCCGGCTGCTGCTTGCTCTTGCTCTACCAAGGACTACATCCGAGTCAAATCCTGCCTCGGCAAGGATTGAAGCAGCCTGCGCTTGAAGCAGCAGGCTGCCACACATCAGCCATACAGATCTAGATTGTGAGTGTGGGGCCCACCAACTGTGCAGTGCTGGCTTTCCCTCTTCTGTTTCCAAAGGGGTTTCTTAAAGCACCTCAAAGACTTCCTCTGTGCCCCATAATCGTTCGGGACAGACGGTAGGGACTGGTGACCATATAGTAAGGAAAGGATAGGTAGGGAAAAGGGTAGAAGGTAAGAGCTGGGCATTAGCATGCTGCTCTGCCTCCTGCCAGCTGGGCTGCCTTGGGCAAATGACTTAACCACTCTGGGCCTGTCTTTGTGCAACCATAACGTCCACTCTGTAATGTTAATGTGCCAACTGAAGGTGGTACTTATGAGTGGAATCAACCAGCAGAGGCAGACTGGTGCCTGGCACATGGAAGGTGTTCCTATGATGGCTCTGGCCAATCCCTGGAGATAAATGCCAGGCTACTATGAACCCGAGCACTTGCTCTATGCTTACTTAGCACTGTGGCTGCACTGACTCCTCCCAATGACTGTATGGAACCAACACAGCTGTGCACATTTTACAGACAAGGAAGCCATGCCATGCACAGGGAGGTGAAGTAATCTGGCCCAAGTCACACAGCCAGTAAAACACAGAGAGCCATACAATGGAGGTTGCTTGGATCCACTTTACTGTCACCGTGCCTGAGAGGAGGTGGCCTCCTTCTCCTTATTTCTCTACTCGCACCCATTGTCTCTGAGGTCTATTTCCCAGCACAGGGCCAGGCCAGGGGCAAGGAGGATGGGGAATCAGGACCCAGTGTTTTCGACCTATCATCTCTGTGGCTTGATGTTAACTCACATTTTGCGGGGACGGGTCCTGGCTTCTCCAATTAGAACATTGTGAAGTGGTTGCCAGCAGGCAATCTGAGGCAGCTTGGGCTGCTGGGGAAGGGTAACTGTTGGGAAAACAAGAGCCAACCTGGTGGAAGCAAGTACTCCCTGCTTGGTTGCCAGGGCTGAGCATCGGCCTAGCTAAGAACAGGGCAGCCTGTCTTATAGACTCTGCTTCCTGTGTGCTGTCCTACAGGGGGTAACAAGTTAAACATGAGCAACCATCTGCTAGGCAGCTGGGATTCCATCTCTTGACCTCTGCGGATCACATGACTCCACTCCTGCCAGACTCCCACAATTTCCAGGTGTGCCGTTCCCTCTCAGAGCCCCTCTGCTCAGGCTGTGCACGCTACCTGCCTTGTGCTTTCCTGGCCTTGCTTCAAACCCCAATGTGTGGATGCCTCTTCCGGAGGCAGCTTTGCCGCAGTCCCCACAGTTCTGAGTTTCTCTCTACTCCCAGATGTGTCCCATGAGGTGGCCACTGTCTATTCTTTCGTCTCTTCTGTGTAGCGGGAACTTTAAAGGGAAGCTGCCGTCCACTGTGCCCTTCCAGGCATGGGCGAGGAAGGAACCAGAGAGAAGGAAGGATAGGCCATTCCTTTACACGTCTCTGTTTTCTGAGGTAATGTCTACATATGTAGCCCAGGCTAGGCTGGAACTTATGATCCTCTCTTCCAGTCCTGGGACTACAGGCATGTGATATAGATGAGAACTCTGTTCGGGGCCTACCATTCCTCTGCTCAGCCACATGCTGAACTTCCTGGGCCAGCTGTTGCACCCTCACCTGGCCTGCCGGCCCCTCACATCCTGCACCATGGCCACTACAGTCTTCTGCTTCGTCCAGTTCTTCTCACCCACAGCCCTTTAGAATGTTCTCCGAGGGAAGCTCCTGACGTTTCAGAACTTGACTCCAAAGCCAAGAGGCCTCCAACATATCACTCAGATAGCCACGCCTGTGCTCCATCTTGTTTCAGGTCAACACAAGTGTGCGTGTGCACGCATTAGTGTGGGCGGATGCGTGCGTGCGCGCGCGCGCGTGTGTGTGTGTGTGTGTGTGTGTATGTGTGCATGTTGTTCCCTATAGCACAGGGAAGCCCTATTCAGAGCAGGCAGCCACTAAACAACTGCCTCAGTTCCTTCCCATAACGTGTGTGTTCCGATGAGTGAGAAAAGCCAAGTGCCAAGCTCTCACTTAAAAAACATTTTTGTTTTTAATTAAAGAAAAGGTTTAGAGGGCGTGGTGGTGAATGCTTGTAATCTCAGCACTTGGGAGGCAGAGGCAGGAGGATCTCTGTGAGTTTGAAGGTAACCTGGTCCACACAGCGAGCCCAGGTCCAGGACAGCCAAGGCTACACAGAAAACCCTGTCTCGAAAAACAAAACAAAAACAAAAACAAAAACAAAAACAAAAGAGGGAGAGAGGAGGGGGGAGAGAGGGAGAGAGAGAGAGAGAGAGAGAGAGAGAGAGAGAGAGAGAGAGAGAGAGAGAGTTGACTTTTGAATTGCATTTTTAAAAAGCAAAGGGGACTAGAGGGTCTATCTGTGTTATCTTCCTTTCCTGGAGGGGGGTTTGGTGGGTCAGGCACTGGCTGTCTGAGCCCTGTGGTCTTGGTGGTAGCCTGTTTGAATGTGTCCCCCATCTGCACAGCATGGCTCCCCTGAAAGAAGCTTCCCTGGCATCTGGAAGCACATGCTAAGTGGATAAGCACTGCGATTAAGCTGCCTTTTAATTATTCACTGTGATGTCAATGGCACGCATAGTTGTGACATTATAATGGACTCTGACTCCCTCGCAAACGTCGAGTGAGGCAGGGACCCATTACCTTGTCAAAATGTTCGTTCCTGTGACTTTATTGCCAGTACACCACCTGATTCTGCAAGCAGCCCTGAGCAGAGCCTGTGGTGGGAGGGTGATGGGGAGGAGGATAACAAGCCCACTTGGAGTAATTTGGGGTAACAAAGATTTGGGTGACTCCCTAAAGACTTCGGAAAGAGTCCATTGGCTCTCAACAGGAGGAATTGACCAAAATTGCTGGCAACGGGGCTTAAGATACTTGGGCAAGGATGCAGCAAGGAGGAGACACAATGGTGCTATCCAGGGAGGGGTTTATTTCATTAACAGGACAACCACTGATTGATAGCTTACTTTGCCAACCATGGTAATGGGCTAGAATCTACTTACTGAAGTAGAATAACCCTTTGCCATATACCATGCATACACATGTGTGCATGCATGTACACACACACACACACACACACACACACACACACACACAGAGAGAGAGAGAGAGAGAGAGAGAGAGAGAGAGAGAGAGAGAGAGAGAGAGCTCTTCCTCTCTCTGTCTCTCCGTCTCTCCCTCTTTGTCTCTCTCTGTCTGTCTCTGTCTGTCTGTCTGTCTCTCTCTCTCTCTCTCTCTCTCTCACACACACACACACACACACACACACACACACACACACACACACACACACACACTCCAAGGAGCATTTGTTTGGATTGCAAGTGGTAAGCACTCAATTGTAGGGTTAGAATTGCCTGTGCCTAGTGATGCAGCATTGAACAATTCAGCCCTTTGATCTCAGTTGACTCAACCCTCAAGATCGGTAGGCCTGAATCATTTCTAACACGTGATGAGGCAGCTGGTGACACTGTGCCACACACGCACACTGAGCCTTCATCAGCATTCACGCGGCCATCACTGACTGACTCAACAATGTGCGAGGACAGTGGAGAATAGAAGCTAAGCTGGGAGAGGCTACCACTTTCGAGACTGTAGGGCAGAACCCAGCCCCTGATAGGAACTGTTCAGGACAGCTTCATCTGCAGCTGTGCTGATGTTCAGGGCCACTGGAGTTTGGGGAAAGACATAGTCGGTGTGGGCTTGGATGGCTGCAAAGGCTCCTGGGAGAAGGTTGAGAGTGACACGCTTCGGGGAGCAGTCAGCTCTCTGCAGTGGAAAGGGGGGGCAGATCTGGTAAGGAGAGTAGGAAGGATAAACAGATTATGAGGGAGATGACAAGGGACAAGCCAAAGCAGCGCTGCAGATGCCACCTCTGGGAATGAAGGATTCATCCATTCTCTCTGCAGGGGGCAGTGACCAGGATCTGAGCAGTTATTAGATAGTCTCTCTTCTGTTGCCCAGGACTTTAATTTCTTTTGAGGGAAATTATCTGAGCTCACCAGAGGCCCAGAGGACTTATGAATCAGTGAACATGTGACCCAACTCACATTTACTATAGTCTCTCTCCCAGGACTTTGCTGTTTCATTGTGGTTAGGCCTGGGTGTGAAAAATGCCCAGTGTTTATTCATTCCACAGATACCACCCTGACCTGACAGAAAAGTGATCACTGTACTTTATATCCCTGTAGCCCATTAGTTCTTGCCTTTTATTTGGCCTACTTTTCCAATTTTCCAGTTGATTCTGTGAGCAAACTGATATTCTTTTTCTTAATTTATCAAGATCAACACCAAGGGTTTACAAATAACAAATCTTAGTAGATATTCAACCACACATTTACCCATCATCTACCTATCTATCTATCCATTCATCCATCCCGTAATTCATCTGTTCACTCATCCACCATCTATATACCAACCCACCTATCCACTTATCCTCACTCACTCATCCATTTATGTGTCAATGAGCTCATCCATCCAACCATCCATCCAATGGATATAGCGAACTATCCATCCATTCATCTATCTACCCATCCTTCAACTCACTCATCCACTTATCTCTCTATCTAACCTTCTGTTCATAAATTTACCCTTACATTTACCCATCATTCACCTATCCCTTCACCTGTCAATTCATCCACCCTTACCTCCACTCAACAACTCACCTGCCTACCCACCCATTAATTTATTATCCATCTATCCATCTATCCATCCATCCATCCATCCATCCATCCATCCATTCATCCATCCAGTCTTCCATCCACTCATCTATAAACTCATCCATCTATCCATAAACTCACCCATCCATGCATCAACTCAGCCACCCATCCCTTCATCTGCCAATCCACAACCACCCATTATCCATCACCTAATTATCCATCTACTCATTCCCATATCCATCATTCAGTCCCCAGTTGATTGTTGCAAACCAGATGGGAAATAAATGAGACCAGAGAAGGCAAGGTTGAAGGGAATTGCATAAGCCAGGACCTGGAATAAAAATATTACTTCTAAAACAGCAAGCAATTTAGTGCAAAGCATCGGAATACAAGCAGCCCCAGAGGTAAAGATGTCACTAGTCCAACCAGAGCTCACTGAGAAGTTATTTTGGAGGGGACTTTTAAAGAGCAAAGTTTAAGGGGAAGAAAGATGTGGAGCAGCTAGCACCACATCCGGGACTTTTACCCAAGTGATTCCCCCTCACTGCCCAGTCATCCTTCAGAGTAGCTGTTAACAACCCTACATTTTTAGATAAAGAAAGCGAGGCCCAGTTTAAGCAGCTTGATCTTGTTCACGTCTATTAAATGATAGAACTCAGATTCAAGTTCAGATCCACCACTTCTACAGCCCTGGCTTTTTCTTCTGTATAACAGTAGTGCACTACCACACTGACAGGCCTCCCTGGGCCTTAGTTTCCACTCTGTAGGGGTGAATGGGACAGGCACATCCTACTGTTATCTTTGGTGAGCATAAGTGCAACACTGTTTGTTTGTTTTTGTTTGTTTGTTTGTTTGTTTTTTACTTTGGCTCCCACATACCCCTGCAATTGTGCCCAGTGCTCTACAAGAGTGATCTTTGCCGCTTGCTTGTCTTGGGACCCTCACATGTGTATAGTCCAATTTTAGTGCTGTTTTCAACTTGAGAGCTCTGTATTATGCAAATAGTATAAATTCAGGCCATACTGCACACATATTGCAAGCTTACAGGCCCTAGTTCTCTTAGGATATCTGTGGACCCCACACACTGGGAGCCTGCAGCAGACTGGCTTCCTTGAATTTCTGGATGGAGTTTTCTAGTCTTTTTTCAGTTGCAGAGGTTCTCAATCCTTTTAGGGGTCTCAGATCAGATATCTTGTATATCAAACATTTACATTATTGGCTCATAACAGTAGCAAACTTGCAGTTATGAAGCAGCAACAAAGTAACTTTACGGCTGGGGACCACCGCAAGCGGAACTGTAACAAGGGTCATAGCCTTAGGGAGGTTGAGAGCCACTTCTTTGGTAGGAAGGACAGCTCTAAACATATCCTTCATGGCAGGACCAATCTTACATCTCCGGTGCTGGCCACTCTTCCCCAGATCCAACACAAGCCAGTCTCTTTGTCTTGAGCCCCACTGCCCGCAGTTTTAAAGCCCTTTCTCGTTTCGGAGGCCCACAGATCTCTACCATCCTCTTTCCCTGTTAATTTACAAATTTAAATATATTACGCATATAGGTAGAACTATTTTGTATTCTGTGTGTTACGATGTCCCCATTGTGCCAAGTTCAACCACTTGCTAAATCTCCAGCCAGCTGCAGCATCCCAAACAGACTCTGTGGTCCGGGCCAGAGGCCCCACTCTCCATCTGCGTGACTCACAGCCTTTTCTAAAGCCTAAGTGTGGAGGCCTTTTGGCCTCCATCCTCAGCCTTCATTCTAACCAGACACAGTTCTAATTTACAGCTTTTACTGTCCACACCGAATGATTTCTTAATCAATAACCTAATTTGTTACCAAAATCAATTGGTTGAAGATTAACACCTTATCTTTTAACGTAGCTACTCAATCCCAAACCTTAGTTTGGTAAGTTATTTCCATTAAAAGGGCCAAAAAAAGAGCTTTAGCCGCACAATCATCTTTACATTTGAAATGATAAGCTTCCACACTAATTATAGAGAGCTAACTATGGTACAATGAGACCATTGCTTCGTCGTTGTTACCCTCTCGCCTGAGTGAGCTTTCCTGGCTTCTCTCTGCTGTGGATGAGACCCTCTCATCCTCTGTCTATCCTGCACAGTGGACTTCCTGCAATGCACATCTGACCTTGAAGCTAATTTATCCTACTTAAAAGTTCCTTTCTGGGCCTCCATCACCTAACAAGGATGCTCCAACTCAGTGAGCATCTTTGGGTCTTCGAATGGGTTCCATGTGGCCCACATCGGGGGTTTGCAAGATTTTAATTGGAATGATTCTAGGAAGGAACAGCGGCTGTGCTTTCATTTGTCAATGAGGTCTTACTGTCCCACCTGCCTTGTCCTTATGCCACTTATTGCAGTTTTACAGACAGTTTCACTTCCAACCTTGGGAAAAGGCGGGGCCATCTCAGTGAAACCTGCAGTATGCCTGCAGACGAGCTAACCACTCGAGCCCTTTCAGGAGGAACACAAATAGCTTCTGTTTGTTAAGTCCCTGCTGTGTGCCAGGCCCAGTGCTAATTATTTTGTAGACATTATCTCATACAAACTGCACAGGAATGCCAAGCAGAGGAGGAAGCTGAGACGTGGGATGCTAGGGTGTGGCCCCGGGCCAAAAGCAAAGCAACAGGAGCACCAGGCAGGGCCTGGGTTCAAATGTGTCAGGTTACCTAACCTCTGTTGCCTGGTTCTGCTCTGGTTGTCATGGGAGTGGTCTGTCTTTTGTTCAGCTCATCACACAGAGCTTGACCCATGCAGCACCCCGCTTCTCCTAAGAGCTCCACCCATCAGTGGGCGCTGTTCTCTGGGCTTCTGTCCCATCTCCTGAAGGCTCCCTCTCCCTCTCACCCTCTTCTACATCCTGCTCCGATGTTGGTGAGTCCAAGGCTCAGCACTCACTCAGCCTGTTGCCCTCTGTGCGCAGGCTTCACTTCTGTGGTTCTACTCAGTTCCCATCACTAAACCCCAGCACTCCAGTTAACGATTCCCGCCTCCATCGCTTGTCCTGACCTCCCCTGGAGCTCAAGCCCACATACCCAAACACTCCTACGAGGCTCAGTTGTTCTTTCAGCCTCAATGTAACCCCAAATGAAGAGTTCCATCCTCACTTCCGTCCAGGTCCATTCTCCTCCAGCTTTTCCTCTGGGTCGTATTAGCAGTATCAGGCCCAGTGCCCATGCCTGGGAGTTTTCTTTGGTCCTCTTTTGTTCATACTCCATCCCCAACCTATAGTTGTGCTACCACCACCGCTAACAACATCGCCACCACCAGCGTCATTCCACCTCTGTCCCGTAAGCCTCTGTGGATCCACATCCCAAACTGGACCAGTCTCATCATTTCTACTGTCACTCTGCTCTGCGAGACTGCTTTGCCTCGTTCTTACTCCCGAGTCTATGCTCTTGGGGTATCTTCTTGCCTCCATTCATACCCATTGCCAGGGTTGCAGAGGCGTCACTCTGAGCTGCTCCTGCACCCAAGCCCCCCAGTGGCCTCACACTCCCCGAGAGGAGCCTCAAAAATCCAGCAGCCCAGATTACAAGACTTGCTACAGTTCTTCCTACATTTACCTATAAAATGTCTGTTTAACACCCGTCTCTCCTTCCATTCTGCCCAAGGTACATGGTCCTTGCGTCCATCTTTTAAGTAAGACAAGTTTGTGCTCAACTTACAGCCTTTGTGCTGGGTGTCCTCTGTCTGGCACACGGCGTTTGAGGCTTCCCCTGGCTGTGCTCCGCGATCGCTTAGGTCTCACTTCAGTGTCAGCAGTGTACACATTGCTTCCATTGCTCTCTAAGCCACCGTGCTATGTCACTGTCTTCAAGGTCCCTATGGCCGTTTGAAACTACATGTCACCACCTGCCTTCACTTACCCCACTTAACTAGCCCTCTGGACCATAAGACCTGTGAGGAGAGGCCTGTACCTCCCTGTGCTCATTCACTGTGGTCCGGGGCTAACGAGGTCTGGTATGCAGTCAGCACTCAATTAATATTTATCGATGAGTAACTGAAACCTCTGAGGGGGAAGACAAGGAGTGAAAACAGATTTTCGACAACTCCTTACTTGGATACATTCTTTTTCAGTACTGGGGATTAAACTATGGCCTTGCGCATCCTAGGCAAATACCCTGCCAAAGAGATATATATCCCCACCTCTAGGTGTCTATTTATTTGTTCACAGAGAAGCATAAACAGTAAGAAAAACCCTTCTTAGCATATAAATCCATGGTCCCTTACCCTGTGCGTGATATGCTACTATCATCACTATCACCATCACCATCTCCATGGGTACCAGCCCCACCACCATCTTCATCACCACCATCCTCATCCCTATTATCCCCATCACCGTCCTTATGGGTCACAGCAACGATCTCCAACTGTGTCTATAGCACTTTGTGCTAAACAGGCCCCTTCCCCCCATCATCTCTTTGGATTTTAAGACTATCACAGTGATGGAGGTTTCATGCTAATTTGTATCCACATTTTGGAGCTTCTTGCTAATTATTTGTATCCACATTTTACAAACGAGGGAGAATCAGTAAGGAAGCTTCCCCTTCAAAGAAGACTAAATTCAACACCTGGGAGACGTACAAGGTCTTCTCTATGATGAAGCCACCATAATCCAAGCCAGCCTCCTACACTTCCAAGTCAGATGAGGTAAACAGAGTCCAGGACTTGCTCCCATTTTAACGCTTGGTTAAGAAATTGCCGCTGAGCCTGTATTTTATGCTGGCAATGTAGAAGAAGCACCAGATTTAATTTCATGACTGCTTCAGGTGGGTTTAAGAGAACTTTTTTAGTTGGTTAAGGAAAAAGAAATTACAAAATTAAAAGAGTGGAAAAAATAAATTACCAGTGTGTTTTTTTACTGCCTTGGCGTACAAGCTGGAGTGGAGAATTAGAAAGTTATACAGCTCAGGTTCCTGTCCATGACTTATTGCAGACAAATCCTCCATATTTATAGCATTTTTCCCTCGCTGCCACCTCGAGACAGTAAGCAACCCCTGATATAGGTTGCTGCTCTCTGTCCTGGAGCCCCGGGGGCCCTGTGAACTCAGCAGAACTGTCACTGCAGGGAAGATGTAGGGGCCAGAGAGACGAGGCTTATTTACCTACCACTCTGCTTGGAGAACAAGTCCCTTCTTCACTCAATGGCCACTAGCAAGAGGTGAGTGGCAGTGGGGAGGGTCACACTAGGGTTCAGCAGGGAGAACAAACACACTGAAAAGGCTGAGCTGTTGTGGCCAAAGCTCCACTGCCCCGGAAGCTGTTCTCAATGTCATTAGCATCCCCTACATCTCAGATGGGGAAATGGAGGCAAAGGGAGATGAGGCGGCCCACCCAAGGTCACTGACACAGAGCTGCTTTTCACGACTTCAGTCCTTGAGGAGTTTATAAAGTGAGTGGGAGAGGGGTCAGGGAAGAGAGAAAGGTAGGACTAACAGAAGGAAGAGAAAGGACACAGGCACTTAGAGCTAGGTTCCACAGGGGACTCTTCCTGTTTCTTTTATTACTCTGAAGGCCACTCTGAAAATGGCTGATGTTTCTGTGCATGACACAGATAAACGAATGGAGACCCAGAAAGATGCATAAACTAGTCTAGGATAGCTCGGAAGGGGGCGTTGCTGGGATTTGAATGGACATCTCTCTGGATATCACTAACTTGGTGGCAGGTAGCCTGACTGTGCTGAGTCTCCATCACCTCATGTATCCGGAGGGAAATGGGGATTCTCTCATTCTTGAATACCAAAGACAACTCTGCAGTCTGCCTACTTGGAATCGGGTAGGAACCAGGGACAGGAGCTGCGTTCTCTGCTTCTAGGCACTGGCTGGGAGGGGCTATGTGCCCTTAGACTACAATGTACAGCACACTGGATCCCACCTGCTTGCAAGCAGGCAGGCTGCAATGTTTTCCTTGGTGTCCAAGGCTGAAGACTGGGAAGCCCAGGATCCCGAGGTGACTTTGCCAAGGCACAGGAGGTGCTACACACAGCCATCCAGAACATCGAGCAAAGCCTTCTGCTTTCTGCCAGAGCCCTCCAGCACGCACTCTGAAGCAACCATGGGGAAGGATCAGCCCCAGTCAGACACAAATTACAACAAAGTCTAAACTGGGAAACAATGGCTGGTGGATCCCAAGGTCACTGACTCCTTGGTTCTTTCCTGACAGCACTGGGGCCCCAGAAAGTCCACCCAAGGAAAACTGCAGAGTTACCTGTGGGTTCCACTCCCAGCCAATGAGATTATGACCTTTGAGGCTGAAATGTGTATATATATATATATATATATATATATATACACACACACACACACACACACACACACACACACACACACACATATATATATATATATATATATCTGTGTGATTCTAATATATACCAAAATTGAGAAATGCTAGTACTCCATCTTTTTTTATTTTCCAGGTGGGCACCAGTGGCTTAGAGAGGGGCCACACAGGATGCACAATAATAGAATGTGACTCCCGGTCTCTAGGCTTCCGTCTTGGAACTCCTCCATTCCTTTAGCTATGCAGTGGTCCTGTTGCCTGAGATATGAACATCCCCTCATTTCTTACCATCAGTACCTCAGGGCCTTGGGAGAGCCCTAGGCATCTGGGAGGTCTAGGCTGAATCATATCCTGCAAGACTACCTAAGCTGGCTACATACTTGAGAGTCCAGTGGAGAACTGAGGCAATTACCTAATGTGTTAGCAAACCTGTCCCTGCGGCACTCCTATGAGCCAAAGCCGTAAATATGAAATGGTAATTTCTCTCTGGAAGCCTGCCTCCTGCCTCCCATACCATCCCCTCCCACTCAAAAATCACCCACAACAGCCTGGTTGTCCTGTCCCGGCTGGGGCGGCAGTAACTCTGAGTTATTTAAACAACTCGGGCAAAACTTTCGTCTTGAGATCTGAATCATCACGCCTAACCTTAGCTCGCCTCTGCAGCCTACTGCCTGGCCGGGGCTGATTCTGCTAGCCTTTGGTAGATGGTAATAAAGATGCCCCATAAGTATTAATTAATGGCTCCCAGGGGTTCTCATCTTTGTGCACAGTTGTTTCAGAGAGGGGATGAGATGAACTAAGTTGTGACGACAATTTGGCCTCCAACTGGCTTTGTGACCTTGAGCAAGTCACCGCTGTTGTTCAGGATCCGATCGTAACTCCTCCGCTTCTCCTGCCTTCCTGAATCGCCACCCCACTGCTTGCACGTATGCAGAATAGTCTTTTCACAGGAAGGTTTATGGTAGAGGCCATAGAGCCTATTCTTCTCTGCGGCACATGGAAGATGGGAATTGCAGGCTTCTAGGTGGAAGGAATAGCATCTGTGAAGGCTTGTTCTGTGGACCACGCAGATTCCAGGACCCAAAGCAGTTCCATGCAACTGAAGGCATGGTGGCCCGAAATCAGATCTTGGCGATTTCCTGGGTGCTTGGCCTTATCTTGAAGGCAGTGGGATACCATGTGATACCTTTAGACAAAGAGGACTCTCAGACTAAAGATAACAAAATGGTTATCTGGTCCGCCCCTGCCTCCCCTCCCCATTTGCAGCACTGAGTTAGAAAAGCTATTGAGGGGCTTGTCTGTTGCTTGGCTACAGGATCCCCCAAGGATGAGGAGATTGAATTGATGCCTTGGAGTAGACTCACTTTGTTATCCTTTGAGCCCAGCACAGTGCTTGGCCTGTAGAATGCACTAGATAAATGTATGAATGAGTAAGCGAATCAGTGAATAGTTGAATGAACCAAAGAAAGAGCAGTGAGTGACCAGAACACCCAAGGAAGGTCTGAATGAGTCCCAAAGCAGGTTTGCAGGGTGCCTTAGTGATTCTAAGGGCCTTAAGCAACAAAAGGCTCAGGCTTCTGGCTGCATTGCCTCGGAATGGCCTGTCACGGAGCAGCTCTCTCAGCACCACACTGCTCAAAGACAACGGACGATTACTGTGATCATGAAGGAGGTTCTCCCTCTATTCCCACTGCCTGTCCACTCATATCCACACAATCAGAGGAGGGAGCAGACGTGCCTGGCAGCTCATCTCTGCAAGGGTCTCAGGTAGGTGACTCTGTCGCCACTTCTTCATTCACACGCTCTCTGAAGAGCCAGTCATTTCAATAGCAGACAAGGACAAAGGAAGAGTTATTCTTCACAGAGACTTACAGTTGCTGTAGGGTGCACATCTCTAAGCTGTGGGTGCCCAGAGGTGGAGCTTCAGCCTGGCAAAGCAGTTGAGCCTCTCAGGGTGCGACGTACCATAAGGGAGCCCTGCCTTGAACCCTGTCCAACAGGGGTGATTCACCACCTCATAGAGAACAGTGGCAGGTTGAAATGTAGCCAGGGCTGTCCTGGCCAGAGGCCTCGGGTTCCCTCTTAGTCTAAGCTGATCTTTCTCCTGGCCTTGAAGAGCCTTGCTACAAAACAACGTAGCCTATGCACTAGTCTGGTGCCAAGTAGTGCAGGCATCGCTTGAGAGCCTGTCACACATGTAGGACATAAGGCCCCATTGACTGAACCAGAGTCTGTATTGTTGCGACATTCCTGGCTTGCTCTCAGGGACATAGAAATTCCTGAAGTTCAAGGAACTTGGGTATCCCGGGCGACTTGGTGGAATCTCTCATGCAAGGATTCAAGGATTCCAACCCTGACTAGCTTCTACATGCCCTCCACTGAGACAAGAGATAATATCCCCCATCTAAGAGGCAACACTGACACTGACACTTGCAGAAAGGTACACAATTAGACCCCAGCCAGCAAATCACCACCCATTATAGCCAACACCATCCTAGCTCTGGCGCTAACTAGATGACCTTGATCAAGTCAAGCCTTGATTTCCTCATCTGTGAAATGGGAGTGCTACTGTCAGCTTTTCTACAGCATGTGGTCATGAAAGTGAAATTGAAATGAAAGATCTGCACGCTCTCTGTGAAACACACAAAGCCTGGGAAAGAGGGCTGGGCAACGTGCCATCCAGACCTAACCTTTCCAGAGGCTGGATGAGTAAAACACACCAGCATGTCAAAGGCTGGAGACCTTTGGCCTCAGGAAGACTAGCCAGCCTAGGAGGAGGTGCCAACTGGCTAGGATGCCATATTCCACAGAAAGCTTGGCTAAGTCCACCCTGCCCGCTGAGCTGCCCCCATGTGGGAACGTGTGATTGAATTCTTAGGGCTGCATTTTCCCATTTGAAAGGAGAGCTGCCTAAAGGCTTAAGGCTCCAGCCCATTAACATTCCGGGGGGGGTCAGTGTTTCCAGACTGCTAGAGTCATGTTGTTCCCCGCACACTGGCACACTGTGTGGGTGAGGGAGGCAGCTACAGTTTGGAAGGAGCCAGATGTACCCACAGCACAAAGAACAAGGGACGGAGCTGTGGAAGCTGAATTTTCTATGTTGGAAGGAAGGAGGCAGATGCTTCTCCCGTGCTGGCTTAGGTTTGCCAGCTCCATGCAGAATGGAACTCTTTCCCTCATCCCTGTGCGGCTCCTCCTTCTCCCCTTCCAGGTCCCTTCCCCAGATCCCAATCCCACCCCTTCCCTGTCTTCAAACACCCCTCCTTACCTGGCTGATATATCCCTGGCCCTTGACTCTTCTCTTCACAGTACTTAGGGTTATCTATTTGTTTGTTTGTGATGTCAGTGGCCCCCTCACCCCTCAACTTATAACGTTTCTTTAAAATCGTCCATCCTGTGCACGTTAAAAATACATCACTGGGCCACGGGGTGGGGGGCGACTAATGGCATAGATCCATAGTCCTAGCTGCTCAGGAGGCTGAGACAGGAGAATCACAAGGTCCTGCCTGGTCTACCTGGGCTACAAAGTAAGTTGCTGCATATTCTATGGGCATTCGATATCTTAGCCTGACACATCTCCTGCAGGCTAATGCTTTGACCACTTCTTCCCCGACATGGCGGTGCTTGTTAGCTGGGGAAGTAGGTCACTTGGGGTGAGGCTTCAAAGGATGGGTCTAGCCCCTGCTACCAAGAGCCCTTCCTGCTTCCTGTTTTGCTACAGTGTGAACAGCCTTGGCCTCCTGCCTTGGCTGCCACGAAGTCAGCTGTGCATTCTCTGCCATGTTGGATAGGGACTCTCTAAAACCATGAACCAAAATAAGTCTTTCCTTTCTGGATTTGCTTCTTTCACAGACTGTGAGGACAGCGGCGCAGAGTAGACGGTAAGCCTGGGGCACTCGGCCTGGCGCATCGTGGGTCTTTCTCTCTCTTGCTTTCTCTCGCCGTCCCACCTCCTAGCATTAACTCATTTCACTCAAGTTGTCCAGTTGACTTTGTAGAGCCCACTATCAGTGTCTCTTAGCAATGTCACATTTGCCAACTGTATCCCCTCACTCCTGGCACACAGGGGTGCCTGATCATTTCCACCTGCTTCCTGCTTTCCTCAGCACCACAGCTCTCCTGACTGAGTTCCTTGGCCTTGGTAGATAGAACATAGCTGTGCTGTCCTAAAGTCATGGTAAAGATTAAAGGCTGAGACACCGTCCTCAGCCCGGATCTTTAAAGTGAAACTCTTTGGATGTGAAAAATGTAGTTCAGCTTCCATGCCTGGTTAAGATATTGGGTGCTCATAGAATATGCAGCAGCAACAACCCCAAAAAAGGCTCTCACTCCGTGTACCGTCAAAAATGTAATGTAATTATTGCGATGCTAAATATCCCCAGCTGTTCTGAGATATTTGAATCTTAAATCAAGCTTGCCTGCCTGCATCCTGCGCTTGCAGCTGGGCGTGTATCACACAAGCCAAGCGCTGGGAAACTTCGGGCGGAAACTTGAGGCTCACATCTCCATCTTGCTAGCTATAAGGCCAGGCTTTGCCCCGGCACTGTACTGTAGATCCCCCAAGTCTGAGCTATTGGCAATCTCACCAAAGAGAACTATTTGCCTTGACGGGGCCATGCAATCTGGCAGGCCTTAAGCATCTATCCTGATAGTCTTTCAAATCCATGTGCAGGGAGCATAAAGAGATAGTGTGAAATAAATGGTAATAAAGTGAATAAACACGCATCTCACTCCAGGGCCTTTGAGGTGTTTCTATAAATCAAATTCTTTCTATAATTTGCTCCGTGAGACTGTGCCGAGATGCAGAAGAATCAAACCTCATCTACTTTCCTGGGCAGTAGGCTCAGATTTATGGATGGCAGTTCACAGTGGATGCCCGTGCCATTTCAAAGTGGGAAAATAATTTTTGTTGGGAGGGGTTCCAAGAGAAGATTAAACCCTTCACTTTCAGAGATCAGAGTATCAACAACTTTCAGATCAGATATGCCATCGGAATCGGGAGGAAGCGGCCAGAATACAGATGTGGGAAGGAGAGAGTTCACAGAGGGAGGAGAAGCTGGTGCTTTGGGGATAGACATTGGCAGGCAGAAGCGCAAACATGCCGAGAGTCTATCTCCAGTGGCCAGATTTCCTTTATTTTTAATCCTGTGTATGTGTGTGTGTGTGTGTGTGTGTTTGTGTGTGTGTGTGTGTGTGTGTGTACACTCATGAGTGCAAGTAAGTGCTGGCAGAGGCCTTAAGAGGGCATTGGATCCTCTGGAGTTGGAGCTACAAGTTACAAGAGGTTGTTGGCAGACTGGTGTAGGTGCTGGGAACCAAATGTGGGTCTTCTACAAGAGCTGGATGAGCTCTTAACAGCTGAGCCATTAGCCTTTCCCCCTCTGACCCCCCCTCTCTATGTGTGTGTGTGTGTGTGTGTGTGTGTGTGCGCGCGCACACACACACACACACACACACACACACACACACACACACACACACACACGTGTTTACAGTTATACATGGAAACCAGAGATCCCATCATGTATCTTTCTTAAGTATCTCCCCACCTTATATTTTGGGACGGTGTCTCGCTGAGCTCACAGCTCACTGATTGGCTAGGCTGGGTGGCCAGCAAGCTCCACAGATCCGCCCCAGTGCTAGCATTACCTACACCCTTAGCGCATGAGGGTTTTATGTGAATGTTGGGCATGCAAACCCAGTTCCTCCTGCTTTCTTGAGAAGCACATTGGCAACTGAGCCATCTCTTCACCCCTCCTGCTCTGCACTTTAATTCTGAACAGGACACTAAAGGCACCAGCCGCCCCAGAGAAACGTGATGTGAGAACTTTGCAAGGCTTCCTGGCTAGTCTTGTGGCACAGCAGGAGGCTGCTCGGCCAGAGCCTTGGAGGCCCTTCTTGGGAGGAGTGAGATTACCACCTGTGGAGGAGGAGGAGGACACTGACACCTGCACACCTCTGTGATGCTTTTACACACACAAGCAAGCATTCTCTGAGTCTGGTCCATGATTGATTCTCAATAAACAAGTTGTTGGGTTGGGTTGGGTTTGGAGAGAGGGTTTCTCTGTGTAGCTTTGGCTGTCCTGGAACTCACTTTGTGGACCAGGCTGGTCTCAAACTCACTGATGTCCACCTGCCTCCATCTCCCGAGTGCTGGGATTAAAGGTGTGTGCCACCACTGCCTGGCTTCAACAAAAATATTATAATAGATCAATATACCATATTTACATTTCATGACACCCCTCAAGGAGGGTATGGTGCGGGCTTTACAAACGAGGTAAGCAGCTCCTACCAGCTACCTGCTTGACACCTGGCGGCGCTGGGATTTGAACTTGAGTCGGCCTGATTCTTTCCTTCCAATCCACTCTCCCCAGTGCCTTTCCTCCAGGTTCTGAAGCATACATTGCCAAACTTGCATGGATGTAAGTAGGATTAAATCATTCTCATGATGCTTTTGAAAACAGATGTGTGTTCATTACAAATTCTTTTGTTTTTTAGATTTTTTTTTTTAAAGGAAGACCCTGCTCCTAAACTACGCAGCATGGCCTGGCTCACTTCTGTGGACCATGACCTGTACAGAATACATTCGTATACCTGAAGCCAGGGTACACGTTCCCTATTTCTTTGTAGCAAATCACTGCAAACTGTAATCACTTCAAACAAGCTTATTCTCTTTTGGCGTGGTGGCTAGAAGTGTGCCATGAGTCCCACCGGCCCCCCTCAACGTTCCTCCACAAGACTGTGCTTCACCTTGAGATCTCAGTGCAGGTTTTTCCCCTGTCCTTTTCCAGCTTTTAGGGGCTGCTGTTATGGCCACTTAAGTGTGTCTCCAAAACCATCGCTTTGGATCTCTCTCTTTGACTCTCAAAGCTCTGCTTCAGGGGTTAAATCTCACATTTTGACTATCCAGTCCTTCTTTTCTCTGGTTTCCCTCCTTCCCCCACTCCCTTTTCTCCTTCTCCCTCCCCTCCCCTTTTCCTCCTCAGCACTGAAGCTCATATCCAGAGCCTTACATACACCAGGCAAGCACTCTAGCAACAACCTGTGCCTCTGGCCATCTTTCACCCCACCATTTTATTTAGAGAAACTCTCACTAAGTTGCCCAGGCTGGACCTGAACTTACGCTTTATGATCCTCCTGGCTCAGCCTCCTGAAGTTCTGGGATGTCAGGTTTGCACCCCAAGACTGCCTTCTTCTTACTTACAAGGATCTACGATCACAGCAGACTCACCCAGATAATCTAGGATGATCTCGTGTCAACTTCTTAATCCTCTCACACCTGGAAGGGCAACACACAGCCACAGGCTCCAGAAAGGATGGCACTGGCAACTTCATGGGCATGAAGACCTCTGGGCCTTGGTTTTATGGGGCCTGAATTCTGGAGTGGAGGAAAGAAGGGAGCGTGGGGAGGAAGGGAGTCAGGCTTCCCAGGGAAGCAGCACTGCTTGGGGCAGCCTCTGCTACAGCAAACCTGGCACCTTTACGCTTCGGTTTGGTTGATGTTCTGGATGGGCCCATAACGCTCCATTGACCCTGGTTTCCTATAGCAGAGGCAGTGGTTGAGTGTCCCAGTGAGCCTGACATCCCCCTCCCCCAGACCTTCCACCTTTTCTTCACTCTAGGATGCTGGTTCCCCCATAGGCTGTTACAGAGCCAGGGAATGGCCATGACTGACAGCTGCGCCAGGTCTGCCCCCTTGACTTTCGGAAGATTCAAGAAGTTCACAATCTTACATCTCCAAGAGTAGATCATGAGCCTGCACACTGTCTGCATCACCAGGAGTGTATGAGAAATACACGCCGGGCTCTGTCCCTACCTAATGACTCAGAGTGTCTGCATGGAAGCCCTAGGAATCTTGCTGTGCAATAGTTAGGTTGACCTATAATGTTCCCTGGGGAAACTGAATTCAGATTTTACCTATTCTTCTTTTCCCTGTGTATGATGCTGGGCAGGTCATTTCCTTCTTTGGTGTCCATAAGAGACCAATAGGTACCTTCCAATACTACAGGAGTAAGACGAGATGGGATGCGGGTTTTAGTTTCTTCTCTAGACTAGGATGATGAAAGATGCAGGCTTGTTTGGCCAACAGGAAATGGCTACAATGCAGTGCGAAGAATGCTGATGTTAGGGCTCCGAGATGAGCACTTCTTTTCTATGATCTCAGGCGAGGTCTGACCTACCTGTACCTCAGTTTCCCTATCCGTAATAGGGAGAAAGGGACACTTTCTTGTCTGGTCCACTGACAGACTGAAATAAAACAATGAGTGCAAAAGTGCGAGGTAGAGAGCAGGAACTCAGTAAACATGTGTGGGACTCTGAGGAAACAACGTAATAAGCAAATTAATGGTGTCCGGGAGACATTTGACATACTTCATGTCCCTGTCCACCCTTAGTCTGTCTGTCTGTCTGTTTGTTTGTTTGTTTGTTTGTTTTTACCAACAATTCATGTTCTGATTATAAGCAGATTATTCATTTGTTAGAACCAGCCTGAGTGGCATCTCAGTCTAAATAGCCAGGTTTTCAGGGTATGAGTGTCCTTGAAAGAATGAAGAGGGTCATTAAGGTTAGACTGCGACGCCATGCAAACTGCCCACTCCTGAGCACTGTCCCCTCCCACGAAGCCACTGCTGTGTGTGGCTGATAGAGCAGGAGGATGGCAAGTGCAGGTTGGACCCTCACTCTGTAGAGCCAGCTCTTCCTCTAGGGCTGTGGGTCATGGAATCCAGCCCAACTCCTCTGGTCCCCACCGACCAGCAGTATAAACTTCCACTTGGGGCACTAAAGCCATCCCCTGCCAGGGAGGTCTAGCCTTATCAACACCCAAGAGCCAACAGCTTTAGAATTGGGCCAATCTCTGGTTGAAATCTGACTGGGCTTGCCTCTTGGTTGTGTGACCTGTGCCTCCCTTGAGTCTCAGTTTCCTGATCTGAGAAATGGGTTGCGAAGTGTTTGTTGGATTGTGAAAAGGTGCCTGACACAGATCCCAGTCTCTTGGTATAGCAGGGACTTCCTTCCGCAGCCAGCAGTGTGGACAAAGCACCTTGACCTCTGAGGACCTCTTTGCCGGAAACAGATTAGATTTATGGTCATCTTGTTAGGTCAGAGCCTGGCACAGAGAAAGGATTTATTGAGGCCCGGTTGAATGGATTTGAGTATCTACCCAAGCAAATCAGCAGGGTCAAAAGCTACATACATGCAGAGCCAATGGCCTGGTTATTGCTCCTGCCCTTCTCAATTGGGAAGACATCTGATTGATGCCTTCGTGACCGGCCACAGAGGCCCCCAAATAGCCACTATCAGAATTAGCCTGATGTGGGTCAATTTGGATATCTGCAGACCTGGGTCGAGTTTACATTTGATTCCCTAAACTAATTTCCCTGAAGTCAAATAACTAGTAGAGGTCCTTTCATGTGCTTTGTATAAATGTCTATTTAATCACCGCCCTGTCTCCAGCACTTCAATAACGTGTATGTTTCCCCCCATAATCACTGCTTCAGCTCTGCAAAGAAAAGGAATGGGTGCCTGAGGAGCGCCAGCCATCTGCAGTATCTGAGCCTTCTTTTCCCCCCTGACTGCCCACTTGAATGGAGAACTCTGCTGTTAAGTCCCACTGACCATTTGGCTTATTTCCTATCATTTCAGAACTGAGCCATGAGGCCAAAGGAATGCATCTGGCCAGGGCCAAGTTGAGGCTGGACTGGTCTTCCCTACAGGATGCTATAGGATGCACTCTGTCCCCTTCCCAATCCTGCTCCCTTCTCATCCTACTGCAGAAAGGGCATGTGTTCCTGCAGTCATGGCAACTTGGGCTTGACTTGGCCTTGCTGCTGGCTGGTTCTTGACTTGGAACACATTGCATACCCTCTGAGAGTGACATCCCCTCCCTTTATAAAACATGGATTATCACAAACTGTCCACGGTTACTACGAAGATGACATGAAACAAGCCAGCCAGGATCTGGCCTGTCACAGATGCCCGATGCTATCTGCCTTTGCCCTTCACTGTAAATGCTCATACAAGTCATAAAAATGGAAACGGCTCCCATTTATTGAATGCTTGCTCGATGCCAGAAACTGGTCTAAGCACTTTGCATGTAGTAGCTCATTTATTCCACTTTCTATAAAGGCAGAAGTATTGTTTCTTGACTCCCTGAAGCTATCCATCTTTATAGCCACTAGACCGCCTGGCCCAGCATCATTTCAACAGAATTTGCTGATTTTAAACAATATGTTACTGAAATCATTTCTTGTTTTCGAGTGCTGGCTCATAGCAGCCAGTTTTCTCGATATGGTAAAATGTGATTTAAAAAAAAAAGCCAACTAAATGTTGTTTCCTTGGCTTTTAAAAGCATTGTGGATGGCCCAAATCTGAACTAGAGGTTAACTCCTACAGAGAAGGGGATACTGTGGTTACAGACAGAAATGGACTTAGAAATAAAGGTGGGGGTTAGATGTCTGGGCACAGGTATGATGGTGTAACAGCCAGGAGTGAAACACATCAGAATTTTGATGCAAATTTCAAAACTTTAGTTGAGCCCAGCTTCTGATCACTCCATTGCCTTGCGGCCTTTCATCACCACCTTACCCTGAGCTATTTTAAATTTGTCTCAATCTCACTGCTTCATGCTTCCCTTTGGACTCTCTTGTTTGTGCGTGCTGTTCTTTTGTCTCTTTCTCTCCCTTGGAACTCCTATGTAGTCTTCAAGATTCATCTTGGATGTCACCTCCTCCAGGAAGCCATTGGAGGTCCCCAGTCCGATCTGGATGTTCTTGAGCCTTGGCTCTGGTTCACACATTTCTTGCAAGTTCCCAAAGGGACTTCATCAAGTCCTATTTAATTTTATACCTCTGGTATCTAATAAAGAACTTGGCACAGAGTTGACATGTAGTAGGTGCTGGTTGACTCAATGACTAACATTAGAATGAGCATGCCTACCTCCCTCAGGTAAGTTGCCATGGTAAGATGTGATAATTATGGTGATAATACTTAGTACATCTAACCACCAGGTACCTATACACCATGCCTAGCTATTTCTCTATACCATAACAGTGGCTTCTGAATATTAAGCATCTACTGCTGTCCAGGCATAACCCAGCCTCTACACCGACATATCTCCCTCCTAGCTCTGATATGGAGAACTTATTAGTGGAGGCTCAGAAGCAATGTGTCTGCCCAGGAAACACTGCTGAGAAGAGGCACTGAAAGCCCAAGCTCAGCTCTGCCTGACTCTTCCTCCTGAAGCACGCTGTTTTCCAGAGAGGACCACGACCCCTTGTTCCTGAAGTACAGCCTACCTTGCATCTGCCTATCTTCCTGTTTTCAGCCTTTTGGTTTCTCTGTTAAGCTCCCCCTAGGCTCTCAGAGCTTGGCCTCACAGCTCCGCTTCCTGCCCACTCTTTCCAATGCCAGTAGCTACAATGGAGCCAGCGTGTGCAGAGCTGAGGTCCGTGGCCGATGCCAGGGAAACGACACAGGCTTTCAGAAGCCGGCACCGCTCTGTTTGCCTGCTGAGTGATGAGCCCTTCCGCAGCCACCAGCGAACACACCCAGGATGGGCCTGGAGAATGAACCCAACCAGGAGGCTGTCCTTGGTATAGATTTCTCTCCCATCAGTGTTCGACTAGAGACAGTTGGCACGTTTCCTGATAGGTGTCCCTTTACTTGTTGCTCTATCATCTGACAAGTTGGGAATTACAGGTGCCTCATAAGTGCTGACCAGGCTGCTCTTCTTGCCACAGGCTGCCAGTGGGAACCACTGGAAATGTGGTTTACAGGTATTTGCCAAGACCCTAGAAGACAGCCGATCCTGCAGATAATCGTGAAGACACTCATTTTCCAAGTCTCTCCTGAGCATCTACTATGCGCCAGGTTCTGTGCTGGGAACTGGAGACAGCAGTAAAACTACACACAGTTCCTTCCCTTGTCTGAAGGAAGAGGCGAGCAGCCTTAGCAGGTACAGCCACATGCACAGGGGAGTGGAGACAAACCGGAAGAAACCTGTTTGTAGGCTTGTCCGGGTTTTGTGATGGTGGGTGGGGTGGTCAGGAAAGACTCCAAGCCAAAGAAACCTCTCTCTATCTCTCTGTCTCTCTGTTTCTCTGTCTCTCTGTCTCTCTCTGTCTCTCTCTGTCTCTCTGTCTCTCTCTGTCTCTCTCTGTCTCTCTCTCTCTCTCTCTCTCTCTCTCTCTCACACACACACACACACACACACACACACACACAGAGAGAGAGAGAGAGAGAGAGAGAGAGAGAGAGAGAGAGAGAGAGAGAGAGAAAGGGAGACACTCAGGATCTGAGCAGCCACGTGATTCAAGAATTCCTGCCCTCTGCTTCTACATTGCAAAGCCACTCCATCAAGAGCGGCAAAGGCTCCTTCACACAGCAGGCAGTCAGAGGAGAGCCTCTCTGATGGGGTCTGCTTGGTGGTGTCAGGAGCTCCCCTGAATTAGCTTCTGGAGTCCACAGGTAGGAAGGCAACAACCCAACAGTCTTGTTACAGAGCCAGAACCTCCGAGGACAGGAGCAGAGTCACAACCCACTGGAGGTCACTTTGTAGGGGTCACTTTGAGTGTCAGGGCACAAGCCTTTGGGGATGGAGGTAGTATTTTCCCTTCAGTGGGCGTGGCTGGCAAATCCTTACAGGGAGAAAGAGTAAGCTCCAGTGGGGAGGACCCTGCTGTTCTCAGCTCCTTATCTCCTGCCCCACACAACTCACATCCATGCCTGCTGTGGAGGTTGAAGCCAGGCGCAATCTCCTCAGCATGCAGAGTTAAGCTCTATCTACCTAGACTGCTTGGGATGGCCTCTGTTTCATTCTCCCGGCTTCTTGGAGGCACGAGACTTTGCAGGAGGCGTCAGGATGGGAGACATGAATCTCACTCAGTGTTTGTTTGTTTGTTTGTTTCTGATAGGAGCTAGGCCCAGGATTAGAGTGGAAGGTTCCCTGTGGCATCTGTGTATTGCATTTGCTGGTATGCTAAGTTAGACCTTCGACTTGCTGATGCTGACCATGAGATTGCACTTTACAGTTTCTGTCTCGTTTTAAATATAGGAATGAAAGCTGTTGCTAACTCAGGTTGGCTGTGATGTTGGAAGGGAATCCTGGCCGTCAGAGGCCACATGCTTTGTAAGCCAATCGTCCCACGCAGAATTGCATGGAGGAGGCTGTGTGCCATGCAGCTTAGACCTGATACTTAGGCGTAACCTTGAACTTTAGTCTAACCCTAGAGGTTGTCCACCAGTGGTCAGCCAAATTCCAACTGACCACAAGTGTTGTCCCCTGAATTCTTTGGCCTTTATGGAATGTGCTTGAGGCTCTAGAAGAAGCCTTGTAGAAGCATATGCTAACAGCATTCTCCACTTGCTAAGGCAGGTGGCCTCGGATGAGACAGTTTGGGACCCGCTGAAAAGCTCCCCAAACATGAACTGTGTTAGAGAGGGATAACTCAGAATTACTCTATACTCAGCAAAAATCAACAGAGTAAGACTGAAGGGGGAGGGGCATCTCGCAAGAAATAACCAGAACAGCCAATCAGAGATCTAGGACTGACCAGCATTAAGCCAACACCTGTTGCGACTGTGACAGTCCAGGAAAAGTCCTCTGAAAGGATCATTCCGAGAGTACTACCCAGGAACGCACACCAGCCTTCCCTGCCCTGGTAGAAAAGCCGGAGCCCACCTGAGGGGCATTTACACAGGAAAGGTTGTACAGGCTTGCACCACGCTGGGGCCTGGCACCGGAGCGCTTCTGAGACAGACCGCACAAGGCAGATACCTTCTGCCTGACATCTGCGTTCTCCAGACCCACACTGTGGGGGAACCTGCACAACAAATGGCTCACAAAACCTCCAGCACAGCTTCTCCTGGCCCTGACTGTTTGCATTTACGACCCTGCTGCAACTTTGCCCCACCTGCAGGGAATTCCCCCAGCCAGGAAGATTCACAGTAACACTTTACAGGGCCAAGGCCGGGTGGGGGTGGGGGTGTGCTCGCTCAGCGTCGTTTTTTTGTTTTGTTTTTTTGTTTTTTTGTTTTTTGTTTTCCAATTCACAGATGGGTGCCACTGCCCCAAAGGAGGCTCATAACTTTGGTGTTTCTTAACATCCTTGGAGTTTCCTCCTAGACTAGACTTCGTGTGGAACTCCGAGAGCATATGCTGCTTAGGATCTTAAGCTATGTTAGACACTCTGCAGGATTCTCCTGTTAGCCCATCTTTTGCGGGGTTTTGTGTTGGTTCTTTCCAATGACAACAAGCCCCATTAAAGAGGACTCTAAAGGCCAGGCAGAGAGCAGTAGTTTTGAGTCCCATGAACCTTGGGTGAGGTTAGGGGCAGGAGAACCACTGTTCAGAGATGGGACTCATAGAGAGTAGACTGAGGAAGGAGTTTGGGAGCGCACACTGGAAGAAATTGTACAAGGAGACTCCAAAGGCATTAAGGTTAAGGTGACTTCCTACACAGAGCTAAGCCCAAGTTTCCCACCACCTGAAGACCGAGGGGATTCAAGAGCGGGTTCTGCCTGGGCACCAAGGAGCGGTGGCACCCAGGCTGGAAGTGGTGACACTCACAGGGACCTGGTGTCCAGTCCCTAGGGGCCCGACTAAGAGCCTCAGGAAGCGCGGGGTCAGAAGGGGCAGGTTCGCGCGAGGGCAACTCACTGAGGAGAAGTTGTGCGGACCACAGAGCTCGCCCCGGTACTTGCAGGAGAGTAGCATATCCTCCAGCTGGTGGCCCAGGCGGTCCATAAAGGCAGCGCTGATGCCCTCGAAGTGGCGCGGCGGCAGGAAGAGGCGGAAGTCGGCCAGCTTACGGAACCACTGGCGGCGCGGCTCGTCGCCCCGCAGCAGCTCGCTGACCAGAGGGCGCGCCGTGCGGTTGGGCAGCAGCAGCCCCAGCCAGTGGCCCGCGTAGTAGAGGTCCCCCTTGGAGAGGCGCGGGAAGCGCAATGGGTTGTTGTTGCACACGGTGACCGCCGGGAACGGCAGCTGGCGGCTCCACTCGCGGTGCACTCGCGTGTGTGACGGGAAGCTGAGCCAGTAGAGCAGTCGGTTCGAAGACCAGGACAGCAGCAAGCCAAGGGACGTGCAGAAGGCCAGCACCCACAGCGCCCGCCGCTGGAAAGAGCCGCCCGCCGCCGAGCGCCCCGCGCACATGTGCCGCAGCCCGTGCAATTTAGTGCGACTCAGCGACGGCCGCCCCCTGCGGGCGACCCCTGGCCCCTGCAGCGCCCGATCGCCACTCCGGTCGCCCCCGGGCTGCCTGGCTGCGGCCACCGCCACGGGCGCCGGCTGCTCTCGGGCCATACGGAAGCGTCCCGGGCCGGTGAGCGCGGTCGCTGGCAGCCGGGCTCCGCCGCTCCGGCTCATTCATTCAGCCCAAGGCTGGCGACAGCGGCGGCGGCCCCGACCGGGCGGAGCCGCCATGGGAGTCCGCAGCAGCAGTGGGAGCAGCAGCAGCCGCGCGCAGCCTGCGCCAGGGAAGCCTGCGCCCGACAGGAGCTCCGGTGGCGCGGCATGCCCTCCCGGCGTCGCCGCCGCCGCCTCCGCGGGCGCTCGCCCGGGACTGAGTGCCGCCTCGGCCCGCCGCCCCTGGCTCTGGCCTCTCCCGAGCGCCTCCCAGGTTCTGCTAGCCCCGAGTCTTCCAGGAGGATGCGAGTCACCGGGCGCTACCTCTAGAGGGGCCCCGGTGGGAGCCGCCTCTCCAATCCCTGGGCTCTGTGCCCGCCGACCTCCTCTGGTTCTGGACCTCGGGGACCCTGAATTGAGTCCCCCTGCACCAACTAACCCCAGTGTTTACCCTGATCCTGAGAGAGGGGCCACTGGGCCACCATGCCTGGTTTGGACAGTCCCGGGGACCCCACCAGTCTGGCTCTTAGCCCAGCGGTACTGGGACTTGCGAGGGAAGGCGCCAAGGAACGAGCGCCCCCAGAGGCGCTCCGCGGCTCCAGTCTCGGCGGGTGGGGTGGGTGTGTACGGGGGTGAGTGGTCGCCAAGTGGCGACTTCCTCCTTCCCTTTCCTCTAGGACCCTTCTTCCTCACCGCTGCCTTTCCGCGGAGACGCTCTCAGGCATCCCCAAGTCCAGTTCCTGAGTCCTGCAGGGTGTCTACAGTCGTTTGGGACCGAGGGTTTCTCAGGGCGTCCTGCGGAAAGCCGCTCGCTGCCGGGCCCCTCCAAGGTTTCTGGTCCCGAGGAACTATCGCTTCTCCCCTCGGCGGCACGTATCTTCTCTAGAAAAGCCTCACCACGCTGTCCCTGGCCTCTTCTCCTCCGCAGGCGCCAGGAGCTGGGAACTGCGGAGCCCAGAACACCTCCTGGGGCTGATCCGGACTCGCTGCTGATCGAAGCTCGCTGTTTCGTGGGCCGGTCTCCTCTTGAGACTCCAAGTCCACGATGGCGGTGGCAGTGACGGAGGCGACGGCTGCGCTCCTCTCTCAGTGGCCCGGCCCTCCTTGGGCCCTGGGCGAACTTGGGCAGCAGCCGCGCGAGGCTGGCGCTGCTGGGCTCTGAGCACCTGCTACTGCGCTCGCTGGCCCCGCGGCTCAGGGCGGGCGGGGCGGCGGCGGCCGCGGCAAGCACTGTTCGCTCCTGGAGACGCGGTGCTGACGCTCCCGGCTCCTCCTTGCTGCATTTTAATTCCTGGCCACTGTGGCCGCTGCACACCGAGCGGGAAGCCTCTTCTTGGAGTTGCGGGGGAGAGGGGTGCAGCACAGATGTGGTCGGTTGTGCCGGCTTGTGGAAGAGATGGAGAGTAGTAAAAATGTTGTGTTTATGTTCAGCCGTGTGCAAAGAAGCGCGAGGGGGGGGGGGATGCCTGGGCGTGTGAGATGGGCTGGAGAGAGAAGGGGCTGTGCAGCGTGGGCACTTGAGCAAGTGTGAGTTCTGTGTCATGCAGGGGGTGTGTAGGATGTTAACTGTTTATATGTGAACAGGCATTTGTGCCAAGCTCTTCAGTTCGTGAAACTGCCTGTGGGTGATGTACTGCGGCTGCTGTCCTAAGTGGAAAAGTGCCTATGATGGGCTGTATGTTCTGCGTGTACATATCCTGGGTGATGGGCACAGATGAGTGTAGTTTCTGATTTGCACGTGCATGAATTTATAGGAAGGACTATTGCAAGGGGACGCAAGGGGACAGCCCCTCTCTTCTGACTCTAGAAACTTCTCAAGTGCACCAGCCCTTTCTCTGGAGGTGTTCCATTGGGCAAAAGTAGCTCTCCCTAGAGGTGAAGTGAAAGGCGGGTAGATAAGGGGATGGCTTCCCCACACACGAGACTCTGTTATTCCCTCCAGGAAGCACCCAAGCCTTTCTCTAACTCCTGGGCACTTTCAAACTTTTGATGCTGCTTTTTAAATATTCTACCTTAACTCTCTCAGGGCACTGAATGAGGTTTGTCGGTACAACTGCTTCCATTTCCTAAGCGATGTGAGGGATGCCCAGGGCTTGCCCAAGGCAGCACAGCTGGGCAGTGGCTAGCTGGATCAGGGCTCAGATCCCAAAGCCCTGGCATTTTCTACTGTCCCAGAGGGCCTTGCAGTTTTTAGCTTCTGGAGCAGGGCTGGGATCCTGCTCCTTTGGCTGCCTGGCCATGTAGCCTACACAGGACAGCTCTGTACACTTTCCAGACATCACTATGGCAGGTAGCCCTCTGAGCTCCCTTACTGGAAAAGGGGTTTGAGATATTTCTGAGAGCAGATACCGAGCAAGGACCCTGAGCATGAAAAGACTGATACAGCAGGTGGTGGGGGATCAGCATTCTGGGACAGGACACTGGGGGAGGGAAGATTTGGGAACAGAGAGAAATTCACAATGCTTGTGGTGGTTTGGGCGCATCTGTGAAATGGCCAGTAGGTTTCTACGAAAGAGGCAAGCGGGACTAGAGTGGGTGTTCTATCCTCACTGACCTGAGGGCTCCCCTTCTATGGAGCTCTGGAGAAGAGAGTCCCTGAGCCCCTCATCTCCCACTCAACCACACAGCCGCACACAGCACACATGTCCTCATGCACAGGCACACATATGTATATACACACCCCACTCAACTCACACAACTGCACAAATATGTGTGACACATAAGGAGCATACACGTAAACATACATGCCACAATTTTGCACATTCATGCAATATACATTGTATACTACACACAGACACACACACACACACACAAAGTATACAAATTATACTATCATATATTACTGACAATGCATGTATTCACAATCATGTACACATGTACACAATGGACACATCCCATGTGAATGAGTGTCTATATGTACACTCAAGCATGCAGCTACACACATGCTTTTTCTCCTCCTCTTCCTCCTCCCCGTTTCCCCCCCCCCCCAGAACGTTTCTCTGTGTAGTCCTGACTGTACTGGAACTCACTCTGTGGACCAGGTTGGCCTTGAACTCGGAGAGCTGCCTGTCTCCGCCTGTGCTGGAATTAAAGGCATGAGTCACCACCTTCTGGCTCATGTGTCCTTTTCATATGGCCGGGGGAAGAAACTGTTGCCAGGCAGTGCTGAGATTCAGCTCTGGATCTGGTTTCCCTGCAAGCGTCAGCCAGTTAGTTGTTGGCTTTGGTGGGGGAATTCTGAGGGTGCCAGTGTACTGTACTCCAGACAAAAACCCCGTCCTCTAAAACTTCTGGCTTAGACCCAGGATTCCTGCCTGGGAATTCAGGGACCTCTTTTAGCCAAGGTGGTAGCCAAGAGGACTGGGTGCAGCCACTGTTAAAGCAGCTAGAACAAGCGTGTGACATCTCCCAGCATCCTTACACTGCTTTGTCAAAAGTCATTTTGGTCGGACCTGCTGTTATGAACTTTTCTCTCCGGCCTGTTTCCTCCTTGTGGTGTACTCGTAACGTGCCACTGTGGGCTGACCAAGTGACCACCTTTATCCTGCTTTCCCTGTCCATTCTCCATACGAAGGGTATCCTGCTTAGGCATCCATGGGTCTTAGCAAAGAAACAGAGAATGTGGCTCCAAGAAAAGACTAGTGTCTCTCTGGGTGACCACACAGCCTCAGCATGTCTCCTATGCTGACGAAAATGCTCCTCTCTCTTCAGAACTTTGGTCAGCCCAGAAAAATTCTCCTTCCAAATTCCATTGCCTCCTAAGAGATGATTTCCTCAGGATGATTGGTCTTTCTGTCTCTACAATCCCAACACACTTGTGCTGATGTCCAGTGACGGTTCTTGTCATAGCACAGTGTCATTGTGTGTGTCCAGGTCTTTCTTGAGGACTCTGAGGCCTTTTGAGAACAAGAGCTACATCTCATTCATATTTATGTCCCTGCCTCTCGTCTCAGTGTCCAGACACATTGATGAGACACACTGATACAGGAAAATAGGGGAAAGAGAATAATAATGTTTCTTAAAAACATATATTACATGCCAAGCATAGAACAAGACGTGTTTTACCTTACTTCTCACTCTAATTCTTTAGGGAAAGAATTTTGCTGAAGTAATAGATTGGAGCAGAATTGAGTTCTAAGCCTTTCCAGTGTCCAGGTTTTCTCCCTTACATTTTGCCCCTTAAATAGCATCATGATCGATGACATCATCCTCACCATCATCATCTTCCTTCCTAAGCCATAGGGATGGTTCCAAATGTTTTACACTAAAATAGTTTCACAAATGTTCTAAGTGTTTAATCCATCTAGGAAAATATTCTTTTATTTACTTCAAAGAGACCACAGAGAGATTAAGCCACTCTCTTGAAGCCGCACAGCTACCAAGCAGTAGAAAAGGGTTTACGTTCGGAGAGGTCGTCTCTCTCCTCTTGTTCTTCCCCCACAATGGCGCGAGTGACTTAGCTGTCCTTTCCTGGGGGGGGTTTCTCAGACAGCCAAACAAATGTATCAGATGGTGCATATGCTGACCATCAAACCCTCTCCACCAAGAAGTAAAAACTTAGTGCTATGATTCCTCCCCCTACCCCATAATAACCTTTTAAGAAAAGTTCCTTTGTTTTCTTATCACCCTAGCATCCGCGACTCCATACCCGGCACTTATCTTCAAGTGTAATGTTGTATGCGGTACAGGAGGGTCTTCCTCGGGAGTCGGTCCACACCCTGTGTCATGCCATGTGCGGAGGAGGATGGTCTTGCCAGGAGTCGGCCCATATCCTTGACTGCGACCACCACCACAGTTACAAGTTCTTTCCTCCCTGTAGACTAAGGTTGTGATTTTGCTTTTGGTTCCTACTTGTTTTTGAGACACTGTTTTGCCATGTAGCCCAGTCTGGCTTTGAACTTTTAACTCTCTTGCCTAGCTGCCCCCCCCCCACTCCCCAGTGAGGGTTTTACGCGCATATGACACCATATCTAGCAGTGATCTCTTTATGGTTGTGGTGGGTTTTGAGGTTTCAAAAGGCCGAGCCAGACCCAGTGTCTCTCCCTCTCTCTGCCTACAGATCAGGATGTAGCTCTTAGCTACTGCTCCTGTGCCTGCTTGCATGGCGCCAAGTTAGCCGCCATGAGAATTAGAGACCAAACCTCTGAAACTGTAAGCAAGGCCCCAATTAAATGCGCTCTCTTGCGGTAGTTGCTTTGGTCATGTGTCTCTTCGTAGCAATAGAAGAGTGACTGAGACAGAAATTGGTACCAGGGACTAGGGCACTGCTGTGATAGGCCTGACCATGCTGTTGGTTGAAAGAATATGCAAGACTTTGGGACTTTGGATTAGAAAGTCAGTTGAATACTTTAATCAGGGCTTACTGGGCCATCCTAAAAGGAGCATGGAAGGCCATGCTGGGGGCCATTTGAACTGCGGGTCCCCAGGCCAATTTGTTTCAGAGGGGAAGAATATTAGTAAGTGGCCTAGAGACTGTTCTTGAAATACTTTGGAAAAGAATGTGGCTGCTTTCTGCACTTGACCTAAAAACTTGTCAGAAGCTAAAGTGAAGAGTTTTGGATTAATAGAATTGAAAGAGAAGATTTCAAGACAGCCTAATATTGACTGTGTCCTGTGGTTATTAGTAGTCACTTTTATGCCGATCTATAAAGAAAAGGAGCAAACTGAGCAAGGAAAAATACACAAGTACTAGACCAAAGGAGCCCTGGGGAGTGGAATGGACTAACTCCTGTGCTCAAGGAGATAAAGAGTTTAAAGAAAAGTCTGGTGTTAAATGGTATAAAGGGAGTAGAAATCTCAGGGCAAGACCACGCCTAGCTAAGCTTCCAACTTGTACAAATGAATAAAAGGAAAGCTTACGGACTGAAGGAGATCACCAGCAACAGAAAGCGGATGCAAATGTAATTGAAGGAGGAGGCTAAAATTCAGCCCCTTTAAGCAGCAGAACTTGGCATATTCAGCCATGTGGTTCCATCTTCAGAGTTGAGGTTACAAAAAGGGGGTTATGGAGTCTCTCTCAGGGCTAGGGAAAAGCTGCTTGAGGCCTTTCATGTGTCAGGGGTGCCCCTTCATGGAGGCCCAGAAAGGCCATTTCATGAAGCTGTGAAAGTGAAGCCTGGGAGTTTTCTGGAGGCACCAAGATGTTGGAGATGCCAGAATCGCAGATAGCTGCTAAGGAAAGCTGCAAACCAGGTGTGGAAGTAGTTAGAGAGAGAGGAAAGTGTGTTGCAGTCAACAAAGCTGAAAGGAATTGGAGCTCTGAGGAGCACATTGACGTTAGACGTGTGGATGCTTTTTGGTCTTGCCTTGGTCCAGTATTTCCTCACTGTGCTCCCTTTTCTCCCTTAAGGAATGTTAATGTATATTCTGTGTCACTGTGTGTTGGAAGTATAGTCAGGCCTTCCTCTCATAAAGGAATGCCAGCTACTTGCTACTTTTTCAGTTTGATTTTACAGATGGTCACCCTTAAGCGATTGCCGTGACTCTCAGAAGAGACTTTGGACTCTATAAACAGTGTTGAGACTGTGACAGAGTATGGGGACTTTTGAAGTTGGACTGAATGCATTTTTGCATTATGATATAGCTACCAGCCTATGGGGGCCAGGGAGTGGAATGTGATGGTTTAAATAGGAATGCCCTCACCCCCAGTGAGTAAATTTTTGGCAGAATTGGGAAGATTAGGGGTGTGGCCTTTTTGGAAAGAGGGAGTGTGTGACCTGAGGTTTCACAAGCCCAAGACAGACCCAATGTCTTTCCCATCGTGCCTATGTCAGGATGTAGCTCTCAGCTACTGCTCCAGTGCCTGCCTGCATGCTGCCATGCTGATAATTGGCCTGAACTTCTGAATCTGTGAGCCAGCCCCAACTAAATGCTTCCTCCCACAATAGTTGCCTTGGCCATGGCATAGAACAGTGACAAGGACACATGGGATCTGTGACTTCTGATGGCTTTCTCAAGCCTCACGGAAGCCATCGATGCTCTTGTTTATCCCCAGGCTCTACCAGTCAGGCCTCATACAGTATTTAGCTCTGCTTCCTCCCTCCCTCCAGTGGGAGTCCCTTCAGCCAGCCCCTTGTAACAGTGCTTTAGGCTGACTCTATCCTAGAGCACTGTGGGAAACACTTCCTGTGACATTCTTCCATTTCTAGGACCTCCTCCACGGAGAGCCTTGCACAATGAATGGTCTGCTTTTCCCCTCAGAAGGGAACCCCAGCTACTCTGTAGAGTCAGTCCTTCAATGCTAGAGAGGGACCCTTGCATCCAGTTGCCTGAAGAAGTCTTCCAGACTACCGTGTCTTCTCCAGGAGGTGTCCTGGGTTCTTTTGGCTGTTTCTTGCATAGCTCTGCTGTGGGGATGGGGGTCCTGAGTGCTGGTCTCCTTATTCCGAGGTCTCTAGCCTCATGCCATGTGAGTGTACGGTGCTACCTTGTATCTTGCTGTTCTATTGTGTATACAGTGCTCTGCCTGCATGTACACCTGCCTGCCAGAAGAGGGCATCAGATCACATTATAGATGGTTGTGACCCACCATGTGGTTGCTGGGAATTGAACTCAGAACCTTTGGAGGAACATCCAGTGCTCTTAACCTCTGAGCCATCTCTCCAGCTCTGATCTTGCTGTTCTAAACCCTGGCCTTTTTTTTTTTTTTTTTTTAAACAGGCATCTTGACCTCCAATGGCTTTCTTAGTTCTGGGATTTTGTGGGGATGATATGGCTTCTTGGTGTCCTTGCCTTAAACACTGTGTGCCTTTCCTTTGGAATAGCATCACCGAATTAGCTTGCTTTGCCTTTAGCATTAGAACTCATGGACAGTGGGGTAGAAGGATTTTTTGTGGCTCTGCTGCAAACCTAAATCCCTGTTCTTTTTCTTAGTTTCTCAGCTGTGGCTATCTGGTGACTCTGCCTTCCTTTCTTTCCTCCTCTTTGTCCCCTTTCTCCTTTTTTTTCCCTCCCCATTCAGGGCTCAAAGCCTAGCTTTGCTCCCTGCCATTGCCCCATCTTGTGCTGCAGGGAACCCTGGATGTGCCTAAAGTGTTGCAGGACCCAAGCAAATGTCCCGCAGTTGCAGTGGAGTTTCTTTCACTAGCATGAAGAGACTGAGAAAGACTTCTCTGTGACCTTATCCCATCGTATGGACACTCATTTTACAAGCCCTCACCCCCATGCCTGACACTGTGACTATAGCTCTGACCTTTGAAGCTTTCATCATATATATTTTTTGAATCTTCATTGACTCCCACCCTTACCAGCTCGTTTGTGCATATCTAACCTCGTGGTGCTCTCCTCTTTTGGGCTCTTCCTCTCATATCCCAGATGATTTTTTTTAAATCCTGTCAGTCACTCATGGGGGCTTCTGACTCCCAGAAGGAAGATCACAGATCATCGGGTCCATGTCTATGGAATGGCTTTGCTGCACTTTGAACGGGGCTAGTAGCTGCTTGGCTACAGCGCTGCAGTCCTCAAAGGGAGAGTGCTGAGAATCTGGGCTGCACAGAAAACTAAGTTCCTTCCTTTCACGCCAATGGAAGAGGCCTAGAAAGTTAGGGGACTTCCTATAAGCCGCACAGCTTGGTACTGATAAAAGCAGCCCCAAATACGGGTCAGAACTTACAATTATCCCGTTTATCCTCTCAGATGATTATTTTTTAAATCCCCTCTGAAAGCTTTGGGTGTAGCTTACTGATAGATATTTCCTGAATGTGTTCAAGGGTCAGTTCAATCCCCAGCACTACACACACACACACACACACACACACACACACACACACACACCCCACAATCACACCCCACATACACATAACACATATATCACACCACACCACACACACACACACACACCACAATCACACACCCCACGTTGAGTGCCTCAAGCATTGGTTGGCAGAGAACGCTACCTTGAGACTTAGACATTTCTGTAACCAATATACAGAATGAGCAAAACACAATGCGGGAGGCTCATAGAGGACAAATGCGATCTACATGAGCAAGCAATTGAGTTTAGGAGAGGAAACTGAGGCAGAGGTTAGTGACTAGCTCTGGTGCAGATGACGGTGATCACAGTGATGGTCTTGGTGGCGAAGAAACTGGAAAGCGGACACCAACTGAACACTATGTAAGTGTTACTATCGTAACTCTCCTAGGACCATCGCTACAGTTCTTTTGCACTAGAGGAAACTGAGGCACAAGCTACATAAATAATGTGTCAGTAGTGGCCGGCGGAGAGCCCAAGTAGCCTGGCCTAGAATACATGGTCTTAAATACATTGGTTGTTTGCTAAAAAGTAATACCTGAAGCGGATGTTTATTGAACATCTTTGGCCCTGGAAACACATCTGCTCAGATGATGTCTCTGCCTTAGTGGGGGGAGGGGGTCTAGGGTAGGAAGAACAGGGACATACTGGCACCAAATACTAATCAGTCATTGCAACACGAGGACAATATGTTGGGGGGGGGTCTCTCTGGACTGATGTGAGAACTATTTACTTTCTACTGACATTTTCCAGTCATTTTCATCTTATCCTACCAACTCCAGTTGGGTGACTTCTGCCCAAACTGGACACGCTTTCACCCAGGAGGAGAGGCAGACAAAGGCATGACCCATGCCGAGGGTTAATCGGCTTGGATTCTCTTTACCCAGGAGAAAATTCCAGAAACTATTTCTGGTGGGTTTCTTTAGCTCCTCTGGTGTCTTGTCGGTGTAGTTTCTGAGCTCTAATTAATCTCTCTCACTCTCCTTCGCCTATCTCTCCTTAATTCTATTACATCTTCATACCCAAGTCTTTGCTTGTAAGCTTGATCACGGCCATAAACTTAGCAGAGAAACAGAGCCTTGCACACTTCCCCAGCCAATTTGCTCTCCCCTACACGTAACAAAACTCTTGTTAAAATAGTTAAGCATAATAGCCCTCTCCAGCAGTAACCACCCACTCAGGATGAAAAGGCATGCCGTTAAAATAGGATTTAATGAAATACAAAACCCCAGGTACAATTAGGTGTTTTAGTCACAGCTCCTTGGCTGCCCCCATATTCTGTTTAATCATGAAAATCTTGCCTTGGCTCTCACCTCTGCTTTGGGGAGCATCAGCTCACAGGCCCAAATCTGTCTTGCAGACAGACAGAACCTCTGCTGGGGCTTTGAGTCAGGGTTGATTCATCAAAGGCTGTACACAGACTACTTTCCCTAGTTGATTGGGGCTTTCCTGTGTGCCAGCCACCAATAGTTTGCTTGCCCTCCTGAATTTATAAAAGGCTTGGCCAAATCATTGCCTTGGGGTCTCCCACATCCAGGTTATCCTTGTCCACCTGAAGGCGGGGCCTCCAGGGAGAGATTTAGTGTATCTTTCTGTGTCATATATACCAGTGTGATTATCCAAACAGAAGAAAGGAAGAAAAGTAACAAAGTAGCAACCAGGTAGGAACCCAGAACTGCTGCTGTGTGTATCTCTAGGGTGGCCTCACAAGTGCCCCCTCCATGGGTAATAGTACCCATGACACACCCATGTCAACAGAAGTAGACATGAGATATTTCATTGCTAGTTTCATTCTCTCTATTATTAGCACAGGCCCAGGTTAGACCACTGGCTGTAATAATATGACCATTCATGGAGCCTGTGCTAGTGCCAAGTACAGAGTTACTCTCTCATTTTCCAGTGGAAGCCCAGACAGAGAAATTAGTTACCAAGGGCCACACAGCGTATACCAGGTAGGTGGCACAGGTTAGATTCCAACCCACTTCAGACTCAGATGTGTTGGTAATGGCTAGAAAGGCAGAATTCTGGGAGCCAAGAATGAAAAAAAAATGTCAAAATAGGTGTCAGTGCAATTCAGTTTTATAGTCAGCCCTGTGGGTCCGGGGCGGGGGCAGGGGAGGAAGGCTGGATTGGCTCCAGTCAGAAACAGGGCTCTGAGGATCTGTTATGGCTGCATGGGTGCTATTCTTCCAGCTTTGAAGTGATTCAACATGGCATAAGCCTATCAGTTAGGAAGAGGTCTAGGGATGTACCCGAGGGTGTGCGTGTCAAGCTGGGCTCATTACGTTAGACAGAACCACGCAAAACTCTTTCCCTCTCAATATCTAGATGGCATTATAGGCTGGGAGCCACCATGTTGGCCATGAAGTGGGAACTCATGTCTGCAAGCCGTGGTCTCTCATCCTGGTCTCTTGTTTCTTCCCTCCCATCTCCTCCCCTACTTTCCCTCCTTTTCCCCTCTCATCCCTGAAGAGGAGAGCCTTTCTCTTCCCTGCCCTCAGGCTTGCTTTCTCCTTAACACTTTCACAACCCATGCATACTGCACCTACTCATCCCATGTCTATCCATAACCTACAGCACTAGCGGGTAACATTTGGCTCAACGGTTTTCTGGAAAGTCTTGGAGTGAAGCTTTGGGGAGCCGCAGGTGTTGTACGAAGGCACCTAGCTTCTGAACTGGTGATTCCACACACTAGAAAGTTCCTCCAAGGAAACAAACTCCCAAATAAGGATAGAACTATGAAGGGATTCCCAGCAAGACTTTTCATAGAAAAAATTTAAAGTGTTCCCCATGCTCAACAATAGAGGAGTCATTGGACAAAAGATGGAGAGACATAGTGTCACCAGGAAAATCATGCTGAGTTATAGAGAACACACTGAAGGCGCTCATAGTGTATTTTAATCAGACGTGAAAAATATAGAGTAAACATGACCAGAGATGGGACAGCACACCCACCCTGCCCACAGACATACAGAAATGTATCTTTGAACATGAGGAATGGTCATAAATAGGCTATTTCATAAAGTACTTTAGACTCTGGAGCAAATAAAATCCACCAGTGTGTGGGGAGGCATGTTAAAGGTGTTCCCAGAAAGTAACAACTCTAGTATTATAGTTCATGACACCTGTGAACAGGTGGCCAGCCAACCTGACCACCCTCCTTGACCAGTGCTGTACAACATCCAGTAAAATCAACCACAGAACTTGTCTTGATGTGGATGACAATTGTCACTCTGACCTATGTGTGTTCTGGAATGGTTCCTTCTTGGCTTATAACCCCAGAGCCTTCCTTCATTATCAGTGCCTACCAAGACCTTCACCCTTCTCAATCCTCCTAAACCACAAACTCTAGTGATGAGTGGCACAATAGATGCCCTGTGACCATAGAATGACCCATAATAAAATCGTACTGTCAAAGCACATGTACCTGTGCGCACATGTGGACATGCATACTGATGAACACACATACACACTAACTAAAGGCCACACTGTTAGTGACTTGTGCTGCTGTCACAGAAGGCCTGACAGAAGCAACTTTGGGGAGGAAGGACTCATGTGGCTCACAGTTTTAGAGGGTTCAGTCCTTCGTGGCAGGGACAGAATGGAAGGGCAGCTTGGCTCATGACCACGTGAGAGTGCAGCTGAGGCTCGTCACTTCACAGTGACCAAGAAAGTGAGGCACAAACCAGGGATAGGAATGGCCTTGCAAGGCCTGTTTAGAGTATCTTCCTTCTGCCAGTGGGACCCACCTTCCAAAGTTTCTAGAATAGTGCCATTGGCTTGAGGCCAAGTATTTAGAGATGAGTCTCTGGGGGAACATTCCAGAATCATAACAGCGAACCAGGTACCAAACTCTCCCCAGGGCATCAGAGGAGTGTGGGTAAGAATGGCCCCTGGAGGGGCTTTTCAAGTGTCCTTTCTGCTTACTGTGTCTCTGTCACCTGCTCCCAGCTCTTCCCAGTGGCTTTACTGGCTATTGATGGAAAGGATGGGTGTTGATTATCATAAAGGGACAGCATTTTCCAGCCACAACTCCACTCCACACTTTGCTATCATTTGAATGTTTCTTGACCTGTTTGTTTGTTTGTTTGTTTTTTCCAGTTTCTGGGTAGTATGAGAAGGCAAGGACATCACTTGAACGGCTGACATGCACGTCATAAATTCGAAAATAATAATAAACAGCAGTAATAATTACAATGAAAATAAATTTAGCCTGTAGAGGATAGCCATGTGGCAGACATGTTGTTAGAAACTGCATATATTATCTCATTTAGTGCCCCAGTAAGTATAATGAAATAGATGTCATTATTTCTATTATATTAAGGAGGATTTTGAGACTGAGAACTATAAGGTGATTTATTATAGTCACACTTTGGCTTGGCTTTGTCATTCTGCACCTGGAGATGGGTGGCCTCGGTCTCACATCCTTTGGGCTAGTTCAGGCACTGCTTGCCTCCTGATGATAATATTTCTTGCTCAGGGGCCTCTAAGGCACTTTAGGGTAAGGCCCGAGGCCAAGGGTGCTAGACCAGGTTCCTGACCTCTCTGAGGGTGCGGGGGGGGGTGCGGGGGTGAAAAATGACTTTTCTACAGGGTATCATGGCTTAGCTCTTTTTAGAATGAGACTTCAGGTCTCAAGAGGCAACAGAGGCTTGGAAGCTCCACAAGTGTTACAGCTCCACAGGCCCTGAGGTGCTTCACCAGGGGTCAGCACTGAGCTATTAACAATGGTGGAGCAGGCCTCAGCAGCGGCAAAGGCAGTACCACCATTGCTGCCTGACCCACCAGGCCTTCCGGCAGTTTCCCCCAGAATAAATGAATTCTCAGATCATCATGGTGAGGAAGAGAGCATGATTCCCCCCTGACAAGTCAGACAGCTTTTATGTATAAACCTTGGGCAGTGGGGAGGGGTTTTGAGGGTGAATGTGTCTGATTCACTAGGGCTAAGGGTGCCAGGATACTTAATCTGCATACAGTGGTACAGTAGCTCCTTTACAGTCAGTAACATGGGGCCCTATCACAAGAAAGAGAAAACTTTCTTAATTATCCTAGGCGTGAGGGGATAACTTCTAGTTATAATTGAAGTCATTTGCTAGGATCTCAGCATAGGGTGGGGTGCTTCCAGGAATTTCCTGTGCTCGCCAGCCAAGTACCTTTCATGAAAGGGTTGGACTTGTAATCTACCCTGCTAAGGAAAGGGAGTCTGCCTTCACAGACTGAGTACGAAATGGCTATCCAGAGAAGTCAGACTTCAACCTTGTCCAGCAGAGTTCCTCATTGGCTGACGTCAAACCTTCCCCAGCCCTGGCCTCACACAATACAGCTTTTCAGGTACTAAAGCTCTGTATGATGCCTATGGATGATGAAGCATCTGCCTTTCTTGGCTCCTGCTTACTCTTTATTTATGTAACAATCCTGTAAACACTTCGTTATTTGGGTTTTTTTTTTGTTTTGTTTTTTTTTTTTGGACCCTCTGTAGAAATGATGTATATTATGGAAAGTAAAGGATAGACTTAAGATTCAAGAGGACCTGAAGGGAAACACAGAACACACACACACACACACACACACACACACACACACACACACAGAGAGAGAGAGAGAGAGAGAGAGAGAGAGAGAGAGAGAGAGAGAGAGAGAGAGAGAAATAGGTGCCATTGCCATTTCATGTTGGGGCAAACTCTATATGTTTCATCTAATCCCGAGTATTTTAGCCCAAAATCATAATAGGAACTCATAGTGAGAACCCTGAGCCTTTAGGATTCTAGTTTGTTCTGTGAAATCCACACCAGGACAAAAGAAGTGCTGGATCATATTTTAGGAAGACGTTTAGCCAGTGGCCATGCTGAGAGAAAACAAAGATCTATAGAGTGGTTCTTAACAGAACAAACGCTTCCTTCTTAGAAATGTGGGCAGCTGGGTGTGGTGCTCTATGCCTTTAATCCCAGCACTCAGGAGGCAGGGGCAGGCAGATCTCTGTGAGTTCGAGGCCAGCCTGGTCTATAAAGCAAGCCCAGTACAGCCAAGGCTACACAGAGAAGCCCTGTCTCAAAAAACCAACCCCCCCCCAAAAAAAAAAGAAAGAAAAGAAAAGAAAGAAAAAAAAGAAATAGACAGGAAAAAGGAAGAAAGAAGAAAAGAAACAGGGACTACTTTGAAAAGTGATATCTCTCTGTGCAAAGGAGTCTGAGGAGCAAAGGTTTCACTCTCTCATTGGTTGTTGCTTCAGCCACCCTCACGGGCCCTACCATCCTATTTCTGATAGCTAAATGGTCATCCAACACATAGCTTAATAATCTGAATTGGTTACACGGTTGTCAGCTGAGCTATGCCGTGGGTGTTCAGTCATTTGACAATAAGGAGTTTCATGGTATTTAAATGTTTCTCTCTCTCTCTCTCTCTCTCTCTCTCTCTCTTTTTTTTTTTTTTTTTTTTTTTTTTTTTTGCTTTTTAAGCAAAAAACAATGACAGGCCAATTTCACGACATTTTTTTCCCCTGCAGGAAGAAACAATAAAGGAGAAATAGAATTCTATTAGAGAAAACACGCCTGCCTCTCCTGTCTCCTTTAGTAACATTTTAAAGCTTTGCTCTGTGGGAGGGGTGCATCTTCTGCAGTAGGTGACAGCAGAATTCTAAAGTGTGGAAGGTGTCAGATATCAGATCACAGTAAGTAGACTCTGTCTATTAGCCACGTGCGTGCAAACTTTGCATGCTGTGTTTCATCTATCTATCTATCTATCTATCTATCTATCTATTATCTATTTATCTATCTATCTATCTATCATTAATCTATTTTCCATCTGTTTTCTTTCTCAAATGTATTCACTGATGGATTGAGAGATGTGAAACACCCACTCTGGTGTGTTTAGTATTGGCACTACAGTCTTTTAAATGTGAAACTAGAACTTGACACACGGGTAGAGATATTTTGTTAGTGAATTCTAAGTCACGCTTTTCTTCAGAAGTCTTGAAGCGTCCCTCACCTCAGCCCTTGCCACACTCCAACTGTCACCAAGGGCTCTCAGTGCTACCCCTTCACCACCCTCCCCTGCCCCACCCCATCCCCCGGAATCCCTCTCTAGCCCATGCATGTGTTTTGTGTTCCCAGACAGCACTCCCTAAGCCCAGGCTTCATTCTTCCAGTCCTTCGCAGTTGTCTTAGTTTCCTCCCCTTCCCACCCATTTCTCACTCAGCCATTTTAATGCTATCCCCACACTGCTTGAGAGCTCCCAATGGTGCCTCATTAGGTGGTTATTGCAGAACGTCACAGCCTGTTAAGGCACACAATGAGTTGTAAGGAGTACAGACATTGATTGCCACAGGTTTGGGGACAGCGTGCTTAAGCTGCAGCCTTGTTCGCTTGTCTCAGTGTGCTGTGTGTAGGTCATCTACTTTCTATTTGGAAAATTATTTGAGATCCCATTCAGCAGTCCCCTCTTGAGAGCTCTCCCCTGCTTCTAGCCAACCGGATGAGTCACACCTCTTCGCTGCTCCATCACCAGCCAGCAGAAGCAGCTTGGGAAAGTTAGAACTCCGAGTCTTAATTTCCTCGCTTGAAAAATGGCGATAATAATACCTGCCTTGCAGAGTTAGCATAAAGATTAAATAAGATAACGCACGGAAACCACTGAGCGCAGAGCTGTGGCATTTAGTAAGCACTTGGTACATATTTGTTGAGTAATAAATGAAGGTTGCTTTGATTAACTACTTTGCTTTTGCCAGCGTGCTTCTCCTATAATCGTGAACCGGCTGGGGACACTCCCCTCGCCCCCGCCCTCCCCCCGCCCCGTTTCAAGAGTCTCATCTTTATCCTAAGAGACTAGCAACCCCTCAGGGAATCAGCTGGGCCAATATGCCTGGTCCAGTTTATAAATGAAGAAACTAAGGGCTAGGGAGAATCTAGATATTTTTAAAAGTTCTTTCTTTCTTTTTTTCTTTTTTCTTTTTTTCTTTTCTTTTCTTTTTCTTTTTTCTTTTTTTTTGGTATATGAGGGGACAGGGAGGAGCAGGGGATGCACCTGCGCACACGCTTGGAGCCTAGAGGAAGACATTGGGTGTCCTTCACTATCAGTCGTCACCGTATTCCCTTGAGACGGGGTCTCCTGCCAAAACCTGGGGCTAGGCTGACAGCCACCAAGTTCCGGTGACCCTTCTGTGTCTGCCCCGCTTCAGTGCTGGGGTACAGACATAGATGAGGTCATATTTCTACGTTGGTTGGGGATTCCTACTCAGATCTTTAAGCTCGGACAGCAAGCACTTTTACCCACAGAATCAGCATCTCACCAATATCCGCTTCGCAGCCAGGGATCTTCCCGAGGCCATCTGGCTCTGGGTTTCTACCTCTCACTGGCCCGCGAGGTCTACATCAGAAATGCCTTCCGGCAGAGGAAATGGAAATAAACACAGGGACTTTGGCCCCGTGAACCCCATTAAAGAGTCCAAATGCGTGCACTCAGAAGCTCTGACCTGAGACTAGATCTCAAGAGAGAATGTTTCCAAGCATAAACGAGAGTGACCATAGTAAGGCACAAAGGTGGTTCAAGGTCAGGTTGGTGGAGTGTGAGCATGCGCGCATGTACGAAAGGGTATGCGCATGTACGGAAGGGTACGCACGCTGTTACTATGTTGACGATCAGGTTGCATTTACTTTATGCTTTGTTTCGTTTGTGGGAAGTTTGGCTAGGAGAATAGAATTAACAGGAAGCTTTTAGAAGATTAAAACAGGTTGTAGAACGGATTGCAGTAGGCGGGAGAAAGAGGAAACAAAGATAGTAACAGCCTAAAGTATTTCAGCGGTCAAGGATCTGGGCATAGTAGTGACCATGTTCAAGGAAGGGGTGGGCTGGGGTCACGTGAGAAGGATTAGGGAGGAAGATCCAGGAGAAAGCCTTTAATGAAAAAGCTATAACGATTAATCAGGTGCCTCGGTGATTAAGTGAAACTCAGCTAGGTAAACAAGGCTGACACCCTCATCCCTTAAAATGCTAAAAAGGCCCCAAAGACAAGGAATCTTATTTAAATAAACACAGTTTCACTTGAATAAGAGAGATTTCTCACCCAGGATAGAGAACCAAGCTAATTAAAGAAAATGATTCACTGGCCTTCAGCTTATTATTTAAGAAAGTTCCAAATGTGTGTGTTCTACTGAGATGTTTACTTAGATAATACTAACCACGCAGGATTTCTCTAAGCCACGCATGTACTTGCTCTCTCCTCCCCGACACTGCCTCCCAAGCGCCATCCCTGAAGGGAAGCAGACTTTCTCTATAGTTGAAGGCCCAGGCTCTCCTACCATAGGGCTCCTGGCACTTCCTGCTGTTGGCCTCTCTCTTCTTCTGAGTGGATGGACTCTCACCACAAGCAACTTATGTGGACTTGAACTTGGAATTTCTTTTCTTTCTGATTCTTAGCCCCCACTGGGTCATCTTGTTTAAATATCTGCTCCTGGTACCTCCAGTAGGCAGCTCAGTGGGAAGTCAAGCTCCGGGTCTAGGCGGCCCAGCAGCTGGTGCACTCACTCTGTGCCTCTGTGCTGATAAATGAGTGAATAAACCAATGAAGAGCGAGAAAGGGGAGAAATGAATGAAGAGTGATCATCGAAGAGTGAGAAAGGGTGGGGGGGGGACAAGGTAGGAGGATTAAAAAGATAAAAGGAACAATATATTTCACTAAATGAATTTAAACTAGAACACACACACACACACACACACACACACACACATACGCACACACACACAATGGGTTGAGTTGCTTTATTTCTGGAAAAGGTGCACCGCCTACGTATCAACATTGTGACTCACTTTCATAAAGTAGATAAAGATGATTTTTAGCAGGAAAAAGGATTGGGTAGATAGTGTCGTGGTGGGACTGCTCAATCCTTCCTGCGATAACTGTCTGTCTCTTTTGTCAAGTTGACGTGGTTGGAGCTGGACCAGGCAGGAGTCCAGCACTGAAGGAGCTGCGAGCTGCACATGCTGAAAGCTTCTCTTGATTTTGGATTGATAAATTCTCATCACAGTGCAGCCATGGATTAGGAAGTGGGAACTGGCCCGCTCTGTTTGGTTGAACTGCCTCCTGTCATCCCCAGAGGGCCCTGATTCTCTCAGTTCTTTCACTTGCCGTAACTACATCTTGCCACCTTCCTCCTTCTCCCCCCATCACTGCCCTTTACTAGCACTGAAACTCTGGGGGTGTGAGGAGCTGGGAAGCCATAGGATCCTGACTGAGCATGGGGTGGGGTGAGTTCTAGTGTCTGTGTCAGTGTCAGTGTGTTCTAGGGGTGATGTGGGACATGTACAGGCTCCTTCTGTGTCTTCACTTTGTTCCCGTGTACCCCCCTTTAGTGTCTGATATGAGGCCTGATTGCTCCTCCAGGTGAACTTCAGCAACACCCCATTGAGCACGGACCTAAGAGCCACTTGTGCAGAAATTATTGATACTGGCTTCTGAGATTCTTGGTTTGACGTGATGGACAGTCTTTCTCATTGCCATGGAACCCATATAAATGGGGGTAAAGGAAGAAAGAAAGAGGGAAGTTTCTTGGACGGCAAAAAGAAGACATAAGTGGATCCCAAATTGGAGTCCACATATGAAAGGCTGGCTGAGCACAAATGGCCAAGCGTCCGAGGTGTGCGCTGATGTAGCTGTGGAAGGGAGGAGTCCTGCTAAAGAGAGCTGTGTGCTTCATCCACAGAATCCACGTGGAACCTATGTTCCCAAGCGGAGGTCACCATCTTCTTCCTTCTCCACCTCCCGACACCACCACCTTCTCCTTCAGCAGATCCTCAGCGGAAGCCTCTGTTCCCAAATGTGTCTTCTCCACCTGTGGTACTTAACCCTCCCCCCAAAGGGTGGCAGCCTTGTGTCCATCAAGAACCAAAGCACACCCCATGCCCATCCCTCACACTACGGTGCAGATTTCAGAGGTGATGGACACCATTTCTTTCTTTCTTTCTTTCTTTCTTTTGTTTTTTGTTACTTTTTTTTCAAGAATTTTATTTTTTTATTTTTTATTTTTTTTATTAATTTATTCATATTACATCTCAATTGTTATCCCATCCTTTGTTTCCTCCCGTTCTTCCCTCCCCCCCGCCCCTGGTTTCTTCCTATTCCCCTCCGCTACGTCTATGACTGAGGGGGACCTCTTCCCCCTCTATATGATCATAAGGTATCAAGTCTCTTGTTGATAGCCAGTTATCCTTCCTCTGAGTGCCACCGGGCCTCCCCATCAAGGGGACGTGGTCAAATATGGGGCACCAGAGTTCGTGTGAAAGCCAGTCCCCGTTCTCAGCGGACGCCATTTCATGGGGCTGTGTGTTCTTATATCTGCTGTCCACTCTGAGAGGTCTTCCAGAGTCATTTCACTCTTGACAGTGAACTTAATATTGAACATGGTGTGTGGCACATGAGTTTCACACCTATAAAGTCATCATCCTTCGTCCTTACCCCATGGCGTCAATCAAGCATGCCGATGTTTCTCCTAAAATGGCTTCAAAGCCGAGTGATACAATATAATTATCACAGCTCACTACCCTGTTAGAGAACAGTGATGGATACTGACCCTGTATCACCAATGATAGAAACGTGTTGATGGGACCTTAAGTGTGTGTGTGTGTGTGTGTGTTTAGTGTGTATTTTTGGGTGCATGTGCCTGCAAGCACTCATGTCAGGCCACACATGTGGAAGTAGGAATTTAACCAGGTTGTCAGACTTTTTGGCAAGCTCATTTACCTAATGTGCCATCTCTTGCAGGCCCTACCTTGTTTTTTTTGTTTTGTTTTGTTTGTTTGTTTTGTTTGTTTTGTTTGTTTTTTGAGACAGGGTTTCTCTATGTACCCTTGACTGTCCTGGACTCACTTTACAGACCAGGCTGGCCGCGAACTCATAGTGATCCATCTGCCTCTGCCTCCCGAGTGCTGGGATTAAAGGCGTGTGCCACCACGCTCGGCTCCCTACCTTGTTTTTTGAAAGAAAGTCTCTCATTGGACCTTGAGCTTGCCAAATAGGTTAAGCTGGATGTCCACTGAGACCCAGAAGTCTATCTTTTCCTTCCCAGTGTAGGGGTTATAAGCATGTATCACAGCCGAGAGTTTGGTTTAATGTCTCAGGTCCTTATCTTGTGTAACAAGCACTTCATTGGCTAAGCTGTCTCTTCAGCCACCTTGATCTTTAAAAAAAAAAAAATTGAATTGTTACTGTGTGTATATGACGTGCGTGGAGGGGGCTCATGCACCCTCTCATGTGTCTGGAGGCCAGAAGACAACCTGTGTGGAGTCTCTTCTCCCCTGACTTTACATGGATCCCAGAGTTTACACCCATCAGGCTTGGGCAGCATGCTTCCCCTGCTTAGCCATCTTGCATGTCCAGTCCGTGTGGCCAGAGATTACCTTTGAGCTTTGACGGGAGTGGGTGGCGCTTCGAATCTCATTTTGCCTGAGCGCCAGCATCTCTGGGTTTATACCTAACTCCCCTCTTAACTGCAGAAAGACTTCTTTCCCTCCCCAAGATAATCTGTCCTCTCTAATGTAGACACTAGACCTCTCAGGCTAGATACAACAGCCACAGACTCATCCCCAGGAGCACACCAAACACCAGAATTGCCTCCTTAATGCAGGTGGTAAAAATGTGCACCAACAAGGACAGAGGTTAGGAGCTGTGGGCTGATCTGAGGGAGCGGCCTCACTTTGATCCTCAGGCTCAGAATCTATGTAAGAAAAACACCTCTGAAGAGGCTGGACACTGGCTGTGCCTGGGTTTGATCCTTTCCTTGTGCCCTGCGCTCTTCTGCCTTTTTATGTTTTTCTAGAAGGAACAAATTACTCAAATAGAGTCCAGAGACTGTTTTCTCTTGGAACACACACCTGCTGGTTCCAGTGATGTTTGTTGTACATGAGATTGCTTGGAGCCTGGGAGAAAAATGTCTCTTAGTTATATATATATGGCTGTATTTTGCTCTGCCATTAATCGCACGTCCAATGACAATGACGGAGGTTATCTTGGGGCATCACAGAGCCTCAATTGTAACCTCCAGTTAGAATGGATGACTTAGGAAAGCACAGACCTACTCTGGAGCCCCCTGTGGGTCAGATTTGTGGAGGGGGTGACCCAAACCATCCAAACACTTGTTCAGTCCTAACTCTATCCCATACTAGGGGGAGGAAGTCGGGAGAGACAGTGCTTTCTGTGGAGCCAGATGTGGGCAGGGTACCACGTGACTGGTTTCTATCTCACCTGAGCCATTCAGTTGTGCTTCTGGGTTTCTCTGTGTGAACAGGCTGGTTCCTAGCTGGTAAGATTGACACATGTAGCACTGATGGCACTTGCTTGGGATTCCACATTCAGGGTGGAATTTAGACCCACATGTTTCTAATTCCAACGACTAGACTCTTTCTACTAGAGAGTGCAATGAACATCTTATGTGTACCCTGCCATTCTGAGCTAGTGTGTGCATGTTGGTTAGTGTCTGTCAACATGACACAAACTTGAGTCATCTGGGAAGAAAGGATGTGTAGCCATGTCTGTGGGTCTATTTTCTTGATTGTTAACTGATGTAGCAATGTCCAAGCACTCTGTGGGTGGCACTGTTCATAGGAAGATGGGTCTGGGCTGTATAAGAGAAGAAAGCCTTCCTTACTGGAGAAGGGAAGCATCAGGAAGTGGTGCAACTCCATGGTCTTCCTCCAGCTCCTTCCTTAGGTTCCTGCCTTGGGTCCCCTCTAAGATGGGCCGTAACTCATAACTTGGCAGCCAAATAAAGGTGTTCCTTCTGCGAGTTGATTTTGGGCAGTGTTTTATCGCATCCCCACCAGTGACAATAGTCCTGAGAAATGGTGGGCTGCCTAGGGTTTCTGAGCATGCTCTTTCTCACCAGCAGGAAACTGTGGATTCCTTGAATACTTGTGGCCTTTGCTAGAAGCAGAACATCTCAGAATTTTGGAAATGGAGAGAGAATTTTGTTTCTGTGCTTGAAGAGTCCAATGCTGTTAGCACCCTGAATCGGTGTGGCAGGTAGCCTAGAGCTCAGGGAAAACACGGAGGTTTCATCTGTGTGTGGACAAGTTTTCCTGACATCAGATACAGCTTCATCTCATTTCTTATTCTGTGTACTTTCATTGGCAATCATCTGTCTCCTTGGCTTCAAGTCTCTTGAGTGAGCTTATGTCTCTTAAACCCATGACTGCTGCTAATTTTTTCTCCTGAGTTTGGTACCTGGATATGCAATTCTTTGTATGCTTTGGTGACACTCACACTTCAGATGGACCAGTGATACTTTCATCTTCATAGCAGTCTCCCTCTTAAGTTTCTTTCCTTTAAATCTTTTATTGATTCTTTGTCATGCACCACAATCCCACTTATTTTCCTATTTCTCCATATTCACCCTTTGCAACCTCCCTCCTATAGGAAACAAATGAAACAACTCGGAGTGGAAGCTGCAGTATGTCCTGGTGTGTCATACAGTGTACACTTTTGTCCATGCATCTTTTCTTGCAAATATTCATTGCAATGAATCATTGGTCTGCCTTAAGGCCTCTGGCTTCTGCTACACTGTCAATGTTGGATGATCATGGGGACTCCTCTCAGATATCCTGTTCTTGTCCTCTGTCATGAAGATTCTGAGGCTTTGGATCTGCAGGGCCAGCACCTTCACAAGCTCCAGCAGTTCATAGATGGGGTAGATGTTGATCTGGGCCTGGGTGGTAGGTAGCTGGATTGGTCAGCCCGCCAGCTCTCCTGCACCTGCACCACCAGGGCCAACTCTCTGCTTTGCCCAGGTGAGGGGAAGGACCAACTCTCCTGCTTTGCTCAGGTGAGGGAAGGGCCAACTCTCCTGCTTTGCCCAGGTGAGGGGAAGAGCCAACCCTCCTGCTTTGCTCAAGTTGAGGAGAAGGGCTAACCCTCCTTCCTGTGCATCCAACAAGGAGCAGGACCTGGTCTCCTGCCACCCTCTTAAGTTTCTAACTCCAGCAAGTGACTCTACCACCTACATCAGAATCCCTGGTACTGTCTTGGACTCTTTTCTTTCTTTATCCCTAAGTACTATTGTCCTGGACTCTTTGTGTCTCTCTAGCACACCTTTCTTTCTCTCGCTGTCTCTGTTCTCAGATGCCTCACCAGGATTGTGTCATCTGGAATGTCAACGGCCCCACCTCCACCTATCCATGCTGCTGCCAAATTGAAACATTTCACTCACCTGCTTTAGATCCCCTGGGTTCCCCCTGGCCTTCAGAATAAAGTTCAAGCTCCACAATGGTCTTTGGGATTGCTGTCAAGCACATAAGGACCCAGGCTTGAATACCAGTAAGCTATAACTTATTACAAATGTGACCTTGAACGAGCCATGAAACCTTGTCAATTCTGTCTCCTTTATCTTTAATGTGGAGCTAATAACACTAACATTGTAGATCTTGTGAACATTGACTCAAATGAGAGCAGTAAATGCAACCCATTAAGGCAGTGCCTGGTGTATAATAAACAAGGTTTGAATGGTAGCCATCCTAAAATGGCAGCATCCTAAAGTGTTACTGTGACTTTTAATGGTGAGACCCAAGAAGTCTCATGATGTCCAGACTTCTTACTAATGGAATTCTTATGAACTCCAAATTAGGAAGTGATTTTAAAAAATCAAATATAGCATGCTGCAGTTTTCCCAATGCACGGTACAGATAGCTTATGGAACCAACAGAGCAGACATCAGAGATGTCCGTGTCCTAAGGCAGAACACTTGAAGTCAGAAAGGTACAGCCCTCTGCAACTACCCCACTATTCCGCTGCTGTGCTGAAATGCTGTAGCCAAGAGCAACTTAGGGGGAAATGGCGTATATTTCATCTCACAGTTCCAGGTCATGGCCCATCGCTGTGAGGGCGGTTAAGGCAAGGCCTCGGGTAGTTATAACACACCCACAATGAGGGGCAGAGAGAAGTGTATGTGTCATATTGGCTTGCTTGCTCAATTTCTCCACTCTTACTCAGGACCCACTGCCTAGGGAATGGTGCCAAACCCTCCACAGGCACATCCACAGGCCAACCCAGTGTAGATGATGCTTCACTGAGATGCCGTCCTCAAGTGATTCCAGGTGTGTCAAGTTGACAAAGGTAACTACTGCAAGTGGTTAGGTGGCAAGGGCTGTCTGTTCCTGACACTTTATGTAGAGATGTAACTGCATAAGGATCATTGAGAAACAATTTGTGACAATGAGTGTGGTGGATTTTTTTGTTATTGGCAGACAAAGGCTAAGGCAGAAAGAGCAGTGCTGGGTGGGAGTAGCCCTGTTATTCTTACTAGAATCTCGTTCAAAATGATCCCCAAATCACCATGGCTTTGAAGGCTGCTTCTTATACTTTACCACAGTAACTTTTCTATCACCGAGTGTTGTAACCCATCGTGGGGTTTATTATATATAATTAGTTCCCGTAAGTGTATGTTATTTCCATTACAGGACTGTGGACTTCATCGTCACCTCCAAATATCCGAATTTTCTCTACAAAAGGCAGAGCTAAAAATCATTCCGGTTACTGAGACACACAGATACGTGGGGAGGAAGATGCTATGTGACACTTGTTAAAAAATCCCTGGTTGACTCTCTGCCCTCACATCTCGTGCCTTGTAACTTGCCTATTACAAATGCTGTTTGAAGTTTTCCCATTGTTTCCTGGCTGGTTCTTAGGGAGAAAGAGACTCCCCCCCGCCGCCCCCGGACTGGAACAGCTAAGCCAGGAAGCCACAAGTGATGATGATGGCAGAGATGACTGTGGTCCAGGTCCTTCATGAAGGATGGCTGCTGGGATATGGGCCACAAATGGGTAAGTTCAGGCATGAAGAAGATAAGGACTCCTTATCCTTAGGGCTCAGTGGTGGTTAGCCCTTCCTTTCTGGAGTTCTCTCACAGCAAGGTCTTGGTGGGGCCAAGACTGTGCTTCGCTGTGATCATGTGTGGGGGAGCCTGGAGCTCGAGAGGAAGCAACCAAGCCCGGGTCTCTGCACCAAGCACGCCACCATGCAGACACTTCACTTATTCACCGGAGCCATGGTAAAGGCTGTTGGGAAGATTAAAAGAGCGGGCAGAGAAAATACTTCGCAGCACAACTAAAAATGATTTCTTTTAGTTTTACTTATGTTCATATGCCTGTGTGTGTTCACATGCATGTAAGTGCCTCAGAGGCTGGAAGAGGGCGGCAGATTTCCTGGCGCTGGAGTTACAGGTAGTTGGAAGTCACCCAGTCTGGGCGCTGGAACCCAAATGCCTGTCCTTTGCCTGAACAATAAATGCTCTTAGCCATGGCGTCATCTCCCTAGCCCCAGCAAAGTCCGTCTCCTCTTTCCTTTCATCTTCTTCCCTGGCATCCCAGACCAGGAAGAGGGGGCTCTATGAATGACATTCTGCTGGGACTGCCTGGCAACACAAGCTCTTCTTGGCTGAGCATGTGTATTTACAGGAATATAGCCATTTTGAGATGTAGATTCCAATATGAGAACCCACCATTCTGCCTCTAGTTGAAAAGAAAGGAGTGGAAGGAAGGAAGGAAGGAAGGAAGGAAGGAAGGAAGGACATAAGGAAGAAAATAAGGAAGCACATAAGGAGGGAAGGAGTCCATCACCCTGCGGATAGCTCCCCAGCTTTCCCTCTGAAGTCTACTCCGCTGGAGAGCCCAGGTGGGCAGGCATTTGTTATGTAACTTGGGTTTCTTGTTAGGTTTGCACATCCAGCTTTCATTACCAAGCTCTGTAAGAAAGCAGAAGAGCTCAGTGTAAAAGGTTTAAATGCATTTTTTTTACAAAGATAGACAAGTTGGGGGGTCTGGCATATTCCTTACTCCGTGATTCTCAAGAACAAAGATAAATGGGAGAGAAAGAGTCTATTTTTGTACCTTGGAAGCACTTGCTTTAGGTCAGAAAAACAGCCAGTCAGGATGTTTAGTCTTGTCAATACAGCTTGGACCAGGCTTTTCTTTTTGTGCCTTAAAAAATTAATTGGAGAGCGGAGTGGGTCGGGAAAAAGAGGGTTGCAGGAGGCAGAGGAGCTTGCCTGACTATAAAGGGATTGTGAATGTGGGACTGCTAAGAAAGGCAAACAGGCTTCCAGAATAGAGAAAGCTCAGTCCAAATCTTGCCTCACTCCTTGCTTCCTTCAGGAGCCCAGGCAGGGACGTAAGTGCTCTGAGATTTGTATTCTCTCATCTGTGTAATGGGTATAACAGAAAATGCTTGACATGTTAGGACAGGTCAGTGTAAACCCAGTCCCTGGCCCAACATCAAGGCACCCGATACGGAACGAACACAAAATGTATGGTTAAACCAACACCTGGAACGCACACATGGAAAATGTTCAAAGGAAAAACACAACACCGCTGTCTAAGAGGACAGCTCAAATAGAACCCAGGAAGGCAGACATGGAGTCTGCCCATCTCTGCCAGTTCTACTGAAGATTGTTCAGGCTATTGATGGAAAGACGAGCCAGGAAAGAAGGAAAAACATTTTTGTTCTAACTGACTATGTGTCTATTTCTATGCCAAGAGCTTTAAGTTGTCTTCAATAACATAGATGGATAAAATAAGAAACAAACTTTTTAAAGAGGCCCACAAAGGACGGGAAAGCATCCACTAGATCACTTGAGCTAATGCGGTTGTGGGGTTAAAGGGCTGAGTTCGAAAGTCCACGGTAAACAAGCCTAGAGTGAGGGGACGAGGCTAGGTGACGCCAAGCACTCAAGAGAGAGAGCCTTCTGTTGCACTCCCAAGGGAATCCACCACAGACTAAGGAGTCAGTGGCATTGACCTACCATCTGCCATAGAGGGCAACACAATGAAGAATGCCGCCCACGTTTTCTCTTTTACAGTCACCTGAGTGACACGTGGCTTATACCCCTTGAACCTCCATGTAGAAACACGAACCATCATGGTGGGATACTTGTTTTGATATCAAAAGATGTGGACTTTCTGAGTGTGGCTTATTTCACTTAACCTGATGAACCCAAGCTCCATCTATTTCTCTGCCAGTGCCAGGATTTTATTCTTCACGGCCAAGTCAACCTCCACCATAGCACATTTTCTTTGCCTGTTCATCTGTTGATAGATGCCTAGGCCAGCCCCACAGCTTACTCATCATGAAAGTATAGCAGTAAACATGGTATGTTAATTTGAAGAGTTATTTTAAAAATGGCTTGGCGGTGCACTCCACTTTAACTACTTTCTGGTTGCGTGGATTTGTGACTCAACATACTCTCACTGGGTTTTCTCCCTCCCATCTCGTGGTTAGAGTCACGTTGTGTGCCAAAGGGTATATCCACCCAGCCCAGGGCCTGGTGCTGGGCAGGCCATTTATAAGTTGGACAATATTCACTCTCCTTCTATTAACAAAATATAACCTCATGTAGATTTTCTAGGAGAATATAAGCCAATGAACTAATTCATGTTTTTTTTTTCCTCAGACCATCTGGTGTTTAGTACCATATTTATTAATCCTTGGAAGACCCCAGGGAGATAGTTCTGGAACACAGATGTAAGTGTGTCTTTCCATGTCTTCTAACTATGTACAAAATGGAGCCAGAGTTCTTGGCTAGTGGAATGGCTTGAACAAGAAATGTTCCCTATAGGCTCATGTATTTAAACCCTTGGGCTCCAGGCTGTTTGGGAGTAGTTAGAAAATCCGGAGTAGGTAGATCCTTGTCGGAGGAAGTATGTCATTGGGGGTGGGCTTACAGAGGCCTTGTCCCACTTCCTGTTTCCTTTCTTATTCATGAATGTGACTGAAAATATGATCAGCTAACTTCCTGTTCCTGCTGCCATGCTTTCTCTGGCTGTAGACATGCCTTCCCACTGCAGTGTTCTCTCTCTCTCTCTCTGTCTCTCTCTCTGCCCCACCCCCCACCCCGGAATGGTAAGTCCAAATAAGCCCTTTCTTCCTCAAGTTGCTTCTGTCAGGGTATCTTAGTGCAGCTGAGCACTCACAGCTGCTCTGCCATCTTCACTCACTTCTGCCCAGCAAGCCCTCTGAGTTCTTGGCATCCTAGGTTGTCGGACTGTCCCTGAACACACAGTGGGGTTTGCACAGGCTTTCTCCCTCTGCTTGGAACATCCTCGTCCTTACCTCCATGATCAGCTCGGCACACAAATTCATTCTTTAAGACTGTTCAAAAAGCACTTTGCCTGTTGGAGGTTTCCAACTACCCAGAGCTAGTCTCCCGCTCCCTGGATATTGTAGGCAACTCTTCTTTTACAGCACACTTCCTTTCTTTCTCTTGCTTTCAAGGCAGAGTTGATGCCTGGTTATGTGAGGTTTTTCTTTGGTGTCCCACTTGACATTGGCTGGTGTCTCCACCATCTCTGAGAGCTTCTGTCTTGATAGCCTTGAAACTCTAAGCCCTGCACTGTACTCCGTGGTGCTTTGTCTTGCTGTACTTTGGGACCCTTGACATCCAGGGATGTGCAAATATGGTCTACCTCACCTTGTCGACATCTGTTCCTGATAACCTGCCCATAGTGGGAAATTAAGTTTTATTAAAGAGTGGATTAGTGCATCCAGTGAATGAGTAACTGAAAAACTTTGAATTCAGCACCACTTAGCTTTTATATAAAGGCTAGAGACTTAACTGATGAGCCATCTCTCCAGCCTCTTGCCAATTAAAAAAAAAATCAAACAAAAATTCACATATAAACATTAACCATTTAAAAGTAAACAAATTTTATAACACATAGTATTTTTGTCCTGCTCTTTAGTACCCACCTGTACTTTGGTTGTACTTTGATGTTTCTTTAATGGACCCCCCAAAACAAACCATTGCCTTGTGTTTAGAATTCATATTAAATTTAAAAAAAAAATATGTGTGTCATTAAACATTAGATCAGATTGGAAGCCAAGAAGGAGAGCTTGGCAAGGCATGTAGAGAAAGCATGATCCAAATGGCAAATAGGTAGTTATATATTAAAAAAAAAAAAAAAAAAAAAAAAAGAATCTCAAGGTGGGCGAGTCAAGGATGAGACTAAGAAGGAGTGCAAAAGGAAGACAGGAAAGGATGCATCAAGGAGGTAAAGGATGCATCAAGGAGGTAGTAAGAGAAAGCAGGTTATTTCCTAAGGGAAGAAATGGAGAAGGAGAAAAGGTGTCACAAGACACCAGGGTTGAATCTGAGAGAAGAATCCAGGGAGTCAGGCCAAGGGGCCCAGCATCCTCAAGATGCTTCTGCGGAAGGTAAAAGGAAGCTTGGAGCCCAAGGGTTTGCACAGCTGCAGCCGCACAGCAAGCAGACTCCCCTCCCTGCACGCAGGCTCCGCCTTCCCTGAACACAGGCCTCCCCAGACAGGCCTCCTCTGTAGGATGCAATGCTGCTCTCTGTTTATTCAAGAGCTAGTGGTTTTCAGAATTTACAGAAACGCTTAATTCAAAACTCACACCTCTAAAATAGAATTCAGATGCTAATATCACAGTATTCAAAATAGACATGGAGCGTCTCGTTTCCCCTCTCCCCAAGCTCCGATCCTGCTTTCCAAGGGTAAACAGTTTGTTTAATTGTTATATGTTCTGCCATATATTTTGAGCACACATTTGGATACGCACAGACACATGGTAGCTTCTAGATAATTGTATATAAAAATGTTTCAGTCACCTACATTTTTGTTAAGCCTTTATTTTTTTTTTCCTCACTCCATAATAAGTTACAGCATCTTTCGCGTTCTTAGCTTTTCTCCTCGATCTCTCTCTGAGTGACGAAAGGCCATTAAAGCATTACATGGTGGGTGACTACTGAGGCATCTTCACATCTGAAGAGAGCTCTTTCCTCTATCCTCCTCAGTCTGTCTGCCTCGGTGAGCCAGAAATTAAAGATTTATGTTGCTAATTATTATTTTTTTAAATAAAAATTTAAGGGCAAAGCTTCGCTAGAAATATTATACACGGTAATTGTGTTTACTGATCGTCTCCACTCCTGAACAGCAATTCACTGCATAAAATTCAAGTAATTAGAACAATAAGCCTAGGTTAATTAAAATACTGGGTAACATTTGGGCGAGAATAAAATCCACTTTGGAGATTTTCCAGATGCAAATTGTTTTGTAGGCACTTAGTTCTCCCAGGGAGATGTGCGGACAAGGTAAGAAGGTGGGTGCTAATCGGCACTGGCCTGCCTCGGGTCATGCCCTGCACAGTCCTTTTCTCTGCCTCCAACGACAGCTTTAGAGACTTGGGTTTGGTTGCTGGAAGAAATGACGCTGCAGCCACTGAGGTCTAATCTTGGGTCCCATTCTTGTGCTATTACTGTCCATGCCACTTGCCTTAATGGCCACAGGCTGGGTAATTAAAGCAATTAATCAAGCTCCAAAGAACTTTGGGTGTTGTCTGGAGTTGTTCCTTTTTTTTCCTGCCCCTACCATCCATCGAACGCAGGAGGCTTGCTTTCCTTGAAGAGCTGTGTCTCCATACCCAGCCAGTGTACTAAGCACACTGTGAGTAGTGGTCCCCTGTTGTCACCCAGGGCTCATGTGAGGTCTGGAGCGGATCATAAAGGTCACGTCTCTGTGTCCCCAGGCTGGGTGAGCCTTCCTTCTGCCGTGCTTTGTGTCATCAGCATGCCAGCCTAATTGTCTCCCCCTATCCGCAGGATTGGTTCCAGAGCCCCTGATAGCAAAAGCCATAGATGCTCAATTCCCTTATACAAGTGGTGTGATGCCTACCTGTAGCCCACACAGCCTTTTGTGCTCTGTAAGCCATTTCTACCTTGCTTATAACACCTGAGGTGAACAAAATCCTGGGTGATGGCGGCTGTGCTGTATCCATTGGACAATAATGGCAAGAAGAGGTCTGTAGCTGCTCAGTACAGATCCAGTGTTTCCCCAATATTTCCTGTCTGTGTTTGGGGGGGGTGGTTGTCTCAGCAACTAAATCACCCATGGACTGAGGTGGCCAATGTTCTAGGTCTTTAGGCTGCATAAAGACAGTCCTATGCTTGGTAATTTGACCTGAGATATCATAAAACAGTCCCCTTACCCCCTATCATTCCTTCCCACTCAGAGTTTTGGCTTAAGCAGATAATCACATAGCTAAACACCTGGGAGTGACCCCCTTTGGGACAGGTACTGTCCTTGATGTTGTGAGTGACAGGGATGACCAAAGTTTGGCTCTTGTATGTAAGCTTGCAGTCTAGCAGGACATCGCAGATGTCTTTCCAACATAACTGTCCTTACAGAAGGCCAGAGATGTCACATTTCTCAGTCCAAGAGAAGAATGTTACCGGTTAGAGAAAGCTCCCAGGTCTTCATGAGTGGGATGGCACTTTAGCTAGGTTTTCGGTTTTTATGAGACAGATTTGGGCTTATAAAATTGTGTGTGTGTGTGTGTGTGTGTGTGTGTGTGTGTATGAGAGGAAAGCAAACACACACACACACACACACACACACACACACACACACACACACACGACATGTCTATTTAAGTGCTTGCGGATGAGGAAAATAGAAAAACTCTAGGTGCTTCCAGAAAACAAACCCTCAGTCTAGGCAAAGGAGCCTCTGTAGCAGAGACCCCATCTTTGTGCCCAGTTTCACTCTCATACAAACCAAGTCCCGGTGCAGTGTCCTCCACAGCACTGTGGGGTAGGGAATTGGGACTCCAGCACCCCACTGTTCTCCTCCCTTCCCTCTAGGACACATGCTTCTGCCTCCACACCCCATGCTGTCCCCTCCTTTCTGTAACAAAGCTTATCTTTGGGAAGCGATGGAAGCCTCTCCATTTGTGCGTGATGTTGGGCCCTGGGCCACCTGCTGCCAGTTAGTCAGTCTGATTACAGGACTGATTTCACTTCCAGGGAAACTGAGAGGAGGGTTGGGTACCAAATTGAGGTCCTCTTGTGCCCCGTAGCTTCTTCGGGCTTTAGGAATGGATGACAGGAGATCCTGCTGTTACCCTCATTTGGGGTACACACCACACCCACGTGCACACAGCCAACTGTTTTTCTAGAGGCAAAGCCCCAACTCCTGTCCCCTGAGCGGCAGGTTTTGTTTCTCATTACTGTAATTAATGGAGTAAATAAATATAGCAGGGTGTCTGCCTGGCATAATAACTTGTTTTCATTTCTTCCTTTTGCTCCAGCTTGAATCCCTGTGATTCCCCCTTTAGGAAGGCAAATGACCTCCAAGGCCTAGGGTGCGGCCAGAGAGAAACATCACGTCTTCTCATTGCTCAGACCGGTTCTAAGCACAAGAGTAGGCACAGTAAGACCTTTTTGTTTCATAGCTTGAAAGCGGGGGAAAAAGATGCTAGTTGGCTTTGTTTTGTTTTTCACGGAGCCTAACCTCCATGGACAGAACATGGCCTAGATCCATTTAGAATGGTCTCAGGGACAAGTCCCAGTGAAGCAGACATTTGGAGAAAGCCTATGGGAAGGATTGGTGTGATCGGGCATTTAAAATGGCACCCCTAGAGCTGGTGAGGCAGCCTAGTGGGTAAAAGCACAGCCCTATGACTGGATTTCGATTCCTGGAGCGCATGTATGTGCACACGCATGCACATATCTGCAGAGGCCAGAGGTCTTCAGATCCACTGGAACTGGCTTTCCAGGCTATTGTGAGCCACCTCACAAGGGGCCTCAAAACTGAATTCGGGTCCTTTGGGAGAGCAGCGAGAGCTCTTAACCTCTGACCTCTCCAGACACTCTCCGCCTGCCACCTGCCCGTGGCAGTTCTTTGCATGTGGTTGTTGTAGACCTAGTATGTGTGCTCTGAGTGTGTGGTCATGGCAGACCTAGTGTGTGATCACTATAGCCCTTAGAATGGCCACCACCATCCTCTCACTTATCAGAGGGACTCACGATTGGCAGGAAGCTGCTTCGTTTTGTTATTGTTAGTTAAAAGCAAATCACCCACGACTCAGCCTAAGAGGTGACTGGATTCCATGAAAGGCTGTGCTTTCAGGGTGGGGACCACAGCTTAGTACTCATGTCGTAATATGTAAGAGGAACTTGGTTAAATCTTTAGTATTGAGAGGGAAGGAAAGAAGGAAGGAGGGAGGGAGGGAAATAGTTTGCCTTCACACACAGGAGCCTTGAGTCACGGTGTATCTGCTCTTGGCACCATAAACATTCACCTTCCCCGCCCCCACCTTTCTCTTCTTGGCAAGGGCAAGGCTCTCTCCCCTGAGATCCTTCACCCAGGGTCCCATGTGTGCTTTACCACCGTCCTTAGCCCCCTGTATTTTCTTATCAGAAGGTTTGTCTTACTGTGTCATTGTCTAGCACAAGGCAAATACAAACAAACATTCGTCGGATGAATGCATACACATTATTTATACGGAAAACATTCTGCATTTATAATAAATGCAACATTTGTTTCTGTTATGGAGTTACCGGGGATCAGATCGGAGATGAAGGAGCTATTTAAATTCCCGTGCTCATTTTCACAAATATGAAACCTGAAGCCGGGGAAGGGGATCGACTTACACAGGCAAGGATGTACACAGTGTATCCAGAATTAAAAACTGAAAACAAAGCCTCTGTAAAAACAAAAACAAAACCCTGCTTACCGCTCCTGTGCCATAGCTTAAAACATTTATCATTTAACTACATTAAAATATATATATTTCTATAGGAGTCCTTTGGGTATACAAAAACAGGAGTAATGTATCTCTCAGCATGTTTTCTATTGTTGTAACAGAATACCTGGGGCTAGGTAATTTATAAGGAAAATAGGTTTGTTTCAGCTCACATTCTGATCTGGAAGTCCAAGAGCGGAGTGCTACTTTCACTTAGTTTCTGTTAGGGGCCTCACGCTGCTTCGTCTCCTGAAGAAAGTGGAAGGCTGATGGGTTTGTGCAAGAGGGAGCACCATGTACAGGGGGAGAAGAGACAGCTGAATGCAAGGAGCTTGCTCCTTAATAACCTGGTCTCTCTGTGATTAGTCAGGTCCTGTGGGATACCAGAGTGAGAACTCACTCCTGTGGGAAAGGTATTAATCCTTCTTTAATGATCAAATCATCTCTTTTAAACATTGTATTTATTCTGGGGCCAGAGAAATGGCTCAGTAGGTAAGAAGGCTTGCTGCTCCTGCAAAGGACTCAAGTTCAGTTCCCAACACCTACTCAGGGTGGTTCACTGCATGTCCAGCTCCGGGCTATCTGATGCCCTCTGCTGGCTCCATGGGTACATGCACTCATGTGCACATGTACATTCATTTATTTTAGTCATCCCTTAAAGATCCTACTGCCTCTCAACATGACGACATTGGGAATTGCTATGCCTTTGTTGAAATGTCACGTGGCAGAAGTCTGGTCCACAGCCTGCAGAAATTATTAGTGCTAACAAGACCTTTAAGAAGTAGGGCTTAGAGGAAGGTCTTCCAGTTATAGGGAGTGAGCCCTCAGAAAAGATTTATTGATTTTCCTTTCTGTATTTTTCATGCCTGGGGACGAAGTAAATGAGTTTCCTCTGCTGCACACTCCCCAGCACAATGCACTGCTTCTCCGCAGTTCTGAACTGGTCAACAACAGAAAGTTCCAGAATTGTGGGCCAAAACAAACCTTTCCTCTTTGTAAACTGATTAGCTCAGCTCTTTGCTACAGTAACAGAAAACTGATCAACACAGAAAGTAAACCTCAACATGAGTTTTGTGGAAGACAAACCATATCTAAATCATGAAAGCATGCTCCCAGCATCGTATTATCATTGCTACTGTGACTAGTATTATTTTATCTCTTCCTCAACGAGTACCTTTGCTTCTTGGTGGAGATAAGGCTCAGAAATAGCCATGTCTCAGGCCTCAGGGAAAGCAGGTTACAAATACTCTCTATCAAACATTGGAGAAAAATGAGTTCGTTCATGGAAAAATGTATGTACAGAGATTTCCTTATGTATTTTCCCTTTGCTGAGTTTATAGCCCCCTTTATGAGCAGTGTGACATCAGCCTAACTGGAGTGTTCCAGTGCTTTGCCCTACAGGCCATCAGCTGGCCAGACACTTCACAGTCCTGGAAGTCAAATAATAGTGGAGACAATGGGACAACTCTGGGTCTCAGTCATGGTTTTTCTGCCCTGTCTGGAAACTGGAAAGAAGCCCCTCTCAAGGACTTCCAGCTCTGGTTTCTCCCTCTTACAAGCAGAACAGGTCAGAGTCAGCCAACAGCAGTTAGAATTAGCCCTCTCTTGAGAGTCTCTTGTCAAGGGCTTGTGTGTGTGTGTGTGTGTGTGTGTGTGTGTGGTTGTGTGTGTATGTGGTTGTGTGTGTGTGTCTGTGGTTGTGTTATGTGGTTGTGTGGTTGTGTGTGTGTGTATGTGTGTGTGTTTGTAGGAGGTGGGGTTGTTTTCATTTCCATCCCCGACACCCCAGCTCTGAACTTCAGATCTCAGAGATCAGAGACTGTGGCAGACTGAAAGTGGGGCAAAGATAGCTCCCCGCGTGGGTGAGAAATACGTCTGAATCACCCCACTTTGCCTCTCAAGTGACAGTGGAAAATACCGGTGGGAAGCAAGAGCCAAATATTACCCGAATCCAACAAAGATGACAGACCTGTCTGTCCTCCCAGCCCTACTCTGAGGCTTGTGGCAAGAGTATTTTCTAACATAATGGGAGAAGTTTATTTGTGATTTGTGCCAATTTGCTGTGACAAGGCTCTATCAGGTGCCCGCTGAGGGCACAGTGTATTGAGTGCTCTGACCCAAGAGAATCAGAAGTCTTGACCCTCGCTCTCAGTGAACTTACCTACGCACACAATGGCCTTGTTGTTTGCTTTCTGACAGCCTGGACCTCAGTCTACTCTGGGCATCACAGCTCTCTACAGTGCTAAGGTCACAGGGCAATGATGGCTTCCACATAACAGGATAAACTTCTCCCATCACTTTGGGGGAAACTCTTGCCACAAGCTCAGAGTAGGGCTGGGTGGACAGACAGGTCTGCCATCGGGGATGGATTCCGGTAAAACGGCATGCAAGAATGTCACTATCCCACAGACTGGTGAGTGGGGGAGCTGCTATGGGGAGCAGAGAAGAGGACTAGAGCAGACTTCTCAGAGGACGTCAGGACAGGAAGAATTAGTGAGACAGCAGTATGACATGGGAGTCACAAGTACAGCTACTGTAGCAGGTGACTGACAATAATGTAAAAGATGGACTCAAGAGTCATGAGAACAAAGTTCTGGAGGATCAGAAACTCCGGCTGTCTCTTAGACGTCCTGAACAGATCCACAAACAACTGGAGAACTCTAACCGAACAAGACAACTCCTGTATGGTGCTGGCGGGAGTGCAAATAAGTGTAACTGCTTTATAAACACAGTAGCACTTCCTAGAGCTAACAGCATGGCTACGCGTTGAGATGGCCTTCCGACTCCTAGGCAGATACCTGCTCAGCAGAAACTGGCTTCACATATGCTAGGCAGGTGCTCACACCACTGAGCTACAGTCCCAGACCTCTTTGTATTTTTTTTTTTTTTTTGACACAATGTCTCACTATGTTGCCCAGGCTGGTTCTGAACTTGCTCTGTAGCCCAGGCAGGTCCTGAAGTTGTGACCCTTTGCTTTAGTCTCTTGAGTAGCTGGGATTACCTGCCTTCATTACAAGGCCTTAGTAGACAGAAAGTGTGTGTGTGTGTGTGTGCGCGCGCGCGCGCGTGTGTGTGTGTGCAGGTCAGAAGACCACTACATGGAGTCACTTCTTTTTTTCCACCTTTACATGGGCTCCAGGGATTGAATTCCAGTCTCCAGGCTTGCACAGCAATCTCCTTCTCTCCATCTTACCAGCCCCCAAAGAAGTTATTATTATTAAATATATTTTGTTTTCTCCTGGTTATGTCTCTGTGCATTACTGGGTAACTCAGGGTTCTATGACTACAGTGAAACACCATGACCAAAAAGCAAGCTGGGGAAGAAATGGTTCATTTGGTTTACACATCCATATCGCTGATCATCACCAAAAGAAGTCAGGACAGAAACTCAAACAGGGCAGGAACCTGGAGACAGGAGCTGATGCAGAGATCATCGAGGGGTGTTGCTTACTGGCTTATTCCTCAATGGCTTGCTCAGCTTACATTTTTTTAGAACCTGGGACCACCACTCACAATGGGCTGGGCCCTCCCCCATCAATCACTAATCTAAAAAAAAGAGCCCGACAGGCTTTCCTACAGCCCAATCTTAGGGATGCATTTTAAAATTGGGGTTCCCTCCCCTCAGATTGACTTTAACTTGTATTAAGTTGACATAAAACAACCCAAAACCTCAGCTCTGATTTGCTCCTAAGGCCCCACCTGCCTGCCTGCCAGGCTTTGACCAAACAGAGAACATGGAAGGGGACATGGAAGGGGGTTACTGTATCTGACCTAGTGGGAGAGGGGTACAGTGGTCAACTACAGGTGACAGGGCGTCACCTGTGCTCTTACCTAGGGGGAGGAAGTCTAGTGGCTCTGGAGAGGTGTGGACAGGACCAGCACAGCACACCTGACACCTGTACTTCCTGAGGAGGCTATTCTCTTGCTGCATTATTTTGAATGTCCTGCGACATGTGGCCAAGGCATTGAACTCATCTTCATGCAAAAGCTATTTCTATATTCCAAAGGGAAGAAAACCAGAGAGCCCTTCACCCCTGGGCTTCCACCAGCTTCCTGCCCACCTCACGGTAGATTCCAGGAAACCTAGAATAAAACCATGCTGGAAAGAGTTGTGATGCCATCCCTGATAGCTTAGGATCCTCGTTTGGCTCAGGGTCACCACGGAAAGAGAAGAGGAGAAGAAGGAAAAATACTGGCTGAATGCTGACTTCAGGCTTTGTACTTGAGGCTTTTTATCTGACACTCTGCCCATTATTTGGCAGCCATATGTTGACTGTCTATTGGGGCCTGGCCACTGGAGATGCTATGGCAAACAAACCAACCAGGCCCTGCCTCTGTGGAGCACACAGCACAGTAGGAGAACAGCTACTAAGCATATGTTAATAAAAGGGATTAAATAAAGGAATCTATAGTGATGGCTTGGGAGAAAGACAGGAAGGATGTCAGAGAGCATGTCACCAGCTGCCTTAAACTAGTTCAGAATGCTGAAGGAAGCTCTGTAGGGGAGAGGGTGTGTAGTGGAAGTTCTGATTTCTTTTTTTTTTTTAACCGAGTTATGTTATATAAACATGCTTTTGTTTTAATCCCAAGTATAGGATACAGGCTGCTTCAGTTTGTCCACAGCCAATAACAGGCTAGTGCAGGGCGTAGTCTTTGCCAGCTGGAGACAGTTTAGTTCTGAGGACTCAGAGAGGGTATAAGTATGAGAGCCCAGAGAGAGAGAGAGAGAGAGAGAGAGAGAGAGAGAGAGAGAGAGAGAGAGAGAGAGTGGGGCCTTAGAGGGCTTTGAGAAGAGAGATGGAGGAGAAGGAGGAGGAGGAGGAGGAGGAGCAGGAGAAGGAGGAGGTGGAGAAACACTGCTTGTTTGTCCTGCTGTGTTTCCTAATTACTGTTGCTGGACTGATGCATATCCTGACGACTGAGATTGGTATTTACTTTCCCAAAGAACCCAGTGACCCTAACCAGCTGGACCTAAATCTAAAGAGGTCTATGCCTCCTTTCTCTTCTAACCTTCTTCCTCTCCTACCTAGGGTTGGGGGGTTGGAAGGGAGGTCCAGGCATTAGGGAATCTCCAAATACAGCAGGGGGTTAAAACAGTGCCTACAGGGGTGTGAATTCAAGCTGGAATTTGAAGGCTGAGCAGAGGTACTGGGTGAAGGACATGGGAGAGGCCATTCCAGGCAGTGAGGGAAGAGTACACACCGAGGCCTGGAGGCCAGAAGGACATGGTTCTGGGTGCCTGAAGACTGTGAAAGAATAGATGGAGAACAGGCCAAGAGCCAGCCAGGGATGCTGTCAGCACCCAGATCCCAGAGGGCCTTGCAAGTGACAGAAGGAACTTAGAAATATGTCATAAGAGCGTTACGTAGCTGATGAAAGACTTTGAACAGGATGATGCTTTGCAAATAGTTGTGGATTTACACAGACTTCTTCAGTGAGGAGAGAGGACAATATGTCGTAAGCCAGGTGTCTCAGTTACTTGTTTTACTGCTGTAATCAAATACCCTGACAAAAGCAACTTAAGGGAGAAAGGGCCTATTTTGGCTCAGAGTTCCAGAAAGATACAGAATGCAAGATTTGATGATAAAAGCATGTGTGTAGCAAATGGACTGATCATGAATGATGGTCAGGTTGTGACCTGTGCTATCAAAAGAGTGACGATGTCAATATTGTCGAGGCTACACATGGATGGCATGGAGAATAAAAAATAGGAGATTTGCCCAGAGGATGATCACCTCTGCTTTTGTACTGTACTCAGAGCCTCGAAAAAGCCTTTCTTCTGCAAATAAGAAAATGGCGATCAAGAGTAGTCAAGAAACCCGGCTTAGGTCGCATCGTGTTTTGTTAGAACCTTGGCAGAAAGGCACTTTTCTGTTCAGAAATTCATGTCTGCCATGCATTAATCACATCATAAGGGATAGGTCAATCTCAAATACGTCATCTCATTTTAGGCTTTAGACGCAAGGCTCTATGAGGTAGAATGAGCAGCTACCTCTTTTAGAGATAAAGCTGTTGAGGTCATGACTTTGACTGTGTGTCTTAATGCTACAGCTAGTGTGAATAGGGTTGGGACTTGGGGCTGTACGGCTCTCATTTGCACTCTTCTACCAGCCCTCGCTGTTGAGTTTCAAAACACCAGAGACAGATAAATTGCTCGGCTGGTTATCACTGGACAATTTGCATGACCTCTCTGATCCTCAACTGCTTCACTTATAAAATAAAGGAAATGATACCCATGCCAAGGGGTTGCAGGGCTCCATGAGCAGCTGTTTATTGAGCTGTTTTAACACAGCGATCAGCTGAAAGCCTGCACTTGGGTCTCACTAGATAGGAGACTGCTGCTGACTGATCACTTCTCCACCCAAGCACCCTATTCCCTCGAGAAAAATCAGCAACTCCCAAAGCTGGGACAGACCTGGAGAATTGCAGACCAACTTCTCCCCAAAGAGCCCTGCCATCCTTAAGCACATTCCACAGAGACTTCCAGCAGTTCTCCTGTTTTACCCACAGTGCTACAGCTAACCCTGGAGTCCTGGCCACTGTCTCCCCCCGCAGTCCTAACCCCACCCAGGAACAGATCTCATTTCCTTACACCTGAAACACCACAGTGACTTTCAATTTTTCACTGATCTCCCAAGTGTTTGCCCAGCCTACACAACAAAGTCAAGGCCAGTTATCTTAGCATATCCTGCTCTTTTGGGATTTCCTCTTTCAGATTTACCTGTTAGCGCTGTCTATCAGGCCTTCCCTCTAACCAAATAGTCAACATGTGATACTTACAACCCTCTGTACTATACTGCATATCATGTGGTTCTTTCCTCACATATGCGCCCCCCGCCCTGCCGGCCTCTCTCTATGCTCAGAAGAAGTTGGAGCTGGAGTTCCACCTGACATGGGTGTTGGAAAATGCCAGTGCACTGATTAAGAGCAGTATGCCCTCTTAACCTCTGAGTCATCTCTTCAGCCCCAGGAGAGTTGCTCTTGACCATGGATCTAGCAGCCTTACCATATGCCATTTCTTCTCTTTCTATAAACTTTTATAGGTTTATAGTATAAAGTTATAAACTTTACAATACAAAGCCAAGACTTTTCAGCTTCTCCCTTAAAAAGATTTCAGGATGTTCTTTGTCACAATCAAGTTACCAGCATAACCATCTTCCTAGTTTGAAGTTATTACTGAGTAAGGTAGAGGTCACTGGAATACTGCAGCACTGGGATCCTGTGACAGTATGCTTGCTGAGCAAGGTGGGAGCAGAGCAGTGGAAAGATAATGTATCTAGCCTGCATGCATTGTAGATTCATATCTGCAGATCAGGGTGGAGCTGGGAGACATGCGATTTCCATTGTGCCGCTCAGGATCATGCACAATTAAAACTTAGAAATTATTCACTTCTGAAAGTTTCCATTTGCTGCGTTCAGACCATGAATGACCACAGGTAGCTGAGATAGAAAGCAATATTACAGGTACAGTAGAGAGAGTAGTTGCTACATGAGAATTCTGCCCTCAAACTGTGATATCCTCCCCATAGCCTCGGGAATCCGGGTCCCTTCCAGTGAATTTGTAGTTCACAAGCTTCTAGAACAGCACAGTTTGGACTGAAGGAAATTGTCTATTTTCTTGCCATCTCATCTTCTTCACTGAGCTTCTGGAAGGCCGAGCACCAGTCCCATTTATTTAGAAGCCTTTCATCTTATGCTGCTTTGCTATGTCAGCCTTACAGAGCGAATGCAGAGGGTAACAGGAGATGAGCTGGAAGTTGAAGGACAGCCTCCTGAATTGGCATTTGCCATGCTACAAAAGGCATCTGGTTGCTCTGGGCAGGCATGGTGAACCAGCTTGGTGGGAAGTCTGTTTCCACCAACAGTGGGCAACTAGAGGGGTGCTGGCCATGGTGCTGATGGGACCGCAGAGGGATGCTGAAGGTAGCTGCTGGGCTGCATGGAGGACAGTGAGTCAAAGAAAACCACCCAGAATCCTAAGTGTAGGTCTTGTGTTTTCTCCTTCCTTCCCTATTTTTTTTCTCCTCACCTCTGTTCTTTTGTTCCTCTTCTGGGATCATCAAGATGCTGTAGATCTTGGGACCCAGCCCCACCCACCTGCCATACCACGGCTTCCGGTGACCAAGTGTCCATGTTGAGACATTGACTCTCAGGAGGCACACAAGACCTGCGCTTTCTCTCCTCTCCTCATTCCTTCTTGGGATCCCCTCTCAACCACTCTTCTTTTCTGGCCAGTTTTCACTTGCTTTTCTCATGAAACAAAAAGAAGAAGAAGGAGGAGGAGGAGGAGGCTGAAGGGCTGAAAAGAAAACCCTTGTCTCTGCTTTATCATGTACACGATGCAATTAATAGAGGAGGTGTGGGTCTGTTTCCATACACCTGTCCCCTCTTTCTGTACCCCCCCTTTTCCTGGAGATCAGGAAAATCTGACTGTCCAAGAGTTTTTCTCATTGAAAAATAACCTTTCCTAAGAGGCATGGAGAAAGTCTCAAATTTAAGAAGGGTGGTATTTGAATGGTGAAGTTGAGGAGGCTCTGGAAGCAGTTGTAAGCCTGAGCCTCAATGCTTCATTTATGAGGAGAGCAGAGGCTCATCCTCTCTTAGGTCCTCGGCTTCTTCCTTGGTGCTGGAGTTGGGGTTCTGGGAATCATGTTATGGGGGTGTTTTGGGATCTGGGGTGCATGCAGAAGGTAGAGGTGCTTGTAACAAGCAGCCTTTGGCGTGACTCTGTTGTCAGATTCTCTGCAGCCGAGAGGCTCACATGCTGTAAGGCTGTCCTGCAAACAGGAAAAGATGAGCTTTAGGTGATGAGCAGGCCTGAGTGGACAGCTGCAGACTCACAGCTGCTCACATCTGGAAGCAATCTCAGGAGTCATTTGGGGGAACACCCATATTTTACAAATGTGATAAATAAAGCCCAGATTTCAGAGCCATCATGGCCAAGATGGAAAAGCTCCTTACATGACCAATGGATCCTGGTCCCCAATTATGTCCAGGCTACTATCTTTCTTTTTAGGAGTATTTGATTTTTTTAAAAAAATATTTATTTATTTATTTATACAATATTCTGCCTAAATGTGTGCCTTCACACTAGACAAGGGCACCAGATCTCATTGTAGATGGTTGTGAGTCACCACGTGGTTGTTGGAAATTGAGTTAGGGACCTTTGAAAGAACTGACAGTGCTCTTAACCTCAGAGCCAACTCTCCAGCCTGGATTTTTTGATTTTAATTAACAAACCTGGCACAAGAGAACTTGAGTTCAAATCTTGGTTGTGTCCTTAGCTGATTTTCCACCTGCAACAATCCATTCGGGCTCCCGTGGACCCTGTGTTTACACACTCACATCATGGGTCATCATTCTGGATAGCAGAGGTGCTAAGCACATGGAGCTGTCTAGAAACACTGTATGAGCATGGCTGAACCATCCTTTCCTTCTGGGAAGAAACTGGCCTCAACAATGAGGAGAAGCAGCGTGTTCTAGGAGAGGAGAAGGTACTAGCTGTCATCCTCTGTGCTCCAGAGGCATTTGTGTCCTTAGGAAGCTGGTGTTTCCTCGTGGCCCTCACCCCAGATCTGCCAGAGGTTGTGGTTGTTCTGTGGCCTGAGGTTGGGTCAGTTACCTCTCTCTCTCTCTCTCTGTCTCTGTCTGCCTGTCTGTCTGTCTTTCTGTCTGTCTCCTTTTGTCTCTGTCTCTCTCTCTCTCTGTGTGTGTGTGTTTTGATAATAAGATTAAGTCTGCTGGAGAAGCCTTGTGTCTCTGTCTTGATAACCCAACTCACTTCATGTTCACATGATTCGGCACACCTGGCATCTGGAGGGGCTGAGGACAGGCTTTGGGGACCCATCACCAGCCTCTTGAGAAGAGAGGCTACCAGGTGAGCCAGGTTCTGCACACAGGTACTCACCATGAGTGAGTCCTCATGATACCCTGGGGCTCAGTTGCATCGGCTCCACTTTGTAGATGAGGAAGCAGAGACCCAGGCAATTTCATCATTGGGTTGGACCACAGGACATCTAAACTGACGTGCAGGCTTTTCCTGTGGCTTGGGGTCTACCGTCTTTCCATCCTTTCTGCCCACCTGTGCTGTAGCTGTTCCCTGTACTACATGTCCTTGCTGCTTCTATTCCTCTTCCTGAGTAGATGCTTCATTCTCTCCAGGTGTACAGGTATCTTTTTTTCCCATGAGTGTTGGCTCATAGGGGTAGACCCACTGGAGCCCTGAGTGTCCAACTGCTTCACACTGTCACAAGGAATTCTAGAATTGGGACGCATCCATGACTCGCTCAGCATTCAGGGACAGAAATCTGAGCTTACTTGGATAAAACACTGACATTACTTTGTCCCATTATATCCAGGTAGTATGCTGGGTGGATTTTCCCCCATATTCATTTGACAACACTATTAAAATAAAAATTGTTATTGTCTTCATTATCCAGATAAGAATGCTAAGGCTCAGAGAGGTGACGAGGTCATTAAAAGTGATGGAGCAGGTGGGGTCTGAATCTTTAGTCTGTGTAATTTGGTTTCTAAAATCAGAATTCTCATATGCCTTTAGACTCACAGCTCTCTCACATTTACTCAGCTGGATGTTGCCTTAGTTTCTTCTGAATAATTAATTCTGAAACACCGAAAGGCGCTGAACCCAAGGAAAGATGTTCGGAAAAGGCACATTTTTATTCTGCCACCTTTAGTGGCCTGTATTTCCACAGGAGTCATTTTGACTCCTGGGCCCCAAAGAGCCCTTTGTCACACCAGGCAGGAGCAATTCACAACAGGCAAGCTAGAACAGTAGTATTTATTATGCAATTCCTGTGGACTAGATAACCTGCTGGGTATTTCCCCACAGACAATATCATTTGGTCCTCACACTAGTCTCTTGACAGGAAAATAGAGGTCGGGGAAGGCAGATAGTCATACAGGGTCTTTGTGTGAACAGACAGTAGAGCCAGGGTCGAAGAAGAAGCAAGCACCTCCTTTGGACAGCCAGTTCTAACTTCGCCTACGCATAGAGACCATCTGTGGAGTTTCAGGAGAATATGTGGGCCATCTGAATGGGGGTTCTGGGGTCTCAGAGCATACATAGCACAGAGGTGCTTTCAAAGCCCAGGTGGGGCTGGGGCATGTCTCAGTTGGAAGAGCACTTGCTTTCCTTGCAAGCATGAGGACCTGACTTCCATCCGCTGGACCCAAGTTAAAGATTTTTTAAAAGCACCATGAATCCCTAAAACATCCTAGTGTACTCAGTGCCGGGCCACTGAGATAGGAAGATAGATCCTTGGCTCTCCGGAACCAGCTCATCTAGCCAAAGTAATGAACCTTAGGCCAGTGAGAGATCTTGTCCCATACAAACATTGTGGAAAACAACTAAGGAACCACACTGAACTCCATCTCTGGCATCCACATTCACAGGACACCCCCCCCCCCCAGATATGAACACTTCTAAAAACTAAAGCCCATCATGTGTTCCTGGCATGCGATGAGGTATAAAATTGCCTGTGTGCCGGCAGACAGTCTTTATCGTCCCACGGCAGTGCCCTGTGGCTAAGTGGTAGTCTCTTTGTGTAAGCCCTTGGTGACCTGAAGTCCACCTTGCCCCTGACTCCCTCCTTAGTGTGAGGGAGACAAATTTCACAGTAGTTTCCCATGGAAGCTGTCAGAAGAAACACAATGCAAGATGCACACATGTTTCCACATCTTCCAGTCACCTTACATTTTAGAGAGTAGGAAGGGACAGATGAAATTAATTTTCAAGATGTATCTAACCCAATATAGATAAAGTATCATTCACTGTGCAGTAAATGTAAGTGTAATTCATGAGGTGCTTCTGGCATTTTGTTTTATTCTTCTGTTGTGTCTTTGGAATATGGTATACCCTTTACACTCACAGAGCATCCATCAGTTTGGGCCAGTCACATTGCAAGTGCTTAGTGGCCACACAGAGCTGCTGGCTGTAAGGTTGAACAGTTCTGGTTGAGTCACATGCTCAAGCCATTTCTCCTCCCAAAGCTTCATCGTGGTACAGGAATTGTAACACAATGCCCAGGAGATATTTTTCTCCTGTTGAATTGTTGTGGCCTTCTAGATATCAATCTATATTATTATCTATATATTCTCTGTTTAATCACCAATGATTAATCTTTGGGGCTGGAGAGATGGCTCAGAGGTTAAGGTGTTTGCCATGAAAACACAAAGATCTGAGTTTCATCTCCAGTACCCATGTAAAAGCAGGGTACTGCAGGGTGCCTGCAATCCCTGGACCAAGAGGTAGAGACAGGAGGGTCCCTGGGGTTTGTTGGCTAGCCATCCTAGCCAATCTGAAAACTCCAGGTTCAGTGATGGATCCTATCTCAAAATGTAAGATGGAGAGCAATTGATACCCAGCACTGATCTCTGGCCCCCACATCCATGTGCACCCATGCGTGCACACACACACATAGGCACACAGACACACACTCAAGTCAGTATTCATTTTCTCAAATTCCTATTGCCTCCTCATGAGGAGATAGATTGTAAAGAAGTTTTAGGAGCCTGCCTTTCTGGGGTGCTGGAAAGCTACTCCTCCAGCATTTGCTTATTTGTTTTTAAGATGAAAAATGTCTTGAAGAAACAATTTGATGATAAGGATTAGGAGAAATAAGAAACTATTCATTTCTTTGAAACAGGTAATTTTCTAAGCAAACAGTCTTAACTGTGGAGAAGGCTTCATGCCCCAGAGATGCTTATCAGGGTCTTATTTCTGCTATGAAATAATTGGACACAACTCAGACAGACATTCTGGGTTCATGCAGCAATTACAGGAGTTGAGCCCAGTCAAGGGAGTGGGGGAAATCACACTGTGGGTTAAAAGAATAACAGAGTCACCGGGCAGGGGACTTTTTGTATTAAAATGTGAAAGGGAAGAAAGTAGAATCAAATTTGTGTGTGCAGAATTATAACCAGATGAAAATACCTCAGTACAACAAAATGACAGCAAGAAAATTCACAAAAAACTTTAAAGCATCATTGTTATTTTCTAGCGATAGCATTTCTTTCACAGTAAAATAAGCCTTATTCAAATAAACAAACAATGTTAAGGATAAAACATCATTAAGAAGCAATGAAAAAGTTTTGTATGTTGTTAGAAACATCACTTCACAATGCCCATAGGCTCTTGGAGGTGGGGAGCCGAGGGGGATTGTGGGTAGGAAGGCCCACTCCTACCAGGGGCAGATTTGCATTTTTATATGCTGAGGCTTCCTTTCTGACAATTTTGAGAGTCCTTTCCTAGAGCCTCGGGATGCCAATGTTCCATACACAAAAGGCGGATTTGTGAGGAAGACCCGTCTTCATTGGTGTTGGCACAACAAACTCTTTCTTCAGCCTGGAGTTGCAAAATACAGGCATTCAATGTCCCCAGGAAGGAGCTGGACAAGGACACTGCTCAGTTGCTCTAAGTCTAAAATTAAGTATCTCACTAGCATAATTATGTCCCGATCCCCTTGGCACGAGGACCCTTGTTTCAGGGTTTGAAACTAAGTTGAAACCTTAAGGACTTCCAGAGCCTATGGATTCTAAAAGGAGGATTTGTAACTCTTCTCCTAAAGTAGGCGCAGAGGGTGGAGCATCAGCTGAGGCACTTTATGGGAGAGGTGCTAATGTACCTATTTCATAGATGCTACAACTGAGGCTCAGAAGTGAAGAAAGACACTAAAGGAGTAAAAGGCAACTGTGGGGTTGAAACTTGGGTCTTCTTGCCTCCAAAGCTCATGCACTTGCCAGTTTGCCTCTTCTGTGGGGGGGGGGGGGTACAGATATGAAGTCATCCTGGAAGACAGAATCAGACTGTTGAATTCGCTTCCAGTTCTGACCCGTGATCACAGCCATACAATATGCCCCAAATAGACCCCACTGGTCAGCTTAACCAAAGGGGATTTTCACATAAAGAGAATGCTTAGATCTCATCAGAAAGGCAAGGTGGCCAGTGCCATGCAGAAGGGGTATTTAGAATGCAAGCAACAGCTTCTCTTCTCAAGAAGAGTACCCCAACGCAAGCTCATGGTGGCTCATGTGTCATCCTCTCTGACAAGGACCCACAAAGGGTCCTGTGTATTCAGCAGGTGATGGGGGTTGCCTTGCTGGGGCAAGTGAGAGACTAATGGCGCTCTCGGCGGAAGATGGAAGGGGAAGGCAGGCAAGCTTCAAACGCACGCACGAGCTGTCAGCATGATTCACAGAGTAATTACGGGATAATGCAGTGTAAACTATTAGGAGACAATAATAAGTCAGGATTGACTCATTGCTTGGAGAACTTGGGGCTGACGAGCCTACCTATTATTCGCCAGTCCCTAAAGTCTGCAAACTAGTGTAATGTGAGCCAAGCTTGGCAGCTGGATTCAAAGGAGATAGGTCTATTATCCCCCTTTTACATTAAACTGTGAGAACCCGCTGATGGGAAAATATAAATGCAAGCAGTTAGGCTAATATCAGTACTAACATCCAGGTAAAATGATAATTGCCAGACACCTAAAATCTCCAGAAATGAGATGCATTTAAACTACTAAAAGCCGAAACACAAAACCCATGGTGAAATGACCGGGGCTACACCATCCTAACTGTAGGACACCAACCTGATAGCAGCAATAGAGGCCAAGAGGGCTGGAGTGCCTCCTGTGGGCGGAGCATCAACACAGGATCCATTTGAGCTAAGTCTTCATAAGACAGTGGCAGGGACGCCTCCACCTGCTGCTGGATGAAAAAGGCTGTGGCTTACAGTCTGAGCAGCTCAGGCTATCATAGAGAGAAGTGTGGATGGCAAGTTTCAAAGCCCTGTGATGGGCTTCAGAGCCTGGGCATTTTCTAGCGCTTCAGGATAGATCTTCAGACATTTGAGAGAAGTTGGAGAATGCATAATGTCCAGGAGAGCCTGGACTTCTGAGGGACCATGAAGGACAAAGGATGCTTTCCCTATGGTTGTCACCACAGAGGACAGGCAAGTAGCAGAATCAGGTCCAGGTAGAGGTGCTACGGAAGTTGAGATCACATCTCCCAGTGCGCACCAAAGTGAGGATGCCCGGTCACTTACCTTACGGACACAAAGATGAGTGAGACTCAGCTCCCAGGGAACTCAGAGTTTATCCACTCGCTCTCAACCCCGATACACAGGGGCTACACATAAATTAGAGATGTGCACAATAGAGGGATGCTAAGTGACATCGTTTTCTTTGAATAAAGGTGACGTTTGAATGGTTATCACTGTCCAGGGATGATTGAAAAAAATCCCAGGCAGAGAACAGGAAGTGGGTAGAGAGAAAGAGTGGCCTTAGCTACAGAGGAACACAAGTGCTGGGAGCCCAGGGACCTTTGAAAGTAGATTATGCCACAGTTGGAAGAGACACAGGGATCAGAAGAGAATATAAGGCTATAGTGATAAACCGTGCATGATCTTGGTATAGGAGCAGTGGGGTCATGTGGCCCAGTCCTGATCATGGGAAAAGACATCCAGGGTCTGAAAAGAGTTGGTAGGCAGGGAACAAGACCCAAGGGAAGGATATGGAATACAGGCTGGAGGGGACTGGAAGTCATGAGAGAAAGAGAGAGAAAGCCAGAGTCAGAAGTCAAGGCTGAGATCCGCTGAACAGGATGGAGAAAATGTAGCAATAAATCTGCTGGATCAGTAGCCTAGATTCCCACAGGCAGGTATCAGACAAGCCCCAAGCCAGAGCCTCTTTCCCAAGGACTGCCCTGCAGCTCCTCTGGTAGCGGCCCACCCACGTCTTAGACTTATTCTCTATGCTTTCATCCTCTCCCAGTACAAATTTGCGGAAGAGAGGGAGATTCTTTTTCCTCTGTGCTGGCTGCTCATCACTCCATCCCACAGAGTATGGGCCTGGGTAGGAGCATCCTGGAGAGTCCTAGGCCTAGCTCAGCTTCCTGGGATGTTCTGTGCTGTTCCTTGGGCCATCCAGGCTCTCTGGGTGGTTTTAAACACAACACATAGCCTCTGTGTCCCTAGTGAATCACTGGTTCTGCTGAATCTTCTTCTGAGGAGGGAGAGGGGTCAAGCTAAGCCATACTGGAGCCTTGAACTGCTGACGAAGACCACAGATGCTGTCTTTATCTAAGGCAGTTTTTGAACATCATAGATTCCCTTTTAACATTAATTTTGATTTTGAAAAATTTTAATCGTATATACTCACTGTACACGGTACTGTGTGGAAAAAAATTAAGAAAGTACATATTGTCACTGCATGTGTTCCGCCAGCTCCCTCCCTTAGCATTTCTTCCCCAGCCTCCCATTAGATCTCCTTGTTTCCCTAGGCAGTTTCACTTATTGCTTCATGTCTTACATACACGCACGATTTTATGTGTCCCTACAAAATCTCAGAATCACAGATGAGAGAAAACATATGATGTTTGTCTTTCTGAGACTGCCTTAATTCATTGAATATGATCGTCTCCAGTGGCTCCCAGGCTTTATTTATTGACAAGGTCTGAAGTAGTCTAACTTAACCTTGATCTTACTATGCAGCTGAGGGTGGCCTTGAACTTCTGATCCTCCTTTCTCTGCCTCCTCAGTGTGCTCCACCATGGCCAGTTTTATGTCGTGCTGAGGAATATACCCAGGGCTCTGTTTATTCTAAGCAAGCACTTTATCAACCGTGCTCTAGCCCCAGTCACAGTTTTGATTTTTCTTTGAAAATGTATCCCATTAAAATGTTCTTCATCTTGGCTACCGAAAGTTTTTGGCATACTTAAATACTGCCCCTGAGACAGGTGCTCCCTCTTCTTCCCCACCTGGAAAGCTGTTGTTTAATGGGTACGGAGTGCTAGTTTGGGTTGAGAGGATGACAGGAGTGAGTGACTACTGCATGCCTGGGAGGCTGAGACCCAAGGCCGCGCACAGAGTGCCCTGAGTACCTCTCACAAATGGGAACAGAGAGGCCCAGAGAAGAAAATGACCTTCCTAAAGAGCAAACAGCGTTTTCCAGGGGCAGAGGTCCCCCGCCACCCCCACCATGTCTGTCTGCTTGTCTATCTCTGTCCCTGTCTCTGTCTCTGTCTCTATCTCTGTCTCCCTTTCTCCTTGTCTTCTCCATCCTTGACTCCCTGTCTCCCTCTATGTCCCTGCTCTCTCCACGCCTTGCCCCACCCTCCACTAGCGTCTAACTGATTCTCTAAAGCCAGGTCCATTTGATAAGACACAAGGTAACAGGGCTGCAGTTGACTGATACGGATGGGAACTGGGCAGTCAGATTTGTCACCGTGCTCCAGCACAGAGGAGCGGGGAAGGCTCTCAATCTGCACAAATGGCCTTGGTCTTGAGACAGAAATATTCCTAGAGCAGAGGGTGGTGATTCATCAGGCTGCCAGGACTGGATGGAAATATCCCCCGAGAGTTTCCAGCTTCCTTCCTTCTAATCTGGGCTCATGGCTACGTGTGCCTGAGATGCCATGCCTGCTCTTGGAGACCTGGTGGGAAAGTGGTCTGATGGAATGGGGGGTGGGGACACACACGAGTGTGAGCAGTGGTACTTTGCAATGTAGCATGAATGGGACTGTCCATTTGTCTAGGAGCTCTAAGCACAACCCCCAGCTCCATTGTTGGTTAGGTTTAACGATGGGCCGGAGGGTCAGGCCGTTTGGTAAAGCACTTAATTTGCATACACAAGGGCCTGATTTCCAGAACCATGTAAAAAAATGCTTATGACCACAGTACTGGGAAAGCAGGAACAGAAGGATCCCTGAGACTCTCAGCTCACTGGATAGCCTAATTGCTGTGCTCCAGGCCAGTAAGAGACCTTGTCTCAAAGAATGTGGACAATGTTCCTGAAGCCAAGGTTGTCCACCAGTCTCTACACACTACACACACACACACACACACACTACATGCACACACACACACACACACACACACATATATATATATATATGCATGTAGTGTGTATATATAATTTCAAAACAGATCAGAAATGCCTGCTGTTTCTGAATGCTGCCTGTGTGCTTTATACCAACCCACTCATGGGTCTCTCACCATGGCTCTATGTCGTACAAGTGTGGAAACTGAGGATCTCAGGAATACTGTTGCTCAAAGGCACGTAGCAGCTGATGGCTGAATCCAAACTAACCTTGACTGGTTTCGCTCCAAAGAGCTTGCTACACACACTTCCTCTAAGTCATGTGACCTGGGACAAATGTCCAAGAAGACTTTCCTGAGTCTCGTTCTTCTAACTTGGCCACAGAAGCGAGACATGCTCTGAGAACTCCTGTGAGGTGAAGACAAAGTCATGTGGTAAGCCCTCGTGGGGTGCCCTCTGCTCCTGGCACCACACAGAGTGACGAGAACAAAGATGAGATGTTCTGGAAAGCTGAGATGTTCTGGTGAAGAGAACCTTCTCTCAGACTCTCATGCAGTGTCTGGGTGAGAAAGAAGGCAGCATCCTGAGATATGCATGTGGCGGAAGTGGAGCCCAGGCGACAGGGGAAGAGGGCATGAGCAGGAGAATCTGTGATGGCTTCCCACAAGAACTGATGTCTGGGGGTGTAGTAGGAAGAAACAAGGGGAGAGGAATTCTGGGAAGATGTGACAGCATGCAAATTCCAGGGGTAAGAAGCAACAAGGCATTGTGTATGTGGGTGTGGCCACAGATGCATGGCGGAAACAGACTCAGTGGAAGGCAAAGCAAGGTTCTTGGGTGGCAGGGGAAAATATTTTAAATATTACAGTGGTGGAGAGATGGACTCAGCTGGTAGAATGCTTGCCTTGCAAGCATGGGGACCTGAATTCAGTCCCTAGAACCCATGTAAGAAAGTCAGACTTTGTGACAATTATGACCACAGTGCCAGGGCAGAAGCCAAACATATCCTGGGCTATAGCTAGCCAAAGCAAGCCTTAGGTCCAATGAGAGACACTGTCTTATAAAACAAGATAGAGAGGGATAAAGGGAGACACCCAGTGCTAACCTCTGGCCTTTACATGGGCATGCATGGGGAAGTGTACCTGCAGACAAATATGCACAACACACCTGTAGGCATGTGCACACACATGTATACACACACACACACACACACACACACTATGCTAAGTAGTTTACTTAGGAACCAGTCACAAAAAACGTTCAGTGTGATTCCATTTATGTGAAGCTTCTAAAGTCAGCAAATCCATAGAAACAGAACACAAATGGCAGTGCCAGGGGCTAGAAGGAGAGCTGTTGTTTAATGGGTACAGAGTGTTAGTTTGGGTTGATTAAAAGGTTCTGGAAATTGGTTATGTAACATGTGAATATATTTAGCACTACTCCACTGTGCACATAGAAATGGTCAAGATGGAAAATTTTATATTGTGGGCTTTTTCTCCTTCCCAAAACACTTTTGAAAAATTAAAAAAAGGAAAAAGCCTTTTCTCTAGTGGGGATAATAATAAAAGGTTAAGAGACTCTGGGCTAGGGCACAGCATTGGAGGATGGGCAAGGCTAGGCCCTAAAATATTTGAGCTCATTCTGATAGGCTGGAATTCTAGTGCTATGAGTTGTAGTCAGGAAGCTTTTTTCGGAAAGGTTCATGTGGTCTACTCAGTTCTCCGGCCTTGAAATACTTCAGTAAGGTGTTGTGGCTCCTGAGTGTAATCTCAGATCCTGTGAGAGACTAATACAGAAGAACCATTATGAATTTGAGGTTTGAGGCTAGCGTGGGCTAGAGTGTGACACTGTCCTGAAGTACCAGAGATGGAAAAACAAAACAAAACAAAACGCCCCAAACAACAAGCTAGAAACAGCCCTTGGCAGTGGGCACATGAGCAGAAAAGGGTGATTGCCAGTCAGACTTTACTTACAAAGACAAACACAGCTGTACTTTGACCCACGGACCACATCTTGCTGACTTCTCTGCTGTGTCCCTGGGCAAGTTATTCAGGGATCATTTATATCTTAAAAGGCCATTTGGCATCTGTGCAAATATTGGATGGGAGGAAGAAGTGAAGAGAAAAGGTTGACTTCAGTGTTGACCCCTGAGAAAATTAGAGGTACTTTCCTCCTATCAGGGCAGGGCTTGCTCTGCTTTCTCTGCCTCTTGACATCCCATGAAGGTAGGGACTGGACCTCTTGGACATGGGTTTAGCTGCAAGAAGAGACAGTGCCAAACTCGGCAGTGGTGACACTTGGGTAGGTACCTGATATTTTGCTGGAGGTCATTCATTAGCAAAGCCTTCCACCCTCTGCCACCTCCCACTCATCTCTGCATTTCAGAGCTTTGATTCATTAACTCCAACTGCTGCAATTGCAGGTAACATTCAGAGTTGCATTTTAAGCAGGCAAGGATGACTGCTTTAAAAGTGGCCCTCCTAAAAAAGGTTAATATTATAAATGCATCTTAAATGCCTAATATATAACCAAATGCCACAAATATGGAAATGTCAGCAACATTAAAAATCAGAGCAAGATTAAAAAAAAAAAAAACCCAAAAAACAAAACCAGGTCACCTTTGCTCTCTGTGTACTGTGCTTTATAGAGGTCTATGCTGCTAAATCAGTTGCTAGAGAGACTCTTTGCTCCCCTGGAGACCAGCAGGTCATGCCTGGAAGCTAGTGTGGGCCAGAAGGGGGAAAGGCCCTAAAGAACTGGGGAAAGATCATTGTCATGGGGTGGTCTCAATCTATTGGAGTCTCAGTATTTGGGTGTGCAAAGGAAAAGGCATTGTTAAACTATAATTCAAAAGAGAGAGCCGAGAGCCTTGTCTTAAAAGACATTTCAGGAGGTTGTATGATACTCCAGCTCCAGGGGATCTGATGCCCTCTTCTGGCCTCTATGGGCACCTGTACCCATTGACACAGACACATACAGAGATATGCATGCATATACATATTAAAATTTTTTTTAAATCCCTAAAGCAATTTTCAGAACAAGCATAGATTTCCTCAAGTTTGAGAAGTTCTGAGTCCTTCACGGTCATGCATTCTAGTGGTAATCAATGAATCCCGTGTATCAGAATTCCCATGGAGAGTTTGTTAAACCTCTAGAGTCTTGGGCGCCATTTCCCAGACTCTGAGCCCAGGCCAGGGCTCTGGGCCTGAAGGCAGGGCTGGGAATCTGTATGCATAATATATGTACACTCTTTCTCAGTCATTCTGATGAGGTTTGTCCATGACCACCCACGGGAAAACTCTAGGAAGGAGCGTGACCAACCAGGTCACTGTGGAGAGTGACTGGCACACTGAACCTGTTTTGGCCAATGTCATGCCCACTTGTTTACTTATTGCTTACAAACGTTTGTAGAGCTGAGTAATTATGACAGAGACCTCATGGCAAGATCACCATCATTTATTCGTCTTTATTATGTGCTTCTTCGTGTAAACAGTCTGCTGGGTCTGCTGGCCATGGTTTAGGTTATTATTTAGCATGTATTTGTTCCCACACTTTCTCCTGCGGTGAATAGAATATATTTCTCCGTGTCACTGATGATGAGATTAGCTGTGACTCTCACCTGGCGTGATGGGCTATTAGGGGACATAGTATGAGCTTGTACTGTGAAGCGGGGGGGGGGTCCTCTTGTTATTCTCTTAAGTCAGTGATAAAAAGCTTGTCTAGTCAGCCTGCCAGTCCAAGGAGAAGGAAACACACGGGGCAGCAGCTGACTTGTGATTTGTGAGTTCTTTTGAGTGCAGCCATGCTAGCAAAGGCCTCCTTAGACGGTTGATCCCAATCTGCCTGAGATTAAGAGCAAGTAGCCTGGTTGTTAGCGAGCCCCAGGGTTTTCAAGTTGCTCTTGTCGATCAGTGTCACTGTGACTTTTCCCTGGTATAGGGATGCAATCAATAATTAGTCACAGTTTCTGGTATGACCTGGGTTATGATGACCTTAGCTCCAGCCTAGCCATCTTCCTCCAAATGGGAGGTGTGTATTTGACCATGCACCTAGGTATGTAATAGAATTGCCTAATTCTTATCTCAAAGATGGGTACACGGTTCAGCAGAAGAAGGAGGGGTGGGGTTTAGTGGGTTTTGGGGAGAAACTGGAGAAGGTTCAAGGGAGCTGAGGGGCTAAGTTGAAGGTTGCCTTAGCTGCTGAAGCCCCCTTCTAGATACCCCGTCTTGTGATGAATGGTCCTCACCCACTGGATAAGCAGCAAGACAAATGTAAGTGGAGCGAAGCCACACCAAGAATAGTCACGTGGTCCTCACGTATTTTGATTCCATTGTAATGTTGCTTAGCACAAGAAAATGTGTTGTGAATAAACAAAGATCAGTCCTGCCACCATCAAGTGGCAGGTGACATTAACACAAGATGACCTTAAAATCTTTTGAGAGCCTTAACGATACCACTCACACTGTATAGAAAGAGAGGAAGCCCTCCCCGGAGCTGTTCCACACATGGAAGTTTCCGAAGCAAAGAGATCACTAGTGCTGTTCTCACTTTCTGCTGGGTATTTGAAGTGCAAGGTAGCTGTCATGGACAGGTGTGTGTGTGTGTACACGCACTGTATGTTGATGGGTACATTTGCATGTTGGCTGTATTGTATAGCTATACAGGTTTGTGCACCTGCTGCATCCCGAATGTGCCTGCGTGTAGGCATAGAGACGTATGTGTGTTTCTGTATGCACATGCTTCCTGATACTGTCAGGGCCCCTCCTCCTGCCCGCTTCCCACCTGAGAGCATAGCCATCCCTAGAGGAATGCAATGCCTGTCTTGCCCTCTACGGGCCAGTTAAGGCTACATTATAACCATGAGCGATCATACGTTTCTGCTCAATGCGCTTTACCAGAAAAGCCCTGGCTCTGTTTGGCGCCATGGAGGTGACACTTCTTGATGTGACTCTATGTGACCTCTTTTGAATATGGCAGAGAGTAGAGCCTTTGAGCAAAGCCCTGATCTCTTCCACAGCTCCTCTCCACACCTCATCAGTTGCAGGTTGAGCCTGTTTTGATGGGTGACTCCAGAGTACTGTATCAGAGGGGTTAAGGGGACAGCCAGGAGGGTGATGCAGGGCAAGGCTACAGGAATTGATCTAGACCAGCCTGAGATACTGTTCAGAGGGAGCAGAAACTCATCCGCCAGAGATCTCCTGACCAAACCGGTCGGCCAAGGCCAGTACTGAGAAGTAGCTCTCAGCAACAGGTCTGAGGAGGGAAAAGAGAGGCTGAGACCAGCCAGGGATCAGCAGTAAGAAATCTAAGTCAAGGTTGAGCTCTGTGTACGAACACTTGAGGGGCCCAAGGCTCCAGTGTTTCCTATGCAAATGGCTCAGGACTTTGTGGGTGGGTTTACACGCTCGGGAACAGACCATGCGGAGAGAAAGGGCCCTGAAGCATGGGATACTCCCTAACAGCACCCACTTTAGCAGCTCAGAGCAACAGAGTTCCAGTCCCCTCTTCCTAGACCTCTCCAGACCAACCCTACAGTTCTTGGCTGAGTCTGTTAGCTTCTTCAAAAGCCTGTTCGACTTCCCTGGATGTTTAGGATATTTTTTTTCCTGGATGTTAGCAGCCTAGAAGCCACTCCAGATGGCGCTTGTCCGGGACTACCTCTCATCGTGACTGAGTGTCGCACGTGTCCTGGTCTTATATCTCCAGCCACTCTGCCGGTTCCCTGGATGCAGGAGATGCTGCTTTGGTTTCTTCCCATGCTGCCCATTTGACGGGACTCAGACCAGCTCTCCTCTCCCTCAGATGTGGCTTCTCAGATTGTAAGGATTTCACACAAGAGAGATTCAGCGCAGGCTCTGCATTCTCCGATTTCAAAATGGCCCGTAGGCCCAGCTAGGCCCAATTCTGGAGCAAGTGTATCCTCATCACTATCGACTTCGCCTTCACATGTGCTCATCCAGATTTGGGCCCATCCCTTCTCTGTGGACAAAGTGTGGTGAAACCTCTGGGGGCTCCCAGGGGTCATGGTCCCTTTGTCTATACTTTCCTGCCTACACGGGGGTTGTCCTTTGCCTTTCTGAGTCTTACAGGTGGTCCCTGCTCTTCAGGGATTGGGTTATCCTATGCTTCTTCTTTGAAGACTCCCAAGGTTCCTCCATGATGTGTGTAGATGCCCTATGGGGCTTGTCCATGTCTCACGGAACACTTATTAGTATATCACAGTGTCAAACTTTGTTGGCATCGAGCCAGGTGTGGTGCCTCCTGTCTGCTAATCAAAGCATTTGGGAGGCTGAGGCAGAAGGCTCACCCTGGAGTTCTAAGGCCAACCTGAACCACACAGTGAATTTAGGACAGCCCAGACTACAAAGTGAGAACTCCTCTCAGATGACAAAGTTTTTGCTGACGTCGAATTTCCCCAGCTATATATTCAAACGTCCCTCCCAGATGGTCAGCTCCTCCAGAGTGGAGTCACATCTTAGTCTCCATCCCCCACACACCCCTCAAGCCCAATCTGGAGTGGGTTTTCCCTGAAACACTTGAACCAGCCTTGGCACCAGTTGCTAGAGAAGGGAGGACCTTCCATGAAGCAAGAGATGCTGGTGGGAGAGAAGAGCAGGAGCTGGCTGTGCGGTCCTCAGGGCATGTCACCGCTGGGCAGAGAGGATGCTCCTGCCAGTAGCACCCAGCTACCTAAAATAAAATGTTGGCAGTTACTGTGACCTGGTAGGCCAGTGGCATCAGGAAGGTATGTCTGGGACCATACACCCCTGGCATACAACTGTTGGAGGCAGATGCTAGTGGGGAAACAGTCCAGAACAACTGACTTAAAAGCCTTTTATCATCACTGCACAACCTGAGTCATGGGTTCAATCTCTCTGGGTCTCGGTTTGGGATGAGGGCTGAATGAGATGATAGACTAAAGCAAAGGCCACAGAGCTTCCCCAGACAGGACTATATCTTCCTGTGGCCTCTCCCTCCACTGAGCCCTGCTTACAAGGACTAACATGTCATTAACTGGTGACTTCAAGAATGCATTTATTTAAGTCTGATTGGTAGATATGGTTCTCTTTGTGGACAGATCTCATGTTTCATCACTACATTCATCTATACATTACCTTATTTGTGCCAACACATTTGTGGAATGAATGAATGAACGACCATGAATTATTGGTCTGAAGCATTCATGCTATGATACATAGCAAGACCTTGCTAACTTAGGATTAAAGACAGAAGTTTGAATCAGCAAACTGACATAACATTTTTTAAAAAGTAAAATGTAAAGAAACTTCATAAAGAACCTTCTAATTTAGAAAGCACTGAACTCCTGACTACCAGAGTGTTGGCTGCTAGAGGTCCTGCCTGGGAGGCTGTCTTGTACAGATAAGACTAATTTGTAATTAGTAAATGGCCATGTGCATTCAAATACAGCAAGGTTTGCAGGTTGTTAAAAAATTTTTTAAAAAGGCTTTGTTCTCCAGAGTGGACTAAACATCACCCCTGCAGTGTTGGAGATGAGCATTTTTTATAAAAATATTCTTTCACGTTTCTATCTACAGCTACTGAGTTCTTCTGGACCCCCAGGTACCATGCTAAGCATGGCATGGATTAAGGCAAGGCCTCTTGTTCACATGTGCTTTATGGTCTAGTGACGGGTGATGGCCAGCAAATAAGAAAACCATGGATGGAAAGTAAGGAACAGAGACTTTTTCTACAGGAGCATGTGCGCAGAACCCTGTTGCCTTGGCTACTTTTGGCAAGGCAGCCAGGTCACGAGGACAGCGATGCTCACAGAGAAGGAAGAAATGACCCAAAGGTCTCAAGGAGGAAAAGAAGCATATTCAGTCAAGTAGTGGACAGGGTCGGGGTGGGAGGGTGACGTGACTGGAGCTGGAGAAGGAAGGAAAGAACGAGTTGTGGTGGGTGTCACAATTTCTGGGTTTAAACTTTGCTCTCGATACAAAAGAAAATGTTAAGCAGGGACATGGCACGGTCTGATACCCATCTTTAACAGACATCCTTGTGTGGGGACCAGGATGGATAACAGACATCCTTGTGTGGGGATCAGGATGGATAACAGACATCTCTGGCTCTTGTGTGGGGACCAGGGATGGATAACAGACATCCTTGTGTGGGGACCAGGATGGATAACAGACATCCTTGTGTGGGGACCAGGGATGGATAACAGACATCTCTGGCTCTTGTGTGGGGACCAGGGATGGAAGGATGTAAGAACGGGAGCCAGAGAACACCCAATTAGCGTTTCCAGCTCTCTCCTCTGTCTACCCATTCCTGTTCCTTCTTCCTGGGTCAGGCCTCTACTCGCCTGCCTCATCATGTCCTGACATACATGGCCACCAGCCATCTCCTGGTGACATCCAACTCCTCGTGAGTGGTTTGTCAGCGCCTGCGCCTCATTTTCTCCAGTACTTCCTTCCCTGTCTACCACTTCAGCTACCCAGCTCCACGCCCACCACCCTCCATCCTATTGTAGCTGAAGACTGCTTCACCTCCAAAGATGCTTGACTTTAAGCCTCCACTCTACCAGCCCACTAAGAATGGGTAGCAGCGTCGCACACGGCACTCGACAGCAAGGTGGGAAGCATGGAGTCATCTTTGGCATTTTCTAATGTATTTCTGGAGTAGAATCAACTTAATTGATCAACTGGCTGCGGGGAGACGGCAGAGGCTTAAAAAGAGAAATCAAGGAGAACTCTCAGACATTTGGTTTAGCACAAAAAGCAGTTGTGACACTTCCTAAGATGGGAAAGAATGAAGCACACAAGGGGGCAGTTGCAGATTTTATCAGTGAAAATACGTATGCATATGAGTCCGTGTGTGTGTGTGTGTGTGTGTGTGTGTGTGTGTGTGTGTGTGTGTGCCTGCACATGAATTAGGAACAAAGTGAGTTTTATTTAGGTCGGGCATGCCTTTAATCCCAGTGCTAGGCAAAGGTAGGTGGATCTCGGTGAGCTCAAGGCTGGACTGGTTTACAGAGTAAATTCCAGGACAGCCAGGACTACGTAGACAAACCCTGACTTGGGAAAAAAAAAAAAAAAAAGGTTGTTCTGACCATAAGTTTGAGATTCCCATTAGACATCCAAGCAGAGACGTCAAGTCAGCCATTGCATATTTGCAACTTGAGCTCCGAGAAGTGATTAAGGCTGGAAATATAGATCTAGGACATTTGCATATAGATTACCAAGGGTGAGGGACGTAGATAAAGAAGAGAAAGAGGCCCAGGCAGAGCCTCGAGGCACTTGAATATTTAGTTTCAGCAAAAAAGGGAAGAACCTGCAAGGAGCTAGACACAGGGGCCAGTGACTTGGGAGTGGACTCCGAGAGTGAGGGACCCTCTTCCCAAAGCCCTGGAAAAGAGGACTGAACTGTGGCCAATTCTGCAGGGAAGGCAGCAGTGTGAGGATGGAAAGAGAGGTGGCCATCAGCGCAGCTGTGGGTTGGGAAGATGAGTCGGTGCAGAAACACTGGCCTGTTAGGGGACATGTTTTAGTTTAAGGAAGCTTTGCTGTGACCAGGAACAGAAAAAAAAAAAAAAAAATGGAGCAATGGCTGCAGAGAGAAACGGCCAAGTATGCAGCAGGTAGCGGGTCTGAGAACAAACTTGTCTGTCCAAGGCAACGATCCCAGAGAGATGGAGGAACAGGAGGTCCACAGGAGGCAGAACGGCAGTAGCAGGTTCTTTGGGTTCGAGAGATGAATGGGATTCAGGACGCACAAAGAAAGATGGCTTCTGAAATGATCCGCCGCAACAGTGGCTAAGGCAGAGAGATGATGGCTTTCCATAAGCTGTGGGAGTCTCCGAGTGTCTGTCTAATTGCATTCAAGTGTGCAGTGAGGACTGTGGCTGGTGTGTATAAAGGTGGGAGTGTTGTGGGGGGAAGGGTGACGGAGTGTGAGCACACAGTAGAAGGTGTTGAAACAGTCATTTTGAAGAGTAGGCCAGTGGACAGAGAGAAGAGCTACGTTGTATCTGGCCCGGCTTCTGGGAAATCGGGGAAACAAAGCCTTTACTCACTCTGCGCCTGTGAAGGTGCTGTCTGGGACAGACTGTAGTTATGACAACAGGAGGACACATTCAGGGACAGCAGGAGGTGTCGGCGTGTTTTCTGCTCATAGACTGTAAGTCCCAGAATGAACATAGGAAGATGGGAGGTTTAGATAAACCAGTGAGGTCCCTCAACAGAGGAGGGACGAGGCTCTGTGATGACAGGCATCTGGGGGGCAGGGCGGGGCTTGGCTTTGGAGGAGACCCCAAGTGGGTAGAGAAATAAGCCTGCTGGAATTTGGCACAATAGTCTCTTCGGAAAGGCTGGGTTCAAGATAGACTCTTATTTGGAGTGGATGGTGGTCAAGGGGGCGGGGCTGAGGCAGTTACTGCCTTTTCCAAGAGTGGACTAGACCTATGGCAGGGACCCAGAGCAGAATCTCAGGTGCTGCTAGACTCTTCCGCCTGAAAGAAGTAATTGGCAGGCAGGGCTGGGACTGTGGGCGTGGCCTCTAGGTCTCCAATAGACAAATACCCCACCCCCCCCCCCCACCCTCCCACCCCACCGCTGATCCCGGAGACTGCGCAGGTGCAGATTCTGATCAGCTGGCTTTAGGAAAGAGCCTGAGGGGTTGCTGTTCTGATGTTTCTCCAAGTGATAATCTTGTTGTTACGGGTCTGCACCACACTTTGAGTAACAAGAACTGGAGAGCCCAGTCTGGTAAGGGAATACCTTGGACCAGAAAGCGCTGAATCAATATGCACTCTGCTGTCACGAGAAGAAAGAATTAAGATTGTCTTCTATTCTGATCGCTAAAGAAAACCCAGAAATATGGACATTACGGAGAAGCATCTCATTTAAAACATGGATAGCCGACATGGTGTAAAAAGTGTGTGGAGCAAAGCGAACAGGAACGGGGCTTGAATTTCATAAAGGCAGTTGGCGATTTGTAAAGGAGGAGAAATACGGTCTTGTGAAGAGTCACGGCACTGGACAGAGAGCTAGATATTGTGGGCTATGGAGCAACTTGCGCTGCCGGGGATGTGGACCTAGAGGTTAGCCTTCATCTGGCGTCTTAGACCAAAAGAGCTGTTTCCCCAGAACCCGGATGCTACACTGTGAGACTGTTGACTCCCACCTCTACAAGAGTGATTCTGCTGCACAGGTCAAGGATGCACCCCCACCTCTCTGTCCCGGCTCTCAAAGTGATGCGGATGGCAGAGCATGTGGGGACCTCTGCTTGCTTGGTGAAATACCAGGAAATCTTGACATACTTATTTCCATCGCTCATAGAGGGAACATGTTTTCTAGCAGGGAATAAGGCCGAATTACACGCACATGGGTGGCTGCAACACAAATAAAAAAAAATCACACATAAAATATTTTGAAGGAGACACATTCCTGTTTTTTCCATTAACATTTATTCCCACTTGTTTTGTTTTCCATATCACCTACAGCGCTCACTAGCAGATGAGTGGTAACAGGCACCCAATGTTTAAGAACAATTTATATATGTAAAAAATAGCCCTCAATATAGGGAAAATTCTCTCCATTAAGCTAATGTGTTCTGGGAATTGGAACATCAATGGTTCTATTTTCATAGAGGGAACTCGTCTGACTTTTTGTATATGAGTGTTTTAAGAAAACTGAGCCGAATTTTTGCCTAACCGCCGCCCATTTCTCAAATTCTGGGTGGAAACAGCCATCTCTGTTGAGTCTAAATCTATTTAAACATTTTATTGTATACATTTACTACTTGGTTGTTTTTAGACTGCCCTGGTTGGTAAGATTGTTGTTGCAATTTTGTTTGCTTTCAGTTTTGTTGACTTGACGACCATGGTGTTAGAGTTACACTCAATTTAGAGACTGCCTCCAAACCTGATTGCCTGCGGGCAAGGCTGTACGGCATTTTTTTTTCTTAATTGAAGATGGAGTGGGGGGGGGGTCTAGCCCACTGTGGGTGGCGCCACCTCCTACACAGGTGGTCCTGGGATCCATAAGAGAACAGGCTGAGCAAGCTATGGGGTGTAGGAAAGTAAGCAGCATTCCTCCAGGGCTCTGCCTTGTTCCTGCCTGGCAGGGTTTTTGCCTTTGGGGGTTCTCTCAACCCAGGGAAAGTAACCTGACAGTTGCAAGGTGAGATTAACCCTTTCCTACCCAAGTAGCTTTTGGTCATGATGTTTATCACAGCAATAGAAACCCTAACTAAGGCGCAGGCAGAGTCTGGCTATGTAGACAAAGCTGACTCTGTCTCGTGATCCTCTTGCCTCAGGCTCCCCAGAGCTGGGGTTCTAGGCATGTACCTCTATGCCTGGCTTCTCTCTCGTTCCAAACATGTAGTAACTTCTTCACAACATGCTGTTTCTGGTCAGTGTTGAGTGTGACAGTCTTCTCGTCAAGCCATAAGCTTAGCCAGGCCTGGTTGGAGGAGTCTTGCATTCCAACAGAGAGCAAGCGAAAAGCAGCAGGTATCATGGGCAGCACCAACGTCCGCGTCTGAGAACCTCGGCCACTGCTAATGGCCCACGAGTCACAGACAAATGAAGAATCTGATCGCATCATAACGCCTGTCTACAAACACAGAACAAAGCCCCCAAACCCACAACAATAAAAGCATGCATTTCACCATATAGGGGGACACTCTTCAGAACTGCCCCGTCACATTTTTGTCTCCTACAGTGTCTTCTTGTTTCCTCTCCTCTCCCATGGCTGGCTGCTCTGCCTTACTCGTAGGGGGAGCACTGCATTCTTACTCTGCTTGTTTTTTTGTTTGTTTGTTTTTTGTTTTGAAATAGGGACTCTATTTGAATGAAAAGAAACAAAAAGAAAAAGATATGGCTACCTCTAGATATGTGGGAGAGCATAGCCAGGGTCAAGGACAGCTGGGACAGTCCAGACTGGACTCAAACGGATTGATCTGGGCCATGAGGGGAGAGGGTAAGGAGAAGGGAGAGGAGAGAAGAGGGAAACCAGGTCCAGCAGCCAGGAGGCCCAAAGGTACCGAGAGGGCAGCTAACCAAAATGGTTGGATTATATAGGGAAAAGCAGCCCAGCCCCCTGGGCTGGAGAGCTCCAAGTAGGGGAGGGGTTAGGGTGGACCCTGTAATGGGTAGGGACTGAAGGATGCAGGGAGAACTTGGTGGCCAGGTCCATTCTGATATGCTAAGCAGGCACCTCAGCCATTTGTCACAGGTTTGAGACCTGGCGCTATTTCCTTTGCCGTGTGGAAAACAGTGTTGGAAAGCTCTGGGTTCACACCTTGGTCCCACTACCCATAACCTGCATGTGACTAAAGGCATTTAAACCTTCTAAGCTTGAGTACACATTTCAAGCAGGTGAAGATAACACGGAGGAGCTCCACATTGCAGAGTTTGCACTGAGGCTTCAGCTCTGCCTTGTCCTCAGTTTCCCCTTTGACCAGTCTATCTTTCCTTAGGCAGCCAGACTGAGCCCTTCTGCAAGCATTTAGTCCCCAAGGGGAGATGTTTCCCTGACAGGTCTAATGCTTTGCCATCATCTGCTCCTATTTACAGAGTGCCCCAGGTATGGGATGCTACCTGCTGTATACTTTTCTCCACAGGAGCCTCTCTCAGAGGGAATCCCTGCCTCTTGGCAGTGTTCTTCCCTCTTACCCAGGCTGTACTCAGACCATGTGCCTCCCCGCTCCTGCAGGCTATTCCTGAGATTATGAAGTGCTCCTCAGTAGAAATGCGGTCATAATGCAACATTATTTCTCAGATAACATTTCCCAGGGACATTAGCATCTCAGGGGGCCTGGCACACTGTATTATGACTCTGGGGCATTGAAAAAGCTTTTCTGAAGATTTCCTTTTCTTTATTCTTGCACCCAGAACAGGGAGGGAAGGCATGAACAACAGTGCCATAGGACACCGGAGGAGAATGTCCTCAGCCTGCCACCTACCCTGCTGTGTGATCGTGAGAGATCATGTGACCACGTGCAAGCTTGATGACAATTCTTTTTTTTTTTTTTTTTTTTTTAAACTTCCATCCTTCTGCCAGGCCCAAACTTCCTTTTCTCCTGTTGCTTTCTCTCGTGTCTCCTGTGTGGTCCTTCCCTCTGGAGTTTTGTCCTATGCTCATCACCTCTCCGTCCACTCCCTGGTTATCTCTTCCACTTCGCTGGCCTCCCTCATTATGTACGTTTGCATTTTCATCCTTCATCTCTGCCCACGCATCTTGCAGTGACTTCAAAATCCACTCCCTCAGACCTGAGTGCAGTCTCCCCTGGCAGTCTGTGCTTCCTCCTAGGCTATCCATCTTCGTCAACATCAGCCAGCTCTCTGAATGACTGACAGGCCAGAAAATCTACCTAAAGGAAGCATCCAACGAGCTCATCCTGTTGCCTCTGCCTAGTGACTCCTGCACCTGCCGCTCTCCGGTCCCATCCTAGACTTTTCCCTCCCAGCTCTGCCAGGTCTTCTCTCTTTCCTGCTCAACCCCATCTTTCTTCTTCCTTCCTCTTTCCCAGGGTGTTTTCCCTCTCATCTAGGGATGCTTTTAGGCAGCTCATTCCTCATACTGCCCCTGCTGGGTGCCCATGCCTTCACCCTTCCCTGCATACCACTCTAGAGCCGTAGTGAAGGCACATCTGTCCCAGTATGAGATCCTGGGGTCTAAAAGGTCCTGAATGTGTTTCAAGAGCCAGACCAATGCTCGCACCCAACTCAGCCTCAGTAATTACGGTAGGATCGAGTGGCTCCCCCAATCCTCGCTGGACCCTCCCTCCTCTGATCTCAACGCTGGCCTCCCTCCATCTGATGTTATTGCTTCTGAGCAACTCTGACTCCACATTCAGCATTTACCTTCCGTTTGTCAACCTTGTCAGATGGGGGGTGGGGGGGCTGCCATCTGCCACTGTCCTCTCCCCTGCCTTCCTTTCCACACATGAGAAGGTGCCCAGCGCATCACTGCTGAGCAGATGCTGCCACACATGTGTTGCCCGTAACAGCCCGGGAGCAGCCTGCAGGCAAGAGATACATCTCCTTCATCTTGGTTGGACACATTGCATCATTCATCTTGTTTAGGTATACGTACATCATTCATACGCTCCACTTGGCATCAGATAAAGCCAAACGCCTGTGGACAGACATAGGAGAGGCACAGAGCAGTCTGAGGCTGAAGCCTGCCTGAGCGAGCAACCATGAGGCCCAGCTTCAATTTCCCTGCTCTGCTTTTCTAAGACGCTTCTCGGAGCAGGACTGGTTAGGTAGGTGTTGGAGGAGGGGGAGGGGCTTCAAAGTCCTCACCTTTTGCTTCCTGGGACATAACTTTTCATTTCTTAAATGCACAGTTCTTAGGATAATAAATTATTTGAATGTAGGGAGCGTGTTTTGTCTATCTTGGTTTCCTTTGGCAAATAGTAGAAGTTTTGTAAATGTTTGCTGAATTGGATTGAATTTATCCCAATCACAGCCTGAGCCTTAGTAAGATTCATTTATTCATTCAAAAGTTCCTGAATGCCTACTGTTCATTCATTAATTCACTCATTTAGCATTTACTGCCTATCCGCTAATTACCAGCCAATGGAACACCAATTATGAAGCAGGCAGACAGTTCCATTTGCTGAGAGCTTCCTATGTAATTGAAAATTGGGAATTGAGGCAGAATAATCAATGCTGAGCTAGGAAAGATCAGAGGTGAGGAGATGTGGGAGAAGGAGAAATGAGTCTAGACCTGGGAAGAGATTTGCAAGAGACACACACCCTACACACACACACACACACACACACACACACACACACACACGCATACGCACACACATGCGAGTTAGCTAGGTATGGAGAACAAGCCCAGCATATTAAGAAAAATAAAAATAAAACAACCCAAAACTCAGCATGTAGAACCATCAAAGGCTCACACCCATCAGTAGTGAAGGAGGCTGTGAAGAGGTGCAGGATAGACCTGGGCCCTGGGAATCTCAGCCGAGGCATATCAATTCAGGCCAAGAACTTTGTTGGACCCTGCTGCTAAAGTCCAAGTCTGGCGTTACCAGAAAGGCCCTGAGCCAGGTGCTCAATGATAGACTTCCTTCCTTAGCTGTGGTCCCTCCTTTCTGCCTGATCTGGGGAAACCCCAGATCCTCCTAACACTCCCTCCTGGAAGACAGGATTAGGTCAGTGGGTCCTTTCTATTGAGGCCTCAGGTCAACTCTACGAAGCAAGAATAAACTCTGCTTTTTAAAGTAAAATTCAAGAAAACTCGGTGGCCCAAGGAGTCTCACCCAGGTCAGCAGAACGGCTGCTTGCAGATCCATGGCTCAGGTCCCACCCCTCCCAAGGCACTTCCAGAATCTGGGACGTTAAAGAGGCAAAGCGCCTATTCTGGGCAGCACACTCCCAGTGATGTGAACAGAGTCTGCATCCCTGGGCGCTCTGGCTACTCTCCGCTGAAATTCAGATGCGCTGTTGCACCCAGTTAGGGAGGTAAGAGGCCCAGAAAGGCCACCTCTGCAGGCAGCACTTTCGGCCACAGCCTGTGTTAACCTCTTGTCTTAACCGTATTCAAATGAAGCCTCCAACTGTTGTGCTCAGTGCCAACACCTGGATGTACAATTTAGAAACTCCATGGGCCCCGTTGAGCATGAAGGCCTCATTACGTAATTAGGTCTTTGGAAATGAACGGTTACTCTTCAACACTGCAATCAGAGGGCTGGGCACAGCTCAGGGATCTGAGGCTTCTTGGTGACGCTGGCACTGCTGCATGCAGGCTGTCACAGCAAGGCATTCCCCAGGGAGGCCCAGACTGTGCAGGGAGGGGAAGGAGCCTTCTCTATCTCCCAACAAGCTCGGGCATTAGGGACAGTGCAGAGCAGTGATCCTCAAACTTGAGTGGGCATCAGGGTCTCCTGGGGAAATGAGAGAAATCTATTGCTAGGCCTCTAGGTGCAGAGATACAGGCTCGGTGGGTCTCCGCCAAGGCTTGAACACTTAAATTTCTAGCAAGTTCCCTGGTGCTGCTGCTGCTGCTGCTGCTGCTGCTGCTGCTGCTGCTGCTGCTCACTGAAGGCTGCCGTTTGGGAGCCACTCTTCGGAGTGAATTCAGATGGGTCACCCTCAGCCTCCATGGACTCCTGTGACTGAAGCTGAAAACCCTCAGTTCACAGACTGTGCAGCTGCGATACACGGTGTAGTGACGGCAGGGACCATAGGTGACCCTAGTCTTATCCTCCCATGATCCTTCCGGAAGCCTAAGTTCAGAAGACTCAGAGGGGATGGAACTCCAAGTTGTTCTTTTCAAGGGCTAGGCCTCACCTTATATGACAAAGGGCCTACGGGGACTCTTTACCCTGTCCCAGGAGGAGTAGCCGCCTCTAGATAGGCACCCAAATCTATATCTCTACCTTCTTCCTGAGTCCCCAGGTAGAGTGTGTCCACAAGCTCTCCACGTTGTCACCAGGTCCTCCCAGGAGCCATATAGAGTCCTCCCAAGCCTGGCTCATCTATGCATTACTCCCATGTCTCACCTCCCGTATGGACTGGGCACTTCCGGGGCAACCTAGGTGCTCACAAGACCTCAGAAGTCCAAGTACGCATGTGGTGGAGAAATAACCTGTGAGTTTCACATTGACCTAGAACTTTGTGTTACCTCACTGAGGTTTGTGGGTCCGTTAGCCCAAGCCACACCAATGACTACATGGGATTTCTGAAAATCTAAGCAAGGCTTTGGGCTGCCTTTCATCAGAATTGCTTGATTCCTAAAAGTGCCAATGCCTTCCCTTTACCCCACGCTTGCTGGAAGAAATTCTGGCCAACTGTTTCAGCCAGTATCCCAGGTAGCTGCTATGCTCACAGAGGCTTGACAACCGTACAGATTTTAGATCTGAGGGTCAGTAAACTCTGGGCTGCAGCCAAATGTGGCTTGCCACCTGTTTCTGTACAGTCCATGAGCAGAATGGATTTTTACATTTTTGAATGGTTAAGAAACCCCCAAAAAAGGGCACAGTATTTTCTGACATGTGAGAAGTTACTGGAATACAGCCATTCTTGGTCGTTCGTATTGTCTTTGGCTGCTTTTTTGGCTTCCTGTAAAAGAGGCGAATCATTGTGACAAGCCATATGGCCCCAAGTCTGAAATATTTTCTCAGCAGCCCTTTATAGGAAAGGTGGGCTGAGCCATGTTCTGGATCTGCATACTCCACTTTAGCAGGGCGGCTGATGAGTGTTGACATGAAGCTTTGTCCTCGAGACCTACGGGCATAGACTCTTCTGGGACATGAACCTGGGAGAACAGATATTCTGCCTCCTTCATTCTTTTAGTAAATGTATATTGGATGTACACAGAGCGCTGGGTGTGGAGTTACAGAAGAGATCTTGGTAGGTGAGTGACGGCACTTACACTTTCCCCTTTACAGTGGATCTCATTACTAAATAAAAGGCTGAACATTAGCTGAGTTCTAATTACCAGATAATAAGGCCATGTGGAATTACACAGGATGTTTGTGGAAGGCATCAACAGGAAGCGCTTACACTTGGAGACGAGCATGTCCACTGAAGACTCATTTTATAAGACCAGAAAGCAGCAAAGACTGAGTTCAAAGCTGTGCAGCCAGCCAGCCAGAGAATGCTTCATTTAAAAAAAAATTTTAAACATGGAACAATGTGACAGTTGGAGAGGAACAAGTGTCTCAAAAGACATCGGGGAGTTGTTGTGCTATGGCCCTGGGGGGATTGAGCTCAGGGCTTGGCTGTGTTAAGCAAACAATCTACCCCTGGGCTCTATCTCCAGCCTTTACTGTAACCCATCTTGGAGAGAGATGATCAGGATGTATTTTCAGCAGCATGACCTTGGCCATGTGGAACCTTGATGCACCAGTGACTAGAGCAGGTAAGACAGCCAGAGTTTCTGAGGAGATGCTGAGGGGCTACCCAAGGACACAGGAAACTCCAACAGGAATTGATCTCTGAGAGGCTGAACCAAGGTTGGAGTGTAGACAGGCTGGAATGGGTTTTGAGGGAACAACATTACCTAGGTTTAGGAGCCAGACTTAAGGTCAAGAGGGTTCATCTAAGTCGGCACAATGAGGGCTAAAGCAGGATTGCATCTACGAAGAGCCAGATGTCAAGAGAGCTGAAGTAGCTACCTACTTTTTCTGAGCGTACTTAAAAATCCCAAATCATAGCACGTTCAGACTAAAATGGAGGTCAAATGGAACCGTGCTCGGCATTCAAGAACTACCTAAAATTTGATTCTCATTGTGTTCCAAACCCTGCTCCCTTGAAGCCGGGTATAGACCGCGATCTGATGAAAGTTCCAGCCGAAAAGAAAAGAACTCATTCAAGCAATGTGTGGGGAAGTTCCTCAGAGAGGGCTGACTTAATTGAGCATCTTTGCTCCTCTTCCCTTCCTGCTGCCTCACAGAAAATAGATGTGGTAGGTGACGCTTAGCAGCCATCTTGAGCCACGGAGCAACTTGGTGAATGGAAGAACGTGTTAAGATTATGGGACTGAAAAATGGGGTTCTGAACCTCTATTAACCCCAAAGCAGACCACCCCTTCCCCAGTCTTTGGATTTGCCTATATCTATCCTTCATCTTTTTTGAGCCATTTAGTTGATCTAGTTGAAGGGTTTTCTCCTATATGAGGCTGTGCTTTGTCCAAATAGACATACTTTCTCATTCGAGAGCATTTCCCAGCATGCAATGTGTGTGCCACTAATTGCAGACAAGTGGACCTCACCTAGCACAAACTCAGACATTTGTGCGGCCACGATTATGTATTTATCGTAATACACAGTCAAGAAAAATACAGCCAGCAGCTTCCAAGCTATGATTACACGGCTAAACCTCAGGTTGGTATTTCTATTTAAAAAGCAAGTCAATTTAAAATAAATGCCGGGGTACATATAGAATAGCCTATGACGGGAGATGGTGGCAGTGATGGCGAAGCACGGCTGGAATGACCAGACAGCATTCAAGTGGGGAATGATGGGAAATCAGACCCTCTTGACCTCATCCCCAGCACGGCCTCCATAAATGGCTGTGGTGTGAATGACAGCATTGCTAGCTGTCTCCTTGGAGGATGGGCCTTGTCTCAGCCTAGCCCACCTCTCACCTCTGGACAGCAACAGCAGCAGCAGCAGCAACAACAACAGCAACAACAACAACAAGCCCCTAAAAACCTTTCCTTTTGCATTCCTTCCAATTGTCTACCATGCCATTTTTCTTTTCAAAAAGCACATGGCACTAACCCACTTTTAGTACTTTTATTTGTTCACCTTTTAGTAAATGAAGCCTTTAGCCTCGGTCATTTTACAATGCTGCCTTGGATCCTTTCTCACGCTGGCTCAGTGGTTGGGCTCCATTTGGTGTGGTTTCAAATAAAAGGAAACTGCCTCCCATACAGAAGATCTATGGCTGCTTGTTTCTCCTGAGCAGAAATATATTTATCTCTTGTGGCCAGATGGAGTCTTACCCAGCACTTGCCTCCTAGGGACCGGAAGAAGAATTTTCTGTGCTTAAAAAGCATGGCTCACTCTGGGACCTTCCTAGTGCAGGTACCACTTTGGTCTCAGCTTTGCCCCAGATCAAGTGAAAATATGGTGACCTTGCCTGTTTTCAGACCATAATGCAGGGTTCTTTGTGCTTTGGCTCTGTAATCCCAGTCACTACCTCATGAGGAAACCCAGGGTAATTTAAAGTCCCCCATCACCTGAGCTTAAGAAGGATGGTCTTTGTTTTCTATCTACCAATGACTCGTGCAGAAATGGGGAAAATACGGAAGGAACAAGTACACAAGGGGGCTCCAGCCTTGGCTGGAGGATGAGTGGGAGGGTTCAGAGCAATAGTGACATTACAAGGCCTAATAACGGATGAAGGATTGTAGTGACAATTTTGGGACTTTTGGTTCCTTAAAACAAAAACACAGCAACAACAGTATAAGAATATGTTTTCATTTTCATCCCAGGTGTGGCTACGTGGAACTGCTTCATAGCAGCTGACTATGATTTACCCTGTTCTCTGACGGGGGCGTGATTTTCCCAGCTGCAGATAGTTTCTGTGACTGTGTGACATTTAGAATTCTGGGCTGGGGACATTTCAGAGGGCGTAAATATGCTAGGGTCCTGAGAGGAGGGATGGGTTGTTGGTTGATTGTTGGTTGCTGTTGGTTTGTTAAGTAGTTGTGTGCAAAAAAGAAACAAGAAGAAGGAAGAGAAGTTAGATATTTTCACATCAAAGATCAAATTTGCCCAAGGAGCTAGAAGCTCCTAACCAGCAGAAAGTAGTCTAATGACAACGTCACTTCCTTTCCGACTCCAGACTTTAGTTGGGGATCTCTTTTCTTTCCTCTCTACCCCCTTTTCTCTCACATATAGTGTTGGGGGGTTGAAAGGGAAGAAGAAGAAAAGGGATGTAGAAGGGTGGGAGAAAGAACCCATAAGGAGCAAACGATGGCTACAAAGGAAGGATGGTTTTGTGGTACATGGGTTGAGACAAGTGGGAGGGTCAATTGAGAGGTGGTAGCAAGGGGAGAGGGTGGGGGCGGGTGAGAACTGATTAAAGGGCAACCCCGAGTGTTTCAACACCACTGGGCTCTTACAAAGTAGTCCTGAGAGTGAGAGGTGGGGTTTAGGTCTGGGGTGTAATAGCCAAATTATGTTGCATACCACGGCCTCAGGCTAGCTCTGTTGACACCCAGGAGTTACATACATTAACAATGAACTAGGAAGCTGACTGTTAGTGGCTGGAATCTTTCAGCCAGTGTCGCCTCTGCTGGTGGCCATCATCTGACTCATTATAGCAACCCCCCCCCCCCCCCCGCCCGTACCTGAGCCTCGTGTGACAGTAGCATCGTGAGGTCAGGCTAACAACTCATTTTATAAGTGAAACAGCTGAGGTTTAGAGAGGCTTGCCCAAGCTCATACGCACTGATTGAGGACAAGTAATAGACTAGAGCAAAGATCCCAGGCTCCCAATTTCTGAGCCAAGGGCTCTTAATATCAGCCTAGTGCTTCTGCGGTTTGTGACTGACAGGTTAAAGTCCTTTCTGGCCACACTAAGGCAACCCCACCCTTTTCCTCCCAACTCTGACCCTTCACTTCCCATGGTGCACTTGGCATCCCTAGCAGGTTTATATGTGCTTGAGTCTTGCCATCTCCTTGACCTTGACTTGGCTTTGTTATCCTCCATTGGCTGCCTTATTTCTCTCGCCCTCTCCTAGATGGGTTTTACTGAGGCAGAGGATGTACGGATTGGCGCTACTCAGCACATGTCATACCCCATGTAGCAGAACTAGGTGGGAGTGGTGGCCACGCTCACTTTCCTCCTGCGTATATTGGCTGGATTCCAGCTTTTGTGCCGGACACAAGGTGAAGCAAGAACGACGACTTTCCCAACTGCGGCGGCTCCCATGAGCGATGCCCTCCACAGACAGGCTCCGGCATTTGAATGCTTGGTACCCAGTTTGTGGTGCTGTTTGGGAAGGGCTGTGCCGCTTTAGCTGGAGGAAATGTCCCCGAGGGGGCAGGCTTTAAAGCTCATACACAGCCCTGCCAAACTTCCAGCTTCCTCTCTCTGCTTGGAGCTTGTGATTGCAGATATAATCGCTCAGCTTCCTGCTTCCGGCAACCAGCCCAGCACTGCCCCGCCTCCTAGTCATTATGGCTTCCCTCTTTGCCACCAACCACCAGCCACCAGCTATGAGCTCCTCCACATCATTATGGACTTTCCTTCTGGGATCCTTAGCCAAAATAAACTCTTTCTCCTACGAGCTGCCTTGTTTACAGTATTTTTATCAAAGTGGTAGAAAAACTACTGGCTGCTTGGAGAGTGGAGTGAATGTGATGATCTAGCCCCACCCCTCAAAAGATACTCCAATTCACCCAAGTTTTGCATGCAATTCTTAGGGCTTTGAAGCCCCACCCACACACATCCCAGCACCCCTCTCCCCCACCCCTCTCCCCCAGCCCCCCACCCCCGCAGACCTATCTGTAAATGTCACACAGTCCTTCCACAGCCTGTTAAGAAGTGGAGATGAAGTGGTGGCAGTGAAATAGTTAAAAAATGACCACAAGGCAAGAAGTAGAAAGACACCTCTCATTGCCACCAGTTTAAAAGCAGGACAGGGAGATTGCAGTGATGTCCACAGAATGCACCTTGGAGGAAATGCCTGGTATCCAAAGTGGTTCAAAGTAGGGACTACAGAAAGAGGGTCCTTTATCTCAAGACAGGAGGGTCTATACTTCTGAAACAGTGCTGGCCATACCTTCCTCAGAGTCACAGAATGCTGGGAAGATGAAGGAATGGGGGTGGTGTCCCTGTCCACCTCTGTGAGTTCTCCTGCCCCTCCAGGGATGGAACTTTACTGGCTCTTGTAACGCATCTGCCTTTTAATCCCTGCCTCCAGCTTCACGTGAAGAAACAGGTGGGGAGGCAGGTGGGCCAGGAGGAAGCGGTTTGACGCCACCCGGAAGGCTGAAGATCTAGCTTAGGAAACCCTCAGCTTACACAAATAGACGTCTTAAACTGTTATCTCTGTGAAAATTGAAGAGTGAGAAGAAAAATCCCCTTCACCTAATGGCTTTCATACTCCTCTCAGACAGACACAACCCCTATTTCCTCTTGATTTAAAATCAGCAGCTGCCTAATATATTGTCCCCTAAAGCATTTTCCCTCCTCCAAAGACAGAGATGTACAGAAAAATCAGCTTTTCAGTGTCCCCATAACAATATGGAAATACAATGAGAGCGCTAGAAGCCTTTACTCTTTAAAAAGACTCCGCTTCCCAATGTCTCTACTGATGCACACGCACAGCCAGCAAACCAGGCAGGAGGAGCCCTTAGAACTGCTAGGTGTGCTTTACATTTCATGGTTTTGGAGATGTTAAGTGACCCACCCAAGGTCACACAGCAAACTCCCAGCAGAACAGGTGGCTGGGAACTCAACACGATTTCTACAGCAAAGGAGAACTAGTGTTCTGTGAAGTCAGAGTGACTTACAGTGTAAAGATTCTCTGCTCTCCCCAGCCCCCTTCTCCCAGCTTTGCTGTGAGGCTGTGTCCTGTAGTAGACACTTATGTGGCTTTACATCCCAGGTTGGCATTTGGAACTGCCTACCCCCCCCCTCCATCCGCCACCCTCATCATCTGGTCTCTGCTCCTAAGTCAGTTGGATGGTGCTGTGTGGGAGCCGGGTGTTGGGGAAATGAGTGAGATGCAGAGAAAAGTTGTCAGGGCAACAGGGGAGCGGTGGCTGCAGTGGTGTGGTCTGTGGCTCCACACAGGTCAGAAGGTTTGCGTGTTTGCTTCCCATCTGAGCCCTGGCAGAGTTCTCAGCCTGTGCTGGGAGAATGTTAAATCCACTCCTGTCTTCCTTCTGCCCTCTCCTTCTGGAGCCACCTGGGGCTGGCACCACCTGCTGCGAGCTGTCAGCTCCCTTAGCAAATGGCCTCACACGGTCTGGGAAGCTGCTTTTGTTTTCAGCTTTCTTGTCTCATTAGATGGAAGACAAGGCACATCTCAGAGACGGAAGTAATCACGGATGTTTCCAGCCTGGTACTCTTGCTTGACTTGACTTGTGGAAGAAGTTAAGGGTCAGAGGGTGACAGTGACTTTTTTGAATACCACAGTGTGGTTAAAGGGAACAAAGGGCGGGAATCGGGGCTCATGATCCAGTTCTCTTTGAGCCACTTTGCATTTTTCATGAAGGCAGAAAGACTAAGTGACCTTGGGTGAGTCATTGTGTTTTCTGTGCCTCAGTTTCCTTTTCTTTTAAGTCAAGTTATAGACTCCATAATCTAAGTTTCCCTAGGTTTATTTTCCTAAAGCCACATAATCCTCTAGGCTTTTCTTGCTCAAAACTCAGCCACAGGTATCCAGGGCTGACGCCAAGCCCTGCAGAGAGGATAATAGACCCTTTGCCCAAACAGTAGCCCCAACATCTCTAATCATCATCCTTCCCTTTCTAGTCTGGTTTCTGCGGTTGTGATTAATAACCTGACCAAAAGCAACTGGGGAAGGAAAGAATTTACTTGGCTTACACTTTTAGGTCAAAGTCCATTACTGAGGAAAGTCAGCGCTGGAACTTAAGCAGAAACTTGAAGCAGAGGCTGTAGGGAAATATTGCTGGCTAGTTTGCTCAGGTTTGCTTGGCCACCATTCTTAGAAAACTCCAGGGCTGGTCACCTGCCTAGGGGGTAGTGTTGCCCACAGTGGGCTGATCCCTCATATATCAACTAGCAATTAAGACAGTCCTCCCTCTACATGTCCAGTGTGATCTGGGCACTCCTTCCATTGAAAGTCCTTCGTCAGGTGACTTTAGGCTATGCCAACTTGACAGTTAAACCTGAGTAACACACCTCCACTTCCACAGATATCTGTGGTCACAGAGTTTCTCCAACGAACTTGGGAGTCTCCATCTTGATAAATATCAAAGAAATTTCCCTTTTCCCGCCTGTTCCTTCCTTCCCACTTTGCCTAACTTATTCCACCATTCTTAGTCTCCTCAAATACTTCCTCAACACTGAGCCAGATCTCACCTAGTCTCCCTCAGCACAAGCTCTGGTCCCTGTTAGTGTTGTTTTCCTGCTGTATCTTCATGCTCACTGCCTGCCTGTTTTGTTGGGACGCAAGCTCCTCAACTTGGGTATTGTTTTCCTTTGACTCTTACATAGTTTGGCTATGTAAGAGTGTGGCTCAGGGTGAAACATGGTCCCCAGTGGGACAGTGCTGAGAGGTGCTGGGGCGTGTAAGAGATGAGCAGGCTTTGGGGAGGAATCCATGGGGTTCTATTGGGACTGGGCTAGTTATATCCTGTGAGGGGACCAGTTCTGTAAAGTGAGACCGCCCTCAGTGTTGGCTCTCTTCTGCATGTCCTCACTCTGCTCCTCTCATGACCTTATGCAGCACAGAGACTCCAGAAACCGAGCAGATTGCTGGTGCCGAGTTCTTGAACTTTTCAACTTCCAGAACCAGAAGCGGATAAAATTTCCTCCCTTTATACAAAACCATTCCCAAGCACTCTGTTACAGCACCAGAAATGGATGAAGACAGCTCCCAAGTGTCCCCTGTGGGATCGGACATGGAGGTGGTACCCAGGTAATAGCTGTTGACTGCCTGGATAACAAATATGGAATATTGGATGTCCATTAGATCATTATCACTGGGGAGCTGTCGAAAAATGATTTCAAGTTCAAGTCATGAGGCTCTGTTACTCACTGGGCTTGCCAGGCTGCCAGGTCCTCTTTCCAAGAGGTCATTCCTTGATGCCCGGTGGCCCGAGAGTCAGAAGATCCTCTGCAGAGCTTTGGTTCCCGGAAAAGTGACGTTTTTGCTCTGAATTGTAATGACAGCTTGCGGGTTACTGACTTCTAAAAAGCCTTGTATTTTTTTCATTTAAATTTTAATTACAGATGAATAGCAAGAATACAGGCAGAGCAACACTCTTAAGAGGGACCAAAAACTACCTTCCACTAAGCCTTACCCACCAACACCCTTTTTGGGTTTTATTTCTCTCCAGGAACTGTCTGGATGAGCCAGGAGGAGCGGGCAGATGCCACAGGTCAAGCTCAGGATGGTTAGTCAAGGTGGGTTGTGGGGTCGGAGGGGTGGCTGAGGTCAGGGTCAGTGAGCAGGCTGGCGAGGACAGTCTCACAGCAGAGGCTGGCCTTCCTGTTTATTATATGGAGACACCAGACATCAGCAGTGGAGCCCTGCCTTTGACTTTGATGGGACTTTAGTGGCTGCTTTGCAAGCCCTCCTTTCTTTAAGTCTATGCTAGGCTACTCCTTTGGAGGCACCATGATCTCCAGTCACTTGGTCCACACCCGAGCTACATTCCCTTTATTTTTCATGTCCTTCTGGTCTTCTGCTCATGACTCAAAACTCAGCTCAGCTGTCACCTTCTCCACGAAGCCTTCTAATACTATCTCCCTTGAATCTAGGTCTGTGGTCTTTTCTTTACCTTCTTCTTCTTTTTCTTCTTCTTCTTCTTCTTCTTCTTCTTCTTCTTCTTCTTCTTCTTCTTCTTCTTCTTCTTCTTCTTCTCCTTCTCCTTCTCCTTCTTCTTCTTCTTCTTCTTCATATGTGTGCATGTATATATGTACATGTGGATGTGTGTGTGTGTGCTTTTCCAGTGCAAGGATGTGTGTGTGTGTGTGTGTGTGTGTGTGTGTGTGTGTGTGTTCTAACACAAGCATGTGTGAAGGCCAGAGGTCAACCTGGAATCCACTGCTTCAGCTGGCATGGCTGGCTTCCTCTTTCCACTTCCATGGGACCCCGGTGCTCCGTCTTTCAGTGCCATTTCTAGGGCCCCATCTTGCTATGATGGCATAGCAAGTTCTTGACTGGCTGAGCCATCTTATCACTTCCCAGGATTCTTTCCTTACATTCCTAAAGCTTTGGGTGTTCTCTCGGAACACCCCGTAAAATGTTTTTTGATTTGATTGCTTCCCTACCGGGAGCCTCCATTGCTTGTGGGCAGGGACTCTGTGTCTTCGATTTTGAAGTGAATAAATGAGCTACAATTTAAGAAAGGGAGCATGACTTTGGAGGTCCAGCTACCGTGTTTCTATCAGCACGGGGCATGAATGGACTGGGGCTGGAAGGCCTTGCACATCCCATTCATGAACAGTAGGAAGTGTTGGCAATGAGCACAGTCTTCTGCGTGGCAAATGCCGGGGGTGGCAAGTGTGTTCATTTTCAGAGTCCTCCAGCCCAAGCCTGCTCCATGCTTATAAAACCTAGCATATGCTATGCATGCCCCACATGCTGGGAAATATGGGAAATACTGGCATCATCAAGCTACAGGGTGCTTCCTAGGCCTTGCTGAATTAGTACCTTTGTCTGGTAATGAAATGTAAAGAGTGACCTTTTGCTGCTGTCTCTGTGTGACTTCATGGGACTCTGAGTGATCATTCAAAATGGGACATAGTTAAATGTTTCTTTCAGGGAAATCTGTGTGTGTGTGTGTTTGTGTGTGTGTGTGTGTGTGTGTGTGTGTGTGTGTGTGTTGGAGCATGAGGATGTGTGAAGGCCAGAGGTCAACCTGGAACACCTTATTTGGCAGGGGTGTTGTGCAGGGTGTAGGCCAGAGGCGCAGGCACAGGAAATGGGGGTGTGGCATGGCCACAGCAAAGGGAGAGCTCTCTTGAGGCATGCTGGGAGTGACGAACCCCATTCCTCAAAAGACCTGGCCTCCTGGCATTTCACCTCTCCCACGAAGTGTTCCTCTTTTGATCCATCAGCAAATCTCACTGAACCAAAACACAAAACAGCCCCAGGGGCTGAGCTGAGCCAAGTTCGAGACAGAGGGCTCAGGTGCCAGGGCCTTCTGACTTCGCTACCTTGCCATTGCTTCCTCATGATGGGGACTGACTCTGGCCCCTTCACCCCTGTCCTCAGAAGTACCACTCTCCCTTGTTTCTGGTTCAGCAAACTCAGGACCTTCTTCTGGTTTTCTTCAGCCTTGCTGACAAGGTCTATATTTTCAGAAGAATCTTTAGGAAGAGCAATAAGAAATGGACAGACTGTCCTCATTGCCAACAACAGACATAGACAACATGGCTGAGGGAGAAGGGTGTCCATGAGAGACCGGCTCCTGGAACATGCTTTGCTTCTCTCTCACAGGGCATGGTGAGCAGCCGCTTGGTCTGTGCTTGAATATTTTCTCTTCTTCTCTCTACCTCCCGTCTGTTCAATGAGAGGACTGGAGTGTCACTCTTCGGGCATTCACCCAAACTGATGCTCTATCACGAGGTGGCACCAGAGAGAAGGGGGTGCTGCTGAGCTTTTGTCAGCCAGACACAAACTAGTCGCTTGGGAAGAGGGAGCCATAATTGAGAAGCTGCCGCCATCAGATGGCCTGCAAGCAATCCAGGGTAGTGCTCCTGCGTGGTATAAGAAGGCAGAGTGAGCAAGTCAAAGCGAGCAAACTAGCAAGCAGCCTTCCTCGGTGGCTCGGCCTCAGTCCCTCCCTCCAGGTTTCTGCCTTGAGACTCTCCCCTGGCTAACGTTCTTGTTGGGTAGGAATCTGTAAGCTAGGACAGACCCTGCTCTCCCCATCTTGCTGTTGGTCACACTGTCCAGTTGCTGTTGGCCACGGTGCTTGTCACAGCAACAGAAAAGCAGCTAATACAGGATGAGGCTTAGACAAGGGGCACGCCATATCTTCTGTGACGGCTCCATGGGTATGCCCTTTCACCGCCTTCTTCTTCATATTCCTTTTCTTTTAAGAAAGTCCCAGGCTGACTTTTGACTCATGATCTATCTGCCCCAGTCTTGTAAGTGCTAGGACTATGCGCATGTGCCACCATGCCTACCCACACTCTTCTTGCAGGGGAACATGAGATGACACCTTCAAGAAATGAGAGCCATGATCTATTTTCTTGAACCCTGTCCTAGTTGGGTTCAGTACGAGAGGCATATGAGGCAGGTTAAGTTACTAAGGAAAGCAAGTTAATTCGTCTTATAGTTTACAAAGCTCAAATCTTAAGATCCAGTGGCCTCTTGCTAGGAGGAAGGGTAGTAATCATATAGTGGAGTGTATGGAGGAGCAAACGATTGCATCTTGAACCAGGAAGTAAGTGGGGCAAGGGGTAGTCTGCTTCTTTTATTTTCATTTATTTTAGTTGTATGTGTGTGTGTGTGTGTGTGTGTGTGTGTGTGTGTGTGTGTGCATGTGCGTGTGTGTGTATGTGTGTGCGTGTGTGTGTGTATGTGTGTGTGTGTGTGTGTGTGTGTGTGTGTGTGCATACACACAGATGCCTGTGGAGACCTGAGCCGAGGGTACCAGATTTCTTGGAGCTGAGTTGCAAGCATTTATGAACCATCCAAAGTGGGTGCTGGGATCTAAACTTCAGACCTTACGGTAGACCCGATTCCAAGCTCTGGTTACCTTGCCTTCCCTGCTGCGACGAGGAATAACCTTAGAACCTGTAGCTAGAACAAACATTTTCTCCTTTAAGTTGCTTTTTCTCAGAGTATTTTATCACAGCAACAGGGAAAGAAACTATAGGTCACACCCTCTTCATCCATATTGCCCTCGTACCCTCAGCCCCAGCAGGAGCTTCCCTCACAGAGGCTTTTGATAGGGACTCGGGCAGCTTGGGGACATGGCATCCTCTTTGGCGGTGCTCACCTAGACCCACAGCCATCCAGATACAACATGGAAACTTTCCCTTCAAATGGAGCATGTGAAACCAACCGTTCAGCACAAAAGCAACCTACGTCTTGTGCACGGCATGGCAAGAAAAGACATGGGAGTAAATGCGAAAGGATGCCAAGGATCAAAAAAAAAAAAAAAAAAAAATCAGAGTAGTGGGCATCACAGCCGCGGGTTCTAGATCTCAGAGAGGGTCTCCAGGATGGTGAGGTAGAGCCAGCAGCAGATGCTGCTTCCCCAGCAAGGCCGGCTGTGGCATAGGGAGGGCCCATGAGCGTTAAAATCTGATTGTTTCTCCAGAGATGCCAAATCCACTTTTCCAGTGAGCTAGATGCACAGGGCATGTGAATCAAGGGGCTTGAATCACCTAATTGGAAGGAATCCAGAGGCAGCAATTAGACGTGGCTGCAAACAAGCTGCTTTACCTCCTGTAGCTTTCTTTTTGCTGTAAATGTGAGCAACTCCAGCCTGAACTGCCCCCTCCGAGGACTGTTGTGAGGACGGAATGGCACAGTGCACAGGAGGTCACCATAACCAAGCACTTATCCTAGACCACATTGCGTGCTGGGCTGTTCTCTTGTCTTGTGTCACTCACTCCTAATTGTGGCCCCCTCAGCGGATGAATTGTCATCTCTTGCTATGGATGGAGACGGAGACTCCATCACTCAGAGGACTGCATCACTCACCTAAGTTCATGCAGTCTATTAGTTGGTACCAGGCATCCCAGCTTAGTGTTGCCTAGCACTGATGCTGACGCTGTTTGCATAAAATCATGGTTACTATTGCTGCTGTTGTTACCGATTCACACCTGCTCTCTAATCCATCTTGGAAGCATGTTCCTAACACAAGACATCTAGGATGCTTGGATACTGTGGTGAGGAAAATAGACTGCCAATCTGAAAGAGACTAGAATTTACTTCTGAGACAAACTTCTGGTCACGTCTGTGAGGAAATTTCCAGACAGGGTTAACTGAGAAGAGAAAGCCGGGATGTGGAGAGTACCACTCCATGGGTTCTGCGCTGAACTAAAGAAGGAAGAAGTGAGCTGAGCACTGGCATTCACTCTATCTGCTTTCTGGCCACAGACAAAATGTGACCAGCTGCCTCATGCTCCTGTGACCACTATGATGTCCTCACCGAGATGGACTATGAGTCAAACTGCCAGGTCTTTTGTCACAGGACTGTACAGAGTAAGTAGTTCGGGCACTACAGATGGACAGGGCGTTTGATTATGATCTCTCACATTTGAATGAGCCACAGTCCAACAAAATGCATCAGATTTCTGTTGGGGTCTGTCCCAGGGAGGACTTGCTTTCTACGTACAGGGTCCTAGAGAAATGCAGGACCAGAGATGATGCCACTGGTGAGATGGATGAGACAATTTTCCAGACTCTGAGATAAAGGAGGCATAGCTTCAACCCCAGGACATTATACTTTGGGGATGGCTGGTGGCACACGCAGTCCCTCCAACCTAAAAAGGACAAAAAAGACCAAAGTGTAGTGCCCGAGATCTAGCCCAAAGCTGTGTGGACTGCAGCAAACAGGGGCGTTTTAAACACATTCCTATTCCCAGAAGGCTCCACACTTGCCTTTTCTGTCCAAAGAAGAAAAACAAAACAAAACAAAACAAACAAACAAAAAAACCACACAAAATGGGCCACCTAGCAGCCCTGGGGAAATGAGCAGTTAGGTACACAAGCATCACGCTCTGCTTTCTGACAAATGGGGGAACATGTAGATTCTGACTGCAGAAGATCGACAGAAGGTGGAATGAAAACGCAAGCACAAGTCCATCCCTTAAGGATGGCAATTCCATCTGGTGGGGGCTGGAGAAGAGGGACCTGTTTCTTTCACAATCAAAACCAAGGCAAATCAGGGCTGGGGATGGAGCAGGCAAGAGGCCCTGGGTTCAGTCCCCAGCACTATCAAATCAGCAACAAAGCCAAGGTAGGCCAGTCTCTCACAGGCCTAGAGCCAAGACGGAGGTAGCCAGGATGCAAGGGGAGTGTGAGGGGGCATGTCCTCCTGTGGTCTAGGAAGTGCAGAACAGATGCTATGATTGGCACTGGAAAATCCATATTCAGGAAATAGTTGTTTTTGAGTCTGCACTGGGATCTTTTCTGGAGCATAGCTGAAGGGAAAAAGCAGAGAAGGTATGGAGGTAGTGAGAGAGATCTGGTGGAGCCCACATTGGGCTAGGCCGTGTGTGTGTGTGTGTGTGTGTGTGTGTGTATGTTCTTGCTATGCAAGCACACATATTTACAACACACACACACATACACACACAAACTTATACATGGCCAGGAATCAATCATTGCTAAAAACAAGAGGCTCACAGAGAGGACAGCACTATACATAGTTCTCAACGAACCAGTGACAAATACAACAAAAACTCTCTGGCCTTCTTGAGACATGGTGAGAGCCTTCCTAAAACCCGCCCCTCCCGAGACCTGCTCTTCTCACGCCTCAATGCTTGCATTCACTCATCTGCATGCTGTGGCCTTATTTTCTTTCTCTTGCACCTTAGGCGTCTTCGCCTGTAAAACGGGTGAAATCCTGGGCTCCTCTGGGCCAGTGGTGAGAACGGAAAGATGTACCGGGCACTAAATAGACTCTGGAATTTACTTTGGGCGTGTGTGTGAAGACAGATGATGGAGAGATGTACATTTTCCAGCCTTGTGTGCTCGCTCTTCATAGGAATGAGCTCCGCTGGGACTCTAATCCTCAGGGATTGTGCTCCGGGGCTTCAGGAAGATTGCTTCCAGAGCCTCTGAAATGATTCAAAAATTGAAAAGAGAAAGCGACTGTGTGTGTTTACTTGCGTGGGCCACAGGAGCAGATGTGAGGAGGGGTTGCCCAGGAGACTCTGACTGGTCTGGATGGAGGGTGTGTGAAAAGGGAGTCACACGTTTGGGAACACAGAGGACCTAGCTAAAGCCCACCTTCAGAAGAAATGGGGCCAGGAGGAGCACTTCTGGGGAGGACTCACCACCTGACTCTGACCATCCTAGTGCTCTAGAAGTCAGAGCTGAAATGAGGGAGGGTGGTACCCAGAAACCTCCTGCCTCCTGGAGGGCCAGCGCCCTGGAGAACTGGAGCAGGCTTGTGTGCTTCCTGTGATCAGGGTTCTGGGCTGGCACCGCCAAGGAATGTGAGTGTGGAGGTGACAGGCCGCTGGCATTGGGACAGAAGCACAGTGGGGCTTCCAGTGCACTTGTCCTCCTGCAGGAGAGTTCCCCCCTCTTCTCTCCCCCTGAGTTTCCCTCTGATCTCGCATCTTGTTTGGGTTAGAGCCTGGAGCCTGTTTTCCATTAGTGGAGTCCCTGGGGCTCTGATGCTCACAGGACTGGGTAGGAGTGGGAATTTGGGACCAGAAGAGACAGAAGAGCTTTGAAGATGCAAAGGCAGAGCTGGGCACACAGCAAACAATCTGCTTCATGCCGAGAAGGAGCCTTGGAAAAGAGGACGCTATGTCCCTAGATGCTGGGAACATGATTTGAAAGAGGGTCCAGAGGGCATTCGCTAGAGACGGCCAGGAATGCTAAGGACTAATGCTTCAAATGCTAGGGAAAAGAGAGAGGAGGTGGCTTAGCACCTTTCCTCCAAGCTTGACTTTCTACGGCTCAGAGCTGGGGTTCAGAAACAAGTCTAGTCCTGGACGTTTCTATTCATGCACTTTCTTGTGTGATCCTGCAGCCTAGCTTTTACTGAGAGCTGAGTTTCTCAATGGCGGGGCATCTTCAACATGCTCAACAGGGCACTAAGCTCATTTACATAGAAACCTTAGTTACTTGCAGCCACAGCCCTCAGGGCTGTCAAGAACTGTCTCTATTTTACAGGGGAGGAACCTGGTTCCAAGAAAGACTAGAACCTGAATTTTTTTTGTCTCCCTGGGTTGTAAGAAGCCAGGAGGCAAGAACCAGGAACTTAGAAAACAAAATCTGTATTTTAAAACATTCCTTGGGTCATTCTAAGACCCAATCATTAGTTAAATATTGATTCATGCCACTGTTAATTAAGTAGATTTCCTCTGGTGTCTGCCATGTCCCAGGCACCATGGCGATTATACACACTAAACAGGGACCAGAACAGCTGGAGGACTTTCCAATCCACTGAGGGGAGTTGATAAAAGGAGTGAGCGAGTGAACACACAGTGTGTCAGACAAGGCTTCGTGACATGTTAGAAAAGAGCACAAGCTGAGGGCTTGAGTGTAGGCTAGGGAGTACTCTTCCCCAGAGTTGATCTGAGAAGGCTGTCACCACTGGTATGCCAACACCATCATCATGATGTGAGCCAGGATGCAAGCTGTGTGACCAAGAGAAGGGTTCTGAGGCAGGACAAGCCTTACATGACCACAGACTATGGGGGGGAGGGTAGCAGGAGATGGGTTGGGAGGGGGATCACAGAGACCCTTGCGTGCCATTGTAAAGACTTTTGCCTGAGAGGCTTCATCCAGCAGTGGATGGAAACAGATGCTGAGACCCACAGGCAAACCATAGGCTGAACTGGGGGCGGGATTTGTGGGAGAGTGGGAGGAAGGATAGAGGGAGCCAGAAGGGTCAAGAACAGCACAATAAGACCTACAGAGTAAACTAACCTGGGCCCATGGGGCCTCACAGAGACTGAACCACCAACCAAAGAGCATGCATAGACTGGACCTAGACCTCCTATCCATATGCAGCTGATGTGAAGCTTGGTCAACATGTGGGTCCCCTAAGAATGGGAGTAGTGGCTGTCTCTGACACAGTTGCCTGCCTTTGGTTCCCTTTCTCATAGCTGGGCTGCCATTTCTGGCCTCAGTGGGAGAAGATACATTTAATCCTGCTGCAACTTGAGATGCCACGGTGGACTGGTACCTCTTGGAGGCCTCTCCTTCTCTCAGAAAGAGAGGGGACAGGGGAGGGGGAGGGAATGAGATTGGGACTGGGAGGAGAAGAGGGCGGGGGCTGGGATCAGGCTGTAAAGTGATTAAATGAAGGAAGGAAGGAAGGAAGAAAAGAAGAAAGGAAGGAAGGAAAAAAATACTTTTGCTTTCACTGTGAATGATACTCCTGAACCAATAAAAGGTCCTGAGCCTCTAAGTGCTGGGAGATAGTTGTTTTAGGATGCTTCTGGCTGCTGTATTACATGTGGACTCTAGGGGGCGGAAGAAAGGAAGTAGGAGACCCATTAGAAAGGGCTGGAATAACCCAGCTGTAAGTGATGGTGGAAGCAGTGCGGGTTGTGGTGGTGCACAGATTCTGCAGCTGTTTTTGAGTGAAGCCATTTATTAGTGGAAGACTACAAACTAGGGAAGAGGAGAGGAGGAAGAACAGATTGCAAGGGTTTGTTTGAGTAACTAACTCAGTGTTGGGGAGCAATTTACTGATGTGGGGAAAATGGAGGGAGAAGCAGATGTCTCTGTGTGTGTGTGTGTGTGTGTGTGTGTGTGTGTGTGTGTGTGTGTGTGTGTCTGTGAGAGAAAGAGAGAGAGACAGAGACAGACAGACAGACACACACACACAAAGAGACAGAGAGACAGAGAAACAGACAGAGACAGAGAGAGAGAGAGAGAGACAGAGACAGAGACAGAGACAGAGAGAGACAGAGAGAGACAGAGAGAGACAGAGAGAGACAGAGAGAGACCGAGAAACAGAGAGAGAGAGAGAGAGAGAGAGAGAGAGAGAGAGACAGAGACAGAGAGAGACAGAGAGAGACAGACAGACAGACACACACACACACACACACACACACAAAGAGACAGAGAGAGACCGAGAAACAGAGAGAGAGAGAGAGAGAGAGAGAGACAGAGAGAGAGAGAGACAGAGACAGAGACAGAGACAGAGACAGAGAGAGACAGAGAGAGACAGAGAGAGACTGTGGACATGGGCATGGGTTTCATATGTCTATTCGATGTCCAGATAGGGGAAGAATGCGTGGGTTGCTTCATGGATTTGGAGTTCATCTGAGGTCCCAGCTAAGGACATACACTTGGGAACTGTTAGTGTATAGGTCGTACTGAGAGATACAAGACCAGATGAGACTCACTAAGGACTGAGGAAAGGTGACAGGTGATGGTGGTGTCTTTGGGGAGTCTACTATTTTGGACACTGAAGGGGGGGTCAATAGGTGAGAAGAGAGAAAAGGAAACAGATGCTTCAACAAGCAAGGCGAAGAACACATTTCAGTAGGGAAGAAGCAGGCAGATATGCCACGTGCTTTTTATGAGGTCGATTTGGAGAGCTAAGCATCAGCTATGACATTTAATAATATAGAGGCCGTTGATGTCATTGGCCAGATCTGTTTTCATAAACAGAGGGGAGCGGGTTATTGCCAAAGTTTGAAGAGACCAGTGGGAAGAGGAAGATGGCACAGAAATAAGTCTGAGAAGCTTTGCACCAAAGAGGCACAAATGGTTCGATAGTCAGAAAAAGTAGTAGGACCAAGTTGTACACTTTTATTTTCCACCCACTACCAACGTCTTAGTGGGAGAAAGTATAGATGCTAAGCATAGGGGTATGACTTGGTAGCCAGAGGAAAAATGATGACCTAGGACAGAGGGGGTTTAATTTTGGGGGTGGGACTCTCAGCTGTGAGATCTGCTGTCAACTCTGGACCACTTCCAATTCCACTCACCCTGCAGAGGTGGGATGGTGCTGAGAGGAGGGAGTGGGAGTGAAGGCACAGACCACTGATGTAGAAGAAGACCATTATCAGCCCTCTAAGCATGAAGGGGAACTCCTTGTAAAGGGCAGTGACAGTGACACTGGTGGTGGCAGCTTACAGATCCAGGCAGGAATTTCCTTTCTAGACAAAAGTGAGTCAAGTTCAGGCCATGAAAGAGTTGAACAGGGGACACCATAGACTCCGCACCAAATATTAAGAACAAAAACAAAACGAAACGAAAAAATGACCTGACGGCACTGGTGCAACCAAAAGCCAGAAGAAACTGCAGAGAAGTCCAATTTTGGAGCAAAGATATAGAATGAGATTTCTGATTTATTTTTAAGTCGTGTGTGTGTGTGTGTGTGTGTGTGTGTGTGTGTGTGTGTGTGTGTTGGTGTGTGTTGGTGTGCATACCAGAGGACAACCCCAGGTTGGGTATCATAGCTGAGGAAGTTTCTCACTTGTGTTTTGAGACAGAGTCTCTCAGTGGCTTGGAGATCACCTAATAGACATGGCGGACTGGCTGGTGAGGACAGGGATCTTGCCTGTCTTTCCCTACCCCAGGTATGGGATTATAAGCTTATGCCAACAACACCTGGTGTGTGTGTGTGAATCCAACTTAGGTTCTCATGCTTGCATGGCCAACATTTTACCTACTGAGCTGTCTCTCCAGCTCAAGCATTAAATGCTGTTATTGTTGCTGTTATTATCATTGTATGCGGTGTGTGTGTGTATGAATGCTACAGCTCGTGTGCTCAGGTCAGGGGACAGTTTTTGAAACAGTCCTCTCCCTCCACCATGGGCTCCATAAACTGAGCTCGGGTTGTGAGCCTCGCTTGGCAAGAGCTTACCTGCTGTGCTATCCTGCTGGCCCAAGATTTTCCTTTTTATGCCTTTCTCCCAGCCCTGTTGTCTTAGTTAGAGTTACTAACTAACTAACTAATGAAACACCATCACCGAAAGCAACTTGGAGAGGAAAGGGTTTATTTGGCTCACACTTCCACATCAACGTTCATCATCTAAAGAAGTCAGGACAGGAACTCAAGCAGGACAGGAACCTGGAGGCAGGAGCTGATGCAGAGGCCATGGAGGGTGCTGGTTACTGATTTCCTCATCATGGCTTGTTCAGTCTGCTTTCTTATAGCACCCAGGACCACCAGCCCAGGGATGGCCTTATGCACAATAGTCCGGGTCGTTTCACATCAACCACTAATAGAGAAAATGCCCTGCATAACTAGCTTGCATCAAACAGACATAAAACTAGCCAGCACACCTGCTAACGGCAGGACCTAGTCAGCAATGCTGGCTGGGCAATTAACACACAACTAGGAAACTCTCAGCCTTTCTGGTTTGAGGAGTCAGAACACAGGCTTCAAGGTGGACACTGTACCCAGGAAGCAGAAGAGGCATGCTTTGGAAAAGGAGCGTGCCACAGACAGGCAGCCTCAAGTGTGTTACATAAGCCTTCTATAAATGCTAAATTTTTAGCAAGGCTTAAAAATCAAACAACAGCCTACAATTACAGCATCAGTAAATGAAAAAAGTTCTTTGACTCCGGAGCTATACAGGAGCAAGGCAGACTCCAAGAAACATAGTAAAGGAAACAAATGGCTGAGCTGGGTCTTTTTAGCTGCTCCTCCACACAGCACAGAGGAGATAAGCTCTGGGATTTAAGTTCATCCAACTGAACCATTCTTTAAAGGAAAAAAAATAAATCAGTATTATTAAGGGGACCATAACAGAATCTAGAATTTCAACTGCTTATCAGTTGAACTAAGAGCAAAAGTCATCAGTGGAAATTGAGCTTGAGATGAGCCAGATGTTTAAGGTACGAGAAAAGGACTGTGTGTGTGTGTGTGTGTGTGTGTGTGTGTGTGTGTGTGTGTATGTGTGTGTGTGTGATGCTGGAGGTTGAACCTACAGCCTCCCACATGCTAGGCAAGTGTTTTTCCGAGCTATAACTCAGTCCCTGGGAAATGAATTTTAGTAGTTATTGTATCTATGCTGATGGCCACCAAGTATGCTTATAATGAGAAACAAAGGCTCAAAATAATGGCCAACGCCAACAATAGCCTGAAAAAATTAACATAGAAACAATTTCCACAAAGGAAAACCAAATGAGAAAAAAATCTAGAATTAATTCAAACCCCATACAAGATCTGAAAACTGAATGGATGGTTTTCACAGTAGACTGGACGTGATTGAAAGAAGAATCAGTGAACTAGAAAGTAGACTAGTGGGAAATTACCTAATTTACTAAACAGAGAGAAAAATATTAGAAAAAAAAAAGGAACAGAATGCTAGCAATCTATAAAACGATGGGTAAAACACTAACAAAGTTAATTGAAATCCCAGAAAGAGATGATAGCAAGCAGGGCAGGAAAAAAAATATTTGAAGAAATAATACTTGGTAGTATTTAAAATCTGGTAAAAAACATATTTGCAGAGACAAGAAGTTTATCAAATTTCATAAAGAAGAAACACAATGAAAAGCAGATATCCATACAGTGTAATCAAGTTGCTAAAAATAAGACAAAAATTGCTTTGTCTGAGTGAGGTCACAGTTATAAGCTTTGTGAGCAGAGGAAAGGTGAAAACTGAAAAGTCCTTACCTTTCCAGACCCAGATTTTCAGAAGGAATTCATAAAATTAATTAATTCAAGCATTTAAAATATAGTATTGTTAATAATAAAAGTATAAAGAAAAATACAGCCAAGGGAGAAATGAGCTAAAGTATATGTCATTCAAAAACTTTGCATGGCAGGCTGCTCTCCCAGTGGGCATGCTGTAAGGACTCACCCAGTACTGGCAACTCTTCAGACATCCCATAAAATCAATTTATGCAAACTTTTCTAGAAAGCCAGACCTATGGGGCACATACATACATGCAGACAAACATTCATATACATAAAATATAAACAAAATCTTAAACATGCCCTCTTTAGTATAAAAGCTCTCCCAGGTAGCAGGCACAATGGCTACCGCCATCTTAGAAGCTATGTTGTTTTCTCAAACTACAAAGTTAGGAGCTGGTGGTATTCTGCGGGGCGCTGAGCAGCGCCGGGTCAACAGTTAGTGGACAACGCCCTGGAGAACAGCTCCCCTCTCACTGTTATTCCTCCTCACCTATTCAGAGCCAGGGCCAGGTGTCTCCAAGAGGTATAAGATGGTCCTGGCCATCACTCTCCCTTCCTCAGCAAGGTGGAGAGAGTTTGGAACCAGCATGTCTAGAGCCAAAGCGTTGTAGTCATGGCACCTTGGGGAAGGCATTTTCCTCCTGTGGTTTGGTTTTCTCTTCTTTTATCTCAAGTTTGAATGACATAGACTCAGCAGAGATGGCTGCAATGCCATCATGGGAAGGTAGGGTTTCTGGATGTTTCCCACATCTTGATCCCCACTATAAGGGTTTGGGTTGATTGCCTCCAAGTACTTGGCCTCTTATCCAGAGAGTGGAAAAGACAGGCTCATAGAGATTCATAAAAGTAGTGACAAAACTATATTCAGGGTAAATGATGGTACAGATTAAAGCGATACAGTGACCCATATGACTGAGAGTACTCAAGGGTCCCAGTTACACTTTGAATTTTTCTCTTATGAGGTTCAAAAGAAACGGTTTTGGCTGCTACAGGGTGTAGCAGCTTTGGTGGCTCTCTATTTTGATTGATATGTCATAATATCATTTATCCACTGTACATATCCCATCCTGCACTGCATCTGATTTAATCGGGTGCATGCCCAATTACTCATTGGCATACTATGGTCAATAGGAGATTCTCTCTAAAAACTTACTTGAGGACGCATGCATGTGGGGAGCATGCACCCCAGAGAAGTTGAGGACAGAGTGGCTTTAAAAAATTTTTTTTACCCCCAAATACATTGGAAATATAGTTGAACAGGAATGGTCTGAATTTGGTTGCTGTTAGGAGCAGAAACGTGTATAGCATTCAGGGAGAAGTGTATCTCAGTACAGCTGAGGGGCTGGGGCCTGGGGTAGGGGCGGAGGTGGCTAAGTACCTTGTTTGAAGAGGGGGCACAACCCAAAGCAAGTAGAGTCCCACAATACTAAACTAATTCCTGTTCTTGGCTGCCTCAAAACTACTGAAGGTTGTGGCCATCAAGTCTGCCCAAGACACATGGGTAGCAGCAGCGTTAAGAGAAGCCCTTTGCTACTCAGTGAATTTTTAGACAGACTGGACACTGGTCGAGGGGACTACTCAGATGCCTCAGAGCTGGCAGCTGCTGTCCCCAGAGTGAACGATGATCTTCTCTGTAGCCCAGGTGAGTGGGCTAGCTCCTCTGCCTTGTCTTGCTCTTCCTCCTCCTGGCTCCACTGTGGCAGGTTCAGACTCTTCCCCTCGTTACATTCTGGCTCCTCAAACACACCAGTAGAGCTTTTCTTGAGGGAGGGGGGCAGGGCAGTCACACTGACAACACAGCTACCAGATTAGATTATGAACAGACTTTGGTTTGAGGAATGATGTTTCAGTGAGGGACTGGGAACGAACTGGCAGAAGGCAGAGAGGCTCAGATAAAGGCTAAGGCTTAGAGATTCTAGTCAGTGGGTGCTTCATTTCCCCAAGGACTGGGCGACCACTCCATCTTGGGGACCTTATATTTCCCATTTAAGAAGTGACAATGACCTCATTTGGATTTGGGTGGGAAGAGCAGGTAAGGACAGAATGTAGAGGAATTGTTGGACATGTGGAATTGGCAGAATAGATAATTTTATTTTTGAGATATGGTCTCTCTTGTCAACTCAGGATGGCTTAGAACTCAGTATGTAGCCCAAGTTGACCTTGAACTGGAGAGTCTCCTGTGTCGTTCTCCTAAGTGCTGGGATGAGAAGTGTGCACCATTAAACCTGGAGTACGGGCCTCATTTTTGTTTTCTCCCCCCCCCACCACCCAGGGTAGATATCATGATTAAGTGATAAGTAAAGAAATACTGTATCCAAAACATCCCTATATATATTAACATCCAAGGGCTATTACACATTACGTGAGATAATGTGTGCAAAGCCCTGAGTCACTGTGACCAGATCAGAGCCCTCATTGGTGTTGCCATTAGTGACGGCAGCAATGGTTTAAGGAGGTGACATGGTGGGGATTCTTTGGCTAACCACACTTGGGGTTAGCAGCCTTGGCTTGAAGTGTGGGCTCTGTTATTTAATCGGTGAGCAAACAAATTACTCAATCCTGCTAGGCCTTGTTTTTCTCATGTGTGAAATGGAGTCGATGGCATTGTGCAACCAGAAGATTGAGAGGTTCGGTGACATTTAGTAAGCAGAGCGCTGACCCAGGGCGTGAGGCATCCCCCATCAGTGCCTTCTGTGCACTGTCAGAGATGAGAGCACTGTTCAGTTTTCATTCACAATAGAGCTTCCAGACTTCCAGGTTCTATAGGAAAAACTCCTAGAGCCTGGAACATTTTAAGGTTTAGACATTTCCAAGGATGCTCTCAGAGCCCCCGGGGCATCTGATAAAACTTTATTTAGACTTCACATTATTGGCTTCTCCCCCTGCTCTTCTGTTGCTCCCTGGGCATGGCCTACAAACTGAAACATATGAGATCTGTTCTATTCTCTTTCCAGAAGCAGTGCAGGGGGGCATAGAATGCTCTACACCCCACAGCTGTGGGCCACACATCAGCTCCAGGCATGTTTAATAGAGTGAGAAGGGAACTGAGTAGGTCTTAAGCTAGAGGTGGGTCTGAAGGAGGCCCATCTGTGCTTATGCACCCTATGAATGTCTTCTCTTAGCCACAGGAACCTGAATTAGTTATTTATTCTTGGCTCGGGCTTGATGACGACAGTGATGCCATAAGCATTGATGAACTGCCTGGTCAACATGAGGCACTTTAAGAGTGGCTTTTTGTGTCCCATCTTCAAAGTTGTCAGTGGTGGTGCCTTCATCTTACCCACCAATGGAAGCAGCAGGTGATATCCACCTCCCAACACAGTATCGGCTGTGACGGAGACCCGGCTCTGCCCAGACGCTGTTGAAGCCACGTGTGCTCTCTCCTCCATGAGCAAAGCCAAGGCATCAGTTTTAAATCCCTTTCGTGGCAGGCATCCAACACTGGAAAGTGGTCATCAGCTCTGCAAAGCCATGCCCTTTTTGTAGCCTTGGATGGTGCAGTCTCAGTCTGGGAAGCTGGCTCCTTTCTCCCTGAGAACCAGTAAATATGTCCCCAGGAGTCCCTGCACTCCGGGAGACTAATCTGCGCCTGCAGTTTTTAAAGGTGAAGGGGTCCTCCCCAAGTGCCTCATAATTGCTACTGTTCCACAGATTGTCAGCCACGGCTGTCCCCTTGGCCTCTGAAAGATCCAGTGCCTTTTATAAGACAAATAGATTGAGTGCCACCGGGGCTAGCGAACACCCTCCTCCACCTCCAGATGACCTGTCCGCCATGCACTCTCGATGCACGCTTGTCTAAAATTTCTTCAGTGAGGGGGAAAAATGAACAGAGGCAGGCTCTTGGAGGGCTTGAAAAAAAATGGGAGAGCCATGGTGTTCGAGATGGCAGGGTTCTGGCTAGAAGAAGACCCGTGGCTTTTCCCAGCAGGGAGCTTGTAACACTTGGCAGGTAGCTGTGCTTTCTTTGTCCACAGAGAAAAAACTAAAGTATTCTGGCTCATCTCTTGTAGTCACAAGACTTGTTCAGACCAGATTTATTAGCTCTGAAACCAAAGCCTGCTGTGTTTCTTACAGGAATTGTTGACGAGAGTGTTTTTTCACCAACCCAAAGGAGAGCTGATGTTTTGGAGGAGGCCTAGACACATTTGCCCCAGGGTGATGGCACCAGAGACGTGGTGAGTGGGACCCTTGCTTGGCTCAGCTGCTGTCACCTCTGTCTTTTATAGCAGGAAGCAGCTGCTCTGGCTCCCTGCGGTTTCAGGCCTGCTCAGTTACAGCTTCCTCAATGCAGGCTGGACTTCCTGTTAGCATTCTCCCAGCTCTTGGGTCTGCTGATCCTGGAAAAGGAGGCAAAAACTGGCCTGGAACCAGACAGTCACAGCTGTCACTCGATTCTGGGGCTTCTGGGATGTAATTCTTGGGTAGAGGGCATTGGAATTCTGGGCTGTAAAATTGGACTAGTGGTGGTAACACTTAGCCAGAAATTTGTTCTAGGTAACAGATAAATCATAGAAATTGCTGGTTGTAGTTCCTCTCCTTGGTAGATATTCAAACTCTGTAGCTAGTGTCATGACCAGAAGGACATAAAAGTGTAAGTCACTGCCCTGGGTAGCTTTGTCTACTTGACGCAGTCTAAACATAAGCTTTGACTGTCTGAAGGGAGCGCCTCAAGGTAGGAATTGTCCAGATCAGACTGGCCTGTGAGATATCTGTAGGGGACTGTCTTGATAATTCATTGATGAAGGAAATATCAGCCCACTGTGGGCAGCGCCATGCCTAGGCAGGTGGTTCTAGGATACGTAAGAGAGGAAGCTAGCAAGCAAGCCAAAGAATAAGCCAGCAAGCAGCGTTTTTTTGATGGTTTCTGTTCCAAGTTACTGCTTAAATCCTTGCTCAGACTTCTCTCAGTGATGGACTGTGACCTGGAAGTGTAAGCCAAATAAACCCTCTACTCCCCCAAAGTTGATTTGGCCAGAGTGTTATTGTCACAATAGCAGGGTGAAGTTAGACAGTCATGATGATGTCAGGCCCCATGTCAAATCCCAGTTCCTCTGGATACTCGCTGAACGGCCATTAGCAATGTCCATAACATTTGAGTCAGGGTTTATGTTATGAAAGTAGGAACTGTCTTCAGTCCTGCAGGTAGTATACGGATGACTTAGGCACAGGTACATAAACTCTGTGCATTCTCCCTGATTAAATGGATGCAAGACATCAGGCACTCAGTGCTCCTCCTTATTTCCTTGCTGTGGAGCCTATGCCAGACGTTCATTGGATCTCTCTCATGCTGAATTTGCATGCAACATTTGCATGAATTTTCATGTTGTTATGTGTCCTGCTGATGTGCGATCCATTGGATTCTGTCTCCACCCTGGACTTCCCCCCTAGGACTGTAATATTAGTGGACTGGTTTAATTTCTGTTCCAGAACCTTCCAGAGTCAATCTTAACCTGGAGAAGGAATCGGGGATATGTGTAACTTTTGCCCCAGAGAAGATGAAGAGATAGGAAATGGAGAGTTCCTGGTGACGGAAGAGTCGATGATGACGCTTACATTTTAGTGAGCATTTGAGCGTTTGCAAAGAAGTTGTCGAGTGGCTTGGGTTGGAGACGTCTTTATCAGAAAGCTGGTAAAACTGCATTTCTGATGCACTGAAGTGATGAGGCTGTGGGACTTCAGCCTTATACCATGGGAATGCCCATGAGGAAGTAAGGGGGCTCTGCTGTGCTTCAGGGCCATTTCTCTTCAGAATTCATGTTGAAACCTAATCCTCACTGTAGTATTGACAGGTAGACGTCAGGACGGTCCACCTCCCCAATGGACACAGTGTCCTTTAAAAGGAAGCCTTCGTGTCATATAAGCACTTATCAAGAAGGTGTCCTCTGGGGCTGGAGATGGTTAAGTGGCTCAGAAGTTAAGAGCACATACTGCTTACAGAGGACCCGGGTTCAATCCCCCACCACCCACATGGCAGTTCACAGCTATCTGTAATTCTAGTTCCAGATGACCTGGTACTTTCTTCCGGCCTCCAAGGGCACCAGACACACAAGTTGTGACATCCATACATGCAGAGGAAACACAAATCTTTAAGAAAACAACAAGCAAGCCCTCTCCAGACTCGGAGTCTTCTGGAATCTTGATCTTGCACTTCTAAGCCTCCAGACTTTATTGTAAGTACTGTGTTTCTGTTCTTAAGTTACCCAGCCTCAGGGCTTTTTATACCGTTCTGAATGGATCAAGGAAGGCTTCTGCCACAGGGTTGCCAGGCGGATGTGTCGTGTGCTGCACTGGCCATTCTACACACGCTGCTGTCAATCCTCTATGGCAGCGGTTCTCAACCAATGTGTCAAGACGCCTTTGGGAGTTGCATATCAGATCTCCTGCATACCAGATATTTACATTACAATCCATAACAGTGGCAAAACTGAGGTCACGAAGTAGCAACAGAGTAATTTTATGGTTGTGGGGTCACCACAACATGAGGTACTGTATTTTTTATTAATTTATTCAGATTACATCTAAATTGTTATCCCCTCACTTGTATCCTCCTGTTCCTCCCTCCCTCCCGAGGGACTGTATTAAAGGGTCACAGCATTGGGAAGGTCGAGGGCCGCTGCCCTATAGCAAGAGCTTTGAGCACCATCTCTGCTTTCCAGAGAACACTGAGCCTCAGAGAGGCTAAATAACTCATGCAGATGTCTCTACCTTGTAGTTCTCCAAGACAGGGCAGTAGGGCAAGAAGTAGGCAGAGAATTAAGCGCACAGCACGAGCCTGAAAAGCACTGAGGCGAATAGGACAGGCTGTCTCCATGCCTCGTGTCCCAGGCATGCTCACTCTCAGTTCCTTCCTACTTCCTATACGTGTCACATGTTCTCTTCATGTGTCCCGCCTGTGCCAAGAATGTCTCTCCCCTAGCAAACTCCCATCCCTCCTTCAAGACCTAGCTCAAAATCTCATGTTTTCTCTGAAAGATTTTGAGTCTATCTGGTAGAGACAGTCTCTCCAATGCAAGACCCCACAATATTCTGTGCACATCCCTCTTAGAGCAGTTGTCTCATGGGGCATACAACTTGCTCGTGCATTCTTATGTTTCATTAGATTCTGCACAGACTGAGGGTTGGGTCATAATCTCCTTGTCTTTGTGCCCAGGATGTCCACAGAAAAATAGGAAAACCATGCCTCCTACCTTGTCTTCACGGAACCATTCCTTAAATATTTTTGTTTCTTCTCAGCTTGAAAATGGCACGTGTAGCCCCTACTTCCTGTGAGTGCCAGGCGTGTCCTTCATTGCTGGATAATAAGAAATGAGTACACAAGCAGCCATCATGCAGCAACTGGCATGGCATGAACCCAAGCCTTGGTTCAATAGTGTGAAATCAGTAGTCAACTGACCTTTTCACTCATACTTTGCCCTTTTGTGAGTTTGTAATTCTTCATGTTTCACCATTGAGATATCCAGAGACAGAGTTGGCTGAGGCAGCATCAGGGCCCCATCCCAGGCTTCTGCTCTTGTCCTGACAAAGTCAACCCTTCTGCCCGTGACTCAGACAAATGCAATGAGTTGACAGATGACATCACTGGCAGTGATGACGATTTTGTCAGATGACAGAATCAAGATCAAAGTAAGCTATAACAAAGGGTCATCTCGTTGAACAATGATTCATTTTAGTTCAGGAACTAATTACAAAGGGGTTGGATGGGGCATGCTGGGCTGGCAGAAGAGAGTTGGGCAAAGGCTGTGATGTGGAGTGCCTTGAGCCAAAAAGTTGTATGGCCATTAGGTGGAAGCCAAGGATGCCCTGTCAAAGGTAGAGACTTCAGGAGGAGGACTATAGGATCCCCCTGACTTGGCTGTCATCTCCTGAAGTCCAGTGCTCAGTTCTCAGTTCTACCTTTTAAGCATGTTTTGTCCTAAAGTTGTCTCTGTCCCAAGGACAATGATGTAATATTGAAGGACAGAAATGGAAGAAACCAGAAGCAGAGTAACCCTAAAGAGTAGAGCCTTCCCCAGAAGGAGCATGCCAGGCCCCATCTCTAACAACACTGTGCACTTTGGACACAGGGTCCACAGGTCCCTGAGCTGGAATTGACCTGAAAAAACTACTCCTTGAGGACTAACTGTCATGGTGCCAGTAGCACCAGACAAGCTTCCAAAGGAAGAAAGCAACCAACAGTCCTACCCAGCTATGAAACATAACAACCAAAAAGCAGGGCACAATTACCCTACGGGTGGAGTAGTGGTATGCATGTGCAGGTTGAAACCAACAGCTTTCTAATTAGACTTAAGGCCTAACCAACAAGGGCGAAACCAGACCTGGTACTGGAAACCCAGGATCCACCAGAGCCAGTGAAGTCATGGATCTTGGAGGAGAACCTAAAGGTGACACTTTACTAAAACAGCAAAATCCTACATTTTAAATATTTTTTCTGCCCATAGGTAAGTGTAATCCTCACTTTGCAGTTAACTAGATCCACTACTGAAAAACGGAACTGATAAAAATGCAAGTTGTGGAGCCCAGTCCCAACTGCTGATGTATAGCACAACTGTTGTACCTAAGGCTCAGGGGTCACTGCATAAGAGAAGGGTAGAAAGATTGTAAAAGTCAGAGGAACAGGGAGCTCTCTGCAAGATACATCTTCCTAGAATTGTCGGAAGCTACATGCATAAACTCTCACCCAAATGACTGCCTAAATATGCACTGAGCAGTGGTGACACCAATAAACATACTAATGTAGATGGGGGAAACCACACGAGTTTTCAGTTCTACACAGCCCCACAGGTAACTAAGGGATGAGAGTAGGAGAAATAATCATCCCCAGGCAAGAGCACACCAACTATCTATCCAATATTAAATTATCCGCCTTGACAACACACATATACACAAGTAACACTAGATTGAGCAGGCTGTGATTTTGTGTCTGTCTGTCTGTCCGTCCGTCCGTCCGTCCGTCCATCCGTCCGTCCGTCCGTCTGTGTGTGTGTGTGTGTGTGTGTGTGTGTGTGTGTGTGTGTGTCTGTGTGTCTGTGTCTGTAAAACAAAAAATAATGAAAAAGAAGCTGTAAATCTGAAGAGAAAGAAAGCATATATGGGAAGGTTTGGAGGTAGGAAAGGGAAGAGGAAAATAATATAATTATATTCACAATCTCAAAGAACTAAAAATTAATTTCAAATTAAAAAAGAGCAGGAGCTCTGGAGGCTGGAGGGTGTAGCTCAGTTGATAGGGTGCTTGCCTAGCATGCATGATGTCCTGGCGCCTCATAAGCTAGATGTGGCGTTACACATCTGCAATCCAAGCAGTCAGTTAGCAGCGGCAGGAAGATTAAAAGTTCAAGGTTACACCTGGCTACACAGGAAGTTCAGGGCCATCCTGAGATACACAGAGCCATCTAAAAAATATTGTTTAAAGAAAGAAAGAAATGGAGATCAAGAAAAAAAAAGGTAACCTCCCTTTCCAAGAATCCAAGATCAGTCACATTGAAGAATGATTTTGTAAGGCTAATGGACAGAATTAATATTAATTGGTGAAACTGTCAACCAGACATAGCTTTGTCCTATATAGGAAGGAACGTTCCAATAAGTCAGCGCTCCTCACAGGGGAAATGTGTTGCCCTGTGGTGCTGGGGAGCTCCAGTTTATTTGTTCTATTTGTCAGCAATGTTGGAGGAAGCGCTCAACTTTCAGGTGCCATCTACTTTTGAGAGGCTACACTTCCAAAACTGTTCGTGCTCTCCTGTTCCTGTAATAACTGAGTTTCCCCAGGGTCTACCAGCCCAGGGGAGGGGCCGGAGAATGGAGAACGAACTGCAAGCATGGATTATCACAAGTGTAGCCTGTGTTGTACCTGTCCTACCAAGGATAGACCATCGACCTTGGGGAGAGAATGGCTCCCGCAGTCCTCCCTTTGCTCAGGGTTGCGAAGAATCCTTTTTCTTAGGCTTCTCATTTCAGTCTCAAATAGGTCCAGTCTTCTGGGCATGCCCACACCAGTCCCCACACCAGTCCCAACGCCAGTGTGTTGAGCCTGAGGCCCTCAGCTGGTTATCTCACTGCTTCTGATGACTGGACTGTAGGCATTTCAAAGCAAGACGTTTTTATATTTCAGTCCCAGAAATAGAAGGGCCGTCTGCGTCTTATAGCTTTGCCATTAAGCCCCTCTTCCACAGCAGGGTGATGAAGGCTAGTAAAAGTCACGATGTCAGACAAGCAGGGCTTCGCACTCAAATCCCATGTCTACCTGTTACTAGTATGAACTTAATAAGACATTAACCTCTCTGAAACTCAGTCTTTGTCTGCAAACTTGGGGTGCTCACCAGACCTCTTTCATCACTTGTGAGGGTTGAGTAGAACGTGCAAGGGAAGAGTGGGGTGGAATGGTGACAGAGGGTTAACAAATCCCTTAGCCACTGGTGTTTCCTGACACCTGCACCCCTCCCTTGGCAGTCTCTAAGCACCACCCTCTGGGTTTATCCTAAGAGCTATTCTTTCCAGCATCCATGCCTTCTCCAAGGTGAGCACCAGCATCACAGCATCCACAACCCATCATGCCCCAGGGCAAGCCACTATCTCTTTCCTCCCAAACCAAATTATTCCAATCCCAACTTTCCTCTTCTCTTTCTTTCAGGGGGAAACTGTTCTCTCACACGCTTTGCATTTTAACGACTTCTGCCACCATTGCTCCCTCTGATCTGTTTAATAACATATTTTAAACTAATCCCTTGTAATAAAAGGATTTCATTACTAGCAGAGACAGCTGTGTAATGCAGTGAGTTCATTAGTCTCACTTTTGCTGGAGTCAAAAGTTTTGCAACGCTGGGAAGTTTTGGTAAGGAAGATTGCCTGAGGAAGCTGAGAAAGGAAATTCCACAAGGGCAGAGCTACCAGCTACAGAAAGAGATGAGCTTGTGGCTGGAGAGAGGCCACAAGGAAGACTGCCAAGGTTCCAAGAATAACAAGGCATGTCACTGAGTAGGTAGTGATAGTAGGTATGATAGTGAGGGACCCAGGTTAATAGGCTGAACTTCCCTACTCACTCATAGAAACAATGACACCCACTCTAACTTGGCCAGCTACTGTGTATATCTCATGTCACATTTAACCATTCGATAGGCACCGTGTCTTCGTTGTTTCTATATTCTTGTATCAGACTTGGTATGAGGGTGTCAGTTAAACAGTAGTAAGTCCGTTTCCCTCTCTATTTTCTCTCTAATACCCAACAAGAGAAACCAACCACTAACCAACTCCATCTGCAAGTGTTGCCTCAAACTGCAGATGTGATTAACTGAAGGACACAGAGATGGGACTGTCATCTTGAGATAGCCCAGTGGGCCCAATGATCACAGCTGTCCCTACAAGAGGGAGGCCACACAACAATGCAACTCTAGTTAATGCTTTGTTGTACACTTGGAGTTTAGTAAGGGGTAGATCCTCAATGGTTTTCCCTAAAGAAAAACAGGAGACAGCGCAGTTAGGTATTTAACAGAAGGAAAGGCAAATGATCACTGAGGCTGAGGTTGGATGCATGCAATTGTGACTTAGGCCATCAGAGAAGGAGGACAGAGTTCTAGAAGGACCTCCCGAGACAACAGTATGGTTCTGTTGATAACTGACTCGATCTTTGTGATGCCTAAACTCTGAGACCGTGAAGAGCCATTCCTTTTTAGTTAGTTTGTTCGTTGTTTTTTTGAGACAGGATCTGGCTATATATAGCCCTGGATCCCCCTGAACCCAATGTATAGATTAGGCTGGACTTGAGCTTATAACAATTCTCCTGTCTCAACTTCTCAAGCATTAGGAACACAGTGTTGGGTTACCACACCTAGCTAATAAATAGTCTATTGCTTAAAACTACTCAGTAAGTGTGATGCTAAGACCAGGAGTGATGACACAGGGTTTTCAACAAAGTGGAGAAGTTTCTCTTGGAGAATGGTGCCCCAGAAGCAAGAAGCAATTAGTAAGGTGGACAGAACCTTCCACCTGACTAGTTCCTCCCATCAGATGTCCTTTCACCTCCCTCCCCACCTATACATACATACAGTGGACATTCCTTTTCTTAAGGGTATAGACGTTATCAGAAGTTACCACTTAATTACCAGAGATTGCCTTGGCAACATCTCTAGACATACCGTATCAGGTTTCCTTCCTCCTTTGATGATAAATTAGTGCAGCAGGTTCAGGGGCCTTTTAGTCAGTATATGCTAAGTTTTGCTGTGGTAATAAATAAGCCCTTATAGGTGAGGAATGTAACCTGGAAAATGTTAGCTATTTCCTTGAGCAAAGTCCAGGCAAGGGAGGCTGTGCAGTAATTCAGCAGTCCAGGTCACTTCCATCACGTGATCCATCCATCTCAATTTGTGGCCCCTAAGGGAGCCTCAGTGGCAGGGAATGGAGTTCCTGAGGAATTCACTCCCACCCTTAACTGCCCTACAAATGTGGGGCGATGAGTGCCTCTGTTCAGAGCTCATGGCTGGAACTAGCTGCTGCCAGCTGCAAAGCAGGCTGGGGAGTCTCCACGTGCACACTGGAAGAAAATAGATGGGGAATGATTTGCTAATCAATACCAGAGGGAGGTCGCCGGCATTCTAAGAGTGAATTCTAGGTGCCAAGAAGAATTCCATCACATGTGGAAAATTTGCAGGATGGGGTTTCTGTCAATATGCCAGCAGAGAAAGGCAACATGAAGAAGCTATCATGCTAGCTCTCAGGAATGAAGCTGACCAGGCAGTTAATGATGGCTCCCCAAGGATCGAGATACCTAGCCATCCATTAAGTCTGTCAGAAGAAGATCTGGTGAGAGGTCTTGAAAGAATCACAATACCCCCAATGGAAGACTGGGGCACGCCTATGTCCTTCTTCTCTGTTTTGTTTTGTCGTTGTTTTTTTTTTTTTCCGTTTGTAATTATATGTGCTGCATAACAAACACACACACACCCAAAGTCAGTGATGCAAAATGCAAGCAATTAGCAAAAGGAAAAGGATCTTAATACTAGGAGATGTGGGTGTGAAAACAGGTGCACCATTAGCTGCAAACTAGTATACTGTGGAAACTGTCATGGTGATTCCTTAACGTATGATCCAGCTCTGGCAATTCTGGATGTACACCCAAAGGAGGAAACTATCATCTTCTAATTAAAGACCCATGTCTTTTGTGACACTATTCATAATATCTAATTTATGGAATCACCCTAGGTATCCGTCAATGAACGAATGGATAAGGAAATTATGGTATGCATGTACAATGGGGTATTATTCAGCCATAAAGAAGAAGGAAATTATCATCTGTAGTAAAATGAATGGGGCTGGAAAACATGTTAAGTGAAGTAAACTAATCTCATTAAGCCAAGTTGTATGCACTTCAGAAACTTCCTAAGACTGTGAGTTTTATTTACTTCCTGAACCTTTCTTAATTTTAATTTACTTTTTGAGTCTTAATGAGACCTTCTCTGAAGGGAAAGTTTGAATCCAGAGGAAATAGCTACACACAACATCTCTCCTGTAGGAAAACTGGGGTAGAGGGGAGGCCGGAAACTGGAAAGTCTTTTATTAGGGAAGAGGAAGGGGCCAGAAAGAGTGATAGAGCAAGTGTGTGTGTGTGTGTGTGTGTGTGTGTGTGTGTGTGTGAGAGAGAGAGAGAGAGAGAGAGAGAGAGAGGTGTGTGTGTGTGTGTGTGTGTGTGTGTGAGACTGTCCACAGTGAAGAGGTTATTTGCTAAGTGAGGCCTAGAACGCACTGATTTTTCCCAAACCAACGTCAACCCTCTCATCTCTCTGCCTACTTCTCATCTTCCCCCACTTGATCTCACAGGTTACTCCATAAAAATTATTACCTCAAAGGTTGCCTACATATTTCTTGGTCACACATTTGGTCCCAGCTTATTCAGGAGTTCTAAGCTCATTTCATGTTCCACTGAGCCCCCACTCCATGCTGCTGTCCATACTCATCCTCCTTTTAGGGGTATCTTCTCTCTCTTTTTTTATTTTTTTATTAATTTATTCTTGTTACATCTCAATGTTTATCCCATCCCTTGTATGAGGTATCTTCTCTTGATCCTCCCACATGTGTGACCAATAACCTCTCCTTCCCAGCTTAACCATGACCTCTTCCACTAGCCTTCTCTGAGCATCCAACCCACAACTTTTCTCTTCCAATGTAGAAAAGACAATTTTATTATCTGAAAGATTTGGTGCAGAATGCCTACCATCAGATAGGTGTGGGTCCTCGGCTAACTGGGAATAGGAAAGCTGATGGCCCAGGTTTATGGAAACAATACAAAGACATCAAAGATGAGGAAGGTTCAGTGAGTGGCCTTAGGTGCTTATTATTCAGACACGTCCAGAGAGCCATGGATAGACCTTATGAGAGCGATAGGTAGACATTATGTCACAAGAGAACCCACCTACAGTATGACTGAGTCCAAGTGACCAAACTTGCTTGAGAGAATTGAGAAGGTGACAGGGAGCACACAAATGCAGCAGATGAGACAATTAGGCTGTGCCCTGGCATTGAATGCCAACGCGTCTGATTCTTAGCTAAGTAATTGTGGCCTGCACTCTTTCTGCTTCTCTTTCCTCATTTCCAAAGTAGGGATTAAATGCAGAATGGCCTATTTGATAGGGTTAATGCAGAAATAAGTGAAATACCTTTAAAGGATTTAGAACATCTCTGGCAGCCTTCTTCTGTAAGCCTTCAGTAAATGCTAATTATCGTGTGTTATGTCATTATTTTCCAGCATAGTCACTATGGACCTGTCTTCATCTTTGGGTGAAGGGGTTGTGAGTAACACTGGAAAGAGACATTTCATTAACCAGCTTTGAAAGAGAGCTTATGGGAAGAAAGTGAGGGAAGTCTGTTACATAGCATCTGTTACAAGGGTGCTGCAGGGGAGAATGGAGCCATAAGAAACAGCTCGAAACTGGGTCATTCAACAAAAGCAGGCAGAGGAGCAGCTCCTATCCCTGGTTATTAACTAGAGCTGGGCAGTTTTAATGGATGCTCATGTCTGGGCCCTACCAGAACTGCTGGGCCAACATGTGAGTACACACACACACACACACACACACACACACACGCATCTTAGGTGATTTCATTTCTCACAAAGGATTATGAAACACTGGACTAAGGCAAGCTAGGGATGAGGTTAGAATTTTGTAAGTGATGGTACTGGAGTATGTGAGAAGCAAAAGGTATGAGAGTAAAGTGAAATTGAAAGGAGTCGATCCTGGCCACGGGGCCAAGGGGAATAAAGTCATGTACCCAGGGAGTCAGTACCGCATCCTAGATACTCAGTTGCCTCACCTTAGATCCAGTCTTGTCTTAGTGGTTTGCAAAAATATTGTGAGTATTTTTCTTGGATTCTGGTATTAGGTGTTTGTGACATGTTTTGAAGCAGACATACAGCAAGGGAAAGAGATTGAATGTCTAGTCTCCTAGTGATCCCATCTATCTATTCATCCAACCATCCACAGATCATCCATCCACTGTTCATTCAATTATATTTAGTCAACCTATGTTAGGCTCTTTAAGGTCAAAATGCTTATCTGCCTCTTCGTATGGATATCAGGAGTTCTGTCCACTCATGAGGAGAAAGAGTAGGAGCAGACCCTGTGGTCTCATTGGCTCTGGAAACAGGATGTGGTCAGCTGGAGAAAAGGTGGCTTGAGGAAAGAGAAGGGACATTTCCTCCTTGATAGCCATGGAGACAGCTGTACGGCTTCTTGCCCCCCAAGTGCAATTTTCCAACCAGCATGTAAGACCCAAGGTGTTGTGAAAGGATTTGAAAGGGCATTAGAATGACCTTCAAGCTGTTGATTTTAAAGTGTTAGTTCCTTTCCTATTTAAAACAGATCTTTTTGTAACTAGAGAAGGGTAAATCTCAGTATGGGTTGAATGTAAGTACCAGCTCATCAGATCCCCTCATTATGCTAACAGGCTTGAGAGGGCCAGTGCTCTGGCCAAGGCTTTGCAACAAGGCACTGACTTGTGGAGTTGAAGAATCTCGGGACACTTAATCTAAGTTTATATGGAAGCATTGAGAAAGCAGACGGATCACTAGTTTCTGTGAAAAAAAAAAAAGCATCCATTTTTACCATGTATGGCTCTGGTACTGAGAGGGACAGCAGATGCAAGGTCAATTTTTCCCATTTCTTGAGCATCTATTAATAAAAAGTGCCAGACACACACATGCATACTGTCTCATTCCACCCTTACAAAGACCTGCGACGAGAGTGCTTTCTGTAGTTTACAGGTGGAGGAAACAACTCCCAAGAGATTAAAGGACTTTGCCAGGAACTCCTAACTGGGATGTGGTGGTGCTGGGCATGAGTCCATGTCTTTTGAAATTCAAAGCTCACACTCTGGGCTCAATCTCTTTGCTTCCTTTATAGAAGCTTCTGTAAAGTAACCTACCGATGTATCTGTGCCTAGGACTGGCCCAGAACCACATAGCTTGGCTATGATACAAGACTGGTAGCACTGCTGGTCACAGGGACACAGTGTTCCCCCACACCACCGAAAATATTTCAGGTGCCTCTGGCTGGGGCAGGCCCTGAGAAAGCCACCAAAGCTATTTCTCTGTCCTTTCAAAAGCTCACAATTCTGTCATTCTAAGTTCAAGCCTTCGGTCAATTTTTGCCACTTGCCCTGAATAGCCGGCGGGGGGGGGGGGGGATTGTAAAGCATGAAGGCACAGTGAGTCCTGTTAGCTCAGCACAAGGGACTTTGTTCTTTCCTCCTCCACCTGTTGGACTGAGTCATCTTTCCAGGCCAAGCACAAATGTCATTCACAGGAACTGAACGACACGTTCTGAGTCATCAGCTCACGCTGTGGGCTAAGGATACAGGATTATTAAGGCAGCTTGTCCTGGCGAGACCATTCACGACTGCCTGGTGGGAGGCTGGTGAGAAAATACGCAGTTGAAATGTTGGGTCAAAAAGGACAAAAGTGGATGCTGACACCGGGGAGTCCAAATGTTCTAGCCCTGGAGATGATGCCAGTGTCACCTGGAATACAGTTTCTCCACCCTCAGTGCTCACCTGGCACTTTGAATGACACCTATCAAAGCAATTATCTTATCCATCAATGGAGGTTTTCTTCCTTGTCTGTCTTTGGCCCTTTTATAGGCATCTCTATAGTCTGCTTTGTTTCCTAACATACAATAGGTGCTTAGTAAGTGAAAAATGAAGGAAATAGTGGGTGAGGACAGGAGACAACCTGATGTTGGGTGTCAGGAAGGTGAGAGGATAGGTGAATTGGAACAACAGGTGAGTGTGATGAGGAGCTGGTTGTAGCAGGCTCCCCTAAAGCATGTCTGACCAGGGTTGGAGGCCAGGGGACAGCCCTGTGACCCTGGAAACGGGATGAGTCCTCCTCTCCATCTTTCCTTCTAACCCCACCTTGTCATCAGAGCAGGTCAGTGCAGCCGAGATGCTCAAGGCAGAGCTGAAGGGGCCCCGTGCATATTCTCCAGGTTCTAGCTCTACAACATTTCAATTCCACTCTTCATATTGACCAAAATCCCGGCTTCATTGTGAGCAATTCACTGGGCCTTATTTTTAAGCCTCTCTTTAATCCCTTCTTCCTTTAAACAAATAGTGACTTGTGTTTGCCAAATGCTGTCTTTCTCAGTGATGCACCGGTGAAGAGGAGTCCTCCAGTGGAGTGGTACCAAGGGGACTTGGTGAGGCAAGAAAAGGGGGCAGGGAGATGAAGTTAGGAGGGAGTAATGTGGCTGGGGAGAACGGGAGTAGCTGAGTTTGATTAAAACACATGACTGTCATGTACGAAATTCTCAAACAATAAAGATGAAATAGTGGATACTTGCTCTCTACATGTAAGTATATTTATAACTAACAAATACAATAAACTATTACTAACATTAGATAAGACAAAAAAAAAAGAAATCCTACAGTGGGCAAGTTCATGATGGTGGGAGGACTTCAGAGGCTGGAGGAGCCACAGAGAGAGGCGTCTGTCTACTTGCTCTTCTTGGGGGTCCTGTTTTTAAGCCATGCCTTGTTTTCCTTGGCTTTATCACCCTTCTAATAACCCATGTGGTTTATCCATGGGCTGGAGGAGCCACAGAGAGAGGTGTCTGTCTACTTGCTCTTCTTGGGGGGGGGGGGCTGCCTTTAAGCCATGCCTTGTTTTCCTTGGCTTTATCGTCCTTCTAATAACCCAAATGTATGATTGCTCTTTGTCACGCCTTCCTATAATGCAGTGTGAGCTCCATGAGGTTTGGCTATCTCCAGCATCTAGAATGAGACCCAGAATGCAGTAGATGCTCAATGAATGCTTGTTGGAGAAATGAATGGTTCACTGAGTCCAAGCTCTAAAAGCCTCCCTGAGTAATATGGAGGAGGGAACCTTACTAGGTTCATGGCTTGTGCCTTCTAGAAACCCATTACAACCAAGCTGGTATGCTATTTGGTGGTGGTAGCTATCTATGGCAATTGCAATGAAATGGCAGTTATGGTAGTGATGATGATGGTGGTGGTGGTGGTGGTGGTGGTGGGATGATGGAGGGATGGAAATTACGGTGATAGCAATGGTCATGGTGGCCATAAGAAAGTCATGAGGAACACTTTGCATCTACTGAATATCAGAGTTTTCAGAGAATTTTCACCCTCTTTTGACTTTAATCTCCACAAAAGTCCTTCATGGGTGGCTGGGGACAAAAGCTCTTCTATCTTTTTCAGAGATCAGCCTAGTTGAGAGTGTTGAAGTAACACGTTCAAGACTGCACAGCCATCGAAACCAGATCCTGGATGACAGCTTGGGCCATGATTTGTATTATGATCCTGCTTTCCCCTACATCCCACAATTTCTTCCCATCAGTGACATTTCAGGTGGACTAGAAAGTCCAGGCCAGGAGTGAGCTGCCTTCCGTGTGTGTGTGTGTGTGTGTGTGTGTGTGTGTGTGTGTGTGTGTGTCTATGTCTGTGTGTGTAGGGTTAGGTGTATGTATTTGTGAATGGATGATGGTTTTGGGTCTGTATAAAATGATACCCTGGGTTCAATGTGGTCAGTGCTCTGTCCCACCCAGTACTTATAATCTCATCTCTTTGTAGAATGGTAAAGCAGGCTCTTGGCAGATAAACTTCTAGGACTCAACTTCACCACTTAACTGACCTTCATTTTTTTCCTTAGAAGGGAGCAAGTTAATCAGACCAAAGTGACAGCAGAGTCCTATCTGTACAGGTCACAGTTAGTATCTACTCTGAATTATATATTTATTAATCTTTCTCTTGCCCAGGGGTTTGAGTTGAGCCTGTGGTTTATTTATTTATTTATTTATTTATTTATTTATTTATTTATTTTATTAATTTATCTCTCTCTTTCCCTTTAACTGTACTGTCACCTTAACAGGAGGTTTCTGAGGTCGACTACATAGTAGCAATCTAAGGGATTGAGTTGGCAGGTGGCTGAGGGTCTGTGTGTGCTGGCCACCATGTTCTTTGCCTATTTAGGTGGTCCTGTTAAAGGTCCCATTTTTAGGAAGTAGCCATGGCCAAGTGGCCCACAAGAGGCTGAAGTTGAAAGCATGTGGACCAGACTCAGAACAGTCTTCATGCCTGCAAAGACCAAGAAAGAGCAAGAGTGCTTAGGAGACAGAAGGAGGGGTGGTTCATGTCATTGGTGAGTGCCAGTGATCTCTGCCACTCTACTGTCACCCTAGAATACAACTGAGAATGGGAGATAAATGAATCACACATCTCTTCTTTGGTAGAAACTGGAGCATGTATTCTGAGAGTGGAGAAGGTCCTAGCATTTCACTAGGACTATGAAATGAAGACTTAAATTTTACAGTATTTACGTCATTCCCCCTCCATCTTCGCTCTCCAACTCCTCCTGTGCCCTATTCCCACTCCTTCTCAAATCCACGGCCTTCTTCAAAAATATACTGTTATTTAATTATTGTATGTGCATGAATATGTAAACACAACACGCTGAATATACTGTGTTGCTTGTATATAAATGGTTTTAGGGTTGACCACTTAGTATTGGATAACCAATTAGGGAGGCTCGTCCCTGGGGCAGATTGATTCTTCCTCTCTCTCAGTAGTCATTAGTTGCTTGTAGTTTTCATCTAGGGGTGTGACCTTACAGGATTTTCCCAGTCTGTGTTGGCATGTCCACTGGTGTTGTCATTATTTATGTCTTCTCTAGGCAACCATGTTGTCAAGAGCTCACAGGTATAGCGTCCCTGTCATATATAGAAGGCACAGTCTCACAGCCGATGCCCTCTAGCTCCTACAATCTTTCTCCCCCCCGCTTTTGCACCATGTTCTCTGAGCCTTAGTTGTAGAATTGTGTTGTAAATACATCAACTAGGGTTGGGCACCCCACAGTCAGTTGTTTCCTGTATTTTGGCCAGTTAAGGATTTATGTAATTTGTGTAATGATATAAGGATAATGGTCTCTACTGAAAAAAAAAAAAGAAGCTTCTTTGATGAGGGATGAAAGCTACACTGCAGACTGCACTTGGGCACAGGATGAGTGACAGAGGCAAGGCCTGGAGGTTGGATGTAGTGGTAGTTGGCTAGGGTTAAGTGAACTCAAGTCAAGGCTTGAAAAATGAAGCTATCAACATTTCTATCCCACAGGCCTCTTATATGCACATACACTCTCTGAAAGTGTGTTCTGTTCTTGCCTTCTGTCTCTCTTTACTCTTAGTGATTTCAGCTTCTCACCTGCATCTTTCCAGACTCTTTATATCACAAGTAAATATTTCTATTTTTTGTTTTATTGTCTTTCCAAAATAGGGTTTCTCTGTGTAGCCTTGGCTGTCCTGAACTCACTTGGTAGACCAGGCTGGCCTCGAATTCACAGAGATCCACCTGCCTCTGCCTCCCTGAGTGCCGGGATTAAAGGTATATGTCAGCATGCCAGGCTGGTATCTCTGTTTTTAATGCACCTGTATCAGCTACAATAGATAACCATCCCATTCTCTTACAAATGCTTCCCAAATCACAGTGGCTCAAAACAACACAGGATTGTTTCTTACTCATTTTGTACTGGTATAAAGCAGTTGGGGTGAAGGTTCTGATCACCTCAATCTCTCAAAGATACAGGATGACAGAGTTTTAACTGTGTAGTCACCATCACCATCTGTGTTGGTTTGAATGAAGATGTTCCTCATAGGTTTATATTTCAATGATTGGTCCCCAGTTGGTGGAACTGTTTATGGAGAATTAGAAAGTGTGACCTTGTTGGGAGAGGTGTATCACATGAGTAACCTTTGAGGCTTCAAAAGTATTCCACCATTTCCCAGTGTGCCTCTCTGCCTCTTGCGTGCGGATTAAGATGTGAGCTCCCATCTGTTCCTGCCACCATACCCTTGCTCTGCCATCAAGGACTCTAACCCTCTGAAACTGCAAACCAAATAAATGCTTTCTGTTATAATTTTTTTTTTTTTTTTTTTTTTTTTTTTTTGGTCATGGTGTTTTGTCCCAGCAATAGAAAAGTAACTAAGACACCACTGCAAAATGCAAAGAGGAGAAAACAAAGGGAGTCATGTGACTGCCTCGAAAGTGATCCTATTTCATCCACCAAAAGAAGTTTCATGGCCCCATCTAACTGGGTGGGATTAAAGAAGGGTTGAAATTAGAATATTGGTAGTTGTTGCCAATACAATCTACTATGTATAATCCTCCTCCCTCATTCCTTTCTCTCTTCTTCTCCCTCTGGGATCTATTTGAATTCATTTCCTCACCCCGTTTCCACATTAGATTATCATGTTTCATTCTTGCCTCTGCCTTCATATTCCTCTCCCCCGCCCCACCACTTGCTTTGTCCCTCTAATCCCTCTGTCCCCACCCATCCCTGACAGCCACATCTCTTGCCATGCTTGATGTAAAGGATTCAACCTCTAGCTCTCAATCCACAAGTTTCCCTCGCTCCTAATTGAGCTTAATGATTTATGTCTTGTAATGGCCACAAATGGGTAGGAATTCCTGGCTCTCATTAATAATTTTAAGCATGCCAGAAGTAGGATTTTAAAATCCTAAGCAAAAAATTAAATGACCATAAAATCTTTGTTCGCTTCCCAGGAGACAATCCCATTTCAACTTGACAGCTTAATTAAAAGCTGGGCAAATTGGACACAACACTTTTAATAAACAGGACTTGGCAGGCCAGGGAAAGAGCTGAAAGAGAGGTGAGAAGGGAGAAAATGAAGTTCACAATGTGTGAGAGGGAAATGAAGCAGGAGGTTTCTTTCTTATGGAATGACCTCTCTGGGAGCCATAGATGGCATCAGGTGACAGGAACGACCCAGAAGAATCTCAGAGACCAGGTTGTTTTCTGAGTCCAGTTTCTTGTAAGATGAGAGTATTCTATATGGTGACATAACTGCTGCCTATGGACATTCAACGGGGATTTCTGGGTCCATGTGGGTCCTTTTGGACCAAGTTCCTTTCAAGTCCCCAACCCCCATGCCCACTAGGGCAGTGAGGCTGGGGGGCCTAGATCTGAGAGATTTATGAGAAGACTTCAGATTTCTCTCCCTCTCTCTCTCTCTCTCTCTCTCTCTCTCTCTCTCTCTCTCTCTCTCTCGCTCTGTGTGTGTGTGTGTGTGTGTGTGTGTGTGTGTAGGAGTTCATACATATAGAGTCCAGAGGACAACCTTGGGTATTGTTCTTTTGTTCCTCAGGCATTGGTCTCTTTTGACACATGATTTCTCAACTGGCCTGAAGTTTGCTAACCAGGTGAAGCTAGCCGTCCAGTAAGGCGCAGGGAGCTCTCTCTCTCTCTCTCTCTCTCTCTCTCTCTCTCTCTCTCTCTCTCTCTCTCTCTCTCTCTCTCTCTCTCCTTGCCTCCTCAGAGCTGAGATTAGAAGCATATGTTTCTAACTCGGGCTTTTTGTGGTGGTGGTGTCTCAACATGGGGACTGAGGATTGAACTCAGGTCTGCATGGTTGCCAGGCAAGGGCTTTACCAGCTAAGCCATCTCCCTAGCCTTGTATCTGCTCTGCCATCATCCCTTTTTTGTTGTCAAGTAATTCCATTTCTAGTAAAGTTGAGTTTTCTTTTGGGTCTTCTGCCTCTATTTGTTGTAGGTAGGGAATGGCCCAGCATGAATGGGGCTTGGCTGTAGCCTCCATTTCCAGGAACTACATAGGAATCACCCAAAGTTCATGCATGGACTCGGTAGAGCCTGTGAAAACCTTTGGCTAACATCCTCCTAGATAAATAGAGGCATCTACTCACAATGAGCTCACTTCATGGAACTGAAAGGTTTAGAATAGAAAGAAGCAGGAACCCAGACTCTTACCTCTACTCTGCCTGACTTGTCCCCCAGCTGGAGGGCATAGCTTTTCCGTTGGCATTTAGGACTGTGTTGTCTCTCTCCCATCACTTGTCTAGTTGGCTTAAGCTTATTTTGAATTCAAAGTAATTTACTTATGTATAGTTGCCACATGCTGCTTTAGTTAAAGTGAAGACTGCCTATCTTTCTGGCATAAAAAAATTAAACAAGGAAAGAATGAAATTAAAATGTGTTTAGAAGGCTTCTGCTCTTCCCTGCAAAGTCTCATGGGGGAGGAACTGGCTATTGGCTCCTGAGTAAGTAAAAAAAAAAAGATCTCTCAGGCTGCCGTGGGATTTGCTGACCCTTGAGCAGCAAGATGTTCACGTGGAAAGAGAAAACAATTGCTGTGATCCTCTGCTAGCCCTCCCCGCACCCCACTCTCCGCTGCTTTCACTATAGAACCTCAGAAGGGTGAAGACTTTGGCACTGATCTGGGTCATCAGTCGACAAGTAAAGAGGCCACACCTCAGAGAGAGGAAGCCACTTGTCCAAGACACACAAAAGGGTGGCAGCTGGCCCTTGAGGGAGGAAGCATCCCTTATCAGCCAATAAACATGACTTTCAGAGACAACTCAGACTTATTATTGGCTGTGGGTATTTCTAGCTCAGTGAGAAGCTCGAAGCTCATTTTGTCAAGGCGCTGCTAAGTGAAAACAAATCCCATCCTTTCCACTGACTTCCATAAAAATAGAGACGTTCTTGCTTAAAAGACCCCAACAGCCTGGGTTGCCAAGATTGGGGATGGAAAGATTTACATGACAGCATAAATGCCAAAGTGTTTTTTGAGAGCTGGCACTTCAGGTGGGGACTACAAGTGGCAGCAAATGCAAAGAGGTGAAGCTTCTTTTCCGGGGGGTAATGTGAAGGTTCTAAGTTTAGACTGTGATGATGGTTGTGCAATTCTAGGTACTTACTAAAAGGTTTCAAGTGAACACTTGAAATGAATGAATTCCTGGTTACATAAATTGTATCTCAATAAAGCGCGTTCCCTTTTCAAAAGCAAAAAGAAAGATGAAACGAGGAGTGGAGGCCTGAGACAACGCTCTCACGAAAAGAGCAGAGGTAAAGAGTGACGCCTGGCTTCCATATTTTAGGCTTAGGCTCTCAAAGGGCCCCTCCTCCAACCACAGAGCAAAAGTGGAAGCAGATGGCACCGCTCCAATCAGTCCCACTCCAGACCTTTGTCTAAGAATTGCATTTCAACCTGACAGCTCATTAGCTTTTGTCAAATACATGTTGGATTGAGTGACATTTAGAGGGACAACATATGTGCCATGTTAGCATAGGCCCCTCAGGGCTTTGGGAATCCTATTAGATCCCCAGAAAGTAGAGTATTGGCACTTCATTAGCCTAAGGACCCTTAGAATGCTTCTGTAGCCCTTACAGCAACACTCTTTCGGTTCCACCAAAGCTAAAGGGTGACGTGATCACAGGAAGACCGCGGCAGATTTTCTGGCTGGATGTTGCCCATATAATCCCAGTGTCCCTCTCATGAGACCCAATGTGCTAAACACCCCACAGAATTAGAACCAACATAGAGTTTCTGTAAAAATCCTTTTTTTAACATTTTGTGTGCATGCATGCATGTGCACGCATACCCACGTTACCACAGCACACCTCTGGAGGTCAGAAGAATTTCTAGAAGTCAGGTGTTCCTTCCCACCCTTTGTGTCCTGGGGATGGAACTCAGGTGTCTGGGCTTGGCCACAAGCTCCTTTACTCTCTGAGTCATCACAGCAGCCTGAGGAAAAGTTTATATATTAAAAGCTTGAAATCACTTGTTTGCTAAGCAGGGTCAGGTACTGAATGAAGCCATTTAAGCCCCCAACACAGTGGCACCGAGGTTAAAATGATGGGTGGGTGGGGCATGGTGTTCACCCCCATGGCGGCAGACAAGCCCACGGCAGTGGCCTTTTCCAGGTACTGTGCGACGAGATTAAGGAGGGGACAGCAGGAGTAGAAAAAAGGGAGAACTCAATTAGATGAGTATAATTGCTACAATTTTTCCTATTTTATGTGCTTGTGTTTTTGTCACCCTGTTGACTGGGAGACTGGACTTCCTGGGGCTTATCTGCTCTTTAGTGCACAAAAATACCAGTCTTTGGGGGACATACAGAAATGGTTCACCGTAGAGTCCACACATCCTAACCCAGTGCTCACACTTGAGGATGTAGGGTGCCTAAGCACCCAGGGAAGCCTAAAGACCACCTACAGCTCAGAGCCCACGTGGCTGACCGTGCCCACACACATACACATCTTCCCTTCAGTGATGTTGGACTTGGTGTCACAAGCCAGTCACCTCCATAAACTAGAACAGTTGATTCAGGTATGCAAATATTGGATGGGTGGTCAGGAACTTTCCAGGTGGAAGAACATTCCAGACACAGACCTGGCTTGTGCCCTGGCCCGTAGATTTGAAATGAGAACATTAGGCTGCTGTACCTCATGCATACTTTCAGCTCTTTAAAGGCAATCTGTGGGCATTCCATTTGCAATGTGCATTTGCATAAATTATAAATAATGGTGTCTAGGCCAAGGCTTGTCTGCACCAGACTGAAGGTTCGCCAAGGTCCTGACTGCTTTCTTATTTTTTTCATTCTGTAAAACACATAACAGGGAGCCAAGCTTGCTCCCTGGATCTCTTGTTTACTTCCAGCCTCAGTACGGGCTCTCACACTCTTGGGTTCTTCCTCTGTAAGAGAGTAATGAAACCAGCAGTCTCTCAGAGCGTTTCTGTGAGGCCCAAACAGGCGGATGTTTAAAAGCACCAGTTAACAGTGGCTGGGTGCATTTAGTTAGGTCTCTGTGATCCTCTGTTAAGTAATTCTGTGACTCTTGCTATGCAGAATCTATAAAGATGTATGTGGCAAGCATGTCCTTACAACTAAAGATTACCAGTGTAATGGGCACGAGAGAATCTGAGAGGATCAAAAGGCTGGCTGCTTGCACACTGCATTTGATGAGGAAGGCGATAGTGGATGGATGCTTTGGCTTTTCTGCACTGTCAAAATGAAACACGAGAGAGAGAGAGAGAGAGAGAGAGAGAGAGAGAGAGAGAGAGAGAGAGAAGAGAGAGAGGAGAGAGAGAGAGAGAGAGAGAGAGAGAGAGAGGAGAGAGAAGAGAGAGAGAGAGAGGAGAGAGAGAGAGAGAGAGAGAAGAGAGAGGAGAGAGAGAGAGAGAGAGAGAGAGAGAGAGATATGCTGAGTTATGAGTCTGAACAACCCAGGACCTAGGTCCATGCCAGGCTGTCTCCCAGCTCTGCCATTTCTGAGCCATGGTTGGCTCAGGTAGTTGGTTTCACCCAGTCTTAGTTTTCTCACTTGTATAACGCAGTGAATAATAAGAACCTTCAGCTGGTGGAGAAATACAGACAATAATAGTAAAGCTGCCCTCTACTAACCACCACTTTGCACTGAGGATGGGATTAAGAGTTCCATGAGGAAATCAGCTTAGAGAAAAGTCAGTGACTCAGTGCCCAAGGTCACCCCGTAATAAGTGTTCGGGCTAAGATTTGAACCCAGGCATTTGGATTCCAAGGCGGTTCTAATAACTGTTATTTTATACTAAAGCTCTCAGAGCTGTGCTAGAATCAGCAGGCACTCACGTAATGACAACTGTTATTAACTGTGCAATATCTTTGATCCATTTGGCTAATGGTCCTTGATCATTTAAGGCTCCATTCAAGTGTTATACTTTCTTCCCATCCCTGGAAACAGCCTGCTGATATTCCCATGATGCATCACTCTGGGCAGACAGAGGCCTAATTCTCTGCAAATTCTTTGCTTCATATTGTCCTCAAGTGATAAGGGGGGGGGGGGGAATAAAAAGGCCTACCAGGTTCCAGACACATTAATCAAATGTTAATCCAATAAAGTTAGTAATGAAACAGCCCAGTTTGAGAAACAATTTGAACTATAGGTATTTACAGATGGGGAAAATTAGATCGAATAGATGATTTACACTAAGAGGATTTAATGCAAAAATGTCAAGACCTATAAGGCAAGCGAGTGTTAGAAATCCTGGGAGCTGAATTGACGTGAGGGTGACTTAAAACATATAGTCTGGGGCAGTTTAGGTGTCAGATCAGAAGCCACGCCAGGACATGGAGAATGCTGGCTGGCTACTTGGTCCAGGAGAAGGTCCCTAGTGGCATCCGAATGTCCGCGCGAGACCCCTGCTCATGTTGGGAAAGCCAGCTGGTGCCACGCAAACCTCGGCAGCTCAAGACGGCGACTTTCTCATCCTTGGTACTTTCAGTGGCATGTGTGCCTAGCAGCTGTTGGGACTGTCTTCTCCTGGGTTCAGATCCTGGGTGGCATTTAATATGCAGGAGGCACAGGCTGGACCTATGCTCATAAATCAGCTTGACTGAATTGTGTTGGAGGAGAAGAAAAGGTAGTTTAATCCAATAGCTAATTTTTTTTGTTTCCTTTTTGCTTTTTCTCTTCTGTTCTGGCTGATTTTCATATTCTGACAAATGCCATGGTCATATGACACAGTGTGAGGTGCTCCAGCTACACACAGACTGGCCCCTTCTATGTTGGGTTATAGCCTGGGGTGATAGGTGGTGAGCAAAGTGGAATACTTCAGTATCGTGTGCCGGGAGGACCGTGACAATAGTATGATTATAATAAAACTGTAATGTTCCGTAACACTGAAACTTAGCTGTGTGGCCACCTGTAATATATGGGATACATATGGACTTACGAAGCTAAGTAATTTGCAAGATCATACAGAATAAACTTATTCTTTGATCTATTTTCTGTTGCTGTAACATACTCCCCGAGACTGGATAATTTTTAAAGCAGAGAGACTTATTTTGGCTTGTGTTTTCTGTGTCAGGAACGTCCAAGAGCACAGCGTTAATGAGGACCTCAGGCTGCTTCCGCTCCTGGTGGAGAAATGGAAGGGCAGGTGGGATGCACGCAGAAGAGACAAAACAAGAGGAAGGAGTTGTCGGCTGGGCTATAGAGCACCTTGCTGTCATAGTAGCTAATCTAATCTGGTGAGATCCAGGGCTCAGTCATGTAGAAGAGACTCCTCATACATTACTAAAGCCCTCCCATGAGGCCCCACCCATTCGTGAGGCTCCTCCCACATTACTAAACACTTCCCACAAGGCCCCACCCATTCGTGAGGCTCCTCCCACATTACTAAACACTTCCCACAAGGCCCCACCCATTTCTGAGGCTCCTCCTATATTACTAAACACTTCCCACAAGGCTACATTACTAAACCCCTCCCATGAGGCCCCACCCATTCATTACTAAACACTTCCCACAAGGCCCCACCCATTTTTGAGGCTCCTCCTACATTGCTAAACACTTCCCACAAGGCCACATTACTAAACTCCTCCCATGAGGCCCCACATCCCAACAATGCTGTTTTGGGGAACAACACAACATGAATTTCGGACAAACTACAGCAGCTCAGTTTTTGAAAAATACCTTCACGTTTATGAGACGTTTGATGGCATACAATCACCCTCCTTCTTTCTTTCCCCCTTTTCCAACAAAGCAACAGCTTTGTCTTCCCCATCTTGAGTGAAATGGGTGATAAGAAAACAAGCATGGCTGGAGAACATTCCGTAACCACAAAGTGCCTATTGAACGTTGATAGTAGAGAAATAAAACATTTCTAATGCCCCAGGTTGGCAGGGGTGAAGTAGCCAGAGTCCAAAAACCAAACCTCAGGGACAGCCTCCAAGTTAAAAAAAAAAAAAAAAAGTACATATCCTTATGCTGAACTGATATGCCCTTGTATTAAATGCTGATCCACCTGGGTAAGACTCACCAAGACGTTAGAAACAGAAAATTTTGGGACAGCTCAATATATTCCACTCTTTAGTTGAGACAGCGGGAAGTCTGGGTTACCCTTGTAACATTTTTTTTTTTGGGGGTCAGGTTTGAGAACTAATATTTCCAGGAACAAACTTACCTAGGGCTCAGAATCTCTGGGTAAGCCTCATCTTCCATCCATACCCCGCATCACGGAAGACCTCCCAAAATGTTCCCATCAGACTGGGCTGTGGTCTTAGGTCTTGTCCTTTCTTTTCCTCACTCCTGCCCTCCCTTCGGCCAATCCAGACACTCAGAATCTTCACGGCCCATCCTTAAGCCACGTGCTGTATGCCCTTCCTTTAGCCCACATCTGGACTATGGAACACATAAGCGTGGGTGGCATAGTGCCTCTCCCTTTACAGGTCTCCTTGACCCAAGGGCAGTTTTGTAAGCTCAGCAACATCAAGTCTTTCTTTTGCATTAAGCCTATAATGGTGAAAATTGAAGAGGATGCCAGGAGGTACTTACTGGAGCCATGTGTAGCACACAAAAGGCATTTTTAAAAGATTTGTTGAAAAAATGGATGTGTGTGTGTGTGTGTGTGTGTGTGTGTGTGTGTGTGTGAATAAATGAAAAAATAAAAGTGAACGAATAGCAAATCAATAAATGCCCCCCAAATAGGGGCATGGTTAACAGTTAGAATAGGTAGGGAAAAGAACAAATGAATGGATGCATGGATGGATGCATGGATGGGTGCATGGATGGATGCATGGATGCATGGATGGATGCATGGATGGATGCATGGATGGATGCATGGATGGATGCATGGATGGATGCATGGATGGATGATGTATGAGTGGGCACAGTCAGGTCGACACACTAAGCTGCAAACGCACACAGGCTGCCTGCTCTTCCAGGGTTGCCAACCTGGCGCCTGTGGTCCCTCTTGGCTGTCTTTCTCAGAATGTTCGTTAGAGTAGCAATTTTCTATCATATTGTTTCAAATTTGGTTTATATGATTGCTGCCATTTGTCCTCCAACGATTAGAAAAACTTTGAGGCGACAAAGGAAAAAGAGCTTTTCCAGTGGAGAGACCTCCTAACCCCCAGTATCAGTGCCAGATTTCCAGAGCTGGTCTGTCATTATGTCAGTCTGATGTTAATTAAAATGGTAATTGGAAAAGGGTTTGCAAACAGCCTCCCTCACTCTGCAAGTGAGCCTTCCTGCTGGGCTGAATTTGGAGAGAGAGCAGCTGGTGGGGAAGGAGGTAAAGGTTCTTGCAGGTCTGGAGCTAGCCCAGGCACTGTGGCGTTAGGTGGCAGGTTAATATTCTGGTTTCTTCTGGATTCAGTGTTTTAAGACCTAAGGAGGTGCTGGGAAGAAAAAGGGCAGGGGATAGGAGGAAAACCAGAGTTACCTGAGACCCATGGTGTGATTTTACACAAGCATCTGGAGTTACATGGGTTTTTTTCCCCTTTTTTATTATTAATGTATTCAAATTACATCTCAGTTGTTAGCCCATCCCTTGTATCCTCCCATCCCTCCCTCCCTCCCGCTTTAGCCCCATTCCCCTCCTCTATGTCTGTGACTGAGGGGGACCTCCTCCACCTGTATATGCTCATAGGGTATCGAGTCTTTTCTTGGTGACCTATTATCCTTCCTCTGAGTGCCACCAGGCGTCCCCATCCAAGGAACATGGTTAAATATGGGGCACCAGAGTTTGTGTGAAAGTCAGATCTCCTTCTCCACTTAACAGTGGAGAATGTCCTGTCTATCAGCTAGTCTAGGTAGGGGTTCGAAGTTTACTGCCTATATTTTCCTTGGCTGGTGCCATAGTTTGAGGAGGACCCCAGGGCCCAGACCCGCCTGTAGTTTTCCAGGACCCTCTAGATCCTTCTATTTCCTCATTCTCCCAGGCTTCTCACACCTAAAGTCTCAATAGGATGTCCTCCCCTCTGACCCACTTTCCTGGTAGGTAAAGCTTTTCATGGGGATGTAGCCCTTGGACTAGTGTCTCGATATAAGTGAGTATGTACCGTTTAACTCTTTTTGCTTCTGGGTGAACTCACTCATTATGATAATTTCTATTTCGATCCATTTGTCCACAAATTTTGGGAATTCCTTGTTTTTAATAGCTGAGTAGTATTCCATAGTGTAAATGTACCACAGTTTCTTTATCCATTCTTCTACTAAGGGACGCGTAGGCTGTTTCCATGTTCTGGCTATTATGAATAAGGCAGCTATGAACATGGTTGAGCATATGTCCCTGTTGTGTGGTAGTGCATCTTCTGGGTATATTCCAAGGAGTGGAAGAGCTGGGTCTTGAGGAAGCCCTATTCCCATTTTTCTGAGAAAGCGCCAGATAGATTTCCAAAGTGGTTGATTGTACTAGTTTGCATTCCCACCAGCAATGCAGGAGTGTTCCTCTTTCTCCACATCCTCGCCAGCATGTGGTGTCAGTTGAGTTATTGATCTTAGCCATTCTGATGGGTGTAAGATAGAATCTCAGTGTTGTTTTGATTTGCATTTCTCTGATGACTAAGGAGGTTGAGCATTTCTTTAAGTGTTTCTCAGTATAGAGAAACAAAAAGCCCAGAATAGCAAAAACAATCCTATACAATAAAAGATCCTCTGGAGGAATCTCCATACTTGACCTCAAGCTGTACTATAGAGCAACAGTAATTAAAATAGCATGGTACTGGCACAGCAATAGGCTAGTGGATCAATGGAATCGAACTGAAGACCCAGAGATGAATCCACACACATTTGGTCACTTGATTTTTGACAAAGAAGCCAAATCCATTCAATGGAAAAATGACAGTATCTTCAACAAATGGTGCTGGTCTAACTGGATGTCTACATGTAGAAAAATGCAATTAGACCCCTATTTGTCACCATGCACAAAACTCATGTCCAAGTGGATTAAAGACCTCAACCTAAAACCAGAGACATTAATCCAGTTAGAGGAAAAGGTGGGGAAGAGTCTGGAACACATAGGCACAGGAGACAACTTCCTGAACAGAACACCAACAGCCCAGGCCTTAATGTCAACAATTAATAAATGGGACTTCATGAGGCTGAGAAGCTTCTGTAAGGCAGGTGACACTGTCAAGAGAACAAAGCAACAGCCTACAGACTGGGAAAAGATCTTCACCAACCCTTCATCTGACAAAGGTCTAATATCCAAAATATATAAAGAACTCAAGAAATTAAACACCACCAAACCAAATAACCCAATAGAGAAATGGGGCTCAGAACTAAACAGAAAATTCTCAACAGAGGAATATCAAATGGCTGAGTTACATGGTTTTTAAGCAAGCCCCGAAAGCCCCAGTTTCCTCCTTGGTGAAGTGGGAGAACGACATCCGGTCACATGGTAGCGAGAAGCAGGGTAAGAGGAGGTGGAAGTGAGAAGACTTCGCCAGCACGGTGTGTGCTACCCACCCGGGAACACACGATCTGATCTCCTGCATGTCTCTCCGGGGAGGTTTGCTTAGCATGCTGGTTACTCTTCTCAGAATACCTGAAAAGGCGACTTAAGAATGCGGTGGCACTCAGAAGGCAGAGGCAGGTGGATCTCTGTTAGTTTGAGGCCAACCTGGTCTACAAAGTGAGTCCAGGACAGCCAGAGAAACCCAGTCTTGAAAAACAAAAACAAAACCAAAAGCAAACAAAACAAAACAAAAGATGGACTCATTTAGGCTCGGCTCATGGTTTGACAGGACGTTTCATTGGGGGTGGGGGTGACTGGGGGTGAGGGGTAGAGGGGGTCACAGCAGAGCTTGATATAGCAGCTCACTTTTCGTCTGCAGTCATCAGTAGACATGATTGCCTGTGATCCCCTCACTTTCTCCTTTTTATTTAGTGCAGCACCCCAGCTCACAAAAGGATGCCACTCAAACTCAGAGTGTGTCTCCCACCTCACTGAACGTAAATTAGAAACAGTTGATGACCTATGTTAACCATCACTGGTTTTGAACAAACTGTGGGTCCCATGGAGTCATCCGAGTTCCATCAAAAATATAAACAAATTTGTATAATCTATCTGCCTATATGTTATATAATCTGTAATTATATAGCCTATAATCTATAAACAAATACACCGCCTTTGGTTACATTATTTTCTCGTTTGCTGTTGAGTCATTCAGCCCAAGGCTTGAGAGGCCATTTTCCAGCCCTCCTTGGTCCCAGTGTTTTCTTCCAGATTGAACTGGGAGGGGTGGAAATTCATTGTGACTGTTGGGCACCTCAGGCTCTGTGGCATCTGTACAACTGACCGTGGTTCTTGGAATGCTGGTGTTAACCAGGATGCCACAGACTGTGGCTGTCACCTGTCTTCCTGTGGCTCATGGCAACTACAGTGAAAAATCAAGAAGGGGCCACCACCTTACTGCAGCCCTCCTATGGGCGAGGCAGTATGAGGGGTGTTCCTCCTCTGTAGCCTCCTGATATCATTATTGCTACAGTCCTTGAAGACCACATTAATCTTTCTTTGAAGCAACCAAGGCCTGGAGATGTCAAATCGATGGCCCAAGGCCACATACTGGAAGAGACTGAGACAGAATTCAAACCTAAGAGCGGCTGGGGGGGGGGTCACCCTGCAATTCCTGTAGGGCGGGGCCATTTCACCACTTGCCTGTGGGCTTCCAGCTGGATTTAGCTGTGTCTCTAGACATGGGTGGCTAAGCCAGGAGACAAGGAGGAAGAGCGTTCCTTTGATGGGCTTCTGAGAGTGTGGGAGGAGTCACATAAAGAGGGAAAGAAGTTGGGTGTCCTATGCTTGGCCCAAGGCCCAGACAGGAGAAAGGAATAGTGGACTTGCATCTGAGGAAGAGAATGTTTATGGTTAGAGGTCATCAAGACCTCTTAACTTCAGTTAAGAGAGAGGTGGGGCCCAACAGGAGGCTCAGGGGCAAAACTAAGACAAAGGGGAGGATGCAAGAGCCCCACCCAAGCTGTCCTGTAGGGTGTGTTACAAGGTCTCCATGTGTCAAGTGAAGTGGACAGCCACACTTAGAGCTTAGACTCAGGGTTCAAGAAAAGTCCCAAATGTTTTCATGGAGACTGAATGCCCCAGCAGCAGGGAGGAAGAATCGGCCAGTCCATTCATTAAGAACTCATTGACAATTCTATTATAAGGACTAATCGGTTGTTGTTATTGAGATCTTTCTCCTTGATTAAAACCATTAACACCAGTGAGTGGCCAACAATCCATCAACAAGCTTTCTTAAAAGCCCCCCAATTCTGACGTGGTCACAGCTGACCAATTGGCCCTTTAAAGCCATCTTTTGTCTGCTGCCTGCTCATCCCCATTGTCACCACTCTGGTTGAAGCCACCACTGTTTCTCTACAGGGTGACAGACAGCCTTCTGGCTGAACTCTCTGCGTCCTTCCTTAGCCAGCAAGGACACCCTTCCCAACATCATGTCAGCCCACACTTACCCTCCAGCAGGCTTTTTTTTTTTTTTGGCTCCTCATACATACCTGCTCCCTTCTGTGCTGAAATACCACCTGCTATTCTGCCTGCAGCCTTTGCCTGCCCCTACCCAACCCTCACCCTATTAGGCCAGGCTCACCCTCCAGCACTCAGCTAGGTGATGCTATCCTCAGCAAAGTGTCACACCCTACTTGGATCAACAGCTCCTAACCATTTTCTTTTCAGCTCCTACACTGTTCTTTCTACTGCTGCCCGTATTATCTGTGCGTTTTCCTGTTTGATGCTTGGGTCTTCTTCCCCTCACCCCAATATTAAAGGTCTACAAGCAGCTGATAATACTCTTTCTGTTCATTCTTGGTTTTAGGATTGGGCCTAGATGAAGCCTTTAAGTATATCTGAAACACTTCATGGAAAGAGGCCTTTGCTCTTAGGAGCCTGGCAAGAATAAGTCCTCCCTAAACCTCCCTTCTGCTCTGCCTCATCCCTCCTTGCTTCTCTAACACCCAGCAAGACTTGAGACAGAAATAAGAGAGAAGAAGAAGAAGAAGAAGAAGAAGAAGAAGAAGAAGAAGAAGAAGAAGAAGAAGAAGACGAGGAGGAGGAGGAGGAGGAGGAGGAGGAGGAGGAGCAGTGTAGGAGGCAGTGTCTGGGGAGGAGGAGAGAATGCAAGGGCAGAGCCCTCATGGGCAGTGAGGAGGCTGGAGGACAAAACCCTGGGGCCATCTTGTTAGTAGTTACAAAGAAGGTTGCATTAACATTCTGGATATGAAGGAGTTGAGATTTGCTGTGAAGGGGCCTGGAAAAGGTAGAGAAAGGGGAGGAGAGGTGCAGGGAGGGACAAGGTATGTGCAGTCCTTGGGGGGCTAGAGTCCAGCAGGCTTTGCTTCCTGTTGGCAATGATTCCCATCTCGCACTCCCAACACTCATTGGAGGGGTGAGTCCACCATGGCTGGGCTTTCCCCTGTTTCAGTTTCCCGTGGGGCTCAAGGATGACCATGCCCATGGAAGCCATGGGTGATCTGTCAGCAAGCCTTCCAGCATCTTCCCAGATTCTCAGAGAGAGTGCTCTCTCCAGTCACAGCAAGGTCTGTTTGTCCTAGGAATGCAAGACACGTTTCTCTTTTAAATTTTAATTTGGTTCTGCCACTGAAATCACATTAGGTCCCATTCTGCTCCTCAAAATGACATTTTTAAATGTTGCCCAGATATGCAGATCAAACAGGGTCCGAAGAGTCTCTTCCCCATCCTGATCCCTCTCTCCAGAGCTCCCTTGTCTCCCTGGATCTCCTCTCTGCATGGCTCATCTCCATGACTTTTCCTTCAATAAGAGGAATTTCCTTTCATTAGCACAGGTATTGGGGTCCACCATCTGTTGTTCTGCTGTATGTGTGACACCAAGGATTCTGTGTATTGGGTAGCTGCCAAGCTACCCTGGGGGGTTGTGTATGAAACCCCAGCTTTTCCCTTAACTGCAACCATTTCTCCATGGCTTTGGGCAGGTTCTTCCCTTCTGTGGAATCAGCCAAAATGGCATTCACATCAACAAGAAGAATGGCAGCATTCTAGGACTTTCATCTGAAGGAGATGGGATTCTTTCTGAGATAGAGAAAGGGAGCAAAGAAACAAGAGCCTGGGACTCCTCATGGCCATCTCAAGTCTCCAAGGAAGCCAGCTGACTGCAGTGGCTAGTCAGTGTGGTGGGGACCCTGCATCCCTCACTGCCTTCAGGGGGGAAACAGAGAAATTGAGAAAAGCAGAGACACAGAAAGGGACAGCAAGTGAGAGAGTGAGAATGACAGTGGTCACAAGCAAGAGAGAGGAGAGAGAAAGGAACACGCAAGCACAGAAAAACAGAGTTGGAGGGAATTTCAGGGTACAGACTCTCACATTTCATTTTGTCCCTGTGATCCTACAGTTGCCCATCTTTTGGGGGATCGATAGACTGTGGTATTTGAGGAGGTTCTTTCCACGCCATGCCCTGATTAGAGCCTTATGGCCCTGGGATGTGTGTTGCCGCAGATAAGGGATATACAGTGGGCCAAGTTCAGTTCCTACCAATGTTTACAAGAAGGAGCAGCAGTCTGTGACACAGATATGGTGGTGCCTCTGTGATACACTGTTATCTGGTGCATTTGCTGTTGACAGAGGACTGCAGAGCCCTGCTCTTTAGTATGACTCCTGCCCATATTTCGAGATGTTACTCTCCTCGTTTAGGAGAATGGAATGAAGGCAGAAGCTAAAGCTCGTAGATTGGGAAGTCTGAACAGACGCACAATTCATCCATTTTCCTCCTGTCCTCCCCCACTGAACAAATTGACCATGGTCAGACCATTCCTCAGAGCAGTCAGCATTTGTTGGTCTCTCTGTTTTTTTCCATTTCCCCACTCTGAGGCCCCTGCTAACTAAGTAGCTTCTGACATCGCCAATCTTCTTCACTCTCTCCCCTGGGGCCATCTTCCTTCTTGTTTGATTATTTGTTTTTCAGGTCGAGGGTCTTTTTTTTTTTTTTTTTTTTTTTTTTTTTTTTTTTGCAGGTTGGTGGCCTTGTGGCTCCTGGAGGCCAGCTCCTGACATGGTGGGGATTGAGGAAGTCATCAGGTCCAGGCAAGCTGCTGACAACAGCAGGTACCCGTGTCTTCCTGTGTGCCTCGCCTGTACCGTGCCCACATAGGCAGCTGAGGACAGCATGCCGGGCAGTTGCAGTAAAATGGGAATGGCTTTTTAATAGCTGGGGGCTCCTCTCATCCATCTGCGCATGCTGAGTTTATTCTGCCATTTGTCAAATTCTGACTCTAGGGGACCTGGGTTTAGAGAGTTCCAGCTTCAAGATTGATGATCCCAGTGAGTGACAGGTTCCCTGGTTCTTCTAAACAGTTAGCGCTGCCAACAGGAAGCCCCACAGCCTGCTCCTCTCCGAACGACACATAGTTCCACCTCTGCTGAGGGTGGAAATGAAATGTTTACTTGGGATCTAACCAATCTGCCCCAGCTGCCTCCCTGCCTATGATTGACAGCAAGCAAGTTTCAAAAATTGAGCAGACAGCTTAATGGTTCAATACAGATTCCATTTTGCCAAAGGGAAGAAAAAAAGAAAACCAAACTCCAGTCAGGTTTAGAGAGTGCACCTCGGGTAGAAATGGGACGGCATTCTCCCGTTGGCCACAGAGGAGCCCTGAACTCACACAGACTCCAGGAGAGTGCTTAAGGAGTAGGGTGTTGAGTTGAATCCAACAGTCTTATTTTTGTTAATAAGAAGGGACTCCTCTTTAATTCTCAGAGGTTGTGAAATAGTACAGTCTGTCAAGTCTGAGTTCCTGAGCATTGGTGTCCTACCGAAACACCCTTGTCCATAGTTGGCAAGGCTACTGATGGGAAAACCAGAACCTCTTAAAAAATAGTATTCCTTATCTGGAGTGACTCACTTGCTAAGCTTTGATTGAGTGATGTCTGTCTCTTTGTAGGTTTTCTCTCATGGCTCAAGATTTCCCCCTAGCCACATATAGAACCCACTCCTTCTGTGTCATAATACCTCCCGGCCTAGAAGGAAGTCATCCCACCCTCCTTGAAATGTTTAAGCCCTCAGTGGCCTCTCTTATGCTAGATGCTGGGTTTACAAAGGCAATGGCCTGGCAAAAGCAGTAGCATGTGCTTCTGAGGACATATTTTCTGGATCCTTCTTCATGCGGCTTGCTGAGGAGGGCATGACCCATGCTGAAACATCTCCACTCCTCTGCATCTTCCTTCCTAACGCACTCCCAAGACAGGATGGTTGCCACAAGCCCCTAGGCATCCACGTGACCATGTTTTATTAGGGAACAGGGCCGCTGGGAATGAAAACTCCCTATTTGTTGTTGTCTCTTTTGGAGTCTGATTACTAGGAATTGGAGAGGCCATGGAGGCTGGGGTGTACTGGGAAATTCAGCTATGCTCTCTGATGTGTGACTGTAGCCAAGTTCATCTTAGTTTGTTTCCAGTGCCATCTGACGATCAAAAGCAGCAGGTCCCACTGCAGGTGGCAGTGTGTGTGTGTGTGTGTGTGTGTGTGTGTGTGTGTGTGTGTGTGTATGAATATGTCATCATGGTAAGGACAGTGGGACAGTGTCCAGCTGTGGAAAGAATGTTTCTTACTTGTCTTACTCGTCTTCTATGGCTATACTTCCTTGGTGCAAGGTGGATAAAAGAGCTGCTTTGAAGCTTCCTGTATAGCACCAACCTTCATTCTAACCTTTCGTTCCTATCTGTGCTTCTAGCAGTGTGACCTCCCTTCCTCCACCCCAGAACTAACCAGAAAATCTACTTACAAAATAAAGATATGCCTCTTGAACAAAGAAAAGCAGAGGCACTAGCGACAGCAGTGGTGCTTTGAGTGACAATGACCCCCATATATTTGTAGGCTTAGTCCCCAGTTGATGAACTGTTTGGAAGGATTAGGAGGTGTAGCCTTGTTGGAGGAGGTGTGTTGCTGGGGCTGGGCTTTGATGTTTCAAAAGCCTATGCCAGACCCAGTGTCTCTTTGCCAATCTGCCTGGGGATGAGGATGTAGCTTTCATCTCCTTCTCCAGCCCCATGTTTGCTGCCTGATGCCATACTCCCCGCTTTGATGACAATGGATGCACCCTCTAAAACTGTAAGCAGGCTCCCAGTTAAATGTTTTCCTCTGTAAGTTGCCTTGGTCATAGCACAGTATGTAGAAAAGTAACCAAGACAGAGCTCATGCCTTGGTAACCAAAGTCCAATGGGAAGCATCGCTGTCATTCATCCATCTCTCCCCGTTGCCTGGGGGGGGCGTGGCTATCATGAAAACATGTGTGCTGGGGCTGCTCCCTATCATGGCTACCAAGCTATGGGCCAGGCTCATAGCTCAGAGGAACTGCACAGGGTGCACTCAGAGAAACAATGTGATGAGGTTTGCCCATGAAGCACTGGGCTACTTGCTCATCCAAGAGGGGCCATATGTCCCACCTGACACCTGCACAAAATCTCATCTTCTTTATTGATTTCTGAACATTTGGTAGAATGACTATTCAACTCTTGATAGTGGCTCCTCACACCAGCAAGGGTAGAGGAGTGCCAAGGGTAACAATGAAGAAACAGATGAGGACGGTTGGTTCGATAAGAGCATGCAGCCCCACCTTGCAGCTTTAGGAGGAAATGTGCAGCAGTATCTATCAATGTTAAAATTATATCTACTCCTCAAACAATTCATTTTTAAAAACTTTCCCCCATGGATATACTTGTCTATGTGGGCAAAGATGTATGTGCCAGGACCGTAACTGCAGCAATATTGAGGACAGGAAGCAACTCAGATTTCTGTCACCCCTGCTTACATAAAATATGGCCCATCACTATAACGAATGACCACGCAGAGAGAGGTTGGTCTAGATATGTTGATGGAATGACCTTTTTGCCATGTTTTAGGAAAAAAAAAACCCACACTGAATAGTGTTCTCCCATTTGCGAAAAGTAAAAAGGTCTATTCGTAGACCTAGGTGATTCTATCTGGCGACATTATTTCTAGAACGTTAGGCATACACAGGTAATGACACTGCTCGCCTTGGATTAGGAGTGATGACACAATAAGAGGTAGAGAGTGGGAAGGCTTGCTTTGTTTCAGATACCATTCTTTCATCATGTAAAGTCATTATATAACTTTGCACTGCATTTCTGTCAAATACAGTTTCTAGAAAGAGGAAAGCGTGTACCTTAAGCACTTAGGCCAAACAAGGCTGCCACTGTTCCCAGGTCTGCAGAACAGCCACTGCCAGCATAATACTTTTGTTAGCCCAAGTAGTGGAAGTACTGAGGAAGATGGAGTTTTGCTTTTATAGTCCAGTTGTCCAGGTGGACAGGAAAAGGTGTGAAAGCTATTATTGTAACAAGTCAGAAGACTTGACTGAGAAGAGATGCTTGCTGAGCTGGTCTGTGAAGCGCTGTGGTAGAATTTTGAGACCAGAACCGAATGAACGATACAGGAGATTCCAGGCATAAAGGAAAACATGAACCCAAGATATGGAGCGGGAAATGAGTAGCCATTCCCTAAATATGGCTGCCACCTACCTACTACTCAACCTGAAATGCCTTGTTTATGGTTGAGGCATCACTGGTTTTCAAATGTCTTTGAATGCATGCAGATATTTGCCTTTGAGTGAGCATGAGAGGAAGGAATCACAGGGATGCGGGTGTGTGTATTATGAAACCTGCTCCACATCTCCCAAGAAACTCCTGGTATGAAGATTCCCATCACCACAGCTAACTTGAAGTTACAAACATGATGGAAGTGGGCAAGAGATAGGTGTAGTCCACGTGTTTAAATCAGAAAGAGTTTTCTCAACTTACCACCACGAGGTGGGTTAGAATCCAATAGCACCCAAAATAATAGGATATGAAAGCAAGCTCAAAGCGAACTTGAGCTACACTGAGGGAAATGATGGTGTTTGCACAAGGTCAGAGGAAATGGCAGAGTCGGGACACTACCTCTTAGGCCTTGGATGAGTGCCATGTTCTCCTATTCATTGTAAAGCACTAACATAAATATAATAGGGGGAGGGAACACAGGGCATTGCTGTATTCTTATGGACCAAAAGGTTGTAGTGGAAAGCAGAGGGCCTTTTCAGAGAGGGCAGAGGCTTTGACTGACAGGTAAGGTCTGTGTGCTGGAGGTGTAGATAAGAAAAGGCCCTAGGAGGGAGGGTTTGAAGGAAGAAAATCCTTGAAGGCACCACTTTGTTTAGGGCTTTTCTTTCAGGAAGAGGTATATTATGTGATGACCTGTCATATGGAAAAGAAGCTGGCAAACCACAGCCACATCCTTGAAGATCTGTGTGTGTATATGAAGTTACCGTATTTTTCAGACCATAAGACGCCCCTGACAATAATACACACCCAGTCTTTAGAGCAGAAAAAACAGTTAAAAAAAAAAAAAGAGAAACCAGCAATCAGACCATAAGGCACACTCTAATTTTGCCCCCATTTTTGGTGGAAAAAAAGTGTGTCTTCTGGTCCAAAAAATGTGGTAATGCCTTTCTGCAGACATTAGAGCATTCATCCCCAGAACAGGAGGAGGGATTAAGAAGTGATGTCTCAGCTTCCACCCAGTTTAGCAATTTCTGTGGCCATGGTGTGAATCTGATGGTTCAGTGAAGAAGTCTCAGTAGCCACCATGATGGAGAGTCCATGGAAAGCTAGGGTGGCATGGTGGGTTTTATGCATTTATATCGGGCTGGGAAAACACAAAGGCATCAGAGTAGCACAGGACAAAAAAGAGGTTTGTATCTGTGAGTGTCCAGTAGGGCAAGGGAAAGAAAGACAGATTAAGAAAGAGCAGGACACAGAATCCTCTTTATTACATCATACATTAAAAATATGTGACAGCCCATGCTGAGAGATGTTCAGTGGGGAGCCACTGTCTTCAGAGCAAGTCCAAACTCCTTGTGTCATTACAGAGACTGCGACTGTTTGCCTTGCCTGCCTCTCTAGCCTTCTCCCCTGGGTCCCCCAGCCATTACTCAGTGACCTGAGAGATGCTCTAGGGTGGATGCTGTAGGGTTGGAACTCTGGACTTTGCACAGGCCTCTCTCTATCTAGAATGCTTTTGCATCCGTATCTGTGGGGCCAACTTCCACCCATTCTTTAATACTCCTGTTCCACTGATATAACATCTTTCTTAAACATCTGTCTTCCCCTTGACCTGCTTCCAGATAGAAGCAATTGCTTCCTTCTGTGGACAGCTGCTTCTGCATGAATGCCATTATATTGACACCCTGGCAACTTCCTGACGTGTTCCATTGTGATCCCCTCTCTCCTCATTTCCCCATGACCTATTCGAGGTTAGAAAACCTCTGCCTTGCTCCTGAGGTGGAGACACATTGAACTGGTGATGGAGCCTCGAGTTCTGGTAAAGTAGAAGGCTTGGGGTGGAAGGTGGGGAATGTTTCACCTGGAAGAGAGAGTGGACATGCCAACCCAGGGCAAAGACTCTGCAGAAAGCCAACTGGGTGTGCTAAATTGCCATGTTCCCCAAGGATTTTCAGTTAGGCCTTTAAGGGTCACTTAATGAAGCTCCAAGACACAAGAGAGTGTCAATGTATATTGTGGGACCCTGTCCTAGGTGGCTTGGGGCTATTAGGAAAGAGGCATTCCAACTTCTTGAAAAGCTCTCTTCTAGGCCCCCACACAAACACAGACAGCTGCTAAGGGCAAGAGTGGGTGTTACCAAACACCACTCAGGGCCCCAGCAACATGAAGAACTCACACATGTGTACCTCTCTTTCCCGCCTTCAGGTGCTGCTATCCAGAGCATGCCCTGACCATCTGCCTACACACCAAGCCCAACCCCAGAGTCAGCTTACAACTGCTATTAAGAGCTGCTGAGATTAGCAGACAGCACAGAGTGAACATGCCTTGGGGGATGATTATAGGAACAAGGGTAGGTACCAAGGGTAGGGAGGAATTGCCAGAAGAGCCATCATGAGAGCCACAGGAGAGCTGGAAGCAACCGAAGTCATTGGAATGGTACACAGTCATGTCATGGTCATCTGGTGTCATCAGTGGACAAGGTGTGGGAATAGACCACAAATTGTTCCCACTGGGCCCTTAGCCTTGGCTCCATGCTAGTCATGTAAAAATGGTGATCCTCTAACCACTCCTTCAGATTCTTCGACTCGGTTGGGCTGCGGTAAGACCTAGGTCTTGTTACTAGTATGTTTCAGATATTCCCTGGAGATATTTGATGCGCAAATAAGACCAGAACTATTGCCATGGTGAAAAAAAAATGATCAATTCTGAAATCAAACAGAATTGTGTATGAATAGTGTTCCTGCTATGGTTCAGGAACTTAGAATGTAGTTCATTCACCCAATCTTCCATTACTCACCTGTAAAATTATGTAAATAATACATATTTCATAGAAATGTCAGAAAGGTGCCAGGCTAATGGTAATAACGATGTAGCTGAAAACAGCCTTCCATCCATGGAGATCTGATTAGAATAATTGTTAGAACTCTTTATAGTCACACTTAGACCTCCCTCTCTAAGTCATAGCACCCAGTGGCAGACTTGCCCTCCTTAGCCTTTTTCCCTTTATGAACAAGTTCTCTCTTCCTACACTAGCTGAAGCCACACAAAGCTCAGCCAAGTGTGACAGCACTAGCTAAATGGAAGCTAATGACTCTCTCAGGGTCGACCAGATAGCTGATTGTTGTCAGCCAGGATCCCACTCCTCCTGCTACATGTAGAGTTACACATGTAGCAGCCATGGCATCCAAGAGGGCCTTGCCAGAGTGTGAGAAATTGCTGTGTGGAAAACAAAGTGGGTGTGGGGGTACTCATTCACAGGGGGTGGCAACAAAACTCAGGATGCTTAAGTGACTTCCTTGGCACCATATTAGGTACCTTGCAGCTTGGAACAAGTCCTTTCTCCTCTCTGTGAGTCAGTTTTATTTATTTATTTATTTTTACATCTGGGTAGCTGATCTGCATGAACAACAATCCAATTTATTTTGATGCTGATGGTTCTAGACTCAAATTCCCCCCTCCCCCCGGCCAACCCCTCCCCACTTCCAGAAAGTGCCTTACATTACTGACATAATGTCTACCATCTTCTCTAGAGACTCCAGCACTATGGGTCAGAATGCAGAGTCACTCTGTTAGTGCAGGGACCAGAATCCATCCTGCTGCTAACCACCCTGGCTTTCCTCACCACCCCACCCCCTCCAGGTATAAGTTTCTACATTTCTCCCCCTGCCATCTAGAACTTGAAATAGCCTCCAGCACTCTATGTGGCTGCCAGAAGTTGTAATTAAATAATGTCCAGCTGTCAGAAAGGCTGTTATAAATGGTCTTTTTGTCTGCACCACTGTCTGGGAAGCCAGAAAGGGGAAGAGAGTAGAGGGTTATAAATGTGAAGAGGAAGAGTTCAGTGGGGGAGTTTGGGGACAGGTTTTAGGGACTACGAGACCCTCAGAGGCACTCCCAAACAAGGAAGTAGCTGGCTGATGGCATACCCAATCTTAGCCCTGCCTCTCTGATGATATTTGCACACAGGATAACCCAAGAAGGACATAGGAAATGTGACTCTTATCCTGGAGCTGACTATCTCGGGCTGCAATTAACATTCTCTTTTACAACCCAGGCAAGAGAAAATGCTCAGATTGAATTTTATTATTCTCTTCTCTCCCTCCTTCTTTGAGTATACATTTTTGAATCTCGATTACATTGGAGAGTTTTCTCCAAATGAGGAACATGGAGAGGAAATGCTCATTTATTGAGCATGCATTAAGCGTTAGATAATTTATGTGCATGGCTCCATTTATTATTTTTTTACAGCATGCCCAGAAGAAAATTATTATAAAATTCAATATTGTAAATAAGAAGAACATGAGTCTTTGAGATTAAACAGCTTTCCCAAGTCACATAGCCTATAATTAAAAGGCTGGGGATTAGGATTTCACATAGTTGGGGATCTGGGAACCAGTCAAGGCCAAGGGCTCTGACTTACTGTTGCCCTTCACTTGTCCCATGGCATCCTGTATCCTGCCACCTCCAGCTGCGTGGAGCCCCTGACCGAGGGCCTAGGCTCAGAGAAGGTTTGTAGAGCCTGCCACCAAACTATCTCCATTTCTTTTTGACACTCCAAAGCAGCAGGAACTCAGGTCACAGAACAACAAACAAATGGTTTGGGGGCTCATTAAATAATTATAGTGGTCCACATCACATTTGTAGATAGGCTGCCTGGCAGTGTCCTCAAAGGCCAGGTGGGAATTCACAGGACAGTTGTGCGAGACATGGATGCTCATAACAAGAAGGCCTGAGGTGAGCACATGCATAGCTGCCTCCTATTATGAGGCAAACTCCAGCAATTGGTTATGGAGCCTTGAGCTCCATAAAACCTTGCTTGGCTTTAAATTGATTGGTCCAGAAACCTTGCATAGACCTTCACATGCTGGGTTTTGAAGGGCAGGATGAAGAATAGAGGCAAGCGGGTCCTACTATTATCCCTATCAGTACTATTATTATAATTATTTATGTGTGTGAATGTTTGGCCTGAATTTAGGTTTGTGCACCACAAGTAAGCCTGATGCCCACAGAGGCCATAAAAGGCTGTTGTATCCTCAGAAGCTGGAGTTATAAATGATTGTGAGTTGCCATGTGGGTGCTGGGACTTGAACTTGGATCCTCTGGAACAACAGCCAGTACTCTTAACTGCTGAGCCACCAGCCACGCCAACCCTCCGCCACTTTTGAGACAGGGTGTCATATAGCCACACTGGACTCACACTCTTTGTATAGTCTGGTCCAGATGTCCTGATCCTATTGCCTCTACCTCCCAAGTGCTAGCGGTACAGGCCTGTACCACCAGACACATCTTAGAGCAAGGATTCTGAATGCAATACATTTGTCATCACAGTCCATGTAAGGAATCTTGCTATGTGCACGGATGACCTTGAGTGCATCTTTAAATGTTTCTAGGCTTCGGTTTTCTATTTACAAACATCCTTATGACAAATACCCTGTGAGCAACTACTGTGTATCACATGCTCTGTTAGGTGCCAGGTGTAGGCAGAAAGCAGAGCATAAGATGTATCCGATGGCCTTAGGGGGCTTCCAGTCTACTGAAAGTAAATATCGCACAATAAAGCTCATGTTTACACTTCAAAGTAAATGCGGCGAGGAAAGGAACAGAGTCCTGTGGGAGAAGCCTTTCCAATCGGAAACCAGGACATACTTCTTTGGAGATTTTTTTTTTTTAAGCTGATGACTGGAGGGCAAGTGCACGTTATGTGAGACAGGGCTTGTGCAAAGGTCCTGTGGAATGGATTCGATGGGTGTGCCAGGGGCTCAAATCAAGCCTATATGGCCAGAGTGCACTGGAAAAGGAGAAGCGGCAGCATGAGGCGGGAGTGGAGGGACCGTGGAGGAGACGTTCACATTGAGCACGCTGACCCGAAGGAAGGAAAGTTTCAGACTTTCGCCTGAGTGAGGATTGCGGGGGTGGGGGTGGGGGTACATTGCTCTTCTTCAAATAGTGGTGGGATTAGATAATGAGAAATGGGAAAACAGTGACAAAACCAACCATCCACGCACCTCTGTAGGGGGAGGGGGTTAAAAAAAAAGACTTGAATAACTATTTCCTGTCACAGAATGGACCCCATGGGAATAATCTGCTAGCAGAACAAAGACTAATGTGGAAGAGTGCCGATTACAGTTACAAAGGCCCAAGCCATGCTGGCTGTCGTGTGACGAGAATCAACACTAACAAGTCTTGCCCGCTTCAGAGTTAAATGAGAAAGGGGTCTGCAGGTGCTTTGCCGGCAGCGAGGCATGCGAACTCAGGAGTCTGCAGACCTCCACTCTTCCCCATCCCATCCTTTGCCATCAGCACCTAACACGCTCAGAAGCTTAGAGATAGCTCATCGGGTAAAGGTGTTAATGCTCATGACCTGAGTTTGTGTCCTGGAACTTACATCGTGGAAGAAGAGAACCAACTTCCTGCAAGGTGGCCTGTGACCTCCACATGTGAATATGTGCACATGTGTGTACACACAGAGAGAGGGGGTGGGGAAGGGAGAGAGAGAAAAAAAAAACATTAAAAAGGGAAATGTCCTAGAGGGGTTCACATTTGAGGGGATCATCACCAGAGGGACCAGCAGCATTGATTTATTGTCATCTTTCGGGGCATTTTAGAGACTCTTGGTATGGTGGCCATCTTTAAGAATGGCCCCAGAGAGTTTAGTCTCCTACATCTAAGCTGTTCCAGCACCTCTCACACTGAATATGACTACCCTGTGTAGTCAAGACGATCTTATAGAAATGATGGGGTAGGACTCCCTTGACCAGTTGTCAAAGCTATCACAGATTCTTTTTCTCTCTCTCTCTTTCTCAGATAATCTATTCAAGCTGCCATATTGCAAGGCTACTCAAGCATATCTATGGGTATTTATGTTTACGTGGCAAGGGTTTGCATGCCAACAGCTACATGAAACAAGCAGTTTGGAAGATCTTTCAGCCCCCAGATCTTTTCTGTAATCTCCCAAGACATCTTGAGCATAGACTCTAAAGCAACAGCACTCTTTGGTCCAGCTACAAGACAGCGTGTTTATTGTTTGAAGTCAATAAACTTATCAATAGCATTCAATGACTGATGCTTCCTGGGAGCTTTTAAAAATGCCATTTCTCACACTCTATCACTAAATATTCTGATTAAGTTGGAGCAAATCTGAGTGGTGAAAGTTTTAAAGAACACCAATATACACAATGAGGAGTAGGGAACCACTAAAGAGGAAAAGACTTAGTTACTTGAAAAGAACCCACCCATCACAACACAAGTCGAGATTAGCACAAATTACACCAATTTCCAGCACTAGAATTCAGATTCTATCTAGGGAGAAGTGTGGAATGGAACCCAAGGTCAGAGTGGACTGAGACTTAGCATGCCTTGTGTCCTCAGTCTCTCACTATTGGATCCCTGCGCTTCCCTAAGGACATTGCCTACAGAAGGAAACCCACTGGCCTTAGCTAAGGGAGAAGGCATTTCAGACCCAGGTGGATGATGACTGCATCTCTACAGGACCATATCTTCAACCTTGGGGTTACAGGTATGCAGAGCGCAACCTCTCCACAGATGCATGACCTTCCCTGTCCTCACACCCACCATTATGTTTTCTGTCCAGACCACATTCCTGTGTTAATAGTGTCCTCTTGAAAACTTATGAGCAATGATGACATCTGACTGTGAAAACCTTTGTCTGACCTCGAATGTTAGTGAGTAATCGGACGATGTTCCCATCTCTGAGCAATAACTCAGGAAGCCTGGCTCTCTCTTTTCTGCTCCCTTATGTTGCTGCCCCTATGATGTCTGCAATAAAATAATTAAATTGATTAGAGTGAGAGTCCTAGAAGATGATGGATGCTGATAGCACGGTCACCCAGGCTCTCTCAACACTGACCCTCCTGTAGCCAGACAGTATTAACATTCATCTGTGTGGTGTCTGTGATTACAGATGCAGTTAGAGGCATTGTGTGAGCAACAATGCTAGGTGTAGGGGGATACAGAACTCAGCGAGACTCCTTTCTTGTTCTTTAAGAGTTTCTAACTTAATACAGACAAGTAAGAAAAGAGAAAGGGTGATGTGTTCTCGGCTTAGAGACCCCTGAGAACAGATAGGAGGCACCTCACTCAGCCTACAGTCTCTTGGAGGAGGTCAGACCTGAAGTGCTTTGTTGTCTAGGCAAAGAAGGAGGGCCCTCATCGACACAGGAGAAGCAGTGGGTATAGTGCTCAGAGGTGGGGAGTGGGGGGGGCGGGCTTTGGAGAATTGTAAGCAACTTCTTGTGTATCCAACTATTTTTCCCCAGTAATTATGGCTTAAGGGGTGGCCTAAGTGTGTCTGCTAAGTAACAATTGTCCTTAAGTTGAACAGCAACCAGGCTTTGCACAAAAGGGATGGGTAGAATTCACTATCTGTAAAGTGCACCCCTTGCATAACCCTGTTTAATATCTGGATCACATGCTTACTCTTTACCATGGTAGCTACCACTCCACTTCCTGGTTCAGCCTACTATTTTTACAGATATCATCGCCAGAACCAAGGCCTTGATTTCCCTTTTCCTTGTCTTAAACCTGCATCCTGGCTAATATTGTCCTCTTGTCTCCTATCTAACTCAGATTAAAACTCACCTCCATTCACTCAACTTTTCTAATTTCACATTAGCCTCACCCAGTATCCACAGTCATCCTTAGGATTTCAACTACGTTATGAGGCCAAAAACCGAGTGGAAGAAGCTCAGGATTCCAGAAGACAAATCTGGAAATACAGAAAAATCTGGCACTCTTGAAAACCAAAAGAGTTGAGAACTTAGGATGCAGAAGATGGGGAGCAAAAAGGGGGAGAAATAGCCACCAAACTTTCAGTAAGTAAGTCTGTAAGCGGCTCCTGGACAATTCCTGCTTTGTGACACCGACTCCTTAAAAGAAGTCATCATGTCACTGACTCCTTAAAGAGGTCATGAGTAGATGACTTCAGTCAGGGATGGGAAGGTGGTGCAAATTAGTCAAGTGGCCAGTGAAACAATGGAACGGCCAGGACCATAGCAATCTGGAGAGCTTGTGGTTCACCCTGTGGGAGAATGCATTCTCTGATCTCTAGTTGTTGATTGATAGGTAGGTGGGCATGTGAGTCCAGTGAGCCAGACATTTGGAACTTCTCCTAATAAGCTAATATCTAGGGTTTAATGGAAACCAGTAGGAAGTTCTAATAAAAGCAACCAAAACAACTGTAATATAAAGAAAAGTTTCAGGCAACATGGTATTCGGATTTCTTCATTTAAAGATAGACAAAGCCACTAGAGCTGAAGGTTACAAACCCAAAGACAATCTAAATTAGCTTCTGAGGTGTCCCCAGGAATCTTAGAACACAGCAAGGCTGTTTAGGGCAAACCGACTTCAAGCATTAGATATGATTTCCATGTTCCCCATGGGTAAAGGAAGCATGAAGAAATGAGATATCCACTGACTTTCAGATAAAATGGCTCACAAGAAGCCCACAGATCCTCCTGGGGATTACGGAAGTCAGTGCTAGGAAGGATTTCTTATATCACCAGAGAAGTCGAAGCAACTCCTAGGTACACGGAGCCTGCTAGACCTGGTAAGGACTCCCAACTGACTAGCCATGTGTTTCCAGTCCAGTGTCCACATACGATGAGAAACTCCTTGGTGTGTTTCAAACTGAGCGAAAGAAGGATAAGAGAATTAGAAGAGTGAGGGAGCCACGGATCTCTGAATGTATCCCAGGCACGTTCTGTATCGCTGTGACAAAATCTCCGGTAGCAGCAATGTAAGGAGGAAACGCTCCTTTTGGCTCACAGTTGCGGAGGATCGCAGTCCACCAGGAAAACGCATGCCAAGGATTTTACAGATCCTTTTTGGAGAAAGGATCTTTCTCTGTCACCAAGTCTGTCCTCAGTTTGTGATCCTTTTGCCTCAGCCTCCTGGCAGCTATTGTTACAAGTGGGGGGAACATATTACCAGCCTGAGAAATAATGTTCTTATTAGAGTCACTAAAGAAGATGTGAGTAAAAGAGCCCAGGAGACAAGGATGTAAATGGCTGGTGGTAAGCCCTGCATGTATGTTCTTATAAAACTAAGGCCAAATGCAGGTGAGAGAAGAGTGCAGTGTACAGTGGCTGTGCAGTCTGAAAACATAGATACAGGGGCCAGGGAGACATCCGCAAGCTTCTTTTCTAATCCTGCCAAGAACCGTATTTGTGGTGGTGTCGTTGGTGGTGTTTCTCTGAGAAGGTAAAGTGAGTAATAGGCAACCACGCAAATGATTACTCACAGGGATTGCCCGCTCCGACCTTATCATCTCTAGGATGCTCAAGGAACCGGAATGCACAGCAGCAAGGATGGTGATTCCGAGGTGACTTATTAGGCAAAAAGAGATGGAGGCAGGGCACAAAGTGAAGTAGGGAGGGGAAATCAAGAGGAAGAGGTTGATGGGGGAGGAATTCAGACCCCATAGTCCTGAATCTGGATTGCAGGCAGTGACGTCAGGGCAGTGTCTGAATTTTCTAGACCTAGCAGTTTAACAGCCCAGAAACAGAGTAATTAGATAGTAACGAATCTCAGCTCACAGACTGCGGCATTGGCTTGTGTCACTGGGAGGAGGCAGGACTTCTTAAGATGCGACTCACATTCAGCCGTGATGATAACCATTTAAACGTATACGATAAGCCAGGGTCACTTGTAGCACTGAATAGCACAGGGGTGATGAAGCACCACCAGAATTACGGTAAGGGATGCAAGTGCCATGGAAAGGCCACTTTCTTGGCCGGAAATGAGTGCATTTGGTCTTTTGAAAGCCAGTTAAAGTGGGTTAAAAATGGATCTCATGAATTTCAATACGTGTTCATAATCATTTCGTCTGTAAGGATATGTTTCTTTTGAAATTTTCATCTTTATTACTTTTAATGATGTACATGTGTATGGTACGTGTGCGTGAGGGCAGATGCTCAGAGGTGTCAGAGTCCCCTAGAGCTGGAGTGACAGGTGGTTGTGAGATGCCTGATGTGGGTGCTAAGAATGGAACTTAGGTTCTATGAAAAAGCAGCATATTCTTTTAACTGCTGAGCCATCTCTCTATCATAAATACATATATACACATATATACATATATAATTTAAATGGTACAGATATTTGCATAATTGCATTATGTATGTTTATATTTTAATAATTTACACTTATAAAACATATGAATACATATTTTATAAATGCATTTATATTGGCTTGCTTGGAGGAGATGTTAGGGAGGCAGTCATCATCCTGAAATCTGGAAAATAAAATGGGGTGGGGACTGGAGAGATAGCTCAGTGGTTAAGAGCACTGACTGGTCTTCCAGACGACCTGCGTTCAATTCCCAGCAACTACATGGCAGCTCACAACTGTCTGTAACTCCACGATCTGGCACCCTCACATAGACATACATGCAGGCAAAGCACCAATGCACATAAAAATAAAAATAAATAAATAATTTTTAAAAAGAAAAAAGAAAATGGACATGTAATACATTTATTCCATCATTTCTGGATGAACTGTAGGGGAAATATCTATTAACAGGAGAAGCATTGCAACTTCTGCAAAGGACAAATAAACATTAGCTTATGAAATCACTATTTAGACTCCCCAACAAGTTACTGAATTAAGGTAGTCAGCATCCATGCCTGTCATTATCATACAAACATGAGACTTGTGGCCTCCTGATGCATTGTTTTGTTTGTTTGTTTTTGGTTTTGGTTTTGCCTGGCTCTAGCAGCCCTCTGGCCCAGCTGCTGGGATCTACAGGAGGAATTGGAGAACTGGGGAAATAAGCTCCATTGCCCTCTGTGTGCAAGAGTAGTGAGACCCAGACAGGGAAGAAAGACGCTTAACTAGATAAGTCCTTAAGAAAAACGAGACCTACGGTACTCTGCAAAACCCTCAATGACACATCAACACTTTCGAATGGCCAAGGCTAAACAGTGACCTCTTGGGATGTATACTGAAACATTAACTGAAGAAACACAAGTACCCTCTAACCAGAAAACACCAGAACAGAGTTACTCTGTGGAAGAAGAGGAGGCTGTAGTTGGTTGGTCTGGGGAAAGGCTTCTTGGGTCAGGAGTAAAGTCCGATTTCTTGAGTTGGATGGTAATGACTATTTTTCTTCAGCATTTTTTTCTACCTAGTCATTGGTATTATGCGGCTTACTATATTTATTTTAAAAAAGAAAGCTTCTATTTTTAAATACACATGCAGCATGCGTCTGTCAGATCACTTGATCAAGAGGACTCAAAGGTTTAAATTCTGCCTTGGGGAGCTGGGTTTGGGATCTAACATGGACTGGAAACTGCATGTTCCCTCTGGGCCCGTGGACTTCCAGAGAGATCATCCAGTGAACAGGCTGGGTTGTGAGGGTAAACTACGGCTTTTATTAGGCAGCCAAGAATGAACCAGAAAGAAAATATGGCTTGGGCCAGAGTGGAGGCCTTCTTTTCCTTGGCATTTCTGCTTTATTCAAACCAGAAGCTTTCTAGGGGTCACACAGGGTCTCACAAAACTGTCAGACAAATGTATATGTATAACAGTGTCTCCATATTTTAGGCAAATCCTTCTTTAATTATACCCAACAAATCTCAGAGTAATTGTGGTATTTCCATCACACACACACACACACACACACACACACACACACGGGGGTGGGGAGAGAGAGAGAGAGAGAGAGAGAGAGAGAGAGAGAGAGAGAGAGAGAGAGAGATTGCTCATTTTAAAGAAAAGCTCGCTTCAAGCCTTCCTTAAATAGCAGGTATCAGAGTATGGTGAGTGACTGTTTGCTGAGCTGTAATTGCTTCCTGGGGAGGAGGGGGTGTGGGTTGTCCAGTGATTACCACCACTAGTGTTCAAACAAGGCAGACTTACACCAAGAAGACTCTGGTTGGGAGGGTCACTATGTGCCAAATAAAGGAGAAGAGCTGAACAATACCAGTCACTCCCTTCTTCTCCACACAGCTCCCAGCTTTTCCTTTTTGTAATCTTGAATCTCAACCAGCTCCGTTGGAACTTCTGCATCATTTCACTGAGCCCATTTGACCACCCAGGTGTGATGGTTCAGGCTGACAATCATGAGTATTTAGTGAAGGACACCTCTGGGTGTGTCTGTGGGGGATTTCCAGGAAGAGTTAACTAAGGAGAGATCACATATTCTAAATGTGGGCAGTGGCATCCCCTAGGCTAGAGCCTTAGAGGTGGGGTGAGGTGGGGGTGGGAGGGAGGGCATCTCAGAGGCATCCTCTCTCTGAGCACCATGAGCTGACCCATTCTGCTCCCTTATAGACTTCTACCATCACATCCTGCCTCTTGGTGGCTCAGAAACAATGGAAATGCCTGAGTAGGGGCTGGAGCCTTGGAAACTGGGAACCAAAACAGGTTCTTTCTCCTTTAAATTGTTTCTAACTGGCATTTGATTGTAACACAGAAAACTCTGCATAGCAGCCCTATATTAATTTATTCAGGTTAGTTACAGATAAAAGCCGTTTTTATTATCTGTGGCTTATACCAACTGAATTCACTCCTTTTGTTTCTTCTTTGGCACATATTTTGGTGAGAAGAGATAGTCTTTTAACTGTAAGAAGAGCCAAGAAGGCCAACCATTCATTTCCCCAGCTTTCTCTGAGGCGAGTGACCTGTGACATGGGTCCAGTCATCAGAGACACATCTCTAAACAGCGCAGGGAAAGCCTAACTGTGGGGATTCCTTGCAATGGTAATGGCAGAGAACACCACCATCCCATTTCTAGGGACAGTTGCTGCCCTGATGAAAAAAAAAATTCATTTTCCAGTTTCAATGATGGCAGAAAAGCAGGGTTTTCTGGGAGCTGGTTGGAGAAAACTATGCCGCAAAGTCTCTGCTTCTGCTTATTGTCCAAGCGGGAGCCTATAGTCTTCCTGACAACACCTTATCAATTCTCTTTCAACAAATTCCATCTGCTTAAACGCTTAAACTATCTAGGTGCCCCCTCTCTCTGTCTCTCTGTCTCCCTCTCTCTCTCTCTCCCTCTCGTGAGTGTGTGTGTGTGTGTCTGTCTGTCTGTCTGTCTGTCTGTCTGTCTCTGTCTCTGTCTCACACACACACATGCACATACACACACACTTTTCAGCAATAAAAACAAAATAGTAATTTACTAGTACAAGCTATCTACTGGAAGAATGACAAGACATCATGCTTAGGGAAGGAACTAGAACCAAATACTATATGTTGTGCGATTCCATGAGCATGCCATTTCCAGAGAAGGTGAGTTTATAGAGACAGCAAGCAGATACGCATTTACCTGAGGCCGGGGCTGCAAATGGCTTCTAGGACTCCTGGAGTCTATGGAATGTTCTAGACTGGATAGTAATGATGGTTTTATACTGTGAACGCAGTTGATGCTAAGAGGGCCATGAATTCCATAGACTGTAAATTACACCTCAAAACATTGACATAAAAATAAAGATGAAAGCCTGCCAAATGGAGTTCTGCTCCTGATGCCTCTTCCTGTGGATCATCCACCTTTATCATCTCATCTGACCTTTGACCCTCTCCAAACTCCCATCTCCAGAGTCCATTACTCTCTGCCTTCCTTGAGAGTTCTGAGGCCAGCTGAGGTGGTGCTGCAGCCTGCACCCCGTTCAGTGTTCTTCAGAGTACCTTCCAGTGTGGTCAGATGCCCTCAGCACTACAGCTGTCGTCATTTCTTCCCGGTTCTTCATTTGACTTCCTATGACTACGAGGGAGACACCCTGGCTTCTTGGTTTCACCAGGGCTGCAAACCACCCACATAGAGTTGACTTACTCGAGACACTGTGTGGGTCTGAAGGGGTGAGAACTGGGGAAAGTATGACCAGTTTGCGTCCACCCGGCAGGGCATGTGGCATGCTAGGAGTGCTAACAAGGTGTTTAGGCTTTTCATGGAATTTTTCATGGCCCTTCCCTCACATTACTTTCATTCTACACCCTCTCTTTCTTTTTCCCATCCTTCTCTCTCCGCTTAGTCTCCTCCCCACGATGCACATATGCACGTTATATATGTCTGTCTGTCTGCCTATGTATCCATCCCTTTATCTTGTAAGAGTCAATTCAGCAGTCTCCCTTGAAGTCTTATGCCTTTTGGTTCCATGTGACTTGCCTTAACATTGTCTCAGCTCCTGCCAGGTTTCTAAGTCAAAAGTTACTTGCAGGCGCGCACGCACACACACACACACACACACACACACACACACACACACACACATACGAGAGAGAGAGAGAGAGAGAGAGAGAGAGAGAGAGAGAGAGAGAGAGAGAGAGAGAGAGACAGACAGACAGACAGACAGACAGACAGACACAGACACAGACAGAGACACAGAGACACAAAGACAGACAGACACACACAGGAGAGAGACAGGGACAGAGACAGAGAAAGACAGAGACAGAGAAAGACAGAGACAGAGAAAGACAGACACACAGAGACAGAGAGAGACTTCTCCTAGACTTCTGACAGAAGGGGACCGCTTCCTATCATATGACCACAGCCTATCAGGTCTCATCCGGATAGCCTGTTTCTCCTTCCTCTGTGCGCTGCCAGCCTCCCCACCTCCCCTGCAAGGGGAAGTGATCCAATCCATAAAGAACAACATTTAATTGGGGCTGGCTTACAGTTTCAGAGATTTAGACCGTTATCATCATGGTGGGAAGCCTGACAGCATGCAGGTAGACGCTGTGCTAGAGAAGAAGCAGAGAGAGTTATACACCTTGGTTCTCAGGTAGCAGAAGGGTGGAGCTTGAGCATAAGAGAACTCAAAGCCCCACCTCCACAGTGACGTACTTCCTCCGACGAGACCACGCCTGCTCCAACAAGGCCACACCTCCCAATAGTGCCATTCCCCATGGGCCAAGCATTCAAACACAGAAGGTGTTTGACCAGGACATAGGGGTTCTCACTTGATTTAGGGTTTGTCAACTAGCTTGCTTGCTTGCTTGCTTGCTTTCTTTCTTTCTTTCTTTCTTTCTTTCTTTCTTTCTTTCTTTCTTTCTTTCTTCCTTTCTTTCTCAAACTGGCTGGTCAGTGAGCCCTGGTAATCCTCTTGTCTCTGCCCAGCTCTGGGGTTATGGGTATATGCAACCATCACAGCTGGTTTGTTTTTTTAAACCTGGCTTCTGGAGATTCGAACTTAGGTCCTCATGACTGTGCAGCTGCCATTTTAGGTACCTAATATTCCCCTCAGCCTCGGGCGGTATTTCACTGCCCATGTATGCCACGTTTTGTTTTTCTATTGGCTAGTTAATGGGAACTTGGATTGCTCCTACATTTTGACTGTTATAAATAATACTGCAACAAACGTTTGCATATAAGCCTTTGTGTGGACATACATTTGCATCTCTCTTGGCAAGAAACCTGGGAACTGCTGGGTCACATGGTAACTCTGTTTAATGCTCTGCAGCTGCGCCAAGCTGTGTTCTAAAGTAGCTGCCTTCCTACCTCCCCACAAGCGGCAAATGGAAATTCTGGTCTCTTTGTATTCTTACCGAACAACCTTGGTCTTTCTGAGGAGAGCCATTTTGGTGGGTGTGTACTGACAACTCACCATGTTTTCAAAATAAACTTAGCTAAGGACTAATAACATGGAGCATATTTTCATGCACCTATGAACCATTTGTGTTTCTTTTTCTAACTTTGCTGAAATGTCTATTCTGTTATTTTACCCACTTCAAAAAGTAGGTCATTTATTTTCTTATAATTGTTCTACAGTTCTTCACACACTTTGAATTTAAGGTCCCTTATATGACTAGTGAATATTGTCATTCCTTACCATATTTGTATTTCAAATATTCTTCCTAGTCTATGATTTATCTTTTCCTGATTCTTCTTTCTTTCTCCCTCCCTCCCTCTCTCCCTCCCTCCCTCTCTCCCTCCCTCCCTCCCTCCCTCCCGCTCTCCTCCCTCCCTCCATCCTCTCCCTCCCTCTCTCCCTCCCTCATCTCTCCCTCTCTCCCTCCCTCCTCTCTCCCTCCCTCCCTCTCCTCCTCCTCCCTCCCTCTCTCCCTCCCTCCCTCCCTCCCTCTCTCCCTCCCTCCCTCTCTCCCTCCCTCCCTCCCTCTCTCCCTCCCTCCCTTCCTCTCTCCCTCACTTCCTTCCTTCCTTCACCCTCACTTCCTTTTTCTCTCCTATTCTTTTTCCTTAAGACAGAATCTCTCAACATAGCCCTGGCTAGCCGTAGAAACTCACCATCTTTCTGCCTCAATCTCTCAAAGGTTCTGGGATTACAGGTACACACCAACACTGGCCTTCTTTTCATTTTATTTGTGGTGCCTTTTGAAGAACATCTAAAAATGTCAGGGAAAGAAATCCTCATGGAGTCCAAAGTCAGAAAGATATTCTTCCATAAACAAAATGTAGACTGTTAGTAAGTTTTGAAATTCAGTAGTTTAAATCCTTCAACTCTGTATTCATTTTATTGAATTTGTCTTGAGTACTTGGGGGTCCTTTGCATGTTTTATAATAGCTTCCAATTTGCTCCGCCTTACACTTTTCGCAGTTGCTTCAGGTCTGTGATCCCCCCTGAGTTAGGTTTGATGAGTGGTCATGACAGGGCTGTGACCTACAACTCCAATTATGATGTCTTAACTTTTGCTTTTGTTGCTTTGGAGGATCCTTCACTGAGCTATAGGCCCAGCCCTCACCTTTTGAGACAACACAGAAATACGAAGGTCACTATCACTTTCCCTTGCCCTGCTCGAAGGAAGCAGGCTATGCAATCTAACTAACATCATCCCATTCCAGAAGAGCCCTGCTGATACCCAGAGGAAAGGCACACCCCTAGCTCTGAAGACACAGAGACACGTAGAAGGATATGAACAACTAGGCTTGCTAAATCCGTCCCTCTCTTCCCAGTTAATTATCATCACCCAGACCTGTTTGACAGCCCTACTCCTGCATAGCTATACTCTTTACAAACCTAAGCATGAAAGTACACTGGTTGTGTCCTGTTTGCTTGGAAGGGATTTCCTTTGGAAGACCTCCGCATCACATAAAATTCACAGTAAGCAAATCTGTGTGCTTTCTCTCATTTATCTATCATAGATGCCTCAGCCAGGAAATCTAAATGCAGCTGAGACAAGGTACCTCTTTTCAGTTCCTAGGGTATTATTTATATCTGGTGGTCCCAGCAGCGCTGGTTGAACAAATCACATTCCCCGACACTAAGATGACTTGGTGCCTTTGACAAAAGCTAATTGGTTGGGGCCTAGGGAGTGTTCCTCAAGAATTAACTTGCCTAGGTTCTGCAAGGCCTGGGCTTTAGGCTTCATCACCGGCAGCAATGACACACTGCATTGGCTACAAATGAATGGGTTACTTTTCGACTCCTCAGCTCTGCCCATTGGGCAATCCTTCTTACAAGGTACTGTACTACCCACTTCCACAATTTCTATAGACTTATAGTAAGCTTGGGAATTCAGTAGTTTAAACCCCCCACAATTTTGTGTTTATTTTAGCAAATTAATTTTGACTATCCTTTGAATGCATTACAATCAGCTCCCAATTTCCTTCAAAAGTCTGGTGCAATTTTTTTTTTTTTTAAACTGGGATTGAATGAAATCTCTAGATCCATTTGGAAAGAATATTGAATTCTCTACTCCAGTCCATGAACACCAACTGTCCTCTCATTGATTTAGATCCTCTTTCATGGATTTCATTTTTCTTTTTATAGTTCTCCGTGGTCAGGTTTGTACTTCTGTTGAATTTATTCTTAGGTTTTCTGTGGTGTTTGTTTGTTTGTTTGATGTTTTTTGGGGAAAAGAGATTGTTATGCGCATGCATATGTGAATGTGCACCGTGTACATGCAGTGCCCACAGAGGCCTGAAGAAACCAGTTCCCTGGAACCGGCATTACACACTGTTATGGGGCACCATATAGGTTCTGGGTACCAAACCTTTGCAAGAGGACCCTCTGTGCTCAGTGGCGAGCTATCTCTCCAGCCCACATACCATAGGTGTACACAAGTGCCAACTGAAGATGTCCTCTGTTATCACTCGCTAATCTTAAAACTTTTCCTCGAGTGGTGTAGATTGTTTGGGAACTGTTTTCTCATGCCCACTATGGACTTCACTATTTTACTGGTGTCGGGCATTGCGTGACTTAATCTATGTTGCTGTCCTGGTACAGATCCCCCAGCTTATTAAGGGGGTAGAACTCTTCACCTACTGATGATTTCAGTTTGCTCACATTCCAACAAATTGTCAAGCTAAATCATTAAGTATAGTGAGTGGACCTTAGCTTTCTTTTCTTGTGATATCTTAATTTTTGGTTTTGGAATATTACTGATCTCAATAAATATATGGATATGTTCACTCTTTCTTTATTTCTTGTTTATCTAAGAGTGAGGCCAACTCTTTAAAATGTAACTGAATTGATCAGTGAAAGGACATGGGCCTCAGCTTTGTGTGTGTGTGTGTGTGTGTGTGTGTGTGTGTGTGTGTGCGTGTATGACTTTCAATTCTTGATTCAATTTCTCTATGTGGCCCCTTCAGCTTTTCCATTCCTTTTTGTGTCAGCATTGGAAATCTGTGTCCATCTGCCTGCATTCAAGCTGTGGATCTGTTACCCTGCTGTACAGTGGCTTAGGTCTCCGGTCACTCTCTCAAAATCACCTTGTTTTTATGCCTCAGCTTATCCCCCTAAGGGACCCTCCTTTCCTTCCAGCCTATGGGTCATCCATAGCCTGGGCAGCACTTAAGCCCACATGCTCTGTGGTGGTTTTCAGATCTGCGCTTGTTGATACCTTCCACTAAGCCCTCTGTGTTCTCCTTGCCTAAGGAGCTTCCCTCCCAGTCCAGGAGAGATGTGTAAAGGGTTTACCATGCTCTCTGGATAGTTTCTCACTTCCAGGCTAGCCTGGTTACATTTCTGGCAGGTTCTCTGTTCTGTGGTTGTCCACATTCACTGCCAGGCATAAGCTTTATCGCTCACCTCTGACCATGCCAGGTACCCACCGGCTGCGTAGTTTGTGGCTGACAAGAACTGCTCCCCACTCTGGCTGTTCTAACCGGACGTTCAGAAGTCTCACACAAATAAGCTAGTCTCAATTTGTTTGGCCAGTTTTCAGAACTGTGAAATGATTGCTTTTGACAGTTTTGTCTAGTTTGAAAGTGTTATTTTTGCAGAGAAGTTTCCTTCACACTAGCCAGAAAGTTGCCTCGATCTTTTTATTTTTTTAAGTGTTAGGCATGTGTCCCCATGTTTGAATGATGACATTGAGCATCTGAAAGAGCTAGGACTTGACATGATGCCAGAATGGTGTGAATTTGGGGCAGTGGAGAAATGGAGGGTTACTGGGAGAACAAGAAGTGATAAAGAGGCAGAGCAGGAAAGGGACAGAAAAAATATACCCCAGGACCAAATGCATGACTTACTAGAAAAGAGAAAAGTTACAGGTCTACTTACTGTCTTTTAATGCCACCATCCTAACATTGGCTGTCTTCATGAGTATGTTCCAGGATTTCTTTTGGTTTGGAGTGGACAGAGTGCTAGGGTAGCATAGTGATGGGGCAGATTGGAGACTGAATATGGATGCTTTGGCCATGTCACTGGGAAGGTAATGTGTGAGCAATTAAACGCTACCAGGGAATTGGAGTGACTTGCATGCACCTCCTTGGCCAGGAAGCAAGCTCTCAGCCCCACCCCAAGCTGGCCCTTAACTCAGACATGAGTTTCACAGAAAGATGTCATACTAAGCTTTTAAATCAGGAATTGGGGAGCTGCAGCATGCAGGCTCACTCCAGCTCACCATTTATTTGTATCTCATAGTTCCACCGGTACTCGGCCACACCCATTTGTCTACACTTCCATGGCTGTCTTCATGATCAACCAAGTTAGGTAGTTGTGAAAGAGACTACATGGCTTTCAAAATCTAAAAGATTTACTGTCTAGTCGTTTACAGAAAGAGTTTCCACAGGCTCTGGGCAACACAGTGGAGCTGGTCCTGATGGCAAAGACGTGGGTCATGAGAGCAGGAGAGCTAGTCCAGCCCCTCACTGGCTGAACTTGAGAGAGTAGGCCTCAAGCCTTGACTGAGCAGCACAGGGAAACTGGATCTGGAGATGTGGGTGTGGGTGAGTCAGCTCTGAGAGCAGGCAAGCTCACCCTGCCTCCTGCCAATGATGCCATTGGGTGGCTTAGCCAGAGCAGTACAGGAGAGCTTCCAGGGCTTTGAGTTGGTCCACCCCAAAAATCTACATCATGTGTGAACTGTTCAGGCGGGTGAAAGGGCCATCCTACTGGTCTAAAACTATAAAATCTCCAGGACACAGGACAACAACAGGATGACTGGGAGGAGTCTCAGTGAGGAGCCAATATTGATGGTGTCACAGAAGCCAGAGAGCAATGACTCATTGCAATGAACATTTGCAAGTGAAGATGTGTGGACAGAGGGGTATACTATGGGGCACACTACAACTTCCATGATGAGATGTTTTCTATGCTTTGGTTTAATTTTGGGGGGGAGTAGAGGCTGCAAGGGCGGAGGACAGATATAAGGGGACAGTAGAAATAAGTGGAATTGGGGTGCAGGATGTGAAATTCACAAAGAATCAATAAAAATTTTTAAAGGTTTCCAAATTTCAGAGTTTTCCCCCCCAAACCTCCAGTTTACATTAAAACCACAGTGAGCAAAACTCCTGCTGCATAATCATGTGAGTAAAAGATTCGCCTGAAAATAAAAACATAGGAAACTGGGACAATGGTTTGAGTCTGCGCAGTGTGTGTGATGCAATTTTGAAGGCCTGAATTTGACCCAAGGAACCCACCTGAAAAGTTAAACATATTCATCTGTTCTTATAATCCCAGCACTTGGGAGGCAGAGACAGGAGGATCAGAGTGTGTTGGCTGGCTAGCTTAGCTGAAGCCCCTTGTCCCAGGGCCTACTGAGAGGCTGTCGACATAAACTCAAAATTAGACTCACTACACTCCATCAGTGGCGCAGGGCACAGGAGTCAGGGTTCTTTTGGACACAGCCCCACTGTGAAATGGTAATTGGATGACATATTCCACCATTTGGGGTTATTGACTAAAGAGAACTTTGGTATTTGACATTGTGTTAGAGGCTATATGCGGCAACACACACACACACACACACACACACACACACACACACAACTGCTCATGCGGATGTTTGCAGATTTCGCACTCTGACCTGAATCACCTCTGTGGCTCTATTCTATGGAATGAAAGTTGCTCTGTGTGACTGAGTCTGTGGTGTGCCCTGTTGTTGTTGTGTTTGTTTCTCCTCCTCCTCCTCCTCCTCCTCCTCCTCCTCCTCCTCCTCCTCCTCCTTCTTTCTTTGACACTGCTCCCTGGCCAGTGAATGGGAGAAGAAGGCATTTTCTATCACTGAGCAGGGGGAGACAGGACAACAGAATCTGAGATGTGTTCCCCATACAAAGAGGCCGGTAGCCTGTAGGAGGAGAAAGGTGTGGGAACCACTGTTGTGCTCAAGAACATACTTTCATGTTCTGAGTGTGTGTGTGTGTGTGTGTGTGTGTGTGTGTGTGTGTGTGTGTGTGTGTGTGTGTGTGTACCAAAGATTAATCTCAGGAGCCAGTTCAGGATTTCTCACTGGCCTGGAACTCACCAGACAGGGTAGACTGACTGACTAGTGCTCTTGGGACCTGCTTGTCTCTGCCTCCCCAGTGCTGGGCACTACAAACATCCCGCCATGCCTAGCTTTTTATACGGGTGCAAGCGTTGAAATCATATCCTTAGGCTTGTCCAGAAGGCACTTTACCAACTGAGTCATCTGCTCCACCCCCCCCCCACACACACATGGCCAATTTCCAACAACGAAACCCTCAGGCTTTAGAGAAAGCCTCTGGACCTTGACGATTGGAATTATCTGTGTGAACTCTCAGTTGTGCTGCTGAGGAGGACCTGCAATCTTCTAGTAAGCCACCTCAATGAGGGAGCTTATGGGATCCAGCTGGAGGGCAAGAGGCCACGTCTTCTCCCTGGCCTCAATGGCTGCAGTTGTGTTACCTACACTTTGAGTTGTAACCTCTGCTGTCCCTCTGCCTGCCCTGGCAAATGGAGGAGCCATGTACTCATGATGGCGTTTAATTGCCCACAGTTGAATGCAGGGAGTGGAGACTGCTGAGCACATGGTGAGAACGGACTCAGAAAGGTTAATGCTAAATGCATCTGAAGAAAAGCAGAGTCAGAGGCTATCCCTTGTGGCAGATCTATCCCAGGGGGAGGGGGCAGCCAAAAGACACCATTAGCCGGGAATAGAAGTCAAGGGGCCTGCCAGAGTGAGTGTACTCAGCCACATAACATAGTTGCTGAACTACAACTAGAAATGGAGGAGTCAGAAGATGGGTTAGAGGCAGGAGTGAGGGGTCAGCTATCACTGGATGGGTCAGGCAGAGGGCAGAGGAGATCCACAGGAGACACTATGAATGGGGAAGGCTGGACCTTTTGGAGGTAGGACTGGATATCTGCCTGCCATTAGCTCCTTTCTTTTCAGCTGAAAATACCAGAAACTTACTCTGCCTAGTTTTAAGAGGAGGAAATGAAGAAGTCAAGAGATTGCTTGCTGAAAGCCTAATTGAGATATTTTGGAAAACCGAAAGACTGAGATTCCTGCCAAGCGTAAGCCTGGAGTGGGAGTTGTGTTCTTGTGGAAAGACCAGCCTCTGTCCTTTGGGACTCTGGCTTCCTGCTTCTCTTTGGGTCTGGTCTATGTTTATTCGCCACCACCAGGGACACTTCTGGTTAATGAGGCTGTGGAGAGAGGGTTCTGGGAATTCCGGAGCTCCCACATCTTATGCTCTAGTTTGTTCTCAATTGCTGTGATAAGACCCTAACCAAGACAAACTGTATTAGTTACTTTTCTATTGCTACAAAGAGACACCATGACCATGGCGATTTATGGGGAAAAGGCAAACTAACTGGGGAGTCGCTTTACAGTTTCAGAGGGTGAGTGCAGTGATGGACTCATGTCAGGGAGCACCGCAGCCAGGCAGATGTGTTGCTGGCACTGTCTAAGAGATGAACTGTGTTTTATCAGATTAGCACATTGGAGGCAGAGAGAGAGAGAGAGAGAGAGAGAGAGAGAGAGAGAGAGAGAGAGAGAGAGACAGACAGACAGACAGACAGACAGACACAGAGACAGAGGGAGACAGACAGACAGAGAGACAGACACACACAGAGACAGAGAGACCAAGACAAACACGCACACACACACAGAGACAGAGAGACAGACACACACAGAGAGACAGACAGAGACAGACAGACACAGAGAGACAAAGACAGAGAGACAGACACACACAGAGAGACAGAGAGACACAGAGACAGACAGACGGAGACAGACAGACAGGCAGGCAGGCAGAGAGACAGACACACACAGAGTCAGAGAGACCAAGACAAACAGACACACACACGCACACACACACAGAGACAGAGAGACAGACACACACAGAGAGACAGACAGAGACAGACAGACACAGAGAGACAAAGACAGAGAGACAGACACACACAGAGAGACAGAGAGACACAGAGACAGACAGACGGAGACAGACAGACAGGCAGGCAGGCAGAGAGACAGACACACACAGAGTCAGAGAGACCAAGACAAACAGACACACACACACGCACACACACACACACACACACACACACACACAGAGAGACAGACACAGAGAGAGAGAGACAGAGACAGACACACACAGAGAGACAAAGACAGAGAAACAGACACACACAGAGAGACAGAGAGACACAGAGACAGACAGACAGAGACAGACAGGCAGGCAGGCAGGCAGAGAGACAGACACAGAGAGGCAGGTGGAAGGAGCCTACAATAGGCTTTTGAAACCTCAAAGCCCACATCCAGTAGCACACTTCCTCCAACAAGGTCACACACACCCAAATCTTTCCCAAGACAGTTCCACTACCTCAGGACTAAGTATTCAAAGATATGAACCTATGGAGGAGAATTCTCATTTAAAGCAGCACTACAACTCAGGGAAGAGAGGGTTTATTTGGCTTACATGTCTCAATCACAATCCCTCATCCAGGGAACTCAAGGCAGGAACCTGGAGACCTGCTTCCCAGGGAGAGCTCAGCCTGCTTTGTTATACACCCAGGACCACCTGAGCAGTGGTGGTGGCACTCACAATGGGCCGCACCCTCCCACATCAATCACCAAATCATGAAAACAGCCCCCAGGCTTGTCTCTGGGGAGACATTTTGTCTCCCCAGATGACCCTTCACTGGTGTCAAGTTATCAAAAAACTGAGGTGCCCGTCCTCTGTCTCCACGGGGAGAATTCCTGTTCTCAGCCCTACCATACCTTGGGAGGACTGTTCTGATCAGATGACCATTGGTTTGTCACATGGAAGAGAGTCAGAGTCTGAGGTAGAAAGAGATAGTCAGGAGGTAACAGTTCCTAGAATAGAACTCTATAAAGTGCTGTGGAGGAAGAGCGATGCCTTCCAGGGGTGGTTTTTCTGGAGGTGGGTCCTTGCTCCCAGCCTCCTCAAGAGCTATCCATGAAAGCAAGCCAGCTTTCAGAGGACTAAGTGAGGAGGGTTTCCTAGGAGAATAGAGATGTTGGGGGCTGTACCTGGCCTAGAGGCACAAGGGTCATTGCAGCCTCACTCCACTCCAGGCCCATCTGTTGGTCACTCTCCTAGGAGTATGTGTTTGAAGATGTAACACTGAGCCCCTGTGGTAGGAGTGATACGGCATCGTAGCACGGCCTTTGCTCTTAAAGGACAACAGTTGGGGGAGTGCTTCCACATACCAAAGCGGTCCTCTGCCACCCCTCAGGAAAGCCACTACCCCAGTCCTGTTAACTCCGTCCAGTCGTCATCTGTTGTAACTGCTTTCTAACTCTGGCCCTCTTGTCCTCTCTTTAATCCATTTTTTTACACAAACTACGTAGAACTAGAGCTTTGAAACATCTCCCGTTGTATCAGTTCCTTGAAATCCTGGGTGGCTTTTCTCAATGGCTTATCAGTTTCTGACCCTGTCTCCTTTCATCGCACCCAGTCAAGAGCAAGGCTGTGCGACAGACACCCTTGCAGCACTCCATAACGTTCATAGTGTAACTTGTGTACAGATGCATTGGCTTTCTTCTCTCTGAATTCACAACGGTGAGGACACCGGTAACTTTTGTTACTTCTGGGTCCCCAGAACCCACTCCTCCAGCTCAGTTGTGATAGTAGGTACCTCCAGGCTAGACCAGTGAATGAACATGTCACCTCCAAAGAGCAGATGCTGATCTGCTGTGAAATGGAAATTCCGGACACTGTTAATGGCATGAGAGTGAAAATGCACCTCGTAGACCCGTTCTAATTGGTGGTACTGTTCGGGGAGATGTTGAGAGTTGAGGCTTGGTTAAAGGAAACAGGTCACTGGTGGGGGAGCAAGCTCGAGGTTTGAGTTCCTGCTTCAGTGTCCCTTGTGATGGGCTGTAACCTGCAAGCCAAATAAACCGTTTCCCACCCAGGAGGCTTTTGGTTAGCATTTGTCACAGTAGCAGCAGAAAACAAACAAGAAAAGAGAGTTAGGACTCATATGCTAGTGCCCCTGATAAGTTCTTTGTTGAGAAAGTGTGTGTGTGTGTGTGTGTGTGTGTGTGTGTGTGTGTTGCATGTGTGTGTACATGTGAACATACCCATGTATGCATGTGTTTGTATGTGTGTGCAATTCAGGCTTTTTGTTAATTAATCTGCTCCTAATCAGACAGTTCACTGTTGTGCTTTTTAGCCTAAGAATGGAAGAGTCTCACGAAATGACAGGCTTTAGCAGTTCTACACAAGATTGCTCTTGGGTTAAAGTCATTAGCACAGCTTTCTAACAGCTCCACTCTTGGTGGGGGCTGGGGGCTGCTAACTTATGCCTCCTTTCCCTGCTGGAGATCACTGTCCTCTCTTCTGCCACATCACCTTCAGAGTGTGTGTTTGTTGGCGGGAGGTGAGAGGGGTCTCAGAGTATGCTTGTGACTAAAGGAGAGCCTAGCCTGTCCTTTTGGATGTGGAGAGGTGAAAGGGGGCACTGTCTTCTTTGCTGCAAAGCCAGGTTCAGAAGATGAAAAAAGCTGTTATCAGTTAAACCTAGGCATGATGAGTGCTTGTAATGCCAGAGCTCAGGAGGCTGTGGCAGGAGGATGGAGGGTTCAAAGCCTGCTTGTAGTACATAGCGAGTTAGGCAGTCTAGTCTCCGTAGCAAGACCCCACTTCCCCCTTCCCTCCCAAAAGCTAAGAATAGAGTTAAAAGGCTGATTTGACGTTCTGAGTCTGTGTTCTTACTTTCCCACAATCTCTCATGCTCCAAGGGAGAGCGACGGAGTCCAGGTTCAAGAGGCCCTTAGGATAAGCATGCTTTTACAAAGGAGATGGGAAGTCTGTGCAATACCCAAGGCGTTGGGTTTCTCAGAGGAATGGCAGGCAACATGAGAACTATATGAAGAACCGAGGATGGCTGGAGAGATGGCTCAGAGGTTAAAAGCACCAGCTGCTCTTCCAAAGGTCCCAAGTTCAATTCCCAGCAATCACATGGTGGCTCACGACCATCTGTAATGAGATCCAGTGCCTTCCTGTGGCAGGCAGAATAATGTATAAATAATAAATAAATAAAAACTTAAAAAAAAAAAAAAAAGAAAAACTGAATGCTGTACTTTCTGGGAGCTAGCTTAGCAGGTAAAGGAGATTGCCCAAAGACTGGTGACTTGAGTTCCATCCCTAGAAGTAGCATGGTAGGAAAGAACCAACGACTGAAGGTTCATCTCTGGCCTCCATACACACACTGTGACCTATGACCTTCACATATACACCATGACCTATGGCTTCCGCATACACATGCAAATGAACAAATAAATAAATGTAACCTAGGAGGCAACCCTAAGGACAATTTTGTTGAGGTGTAGGTGGTCTATAATCAATCACACATATTTGAAGTGCAATTCAATGTGCTTGGACCTGTGGATGTCTCGTGAGACCATCACCACAATCAAAACAGTATCCACCAACCCTTTAGTTTGCTTTTGTCCTCTGTTCCTTTGGCATCCATCTCTTTCTGTCACTGTGCATTAGCCTGCAGTTTTCAGAATTGCGAATGAACATTGTCACAAGTCATGCAGCGTGCATTTTTTCTTGATCTGGCTTCTTTCATATGGGTAATTACTTCTGAGATCTATCTCATTGTTACCTGTTTCCATAGCTTGGTCTTGGGTTGCTTTTTTATTTATTATTATTCTTCAATAGATACAGCATGTTTTGTTTATCCATTCACCAATTGATGGACACTTGAACTGTTCCTAATTGTTGACTGTTACAAATAAATTTGCCTGGAGCATTTGCAAACAAGTGTTAATACGCTGAAACACACCGTCTAAAACGTCTCTCCTTTCTTTGGGTGACAATCTTTTAGTTGTCCCCAGTCTCTACCTACAAAACTGAGCATAGGCCATCTGCTCTTCAATGCTGACTCTGTAAGAAACAATGGGACAAAAAAATGGTGTGTGTGTGTGTGTGTGTGTGTGTGTGTGTGTGTGTGTGTGTGCGCATGCCTTGGCCCATGGTTACTGTCCGCTGTGCTGATCTTTTCGATGTCCAGCAGCACAGTGGCCAGTGATTACCACAGAGTCAGATGTGTCCCGGAGAAGCACGAAGGTCTGACTGAGAACAAGTTCAAGGCAACAAAAGGTCTTTTTGTCCTCAGAAATTCTCGCTGGGGCAGGCTAAGGATTTAGCTGCATGGAACAGATACCAGCTGCCTTGCAGACCCCAGTGCGTCTAAGTTGCCGTCCATGTTTCCTCAATGGGTTTGCTAGTAAGTTCCAAGTGCTGCCTTGATCCTTGGGGTTTGGAGCACAGCATCAGGCTGTTACTATTTAAAAATCTAGGCTAAACATTAACATAATAATTATATCAACTCTTTTTGGAATCTGTACCAAAACATTTCAGACCGTGTAATCCGTAAACATTAAAAATGAGGCCATCTGTCCTCATTCTATTTTTGTTTATTGTTTTTGTTTTGTTTTGTGATAAAAATATCCTTATAAAAAGTAATGTAGAGATGGGGGCCTTGTTTTAGGCCACAGTTCTGGGTTACAGTCCATCGCTGAGGGAAGGTCACATTGGTAGAAGCTTCAGACAGCTGGTCACATCATATCCGCAGATGAGAACAGAGAGGAAGTGAATGCTTGCATGCTTCTCACTCGGCTCCCGTCTCTACTCTTATGCCCTCCAGCGTCCCCTGTGTAAGGCATGGTGCTTCCCCACAGTGGGCTGGCTCTTCCCCCACCAATTACCATGCAATCAAGACAACCTCCAACAGACATGCACAGGGCCACCTGGATCCAGATAGTCCGTTATTGGGACTTTGGTCTAATCCATCCTAGACTATGTCAACTTGAGGACTGAAACCAACCATCACACCATTCTGGGGTATTTACAGTTCTGACTCAGTTTTGTTGAGGTATAACAGCTTTGGAAGCTGCAAATTCCAAGATCAAGGCTCCCAGCCTATCCATCCTGCATCTGGCGAGGTTTGTTCCTTGCCTCCGTGATGGCTTTTGTGTGGCTGCAATCTCACATGGCTGGAGAAGCAGGTGGGCAAAACGGGGCTATTGTACTCTCTTCTATCTCTTTCACGAAAGCATTAATCCTACTTATGAGAGCAGCGTGCTCAAGACTTAATCACTTTCTAAAGGCCTTGCCTCACTCTCCCATCTAACTGGGTATAAATTTCAGAGAGAAATGTCCCTTTAAACAATAGCAAGATTACGTAACAGATCTCACTTGAGGCTGAGGCATCCCTGGCTGACTTTGTGACTCAGAAGCCCTCCCTAGGGAGAGCATGATTGGTGTGATTTCTCTTAAGGACAAGCCTTCCTTCCAATGGGTTATCAGCACTCCTGCAAAGAGCCTCTTTGTAGGTTGGTGACTTATGCTCTTGAGTTTCCCTCCTTGGGTCCCCCCTCCCAACGGCTAAAGAACACAAGCCAATGGGGTTCCATTTACACCTCACAATCACCATGTACATCTGGAAATAGCCGAGCAACTAACATATCTCTCCTCTAGCTACTTAGGAGTCTGTAGAAAGCTCAGCTTTTGTATAACTCTTTATCACAGACTATCAGAATTGAAAAGGGCTTTAGCGGCCATGTCTACCAACTGTGTCGTTTTAAAGAGGAGTTGGTGGCAGCTTAGAGAAGTGAGGTGCCCCACTCAAAGCCCCAGAGCCTGTTGGAGGTAGAGTTGGGTAGGAAAGAACAGAGTGAGGACCTTGGCCCTTCAGACTCCCTCCCATGCGTGCCTCTCTCCATCCCGACTCCCCCCAACCCTCAGCTCTCATTTTCTCCACTTAATATGTTTTCCTGAATTGATTTTTCTCCTCTGCCTCATCCATTCCTTTCAAGGTTATTTTTGGTGCTTTTCTCTGTCTCTTTCATTTTGCAGACTGATTTCCCAAGCTTTGCTGAGGTTGGCGGCATTTTCTACCCTAGGGTCTTTGGCTTCATTAGTGCTTTGTTTCCTACGTCTTTACTGTCTTCCCAAGGTCTATAAAACTAGCTTGCCTCTAAGACCCCTTAGCTCCACTTCCTCCACACACACCCCAGGTCCCAAGATGCTGCAGTTCCCATCATGTACTTCCCCAAGTCACTTTGAGTGCAGCAGGGAGTGGGGGGGGCTGTTATTCCCAGATAGAAGAAGCTGCACCTCATGAGAACCTTCAGAGCACATCCTTCCAAGATGAGTCAGCACTGCACCAGCCACTGGTAGTGGCTGCTGGCATGACTTGTCTTCCTGTCTTCCTGCTGGTGTTTTCTTTCTCCTGCTGGATTTTCACTGTGTGGAGATGGGACTATTTGAAATGGCTCCCTTTTCCTCAGCTATGTGGTTGGTGGGGTATCTGTCCAGGATCATGGCGGTGATTGGTGCTGGAGTAAGGGGGGGGGGGGGGAATGGAACTAGAAAACTAGCTGATCTAAGCATTGCTGGGGAGGTTCTGATGTCATTTGGTATGACTTTTAACAAGTCCAGAAAGCCTAGTTGTGGCATTGAGTGACTGTGTTTACAAGAAAGCCTGAACTGCCTCAGCTGTAATGTGGGAATTCCACTCAACAACTTTCAGATCTTAAAGAAGATGAAACATAGAGCCCGGTTCAAAACATAGAGCTCGGTTGGCATAACTGACCCTCTCCCCTATAGTCAAAAGAGGATACATTCAAGTCCTGAGCTCTGGAACCAAAGTGTACTCCTGACCAAGCTCCCAAACCTCCTGCAACTTTGTTCTCCCCAGCTGTAGGAAAGGAACAATGCCAACGTAGTAACAGGCTATGAGAGTCACACATAAAGTATGTGAGTATTCACCACTGGAGGCCTGGCACTAAGGCGGTGCTCAGTAAATGCCGGTGATTTTAGTAGTTTTAGAGATTTTGATTTACTTTTAGATATGCTTATATGTTGTGTGGCCATGTGGACAATTGCTTGAATAATCCAACTCTACACTCATTTATTAATCACTTTATGTGGAGATGAGTCCAGAGGCCAAAAGAGAATGCTAAAAGCCCTAGAGCCGGAGTTACAGGAAGTTGTGGGCTGCCCATTGTGAGAGCTGGGAACTGAACTCTGGTCCTTTTCAGGTGCTCCTAACCACTGAGGTCTCTTTCTTGTGCCTAGCACTGACTATTTTAAAGTATCCCATAATGCTGCTCTCCTTTCCTTTGAAAATTTATCCCTACCCCTGCCCCTCCCCAATAAAAGCATAGGCTTATCTTGGGCACACTATAAACTTGGAGCTTATTGATTTAAGTATCTATTGAATACTTTTGTGTAGAGATTATCTTTATTAATATGTTCACATTTACTAATGTGTACATTCTGCAGTTAACAATTCTCAGTTCTATGGAATCCAAAGCTTAATTGGGTGGCAAGCATCTAGCCAAATGCTTTTAAAACAACTTATCACCAGAGCCCAAATAATAAAAGATTTCCAGTGGGCAATTGCTTGAACAATCCAACTCTACACTTATTTATTAATCACTTCTTAAAGGCTAGGCATAAAGAAGAATGAGACCAAGTCCTTGCCCTCCTGGAAATCACAACTGAAAAGTCACTGTTATCAATATGGCGGTGGTGGGGATGACAACGCCGGATTCAGTGGCAGTGACAGTGGCAGTGGAGATGTCGCCATATTCAGAGCTAAGATGCAATGTTCCATCCCATTCATCTTGGGCTGGAACAGAGACACTGTCTAAGGTTCAAGTGCATCGTTTTTGCTAACTCTCAAAGGAAGCCTTGGAGCGGCACTGGTACTGTACTTTTGCGAGCGAAGAAAAGGAAGCTGAGAGCATAGAGACATTTTCTCAATGAGACACAATAGGAGCTCAGTCATGTTCCCATCTCATTCTCCCCAGTGCTGGGATTGCTGGTGAATGAACACATCATACCTGGTGAGAGACAGATTCTCAGACTCAAGTCTGTTGTCAAAGACTTTGTATCTAAACACCAGACCAATGCTGTGGAGAAGGATCAAGCCATGGGTTTGATCTTAAGGGCTCATCTTGATACATAACTGGATGGTTATTGAAGTCTTTACTTCTGAGGCATCTTTGGGCTTCTAAAAAATTGCTATTTTACATATATGAGCACTTTGTCTGCATGTCTTCTCTTTGTCCCGCATGCAATACCTTCCCCTTAGAACTGGAGTTACAGATGGTTGTGAGTGGGTGCTGGGACTTGAACCCAGACCCTCTGGAAGAGCAGAAATGGCTCTTAACCTCTGAGCCATCTTGTCATCCTCTGTGGCTGGGCTTTAAAAGATAGGTAGGGGGTTGACATGAGGAGACAGGGAGGGCTGAGTTCCAGCTGGAAAGAGCAGCTTGGGGAATACAGAGAGGCCTGGATGGTCTAGGTAGAGCTGGAGAGCAGGAGACTGGTGGTGTGGGGGAGAGGTTCTTGGTGAGAGAGAGCCTTGGCGTTGAGAGATGAGTCAGTTGGAGTCTCCTCAGGCTGAGCTATTGCAGCAGTAGGGCACGAAGGCTATGTTGTACTAGCTTCACTTCCATTGGTTTAAGAAATGTATTCTAGATGTAACCGAATAAAAGGTATGTTTTCCACTTTGACTCTGGGAGACTTTGGAGCCATGTTTGGTCAGAAACCAGGCAAGGAGGTCTTGTTGACAGGTCACAAGCTGTGCTCTGTGGCTGGATCTAGGGTTTGCGCCCACTGCTGTGTCTTCATTGCTGTAAGATATTGACAAGGCTTTGTTGAGCCTTGGGCAACCCCCTCCACACATGGAGGTGTCAGGGATCTCGAATAGGGACCCGGAGAGATGGAGTTCAGGCCAGTGAGAGATCATGCCTCAAGTTAATACTGATGAAATCTGGAATAGCTTAGTGTATTTCAGCATTTATAGCAGTGCCTGGCACCCAGCAAGCTCCAGGGAACAGTGAGCTATTGGTCACGATTCAATTACAGATTGGCTACAGGACTCTCCTATCTGAGCCTCAAGATCCATAAATGGAGTGTTGAATAAAAGCTGTGGTCCCTCCCAGGAGAAGATGTTGCTTTTTGAATAAGGCTTCTTTGGAAGAGATATTTAAGAAATAACACTTTTCCTTTCCTGAAAAAGTGAGCAAGTAAACCAAATTGGGAGGTGCTTGGGGGTTCTGCCCACTTGGCTCCTTTTTGGAAGCATTGATTCTGTCTCCAGTGGGTTGGTCCCATCCTTGGACAGCTTCCATGCTGCCAGGATAGATAACAGGCTTTTAAAAATTGGTCAACTTAAACAGTCCTTCATGCTCAGGGCTCACATTGTCTTGGCTTGTTGTCTGTGTGGGAGTTCTTTCAGCATCCCTGAGCCTGCCCTCACTCAAGTATTTTAATCATTCCATTGTTCTGCAGTGCTAAGTCTGTTGCGGGCTTGGCTGGTTGAGGGGGTGGACAGCCAGCTACTTGTTGCCTGCTACCTGTCAATGCCCCAGCCACTCTGTGTTCTCAGTCACTATCTGCTGTCTTGGTCAGGCAGGCATTGAGTTTCCCTTGTACTTTGTCTGAGGCCCATGCCACCACTAAAAAGCTGCCTCCCACGAGACACAAGCTGGATCCGTGTGTCTAATCCATCCGATGGATATTTAGCTCATTAAACAGCAATAGATTCACACAGAAAAAAATGAAACTGTGCCCATCATGAGAGCTAAATATGTTTCCTTTCTTTGTCTTAGCTTTATCTTCGAACCGGGGGGGGGGGGGGGGAATGTGAGCAGCTCCGCATAATGAGAGCCTCATTGTGGGAAAGGGGGCAAGAAACGGAATGCAACGAGGCAAAGAGAGATAAAAAAGAATGGCTCCAGCAAAATCCCTCCTCGCAGGAAGCGAGCCTCCTGGAATCCATATTTCTACATAATAAGCTGTTTGGTGGAGGCTCCCGTGCCTCTTTATCAGAACCAGAGTGTGTCAGAGAGCTGGCTGTGGCCCTGGAAGGAGGTCCCCGTGCCCGCCAGTCACGAAGGCAACTGACCACCAGCTGGGTCCCTCCAGATGTTGTCCTTTGCCCTTTCAGCTTAAGCTGGGGCTACCGTGTGAACTGATAGCTGGGAGATGACTTCGTTTGGCGACTGGCTCTCTCCTTTAGAGAGATAACTATGTTAGGTGGCACCAAGCTCACGGAGTCCTTGGCTTATAGTTAGATTCTTCAAGGCCCAACAAACATTCTAGGGGATATAACATGGTTAAACTAAATCTCCCAGACTGGCCTGGGGAGATGGCTCCGTGCATACAGTACTTGTCACGCAGTCACAAGGTTTGGAGTTTGGATCTCAGAGCTCCCTTCAAATCCAGGCCAATGTAGCTGTGGTTTGTAATCCCAGCCCTCAGCAGGCACAGACAGAGGGCAAGCTGGCTAGCTAGACTGGCTGGAATCAGCAGGCCCCAGGTTCAGTAAGAGAACCTGTCTCAATAAATAAAATGGTGAGTTATAGAAGGAGACTTCCAAAGTCAGCTTGAGTCCATTTCACATATGTATGTCACCAGCACATGAGCCCGCACATATGTGAACATGCATACACACACATGCAAACCACACACATAAGCCTGCAATCAATCAATCCAGGATCTTCACAATGTTTCAAGATTTCACTCACACATGTGTGTTTCAGAGTTTAGTAAATAACAAACCCAAGTCTTTTTTCTTTTTCCTTGCCGATGAGACATCTGTTTCTTCCCTTATTCAGCCCTCAATGTTCAGATCTGATTCAAGGGCTCACCTCTTCCTAGAAACAGTCCTGGGGATTAGCCAGTCTTAACTCTGTGGGTGGGCTGAGCTGATTTTTGTGACCAGTATGTCCTATCACTGGGTATGTGACATGATTTGGGCAAATGATATATGAGGTATCCGTTGGGGTTGAGGATGGTGGACCATTTAGGGAGGGACCATGGTGGAAAGGAAGCCGTCTTTCTTGTCTAGGATGGTGCGCTATGAGGCCATGGGGTTGACTTTGCTGATGTCCTCTTGGCACCATTGTGAGGAGGGATGGTACTACTGACACGCAAAGGAGGTCAGAAAGCAAGAAGAGATCAGGCCTGGGTCCTATGTTGACTACTTTTCTCATTGCTGTGGCAAAATGGCAGATGAAAATAACATGAGGAAGGACAGGTTTGTTTGGGCTCATAGTCTGATAGTGTAGTCCATTGTGATGGGGAAATTGTCATGATGGGCGCATTAGAAAGCTGGTCAAATTGCAGCTATATGAGTGGTGGCTGGGAGATAAAGATAGAGAGTGATAGACAATCAATCGGTCGACTGATAGGTAGCTGGTAGATCAATCACTAGATAGGTAGGTAGATAGATAGATAGGTAAGTTGGTTCTTAAGGTGGCTTGCTTTCTTCTTTTTATTAAGTCTGGAACCCCAGTCCATAGGGTAGAGCCTCCCATGCTCAAGATGGGTCCTCCTTCCTCAGTTAAACCATTCTAAAGCATGCTCATAGATACGCCCACAGAACACGTTTCCATGGTGATTTTAAACCCCACCAAGCTGACAATGATGACGGACCACCGCAGGTCCTGAAAATGGTCCCTCTCTCTAGGAAAAGACACAGGTGAGCAGAACACCTTCTGGAGTTTTCAGCGATGTAAGCCAGTTCCGTTGTTTCCCTTTAAGTTGCAAAGAGTCATTTTGGCATAGATAATCCTGTCAGGCACAGAACCGGGAAAGCCAAAGCCAAGGGGCCACTCATTTTGTTTTCAGTGAACTCTTTCTTTCTGCTCCAAAATAACAGATTCCGTGAGAACAAATGTGTGCTAGGCATTTACTTATGTTTTCCAGCTTGTTGAAGCTTTCACACGACCCAGTGAAACCTACACTGTCCTTTAATCCCCTTGACCATGGGGAAACAGAGGCACACAGAAATAATTCTCTCAAGGTCAGAGCACAGTCAGTGGCTGAGCCGGGGCTTAGTCTGACACCAGAGTCCTCATGTCTCTTACAATTCGAGTGTCCTATCAGCAATGTCCAGAAAAAAAAAAAAAAAAAAAAAAAAAAAAGCCTGTCACGTTCCCACAGGGAACTATCAACCATCTAGCAAATTTCAGTGCCTAGAGCATCCTCAGCTTGTCAGTGTTCTATCTCCCTAATAGTCAGCTTCGTTCTTAAATCATCTCGGATCCTCATCTAAGTCTGCCACTTTGGTGTCTGTAGCACATCTCCATAGCACTATATTAAGTTGTAACCAACCACGCTCACCTGCTGTTCAGCACCTGCTGTTCCAGAATAGTCCCCAACGCAAGGTTCACCGCCAGAGGAAGTGCTTAGTGGGTCTGTTAGAACAGCATGGACTAGGGGACTGGATCCTCTGGAAAGGAACACAGCATTCCCACAGGTCTTGATACAAGCTTGTCAGTCTACGGCATACTAGTTCTAGGTTCAGGAGTTAGGAAATGTTTTCTGCAGATTTTCTCCACTCTCTCTGAGCCTATCCTCCATGTATAGTTTTGGCCACGGAAACAGCCATTTTCTGAACTCCCCAGTCCAGTATGCACAGTCAGGCTTTCCGTACTTTGATACACCCAGGGTGCTTCCCTTTTGGTGCCATCCAAGCTCTCCTTGCTCTCACCTGCCACTTTATGTGACAACGTGGAAAAGATCTGAGATAGGTGCTGGCCATCGCAATCAGGGTTGCTCAGAGAGAAATGCAACGGAGCACATGTTGGCAAGCAGTGGACAAGCTGTCCTGTAGCATCAGGGCTCTGAGTGATGAGTAGCACCTAGTCTTTCCAAAGGTGCACATCCTGTGGGATCTATGCTTGGACACACAGAAAAGGAATGCCCTTTCTTGCTAGCACATAATGCCATCCTATGTATACTTTCTGCACCAACCAACTAGTATCTTAGCTATATGAATAAATGCACACATGTGACTATACACTAGAGGCCTTACTGTCACAAAGCACACAAGAAAACCATCCCGTGTCTATCTACTGAGTGATATATTGATCCGGCCGCTTTGCCATTCATATGACAAAACTTTCTTAAGGACCAGGTTGAGCCACTGTATCTGGCATTGAGGATCCAAAGATGAAAAATATGTTTCATGCCCCCAGAGTTCATACTTTAGTCGAAGAGAGACAACTAAACATAACATTTCTGTGTGTTTAGGGAAGCTTAACAGAGCTAATCACAGTGTCATAAGCACGCAGAAGAGAGGCCATGCTTAGAAGCCAGAAAAGGCTTCTTAAGCAAAGGTGACTCCTGGGACCAACCATTTCAGTCCCAGTGGCAGGTCCTCCTAATCACCTTCCATTTTATAAGCTCCCTTTCTCCCCCTCTGGTAATAAAGCCAACCAGGTTTTAGCCGTGAATGGTGGCCAAAGACTCACCCTCCCTTCCATCTGGTGTAGCCAGGGAACCAAATTCTAGTCAAAATAGGATGAGTAGAAGAGGTGTGCACAGGGCAATGACATCCTTGACACTCGTGTCTTGCCCTCTACTCCCTTCTCCCCTCTCTTCCCAGGTTAGGATGCAGATAAAACAAAGATGTCCTAGGTCAGGGAGTGTGGATCAGAGCCAATGTATGCTGGTTAGCTTTTTGGCAGCTTAGAAGAATCTAGGGTCATCCAGGAAGATGGACTCTCAACTGAGAGAAGGCTTCCATCACCCGGGCCTCTAGGTAAGTCTGTGGGGGCATTTTCTTGATTGATGACTAGCTCAGTTAGGGTGGGACAATGCCTGTGCAGGTGATCCTGGGTTGTATAAAAAGCAAGTCAGACAATTAGAGGGAACAAGCTAGTAAACACTGTCTCTCCATGGCCCCAGTTTCTGCCTCCAGGTTTCTATCTTGATTTCCCTTCATGATAGGCTGCAAGGCGCAAGCTGAAACAAAGCCTTTCCTCTCCAAGCTGATTTTAGGCCACAGTGTTAATCACAATAATGAACAAAACAGGGCGCCAGAGCTGACATTTTCTGTGAGACAGGGAAGGACTGGAATGCTTGAGAAATATAGGACATTATAGGATGAGACTGGCCGCCTGCCTCTCACTACTACAGTCGTACGTAGATGTCCTTTTCCTGTGTTTTACACACACACACACACACACACACACACACACACACACACACACACACACACAGAGAGAGAGAGAGAGAGAGAGAGAGAGAGAGAGAGAGAGACAGAGACAGAGAGACAGAGACAGAGACAGAGACAGAGACAGAGAGACAGAGGGACAGAGACAGCAAGACAGAGGCCAGAGAGAGAGAGCGAGAGGAGAGGAGGGAGGAGGAGAGAGAGATGAGGAGAGGAGAGCGAGAGGCGGTGAGGAGAGAGAGACGGAGAGAGAGAGGAGATGAGAGAGAGAGAGAGAGAGAGAGAGAGAGAGAGAGAGAGAGAGAGAGAGACTACCCAGATACCCAGAACGGGAGCCCACTATAGACCAAAGTAATGATTGTACCAATGTCTACTTGGGTGAACCAGTGAGTCACAAACAGGAACATGAGCGAGGAGGGTCACTGACAAGGAGCAGGAATAACTCAAAAGCAGCTGAATCCAGTAAGCTCATCCTAGCTCAGGGTAGGGGACAGCTGCTAAAGCTGCAATCCTGGTCCCCTCTAGGAAGGTTCTAGGCAACTCCACCATTCACGTCTTTCTTCAGTTTGGCTGCTCCCTCTATTGTTTGCTCCCTCTAATACTGTTAGTAATGGCCTTCAAGAATCTTCCAAGCTCCTCTTCTTCCTGTACATGTGACCTGTCGACTTCTTGTTTGCCACCTAAGGCTGGCGAGCCTCACTTCATGCCTCAGTATAGAGGGAACATAGCATACCTCCCACCCTCTTCTCCTTCGGGCCCTGCTGCTGCTCCTGTAATATTTATGTCATGCCTCTTCTCCAATGTAAAGATGTCTTTCTTGTTTTTATTTCTGGTATTTCTGCAGCCATCTCAAGTCTGTCTTCTGTTGGCTCCTTTTGGACTTGAAATGCCAGATTCTGGGTCTTTCCTAATTGAGTCTGTGGCTAGTTCATATCTATGACCCTGCCACTGGGCCCAGTCTCTGGTGTTACTTTCAGCCCTCTTCCTCCAGCTTCTACCCATCTGTCCCAGTTCTTACTCACTGCCCGATCGCCTCCGCCCCCCTGAGGGGCTTTGGGGCCAGCTGTAGAGTCAGAGCTGTGGGCCCCAGAATGCCTCAGGAGCTCCCTTTCCCCTACTGCTGTCTCATCCTCAGCATCTTCTTCTTCCAAGTCATGTGACCAAGACCAGATCTAAAACTCCTTTTTGGACTAAATATTATCAAAGGAAAAATGCCAAGGACAAAGAGAAATCTTCTCTCCTCTCCAATATTTCTCACGTCTGTCAGCCAGGGAACCGCAAGAAGGTAGTGCTTTCTCACCCCAGAACCTACGTAGGCAAGGTAACAGGGCAGGCAGATGTGACAACCGCATGGGAGTCTTTATTCGATACAATCTGCTCTGGCCTTTATGAAACAAATGGGCAGAAGAAAAAGAAAAAGAACCCGCAGGATCCTTTGGAGATGCTCTGAAGGACGAAGGGTACATCCTTAAACACTTCCTTTCCTATGACCTTTGCCCCAAAGCCTGGCTGTCCCAGATCTGCAACCTATCCATCTTTGTGACATTCAGCCCCCCCCCCACACCCCCCATGTGTGCCTCTGTGGTCCTAGTGGCCACATTGTATTGTCACAGTTTGAGAATGTGTCTCTCCTGGAAGGTGAGCCACTGTCTTCACAGTTGCTTGGCCACAGCAAGGCCTTTGGGAGGGGTTTGTAAGATGAATGAGTCAGCTGAAAGGATAGTTGGTCACCCACCTGTCAGACCTTTCTGAGAGGGATGTGACTATCACATCCCCAAACACTGCAGGTCTCAATCTAGGCACCTGTGGCCTTTGCTTGGTCACCTCTGGCTGCCACTGTGGAGCACTTGCTGCAGCCTGTTCCCATCACTTGCTGCCGCTGACTCTCATAGTCTCCATTGTCCTGGCCTGGAAGCCTACTTTTCACGCAGAGAAACAAGGTGCCCTTCCCCATAGCCTTTGGGCGGTGGTTGGTCTCTTGACTGCTTTCTCAATAGCTCCTGGTATTTTCTGTGAGATACTGCTTCCAGCCATAATGTAGGAAGCCCCTGGATTTGGATTTTATGTAGCAGTTGAGCCTAATTGGAGGCAGGGATAACTTATTCCTGGTGTATGGTGAAGACACAAGAAAGAGGAATTTCTGTTAAAAGATGCACATGCGGGTTCCAGACTACAAGATGGCCAGATGGCTCTGCTCATGCTTGGCATTTCCTGCCTCTGTCCCTTTCCCTTCCTCTACCTTCTTCCCTGCTCGCCCTCTTTCCTTCTTTCTTTCCTTCCTCCTTCCTTCTCTCTCCCTTCCTCTCTCTTCTTTTTCTCTCTTTCTTCTCTCTCTATCTCTCTGTTCTCCTTCTATCCTCTCTCTCTTTCTCTCTGCCTCCTCTCTCTCCTCTGTCCCTTTTCTCCTTCTTTGCTTTGTTAACCATCATCAGGCAAGTTCCTGGAAACTAACTCTCCAACTGGGAGAATTACTTGGACCTGGACCCTCAGACAACTGCCTCTCTCCCCCCGCACCACCACCCTAGCCTTTGGAGAAAATGCTAGGAGACCCTGTATTCATCAATTCCACCATTGATTCACAAGTCCCAACAAGGCATTTTTCCTGCTTTGGAAGAAACTTCTCCTTTCAAATATTTTGTTTTCTTTCAGGTGCATTTGAACGTGAAGATGCAAAGGAATTCCATTCAGCTAACATCTGGGAGACCGGGATAAAATCTAGACCATTGCCCAACTCTTTATGCCAAGCTTGGAGCTTTGAGCTTCTCAGCGAACAGGTGTTGAATCAGCAGGCTGCTGAGAAAACCTGTGGGCCATATTTCACGCTGGTGTGCAGTCTCCTGGCGGTTTTTATTGGGAGCATCAGGAACTGTTAGAGCCACAAGGCAGCAGTCAGATTCCAGAGCTTCCCCTAAATAAGGAATTTTCTAATTGTTCAACAGAGAGATTGTCCTGAGGCTTTGAAAGCACACCCTGAAGTTTCTTCAGGGAATATAACCCAATGAAAAAGCATGGGCTCTGCCAGAGTGGGCTTTGGGGCATAAATCAATTTATCAATTGGAAAGATCTGCCCCATTCCTTTGAAATATGATTTCTCAGAATCCCAGAGAGGCAGAAAATAAACCAAACAAAAAAACCAAAACCAAAACCAAACCAAACCAAACAAACAAAAAACCACAGTTCACACAGAAAATGTCTGGTTCCTGTTTCCCCTCCTTATTCCCAACTTACAGGGGATGGACAAATGGTTCTACATCAGAGTATTCTTGACTGCTGTTAGAGACAAGTGTTAAAGACTGGAGGCCCAGACCTAGGATGGTGGCCCAGTCTAAGAAAATATCCAAGGCTTACGTCGCAGAAACCACAGTCAGGTTTAATGTAAGATCTTGAAGATCAAGGCATCAGGATTCTGAAACAGGAAACTTCTATCAACCATCGATCGTGCTCAGGAAGTGGATTGTATTTTTGAAGAATGTTAAAAATAAATTCCAAGAAAGCCACCAATGTGGCAAGACAAAGAGTAGATAACATGAAATGTACTTTCCTAGAAGTTGTTAAAAGTGAGACATTGACTATCTTTAAGTCGGTTGAATGGCCCCAGAGGTGAGTAAAGAGAAAATCCTGGCAGGTCTACCCAGTCAGTTTACATCCTTTGATGCTTACCAAGTGCAAGACCCTCTTTCTCCTTTGATGTCTCAAAGGTCCCAGTCAAGCCCTTTTAAGGATAAAGAGGCTGCCCAGGGAGAGCCAACAGAAATCAATACGTGTTCCATTCCTTCCCAGGCTAAGTGAGCAAACCCACAACCATACATGGGTGCAGCGGGGTTGACAAGACAAAGACCCCACAGGTTGCAAAACACAGTAATAACTAATTTCCCCCAAGAATGAGGATTCAAGGTAGATTGATCCTCCAGGTAAAACAAAATGATCTCCATTGTACATAGAGCACTTTGCTTTTGTTCTGATTTTCAAACCCATCAATTGTATTATATATTTCTACAACAAGGTTTATTAACAGAGTAGTCTTGCTGCTTCAGAACAATTATAAAATATAGTCATTCTATGCTGATATTCATAACCACAGTGGTAACTATCCTATGTGTTAACTGTTTTAATTCTCACAACTAGTTTGCAAAATGAGTTATATGTGTATACATATATGTGTGTGTGTGTGTTTGTGTGTGTGTGTTTTCTCACTTAAACAGATAAAGAGAGTGAGGATTTTTGAAAGTGTGACTTTTTTGTGTGGGTATGAGCACGGATTTATATGCTTATGTGGGTAGAGGTATGTATGCAGGTGCATATACACATGTGTATGCATGTGTGAGGGGTCTAGAGGACAACTTTGGCCATCATCCCTAAGGAACTGTGCCACCTAATTTTTGAGAGAAGCTTCACTTACTGGTCTGGAACTCACTGAAAAGGCCAGGTGGCCTGGTCAGCAGGTCTCACCTATGCTTTTCTTCCTAGTTGCCCCAATCTTTTTGGGGGGCCGTTGGGACATGGCGTCTCTTAGCCTTGGCTTTCCTGGAACTCATAGAGATCCTCCTGCCTCTGCCTCCTCAGTGCTGGGATTAAAGGCACATTACCACCACCAGCCGACATTGTCCTAAATTTTTTACATGAATTCTAAGGACTGAATTCTGGTCTGTGTGCTTCTGAGGGAAAGAACCTTACCGGCTCAGCCATTTCCCTAGCCCAAACTTCCATTCACTTTTTTCCTATTTTCGTTTTAAGCTAGGGTCTAGGTGCCTTGGAAACTTGCAACCCCGCTTGTCTCATCTTCCTGAATGCTGGGAGTATACACAGACACAGTTGACTTTCAGTTGTTTTCTGATTGTAAATCTTCAAGTGGCTTTTGACTTCCTGGGGCATGTCTAACAGCAGGTGGGAAAAACTGTTAGAAATGTGGGCTCCCAAAACCCATACATTATGTGCTGGGCTAACAAGTGATACAATTAGGGAAGTAGGGCCAGGGTAGTTCAGGAAAAGGAGCTGAACCCCAAACAGTAAATCTCAGGGTCCAAGTGGGTGTGAAAATTTGCCAGAGTACCTCTTGGCACTGCTGGGACAGGAGGGCCCGAACAGTGGGCAGAAACTGCTAGAAATGGCCCTGTAGGTGAAGACAGATGCCCTGCAAATACCCAGTGTTTCAGAGCCAGACTCCATATAGACTGACCTGCAATGCAAGGTGCAGAGATCAATCTCCAATGGCATAGACTGATGTGGACAGAGTGACATGGGGAGGGTGGGGGTGTAGACCAAGGGAGCTGTGGCTCAAGGATGGAGCCACACCAAGCATGGGGCAGGGCCTATTTGGACCTGGGGCAATGGGCACGGATTCTCCTTTATCCTGTTATCCCTGAGGCTCCTTGGCTCACTTGTACCTAAACATATACGGTTATGGGGTTCATCCCACACCCATCTTCTGAGTTCCCATTGGCCCCTAGAGCATCAAGAATAGAAACACAAGGGCCTGGCAGGAATGGCAGGAGAAAGCTGTCCAGAGGCAGCAGAAGAATCAGAAGATGTAAGGGCATTGTCTGCAGGTGATGTGGTGTGGACTCACGGCTGCGGACTCTGGATTTTAAGTGTGTCCTGTACTCTGGCTTGCAGAGGCTCAGACACTAGCTGGACAGCATACTGAGAGTTGTGGCTGCCACTCAGGGTGAGGTGAGGAGTTCGGTGTGGTGATTGTTTAAAAGCATACAGAGAAGCTGACATTTCATCCCCAGGGAGGGAAAACGGACAGGTACCCATGGTTCATTAAAGAATGGAGAGTGGCGAGTCTGAACTTCTCAATCCTTTTAACATGGCAGCTGAAAGAAGATAGTGGGTTCCTGCAATGGGCTGTGAACTATGCTATGTACTCTAAGGAAACAAATATGACTAAAAGCTTGCATGTTGGGAGGCAGAACAGGTAGCCAATGTTTACTGAGAGAATCAAAATCATGGCAAAGTTTTAATGCTAAGCATATGGACGTGGAACCATCTCAGGGCCTCAGAGCTAGGAGTGATATCCTCCAGAAGAGAAAGGACAGGGAGGGGCTCACAGGGAAGCTGGCATCTGAACTGGGCAGTGTAAGATTATAATTGAGAGTCACAGCAGATCCTGGCCAGGAAACTGTCGACCATGTGTTCACATCTTAAACCAATGGATCTGGCTTTAGAGGACTGAGTCCAAATGGTAGCTCATTTGGCTGAAGCACCAAAGGGATATTTGGGTGAATTGCTGATGGCTAGACCTTCGAGGGACCTGGCAAAGTCTTCCTGCACAGTGACCCCATTTCCTGGCTTATTCTGTTGAGTCTCTGGCCTGAAGAATCAACACGCTAAAACCGCCCCCCGCCCCCAAGCTTTAGTATAGGCCCTGCTTAAATGCAGATTCCTAGGCAGGGTTTGAGATTCTGTGTTTCTAACGTGTCCCCAGGAGAATGCTGATGCTGTGGTTGCACTCTTGCTCGTAGCACTAAACTGAATTCCGTGCCTACTGGAATAGCGAGGTATAGAAGTAAGAGGTATCTTTAATTAGAAAATGCTTTTGAGGTGAGGGAGATGGGGAATTAGTTTTGAGGTTGGAGAGATAACTTTTGGCCATGTTCTTGCCTTCCAAGCATGGAGACCAGAGTTTGCTTTTGTTCTTTTGGTTTTTCTAGACAGGGTTTCTCTGTGTAGCCTTGGCTGTCCTGGACTTGCTTTGTAGACCAGGCTGGCCTCGAACTTACAGTGATCAGCCTACCTCTGCCTCCAGAGTGCTGGGATAAAGGCATGAGCCACCGCATCCCATGGAGACCTGAGTTTTATCTGTAGAACCATATTTAAAAAAAAAAAAAAAAAGCTGGGTGTGGAGGTGCACACATGTAATCCCAGTCTTGGCAAGGTAGAGACAAGAGGTTCCCTGGGGCTTGCTAGCCAACTAGCCTAGCCCAGTTGGTGAGCCCAGGTCCCAATGAGAGATCCTGTCTTAAAACTATGTAGCTAACTCTTTGGGACCTACAACTAATGTTGACCTCTGACGTCCACATCCATGTGCATATTTATGCATGTGTACTTATACACACACGTGGAACCATACAAACATCACACACACACACACACACACACACACACACACACACACACACACACACACACAATGGTTTTATGGGTTTGAAAGCAAATGAGAATGCTTTCCTAATCTTGATAATGACAAGTTCATATATATACGCAGTCACCTTGAAACTACCTGCCTGCTCAGGTAAAAGAAAGACGTCCACAAGAGTGTCATAGAACCCACCTGCCCCCACTGTACTTGTCCCCACTGACTTTTTATGGTGGCCCCAGCTCTGAATAATGACCCATAGACTTAGATTTACTTATAATAACTTTAGGCCTTAGCTTTACTGTTGTTCCCAACTATCTTTTACAGCCTATGTGAACCCATTTATGTTAATCTGCATTCTGCCACGTGGCTCTTCACCTCTCCTCAGTTTCATATGTCCGACTTCCTCTGTGTCTCACAAGTGAATTCTTCTCACACCTCTTTCTTTCCCAGAGTTCCTATCTCTCCAGAAGTCCTTCCTATTCTGTCCTGCTCTTTGTTATTGGCCGGTCAGCTCTTTATTCAACCCATCAGGAGGATAATGTTGACAAAACATTGAGATGCGTGATGCTTATCAATGCCAAGGGTCTGTTCTCAGCTCTCTGCTGGTACAGACATCGGCATTTGAATATACACGGACAACCTTTACACAGTGCACAAAAGCATCACTCCAACACACTGGTACCCATGCCTTCGTTACGTTCCAGCTTCCACATCTGGTCCACGAGCTCCCCCGATTTGGAGCATCCTGTCCCCAGCCCAGAGATTTTGAAAGAAAAATATTCTGGATCTTTCTGTCTTGCCCTTCAGAGACCAACTTCCAGGCAGTTTCCTTATTGCTTAGCAGAGGTGGGTCATGGTCACCCAGACTGGTAAGCCAGATAGTGCTTTGCATGGCGTCTCTCTAGTACTCCCCTGGAGAGGTTTGTACACTGACTTTGGGCCACATTTGTCCTTTGACTGTTTCTAATAGCCTTCATTTCTGAAGAAAGTATTGCTTGCAAAAGCAATTTGTGAGTGGCTGTGTGACTTAACTCTTCAAAGCCCCACTACACCCCATGCCTTTTTTTTTTTTTTTTTTTTTTTTTGGTGAAGTTACTTGGATGGGATAGTTGGACTGGCTGGCACTTCATGAGATTTGGCCACCCGAACTTCTTACCTATTGACAGAGGACACCTGCATTCCAGGACCTCAGAATCCTTTGACTCCTGCCTAGTTCTTGTCCCTTCAACCTTCCCTTCTCCATCTTGCATTTTTAGAAGCAATATTCATGTGTATTTCAATGAAATGGTGCAGACTTTTTATAAAAAAAAAATTCTCCCATTTCCCCCTCCAAATCAAGTCTTTTGTGCTAAGAAAAGCCTTGGATGAGATGCTGCAAATGAAGTGATAAATTGCATTTGATCCTGTATCCTCAGACTGTGCCTGGGCAACTGGCGGGTGATGCACAAGCACACTGCACACAGCCATGGCACCCTCTCTGCTGAGATAGTTGCCTCCATCAGATTGGCCTGTGAACATATCTGTGGGGCATTTTCTTGAGTGATAATTAATGTTGAAGGTTCTGGAGGCAGCAAACCCCCTCCACAGGCAGGTAATCCTGGGTTGTATAAGGAAGAAAGCCGAGCAAGCCGTGAAAAATAAAAGCCAGCACACAGAATTCTGTTATGCCTCAGTTCCTGCCCTGAGTTCCGGTCTGGACTTCCCTTGAGGGCATAATCTAACCCATAAGCTGTACTAAACCCTTTCCTCCCCAAGTTGCTTCCAATAAATGGTTTATTACAGCAACAGAGAAGCAGGGTAGGACAAACACTGAGCCACCTCTCCAGCCCCTACAAGGAAGATTTGACAATACTAATTCTATTAATACAAATGGCCACTAGACACTTTCCATATTCCAAGCACTTTGTGAAATAACTTACACACCCTGACGAATAAAGCCCTCACAGTAAGCCTATGAGGTGAGAGTATTTCCTTGCCTTTTGGGGAAGGAAACTAAGGCTTAGATTGAGTCACTTTCTCAAGGCCTCAAGAATTTAAGATAATCATTTTTTATGGGTATGAATTATTCTACACCCTACTGTGTATCTAAGTAAGTAATCTTTCTAATTTTGGGGTGGGATGTGGGGTTGAGAAATGGATTCTCTGTGTAGCCCTGGCTGTCCTGGAACTCACTCTGTAGACCAGGTTGGCCTTGAACTCACAGAGATCCACCTGCCTCTGCCTCCCAAGTGCTGAGATTAAAGGCATGCACCACCACTGCCCAGCTAAGTTTTCTAATGTTTAAAGTGACCATTCACAGTCGGTATTGCAACATTATTTCACAGAGGAAAATGCACACCCCAAGATGTACATTTTGAACATTATACAGTTGTTAAGTGAGGGGATTGGGGATAGATGCCAACTCTGTCTGATTGCCTATGCCCCTCTTCTTTTGACTTTTGACAGAATCTTGCTCCTACATTGGATCCTTGAATATCTTAGCACAGAGCGTCACCATGATCCTTCTGAAGCCTCCCCACATCCCAGGCTGGATCCTTTTGCTTAGAGCAGAACACGCTTATTCGGAGAAGAAGGGTAAGGAAACACCAGATAGACACACAGAGGCCTAGGAAGAGATGAAATCCCGAGGCCATATTGGCAACTGACAAGACATTTTGAAAGATGAAGAGTGGGTGAGCGAGGCTCCTCTGAACTCACAGAGGGCGAAGCAGCAGTCACAGGGCTTGCACGGGTCTGCACCAGGGCCTCCGCATACATTCTGTGGCTTTGAGTTAGTACTTTTGTGGGACTCCTAAATGTGTGAGGCAGTGGGTCTCTGATTACTGTGTATCTCTTGGGGTGCTTTTAATTTTACTGTGGGCCTGTTTTGTCCAACTTGGATATGATGGTTTTCATTTCATCCCATTATATTTTATTTTCGTATGTTTGGTTGTTATATGAGAGATAGAAAGGGGGTGGATTTGGATGGGAGAGGGGGTAGGGAGGACCTTGGAGGAGTAGAGGGAAAGGAAACTGTATTCAGATTATATTGTGTGAGAGAAAAATCTACGTTTAACAAAAGGGGAGGGGGCAGACAGGGGAGTTGAGCTGGGAATTTGAAATCTAGAATTCGGAGTCCTAATCCTGACTTCTAACCATGGCTTTACAGCTATGTAACAATGGCCTACATGTAGAAAACGTTTCTGGGCTCAGTTTTCCCAGCTGTGAAATAGGAATGCTAAGCACGTCCCCAACGTGTCATACCATGAAGGCGACATGGGCCAGCTGGGAGCTCAATGGTTGGCTATGGGCCTGCACTAACCAGTAAGTACCTGCTCACTCTGACACCAACTGGCTTTCATCAGGCCATAGAGAAAAAGAAGCTAATTTCTTAACAGGAAAAAAAAACCCTGTGATTCCAGCAGGGAGACCCTGGGGCATGGGCTGGTGTGGGAGATTGTGGCATAATTTCCATATGCTTGGTTCTTTCTCAGGCCAGAATGCTGGCTGGCTTCAGGAGCTTTCATCCAGGCACTAAGTCCACCTAACAAGTTTGAAAAGCACCAGGTGAGTAAACATCTCTTCAGCCCAGCCCAATAAAATAACACTGGCGACGCTTAATGATTGAGATGACAGGTACAGAGTGAGTGGAGCCAGGAAGCCAGGTACCCCACCACCACCATGACCATAGCGCAGACAAAGCACTCCCCGAGTCTAGACATGCCAGGCGCTGAGTGGGGACTGTCAAAGTTGCAGCAGACAGGAGCAAACACAGGCAGGACCTCCAGGTATTTAATGAAGAAATCATAGGTTGATAGTGGATGTAGCTTTGTTCTGCCCATATCAATAAGACATGAAATAAACACCAGGTCATTGTTCAGGATAAGTTGCAGACCCTCCTGGGCCTCTGGTTCTTGCCTGGATGATGAGCACTTTGTGCTGTTTGAGACTTAACACAAAAGAAGTAAATGAGCCTGCTGGTCCTGTTTTTGCTGAGCAGCTAATGTTCTAGAAATATTGAATCTTTCCTCCCAGTATAGTTTTCCTTTCTCTAGGTTTTCTCCCAAAATCACCTTTTGTTTTGTTCCAGAAACCCTAGACCCATATATACCCTGATTATAGACTCAAGAAAATACCCATTTTTCTCCCATTCACTTATCCTACTTTTTAATCCCTTTATTGGTTATGTCCTTGTCACCTAGCATGGACCAAGGCCTTTGACAGCTCCCTGGATTCAGAGGCTAATCAGGCCTATGCCCAATCCTGGGGTGGGTTAGAGGCTTGTGGAAGACAGATGCACCATAGCTCTGGGTCCCAACAAGTCTCTGATGGATGCTCCGCTTGAAGTGCTTCAAGGTGGTGTTTTCTACCAAGACTAGTTAAAATGAAATGGGTGGAGCTGAGCCAACTGCAGCACTGCTGTCCCTAAACTCCGGGGCCAAAGAAGAGGACAGGCCAAGGAATCCAGCCACATAAGGTTGTGCACAACAAGGCACTTGGAGAGAGGTGGCCATCTTCTGTCAAGGGCCATAGCTCCCTGCTCTACAGGCACTCACATGGAAGGATCCTGACTTTGTCACTCTCTTGAATGAACCCTGCTTGGAGACCTGTGCAGAAGCTCTGGGCCTTTGGATTTGTTAACTTTGCAGAGTTTAGCTAGGGTAGAAGACAAGACAGGGTGTGGAGAATGGGTATAGAGCCAAGATTCCAGCAAGCACATATACAGCTAGTTTTTGGGTTCTTTGTTTTTTTGTTTGTTTGTTTTTAAACTGTGACTCTAGCACAGTTAACAATAAGGAGAGAGAGCCATAGAAGTTAGGTGGGGAGAGGTCATGCCTACACAGCACTCCATTTCCATTCTCAGATGTGCAACTGACCTCCCCGCCTCCAGAGGGCTCCACTTCCCATCATCTCTGTCCTTTTCCCTCCTGCCAATTCTTAAGTGTGCCTTTTCCTGGAGACCCACCACAGTTCTTCTGAACCTTGAACCTGCCAATTTTCACTCCTGAGAAGCTCTTTCCAGCTCCTCTTCATCTGGATAACACTCAGCTCATCTTAAAAAACATAATAAACCACTTAAACATTAAGAAAGGCATGGAGAGTCAGACTCCCACATAACACTTGATTTGTTTTTTTTTTCCCCTGTATTTGCTTCAGATCTTAAAAAAAACAAAAAACAAAAAACAAAAAAAAAACAAAACAAAACAAAAAAACAATAGGGACATCTGCTGTACTTCTTCCTCTCTTTGTAACAGTATTCTGGAGTTAATAAGTGTTCACCCCTTTGTGTCTCTACACTTTTACCCAATAGCTTTGCTTTAAGATGTACATAATTATCATTAAACTTGATATTCTTTTCCCCCCTTGCTATTTGCCCTCAGCATTATGTGTGTATTTTGTTTGTTTGTTTGTTTTTGTCCTTGTTGGTTGGACACAGTCTTGGGAAATCTTATTTGGCTTCTTTGTAATCATGGGGGTCAAGGAATGACACGTGGCCCACTTTTGACATTAGGAGAGTAGCTCTCCCTGAGAGTTCACAAGACGGCATGTTACCATAACTGGCGAGCCTCATTGCGACTCCTCGCCTTCCTGATGAGGGAGCACGTGACTGCTCAGATCCCTATCCTGTTACGCGTCCGGGGGGGGGGGGGGGGTCACCGGATGAGGAAAGGGAGGCGGAAATGGCTGCCGCTGCTCCAGACTTTGCACTTTTACTCTAGAGGCTCCTCATTATCTTTCTTGTGCAAATGTTTAGCAACACTGCCCATTCTGCATGCCTTGTGTGTGTGTGTGTGTGTGTGTGTGTGTGTGTGTGTTTGAGATAGATAGATAGATAGATAGATAGATAGATAGATAGATAACGTGTGTAGTGTAGGCACACATGTATGGGGTGGGAATGTGCCCGTGCATAGTGAACAAAATCTATCAGATATTCTGCTCTGCGTCAGTCGGCCTTATTCCTTTGAGACAGGGTCTCCCACTGACCCTATGCTGGTGGTCTGCAAGCCTCAGCCGATCTTCCTGTCTCTGCCTCCACCTGGCCCAGTGCTGCAATTAAAGTTGATTGTTACCACGCACAGCTTTTTACATGGGGGACTAGGATTCGAACTCAGGTCTTCATTTTTGCACAGACAACCCCCTTACTTACTAAGACATCTCTCTTAGCCTCCAACGTTGCCAATTTCCTTATAGTTTTGAGCCATTTTCTCTGTCTACCATCATGAGAATATATATTCAAGTTCCAGAGTCCTGTAGACATTCTCTCTCAAAGAGAAGGAAGCTGGGAATTTCCAGAGAGTGTTATTTGGCCTTTGTTCTATAAATGAAGGGAGGCATGGATCCCTCAACAAGCATCACCTGATCCTAGAGCGTCTTTGACTTTAGAGTCCACACTTGATGAGCATAGGTCCATGGCCCAGAACATTCTGCTGGTTCTACCGTAGCCATTTAATAAGGGCCTAAGACACACCACGCAGGGATGACAGCTGCCACTGGCAGCTTCAGCAGTCCTGAGACCACACTGTCACCACAACTGAAACCCACATTATGTTTCTGAACCCTGCCTGGGCTAACATATCTCTTTCATTTATTTTAGTCTCTAAACCTTCCTGGTCTCTGTTTTACTTTTGTTTATTTGTATTATTTCTTTTTTTGAGACAGGGTTTCTCTGTGTAGCCTTGGCTGTTCTGGACCTATTTATAGACCAGGCTTGCCTTGAACTCACAGAGATCCGCCAACCTCTGCATCCCAAGTACTGGGATAACAGGTGGCCACCACTGCACATGGCTTTTTATTTCTTTTTAAAAAGTATTTGCTTTTTATTTATTCTATGTGCATTGGTATTCTGCCTGCACGTATGTTTGTGTGAGGGTGTTGGGTCCCCTGGAACTGGGATAGCAGAGAGCTGCGAACTGTCATGTGGGTGCTGGGAATTGAACCTGGGTCCTCTGGAATAGCAGCCACTGCTCTTAACCACTGGACCATCTCTCCAGCCCCTTAATTTTATATTGAGTGGTTTTGATGCATGGTCCAAGCTTGTCTTGAACCCCTGCACTCAGAGATCTTCTTGCCTCAGCTTCCTGAGCAGTTGAAGCCGTAGGAATCCAGTACCGCACCAAGTGTCTAGTTGCTGACTCTTCTTCCACGACATGGTCATATCACAACACGGATCCAGTTCCCTGTCAATCATCGTTTGAAGTGCTCAGCCTTCCGCTCTTGTCAACAGCGCAGTCATAAAAAGTCCTCGAGCTCAAACAATACACCTTCTGTGAAACAGCGTGTGTATGCGGGTTCGTAGATCGCAAAATGCTGCTTCAGCCAATGACGACACCACATATGTGGCACTGGTCCCATAAGATAATGACAGAGAGGGACAAAAACGTCCTACTGCCTAGTGACATCGTGGCCACTGTAACGTCATTATGTTTCTATTCTTGACAAAAAGTTTAGACTATGGCAAGTAAAAGAAAAGGACAGCGGAGGGGAGCTTCCAGGAGAGAGGGATGACAGAGGGAAATGTGTCCGCTGGAAAAAAAGAATCTGAATACACTCAGCGCAGCTTAAGTATGGTGTTCGCACAGTCTACAGAACGGTGCTGGAGGGAGGGTCCGAGGCTGTAGCATGCTTTTGCAAGTCACCCAGTGGACCAATCCAGGGGCCACAGCCACGCCTGCAAACTCTGTTCTTGGGAAGTGCCCTCTACAGAACATTTCTTAATTTTTACCTTTTATACCATATTATTTTCTTTTTCTGTATCTTTTGTAAGTTAAGGTATGGTTAGAGACACAAACACTTGCCACCGTGTCACAGGTGCCTGTGATCCTTGGCACAGTCCTAGGCACCTGCTTTGGAGCCTGGGGTCTCTAGGTCCAATCCCACAGGCTTGGTGTATAGTGAGCCATGCTCTCTTGGTCTGTATACTTATCACACAATGACAAATTACCCAATGATAAATCCCTCGGGATGGGTCCACTACGATACACAACTGTACTGAGAATTGCTGGGTCACGTGGTATGTTGGTATGTGCTGTGTATTTGTGCACGTAAAAGGTTGCCAAGTCACTTTCCAAACTGATGTGTTCATTAACTCTCCTCCCAGTCACAACTGATGCCTCTTTTCAAACTCTACCTTTGAAAGTTTCGCCTTTCCACATTTCAGGGCAGTGCAAATGTATTGGGAGTCTGCGGCGTGGTAGAAACAGCCTGGAACAGAGAGGAGATTTTAGCTTTCATGGCTCTGGTGCTCTGCCCATGCCTTGACACAAGATTCATACAAACATGCTCCCCTCTCTGGCCCACAGTGTCCTTATGCTCAAACTGTAGGCAGGGAGCTAAATTGTCTCTCAAGTTCCTTCCAACCTTGACCTTCCACAGGCTGGAAATTAATGTCTGTGGCCACACCATCCTAGACATGACACACTTATCTAAGAAGTGGTGGGACAAAGGGGGGAATTCATTTATTCACTCACTCACTCACTCACTCACTGATGGTTCCTTCATTCTTCCTGCCATGACTCCCCTGCGTACTAGACGCTGGGTACACAGATAAATATGACCATGCTCTTCTCCTTAAGGTCCTTGCACCTGGATTAGAGAGACCAGTATGTGGACCAGCCCAGGTATCCCAAATCGTCAGGAAGTTTCCCGGTAGAAACTACACTTTGTCTTTAGTGACTAGTACAGGCAGCTAGGAGAAGCCCAGGGAAGCTCCTCACAGGAAGAGAAAGGCACAGAGGTGAGCCACAGCACAAGGCATCAAAAGTTGTGCTTAACAACTCAACACTGATGTCGCTCCCTTCCTGTGCGGCAAGGAGACCTGAGAGCGGCGTAGAGAGTCAGGCAGGAGGCCAGGCTACCCATCACTCTGTCATTTAAATTCTGAAGCTTTTCCTCACTAATCAGACTCTTTGACCAGATGTCTGTGGACCCAGAGGGACAAGGTGGCTTATTAGGAAGTGAAGGCAGAGATTCAGCAAGGGCCAACTCGTCAACCTGAGCAACAACTCTTTCTTTGACAGATAGCACCAGCGAAGGAGGGCGATCCTCAAGAGAGAGGTTTTAGGCCTGGGGTCCATGGACATGGGACATGTATTTCTCCATTCTGGGACTCCAAGAAATAGTTTGGGCACTGGCTAGATGGCAGGTGTGAACTTGCTGACCCCTAAGCAGTGATCCTCAACCATCCCAATGCTGCGGCCCTTCAATACAGTGGTTGCTATAAATTTTTTTTTTGGTTGCAATTTCATAACTGTGATTTTGCTACTGTTATAAATCGCAATGGTAACATCTGATATGTAGGACATCTGCTATGAGACACCTGTGAAAAGGTCATTCAGTCCCAAGAGGGTCACAACCCACAGGCTGAGAACTACTGCTAGGCACACGCGATTCACATTTTCCTGAGGGAACCAGAGGCCTGTGGGGGCAGAAAGTCATTTGTATCCGGAAGGTAGTTAGTTGTAAGCCATCTGATATGGGTGCTAGGAATCACATTTGGGTAGTCTACAAAAACAGTGTGCGCCCTTAACCACTGATTTCTCTCCGGCGGCCTACAGGTTCATTCAGCCTCTATCCCTTCACCTCACCTCACCTAGGTAGGAGCAGTAGCACTGAGAACTGTCTCACCTCCGCGGCTGAAGGGATCGACACAGATCACTCCTGCTTTGATGCCCCACTGGGTGAGTCAGTGGCAACAGCTGGAAAGACACCCCCCACTTCTAGTGTGTGTGGGGAAGTGAGAGAGTTGTCTCCCTTACCTGTTATTTCTATCCCCACTTCAGAGGAGGAAGAGAAATCTGCTGATAAGATCATCTGTTTCTAAGGCTAGACTGACTGATGAGCTTCTCAGGGGAGCCATTTTACACACGGCCAGAGAATCTCAAGCTAAGACCCAGAAGAGTCCTTGGAGCGCCTAAGTCTTATCAAGTTCATTTCTCATAGGAAAACAGGTGCAGAGAGGAGACAAGGGGGAGGGGGCCGGAGCTCAGTGAGTTGACTGTAGTGATGGTGGGGTGATCTGTGTAAGAATCTTGTGTCCTTGTCTGTGTCCATAACTGTTTGCTTTTCTGAAAGTGATTCTAAATCATTAGCAAAAGCCTTGTTTTGGTTTTTCCTAGAAAGAACATTTTTTTTTCCAGGCAGAATTCCCACTTTTTACTAAACACCCTCAAAGGTAAACCACACCCCTCTTTGGGATTAATGGGCATCTCTGCTCCAGCGAGGTTGCGTTCATGACGGATGGCAATGCCTGGTTTTCTTTACTTTTCTTCCATACAATATAGTCCAGTCAAAGCTGCCCCTTTCTCCCTTCCTCCCAGTACCCCGTCTCCTCCCCTCTCCCCCAGATCCACTGCTCTTTTTTCCCTAGAAAGAGCGTTTTAAGTTCAGTTTGCATTTCAGAGAAGACGGATGCCTTCGGGGGAGGTATCGCCACAAATTCTGCTCAGTTTTCACTTCAACCTAACATTGTTAAGAAGTATGTGGAAGGGCTCACAGCGGCTGACTAGATCTCAGACCATATTTTGAGCTTTTTATTATTATTATTATTTTAGTGTTTGCTAAGGGAAAGAGAGCTACAAAAAGACAACAAAGGCTTAAGTGACGAGATTTGGCTTTATTTAGAAGCATGTTCTGGATTTGGTTTTCTGGCCCTGGGGGCTCCAGGCTCTGGTAAAGCATGCCTGCCCTTGTTTGGACTTGATTAGAAAGATATTGCTTGTCTTAAAGTTGAAATTGTTCAGTTAACTTTATCTGCTGTGACCCTAGACTGGAAAGAACACTCAGCGAGGTGCTCCTCTGTATCGGGTCCTCCGATGCTCTTCTTAGAGGCCAGGCACTTTCTATGATGTCATACATTAAACACCAAACCCTTTGGTCTAGATAACGTTTCCTAAGACCATGGTCCATACATCCTCTCAGGGTAGGGTCTTCTCTTCTGACCTTTGATGCTCACAGGACGCTGTGCTTCCACTCCTCAGGCCAGCCTCTCCCTGTGGCCCTCCTTCCAGTCTTTATAATTGTGACCTCTTAGTCCCTGGTGAGCATCTCTATGGCACTGTCACCATCACAGGGTGCCCTTCGCCTTCCCATGTTTAATAATAGAGACAATCTCAATGGCCCTGTTTTTCACAGAGGGTATCTTGTTCTCATGCTCCAGACATCTCAGGACTTGGTCAGCCCCATACCCTCCTCACTCTCTGAGCTACATCCAGACCATGAACTCCTCCATGCTGAAGATAAATATCTGTCTTTGGAGGCATAGATCATTCCCCCAAGCTGTTGTAAACCCCTTCCACAAATACCTGGCACCATTTTGTGCCAGGCACTTGGCTGGGAACTAGGAATGAGCGTAACAAAATGCTATGGCTCCTACCACTTGGAGTTTTGTGGCTAATGGGAAACAGAAATACCAGTGGGGGCAGGGAAAGATGGATGGTAGCAGGGGATTGGTTCAGATGGGGCATGGCTAAGTCTTCTCTGACGAGATGACAGTTACCATGGGACCAGAAGGATGGAAGGAGCTGCATGTGAAAAGAGAATGGTGTGAAGTGGACTAGAGGGACAAATGTGGAGACCAGAGGAAGTTGTCCATATGAAGCAGGAACCAAAGAAAGCCTGGGAGGTGGTGGAGCATAACAAGACAAATGCCAGGAAGCAAGTGTTGGCATTACAGAGGGAGGCTGGGTGCTGGCCACAACATCTTGGAACAAAGATCTGCACTTCCTATGGGTAAGAGGAAGGAAGGATGACCGGCCCACTTCTTCCTGCCTTCCTTTTCTTCCCTTCTTTTTGGCTTTCTCCCTTTCCCTACTTTTGTCCTTCCCCCTCCTTCTTCCTCTTATTCTTCCTATAGAAGCCACCTGGATGGGCCATAAGTGAATGTAGACATTTGATTCAGATTGGATCTCCATCTCCAACCCAACCACCTTCCTCAAGGTCTCTAGAAGCCACAGGTCCAAAACCACCCCCAGACCCACCACAGCCTCCTTTCTCAAGACCACATAAGGGATGTGTCTACCACCATGAAAGGCTTTCCATGCAACATCCAACATCCCATCCCTTCTCTCCTGTGATGTACTTTCCTTCTAGCTGGTCCCTCACTGCTTGTCTTACTGGCTTTTCTAGTGTTGTGATGAAACACCATGACCAAGGCAACTTATGAAAGAGAGTTTAGTTGGGATTACGGTTCCGGAGGGTTGAAGTCTATGATGGCAGAGTGAAGCCGTGGCAACAGGAGACCAGAGAAATAGCTGGGAGCTCATAAGCAACTAGGAAGCAAGTATTAAAATGTGTGAGCCTGCAGGAACTGTTCTTATTCAAACCAGTACACTGCTTCTTCTTCCAGCTCTGCTCTCTGACCTCTTCCAGACCGTGGCTTGTTGGTCCTTGTTAGACCCTTTTAATTTCTCCCCTCTTTAGCCTTTACTTCACTAGACTGTCTCATTAGGCCCCAGCCCTTCCTTACTCATGTCTTCATCTGTCTTGGGTCAGTCTGTTCCGAGGAATATTCCAGATTTGTATGAGCAGAACCCCTTCTATCCTCCCCTGGGGCTACTGAGAGGAAACCTGAAAGGGATGACCTCCTGAATTCTAAAGCATAATAAGCCTCATAGGTTGCCTGTTAGGGGCTCCCTCAGTCACCTCTTTTTCGAATGCTTTCTTATCCTCCATGATGGCTTATTTCAAATCCTCCTCTAAGTGTCCCCTCCTATCCTCCCACGTGTGTCACAAAGGATGACCTCATTTCCTATGCCTCAGTGCAAATAAACCATCAGACAGACTCCCACTCAGCGGCCTGGCCTAGCATCTACAAGTGACCCCGAATGTGCTCTTCCCCTTTCTCTCTGCCAACCTGTGTTCTGAATTCTAGCATTGTCTCCCCCTCTCTGTCAGAAGCCTGCGCCATTGATTATCCACTCACAGGAAGGGAGTCCACACATCTTTTCCCCTTGCTGAGTTTCCACTTCCTAAAAGAGTCCAGAGCACAGCACAGGTATATGAGAGAGATCTGTTGAATGATTTGTCCCTTCTCTGCCTTCAACCCCCGCCTCTCTATTGATTGACTGCACGAGCACTTGAACCCACTCAAGGTTTCTACCATGTAAAACAAAAACAAGATCACAACAGAAACCTCTCGGCCCAGCGCCCTCTCCTCGGTCTCATCTCCCTTATCCTTAAAGCACTTGAAGAAGCATCTTTAGCTCTGTCAGTACCCCATACGCAGCATTCACTCTCCCAGCTCTGCCACTTGCTTCGCCCTCCCAAGGGAATCCCAGTCCTTCTCACTTTTCCCAGACACACACAGTACATGCCTCCCTATGCATCTGAGCACCTGTTTTCTCAGTGCTTGGCCCCCTGGCCTCTCCTTTGAAAACAATCTACTCTGGACTGGTATGGCCACACCACCTTGCAGCTACTCTGGCTTCTACACACCATCTGCTCTCTCTTTCCTGCCTCAAATCTACTCTATGCTTGACCCAACCAGATCTATTACATGTAAACTGGATCATGTCACCCTTCGAGTTCTCTGCTGTGGCTCCACTGTCCTCCAAGTGACGTCTAAATACTTTCCATGTGGCCATTGAGACCCTGCCTGCTGGGCTGTCCAGAATAAGTTCTTGGGCCTCTTCTCTTTAGCCATTCAGCTAAAAGGCATGCTTTACTCTCTTACTGCTAAGCCTTGATTATTTGTTCCTAACTTCTCACTCGGTTTGGGGACCATAACCCTAAAGTGACCCTAAACTCCTCACATCTTCTGTTGTCCCAGGCTTGACCTTATGTTGGGCTGGTTTGTATCAACGTCTCAGCTGCTTGACAAGGATTTTCTGGCTGGCAAACAGAATTCTTGCTCATTCTCTCTGATCATTTCAATGACCTTGAGGCAAGACTATTTAAGGCTAGTTCCATTTCACAGACAGGGATTCTGAGTGTTGGGGTTTTGGTGACTTGCCCACAGTTACACTGAAGCCATTGGATCTAGTACTTGAAGCCAACGGTGTCCTTATCTACATCCTGTTTCCACACTCCCTCGCCACATTGCCCTCACCCCACAGAGTGAAACCCAGTTTTCTATCACCCAACCTTAGTCAGTCCCCAGTTACAAGATCCACAACCCTGAGGGAGAGCTACCTGTCCACCTTCCAATGGCATACCTATTGTGAATGTGTCCAGCAAACATCTTAAGTAAACAGGTGGTGGGAATAGACCCCAGCAACATAATCGCTTTCTTTAGATGAAGTGTCTTCATTTCTTTGACTCCCCCCCACTTCCACAGAGCATGGTGGATCATCTACCAACGCGACTAAAAATAAGTGACTGGGAAGGACAGAGATGAATGAGGAGGGAGAGTACAGAGAGATGACAAGGGGCAGGAGCAGGCATGGAGTCTTTAGGCTGAAGAAAGACCTGTCAAGGAAGGAAAAACTACTACTGAGTGGGGCCTTTTGCATCCCCACACCACAGAGACCTCCCAGCCTCCTCCTGCCTCCAGAACAGTCTATTTTCTTCTGCCCTTATTAATAAAGCTGGCATCACCTGCCCTGGTACGGTGTGAACCTCACCATGGGCTCCATCAAGCCCACCATCTGTTTTAAATCCATTTTTCACTGCCTTTGATTGCAATTTTGCTCATGTCCTGTCCTGATGAGTCCCTTGGTGCAGCCACACATCTGGGCTGTTCCAAAAGGAGCTGCAAGACAGTACCCTGAAGGTGGTCTGTGACAGCGGGTTCTGTCTTCAGAATGATTATAAAGCATTGCTGCAACCTCCCCTGACCCAGTGAGTATAGCGCCCCAGGTTAGATGGGGCACCTGGTCATCACAGGCTCTTGCTGGCAACAGGAGCTCACAGAAATTCCTAGAACTGGGCCTCTTGCCTCATTTGCATAAGGCCTGTGACTGTAGACTGTTGTGAAGCTGCAGTCAGGAGGTAGGCTATATAACTGGTTCATTTCTGGGTTCAAGGCTCTAAGTCATGTGCTATGGCTTGGAGACTATTCGGGCTGCATCTTAGAACCTATAAATTGGAAGATGGCATGAAATAGGCAGGCATGGTAGGCTACAGTTCCCTTAACCGGCTCGTATCCTTTATAGGACAAAGAATGTGTTGAAAGTGTGATAAATAGAAAGTTCTTGCAGCCACAGTGGAGATATTTACAAAAGGGGGCATGACATCATAGAGAGGAAGTAGACATGATGAGGAATGAAGAGGTGAGAAACCTAAATGGTTTGAGACCAGAAACTAAGGAATCCAGACATTGGATTCTATCATCCAATAATTAAGATCAATAAAGGCAAGGAATTGCATTCCCTCCTCATGACGCCAGGAAGAGCCAGCCCCGCCGCCATCTTGACATTAGCTTAATTAACCTGATTTCCAGTCCCTGGCCACCAGAGCTATAGAGGATGGATCTGTGTTGTTGTAAGTCATTAAGTTTATGGTAATTTTTTACAGCACCAATAAGAAACTTATATAGCAAGACTGATTTTTATCCATAAGCAAAAAAGGAGTAATAGATTATGTGGTCCAATTCAAGGTATGCAGAAAGGCTGTCCTCTCCAAAAGCCACACTCTGGGAGATGTACCCGCTAGAGACATTCCTTTGGACCAGACTGGTGGTGTCCTCACAGAATTGCCAGACTCTGCATCAGCACTGGCTAATAGTAACATAGCACAGGCCACAGAATCATTTTCAGTTTTTTTAGTAGCCATCCTGAAAAAACTAGATGCAGGTGAAATCAACATCAACAGTAATATATTCTGGTAGGTGTAAGATGGAATCTCAGAGTAGTTTTGATTTGCATTTCCCTGATGACTAGGGGTGTTGAGCATTTCTTTAAGTGTTTCTCAGCCATTCGATATTCCTCTGTTGAGATTTTCTGTTTAACTCCGTATCCCAATTTTTAATTGGGTTATTTGGTTTGGTCGTGTTTAATTTCTTGTGTTCTTTATATATTTTGGATATTAGCACTTTGTCAGATGGAAGGTTAGTGAAGATCTTTTCCCAGTCTGTTGACAGTGTCTTTTGTCTTATAGAACCTTTTCAGAAGCCTTAGAGAAAGAACAATGGCCCATTTCCCTTAAGGGGGGGTAAGGTGGGGTTTGGGTTGTTTTCTTAGCATATGGATGTTTATTTTTAACAGGTGTTGGTTATAAGTTATTATTGGTCTTATTCAGAGAGAAAACAAAGTTGGACTCAGGAATTTCTCTCTTTTCCTTTATCTTTCTTTCTTAGGTATGGAGATAGGGGTTGAAAAGAAAGAAGGGGGAATATAGAAATATATAGGGATGGCAGGGCAAAAAGTAGATTATTGAACCAACTCCTCAGCTTAAGGTCTTAACTGTTATTCACAAACAAGGTTATTTTTAATTCATTGGTATAGAATTTTGTATATCGATGCAAAATAAGTTCAATTTTGATACATTGGTTTAGAATTCAAATTCAAGATTATTCTTCACACACATTGAATATATTTCTGCTCTAATATGAGGTAATGTACCCATGCAACTCAATTATAATACAAGGTTTACTTCTAATACTTTCAAGATACTATTGCAGGCTGTTTAGGATAATTAAGTAACACAAGTTAATTGTTAGTTGATCAACTCATGGTCATGTCAATGACTAGCCTATTTTCATCACAAGAATATACACTCTAGGTTTAGCAGACAGATAAGATTCTACAGATAGATAAGGTAAAATGGTTAGATAAAGTCTTCAAAGACCTCAGAGAACATGGCATTTAAAGATTTTTTTTTTATGATTTTAAGGATCCTTTGACAATAAAGCAGGTTAACTCCTGGCAATACTGAGCTTTCCTCAGAGATGATACGCATCAAAGAACCTCCTTATGGAGATGGCTTCAAATGTGGCAAACCAGCCAGGGGCAAAATGTCCTCGTTTGTGCCACAGACAGAATTCTGCCTAAAAGTGGGCAAGTTTGGATGTAGGCAGAGTCGATGGCCAAACTTTGCCAAGCCAGGGTAAGCAAGTCCTCAATAGCTCCCGCTTCACAAATATGTCTGCGAGATACATGGGCCAGAAGGCTGAAGGGAGTTTTGGGTGACTGTCTAGACAGTCTGTCATTTTCTCATTTTGGAAGCTGCAAGCTTGTACTTCCTGTTTACTCAGATAATTAATTTTATTCCTTCTCAAGTCTCTGATGGGGTTGAAGGCCTAATAGTTTAGTTTTACAATTAAGCTTAGTTGTTTAGGGGTTAAGTTATTTTTAGGTCTAGATAGATGTTTTAGGTTGATAGAGATGAGATATGATAGATATTGATTTACATTCAGAATTGTAGACTCACCAAGATAGGAAAGATGTTTTCTCCAAAGCTGCCAAATACAAATAAGCAAAACATTATGAATGTAACATTTATATAATTCCTGATTGTTTCGTGGTCCTTCTTGTTGTTTGTAGCTTATTGTATACATGTGTAATAATATAAATGTACATGTAAAAGTAAAAAAAAGTAATGTGTTTTTGTCAGTCCAATATATCTAAATATTATTAGCACTAGAACTAGTTATTATAAAAATATCTGCTGAGCTATTGTACAATTTGTTCTTGGACCAAGTCTTTGAGGTTGAGTATATTTTACATGTATATACTAACTCTGTTCAAACAAGTCACACAAGGCTGAGATCCACTTATCTTAAAGGTTAAGACTGCCAGGCCCCAAGCATGTGTTAGTTCATCCAACCCTAGGTGGCTTTGAGAGGACAAAAGGCCTAAGGAAGGGACTTGACTCAGGAAGCAGGTGGGTGACATTCCTCTTGGTGGTTTACCTTCATTGTCACTCCAGCTGGACTTAGTCTCCATGAAAGCTTATGTCTGCGTCTGCTTGGCATCTCTTGACAGCATTTCTGGAAAGATTTCACCCCAAATCTGAGCAACACCATCCTGTGTGCTGAGAGCCCAGGGTAGATAAAAAGCAGAGAGCATGCTGGGCACCAGACTTGTCTCTCTTCTCTTACTGACTGGATGGCAATGTGAACGGTTACTTCAAGCCTTGGCAACCACAACGGGAGCCATCCTCACCACCACAACTTCTTCACCATAACAGACTTAAACTGTTAGCCAAAATATGCATTTCCTCCCTGAAGTTGCTGTTATCGGTCATGTTGTCACAGCAATGGAAAAAGGAACCAATACACCTGGGAATGGCCACTTAGGGCCAAAGCGATTTCTGTTTAGAAGCTGGCCTGGAGCCCAAGAATGCCACCTCCATCCTAGGGTTGAGAAGGGAGAAGGAGGGTCCACAGTGGCTAGAGGTACTTAAGTACTGTGCATGGTTAGTATTCAGCATTCTCCCAGCACCTTAAAACTAATGGCATCAAGCCAATAAATCATGACAAATTTGCACACGTCCTTCCTTTGGGTCAGTGCATCTTTCTTTTTTCTTTTCTTTTTTTGTTTTTTAAAGATTTATTTATTATTTATACAGTATTCTGCCCACACATGTGTCTGCCCACCACAAGAAGACACCAGATCTCATTACAGGTGGTTGTAAGCTACCATGTGGTTGCTGGGAATTGAACTCGGGACCTTCGGAAGAGCAGACGGTGCTCTTAACCTCTAAGCTATCTCTCCAGCCCCCCAGTGCATCTTTCTTAAGAACTAATCTTCAGGGCTCACTGAGGTAATGGTCCAGTCTCTCCACTGCTGCCTCGCAAGGGTCATCACTTTGAGTAATTTTGCTTCTGATGATTTCCGGAAGAGAGATCAGAAGAGAAGCAATGGAACTCCTGATCAGTTTTAAATTGTAGATGAAGCATTTGATGTAAAATGCTTGATCCATAGTGGGGCATAGACGTCTTTGTGTTGATTCATGGCTAAAACATGGTTGAGGTCCAGCCTTCCAAGGCCAAGGTCCAGTGGGCTACATTCAGAAGGGCCGCCTCTGTTTTGTAACAGTTCAACAACTCAACAGCTTCAGGAAGTCCCTGAAACAGATCAGATTCACTATTTCCCTTCCTCCCAGAGTAAACAAGCCAAGATCTCGAGAGTTACTCTCAGACAAGCCAAACTGCAAATAAGACTCTGAGTGCAGACCAGCTGCCCGGAAGAGGGTTAGACCAGAGTCTCTTGGAAACGACACTTTGCAACCTGCAGAGCTATCTGCATGGTGTGCAGTGCGCTCTGAGTTTCCAGCTTCTGTGAGCTGTCAACCATACTGGTGTGGGCTTTGGTGATGGAGTTGGTTTGGGTCATTTCTGTTCTTGTAAGTAAACTCTCACCCATAATCCTGTAAGTAACTCCAATAAAACTCATGGTTCTCCAAGTTAGTCCTTGGTGGTATCTGTACTTAGGTCTGTCATAGGCCCTCAGTTTGGTGTCAGTAAACTGTGTCCCCAGGAAAGGTTTTGTCATACAGCATGTCCTTCCTGCTCCTTTGCTGCTACCCTGCTAGAGGATGGCTCACTGCCTCACTTGCCATCCCAGAGCTCCTTTCTTGGCTCTTTTTTTTTTCTTGAATTTATAGGGTAAAAGACTAGTGGGAAAACACTCTGCCCCAGGCTTAGACCTGAGCTGGGAGACTTGGAAATCCCTGCCCATGGCTCAGCTTTACTGGCCAGACAATGTCTCAAAATTTAGCACCAAGCAATACCTGAGCTGTACTGTACTTTTCCACTAGCTCAGGGCATATGCTTCAAGACCATATAAAAAAAAAAAAAAAACCCTCCCCTCTGCCCAGCCCACTGGGCTCTCTGTTTTCTGTCATAGGCAGCTGCCATCCTGGGTGTCTTCCCAGTAAATCTCTTTGTGTGAGGTTTGTTTCATGGTGTGGCCTTGCGCTGGAAAAAAAAAAAAAAAGCCCTTACAGACTTGCTGTAGCTCCCTCTTAACTTTGACTTACCACCAGTCAGACTTCTCCAAATCTCTCTCATCATCTCTGCCCCTCAGGCAATACCTACCCAGTGCTCACACCTGTCAAGGCAGAGCTTGAATGGCTTTGCTAGTAGGAACCACGGTGGGGCTATTTTCATGATCCCCTATTTGAAATTAAGTAACCTGTGCAAGACGACACAGCCTTGGTGGGAGAGAAAGCGTTGCTGGTTCCAAGGCAGTCTGATACTGGAATTCATGGATGGCATGGAGCTGCCTTCCCTCACTGTGTTTCCTGGAACCTGGCTGACACCAATCACGAGGTTCGAGCTCCATGGGAGGTGGGTAAAGGAAGAAACGAGCAAGTCCTTTTATTTTATTTTTTTTTTTTTATGCCTTTGACTCCCAAAGTTCAGTATCCCCCAACATTTTATCGAAGAGAATTCATCAGTTTCTGCTGGGAGTTCATCAGAAGTGAGAGGAGTTGGGGTAGGGGCGACGGCGCGAGATATCTGTCTTTACCCACTAGACAGTGGTTCTCAACTTTCCTAATGCTGAGACCTAGTAACACAGTTCCTCTTGGTGTGCTAGCCCCTAACCATAAAATTGTTTTCATTGATACTTCATAACTGTAATTTTGCTGCTGCCACAAATGGTAATGTAGATACCTGATATGGGACCCACTCAGAGGGGTCGCGACCCCCACGTTGAGAACCATTGTTCTAAGGTGACAGTTTACATCCCGTTAGAACCCAGGCTTGTACAGAGGCACAGGGGCTAAGGAGACCCAAATATCCTGAAGGGCTCCATGGCTGACCTAGGGACTTGAACCCCAACGTCTGTGTGCTGAACTTTGACCTTGGAGCTCAGAGGGCTATCCGCATCTCTTCCGCTCCCTTTCCACAGGGCCTGTTTGCCACAGTCAGGCCTTGTCACTTTTCTCTGAGGTGAGGAGGAGGCCCACTGTGGAACAGCTTACTCCCTGGGGTGAGTGAGGGTGGAGGAAAGGCCACCCTCTTCCCGGCCCAGGCTTGGGTAGTGTGAAGAGACACTGGAGAGCTGCCTGCAGAAAGGCTGTTTCCCAGAAGCCATCCCTCACTAATGACACAGGTTCCTTTTACTTCTTCCTAGGAGACTTGTGAGTCCCCAAGGCTTCCTTTGAACGCCAGCTCCTAACCAGGCCTCCAGGCTAAGCAGACTTAATTTTGACCTGGGGTCCAGAAGGTACCTGTAGTGGTTTGTTTGGGCTGATGAGGTCAAGTTCAAGGGCCTCCATGGGTCATTCCAAGCCCTCCACTGATCAGGTCTCCATCACCATCTCCTGATGTATCTCAAGCAAGGTGATCAGGCTGGACCCAGGGGAGACCTACAACTGCCATCAACCAAACCTGGGCTCAGGGTGGCTTAGCAATCTGTGCAGGGCTATATTGGCTTAGGGGTCAGAAGGCTGATCTCCAGTCACACTCGGGAGCCTTGTGACATGATACCAGCTTTGGCCTCTTTTGTTTGTAACTCAAGGAGAGTCACTGCAAGTCCTAAAGAGTAGAGGAGAAGAAAGCACAGCTGAGAGAAAGTTAAGGTTCAGTTTTCAAGATGAGAGCCAGAGCAATAGTAAAAGCTCCACCACCCAACTTGTTTGCCTCTTCCGGGACTGTCTTGCTTCCCAGACCCCGCCCCCAGGGTCCCACCTCATCCATAGAGACTGGTGTAACTGAACCTGAGCCCAGCACCCCTTTTCTCACACCATCCTCTAATCGCCTGAAGCTCTTTTCCTCTCTTTCAGTTTACTCCTGCCATTCAAAACATCTTGCAAAGCCCAATGTAAATATCTTTTTATTATTGTTTGCAGGAGGACCACCTCTATCAACTTTAATAAGAGAGTCTTCTCTTTCCAAGTACAAAAATATATTTCCCTTTCAGGCAGTTTGTTTGCAAACCTTCACCTGTGTTGTTTGGAGTGTTTGGACTCCTTGGCTACATATAGTGATTTTTAAATTTTATTTCTCACTGTAGTGAAAACCACACAATAATAAGGCTGACCATCTTAAGTCTTTTTTTGGTGTTTGGTAGAAGAGTTTTCTGCGAAGAATTCTTCCATAAGGCCACCATACCCTAAAACTCATTCAGATAGCTCCCTGAGCTCAGACTTGGCCCCATATACTCCAGGAAAGAGTCCTGGGCAACTAGCCCTCCTGAAATGGAATGCTCTGTGTCCTACACCCTTGCATTTTCCAGTCCTGATGATAGTCTGTGCTCCAAATCATGTGACTGCACAGCAGCCATTGTGATGTGGAGTCTCCCCAAATCCGAGGCTGCTCCCTATGGTGTTTCCTGGTTGCTAGCCTTCCTAACTCCTCCACGTGAAGTGACCCAGTTTCCTCCCCACAGCCTCCAGCTCCACCTGATTAAACAGTTCCCTTGACTATTACACCCTCAACCACCTGCCAGGCTGCGCCTCCTGCTTCAGGGAAGAGATAATTCCCACAGGATTCCCACTAATGGACTGATAGTTCTGAGCTAGGAGCATACTTGTACACTCTTTCTCTTCCTTACCCTGTCTAACTGGCCATCACTACTACCAAGGGCCTCCACTTGATTGTAAATAAAACTTCATTGGAACACACGCGTGTTGCCCATTCATTTATAACCAGTCTGGGGCTACTTTCACACCAGAAGATTGTATAGCTTGTCTTATCAAGCCCAAATTACAATTATCTAGCCTTTTGTAGGAAAAATATGTTAGCCCTTGATTAAAGGCATTGGTAAAGTGTTTCCATGTTACTGTATAGTCTCCCAGGTTATAATAATGAATGGTTATACAGCGCTGTGATTTCTAACTCAGTGTTTCCCACCACGCAGACCCATTTGCTAGCCTGCAGAATCTGTAAGGAAGTTTTGGAGCTGAATTGTTTTCTTAGGGGGTGGAGTCTTGAATCAAATCGCCTTGTACACTCCCCAGGGCAGACCACGGCTCCGCTCTTGTTGAGATGTCTTACTGGGGTCCTGCTTCAGGAAGTGGCTTCCTGACACCTAGCTGATTGACAGCTCTGCTTGGGTCTGTGGTTTTCAGAGAGCTCAGGGGCCCTTCCTGCCTAGTTCACTGGAGGCTATCCTTGATAGGTGGCTTAGCCACCTGATCTCCCCGCTGCACCCCATCAATTCCTCCCATCTTCCCCTGCTCCTGACCCAGTCCTCCTGTCCTCCCCTGCTCCTGACCCAGTCCTTCCATCCTCCCCTGCTCCTGACCCAGTCCTCCTGTCCTCCCTTGCTCCTGATCCAGTCCTTCCGTCCTCCCCTGCTCCTGACCCAGTCCTCCCATCCTCTCGTGCTCCTGACCCAGTCCTTCCGTCCTCCCCTGCTCCTGATCCAGCCCTCCTGTCCTCCCCTGCTCCTGACCCAGTCCTCCTGTCCTCCCCTGCTCCTGACCCAATCCTTCCATCCTCCCCTGCTCCTGACCCAGTCCGTCCATCCTCCCCTGCTCCTGACCCAGTCCTTTCTTCCTCCCCTGCTCCTGACCCAGTCCTTCCATCCTCCCCTGCTCCTGACCCAGTTCTCCTGTCCTCCCCTGCTCCTCATCCAGTCCTCTTGTCCTCCTTTGCTCCTGACCTAGTCCTCCAGTCCTCCCCTGCTCCTGACTGAGTCCCCCATCCTCCCCTGCTCCTGCTCCAGTCCTCCCCTGCTCCTGACCCAGTCCTCCAGTCCTCCCCTGCTCCTGATCCAGTCCTCTCATTTTCCCCTGCTCCTGATCTATTCCTCCAGTCCTCCTCTGCCAACTCCACTCTGCTAACTGGTCCTAAGCCCCGTTTCCCACGCACCTCTAATTTGCAACCCCTACACCTGTGGAGGCATCAAGCAGCCAGAATAGATCTCTAGGTGAACAACCAAGAGGGGTTTGGGCTGGAGCAAACGCACAGATAATGGACGACAGAACAATCCATTTCAAGGGTTTTTCCCCTGGGCACCCAGGCCTAAGGGCCACTTGTCAAGAGAATATACGCATCTCTGCCTAAGGCCTCGCCGTTACCCCTGCCTGCAGTTCCTTTCCATCCATTCTCTGTCCTCTGGTTCCTCAGAAAGTCCCTACGTATTGGCTTCTGATTTACTGCATGCATAGACTATTTCTATGGGAAAGCAGCTAATAAAAAAGGAAAAACTCTAAAAATGGATTTTTGCTGAACACTGCTTTGCCAATGAGTTTTCTTTAATTGTGGCATTAGGAACATAGGCAATTACTTTCATTGACGTAGTTATTTGGACCCTAGAAGAAGCCAAATTATTCTGGGAGTCCTGGCTCGAGACTCTAGGAGTGCTGGTCCAAAGGTCTCACTGACTGATGGGCAGTTCTCTGGGAGTCAGACCAGACAGCAGAACCTGGAGGGTCCCTGCCGGGCACCCATGTCTCTGCCACAGTCGCCCCGCTCTCCCAAGGGGGAATTGGGCATATGAGCCTGAATGTAGACATTTGTTCATTTGAAACACTTCTCTTCGGAGGAAGCTTATGTTTCAGGCCTTTTAATCTCTCGTTGGCTTTAATTTTGCCTTCCAGGAAAAGGCTGGGCCGGTTTGATCAGTATTTATGTAGCAGCTTTTTGGATACTTAAAGATTAAGATCCTGCCTCCCTGTAATCTTCTCCTTGCCGTTCGGATATTTCAACTTCTTTCAGCCAATTTGCAAGTGTCATTAGTCTTAAGTCTCTTGACTAAAGAGAGCCTTTCTGGGCTGAAGAATGTGTGTGGTTCTGAGTTCGAGTCCCTGGAACCCCTGAGGAGATTATTGCGTCAGTGTGAGGCCGTAACTCCAGTGCTCCTCAGGAGAGATGGGAGAAGAGATGGGCGAGTCCCTGGGAGCTTGTGGGGCAGCTAGCCTGCTGAGCACAGCATCAAACAGCAAGGGTCTTTGTCTCACACAAAGTGGAAGGTAAGAACCAGCAAGCAAAGTTGTCCTCTCACCTATACACACACACACACACACACACACACATTACACTCCCTCCCCCTCCCCCTTCTAGGGCCCCTTGTAGAAGCTGCAGTACTGACAGTGGGCCCCAGGGTGCATTTTGTAGCTGGCTCTCAGAGCTTTACATGGCGAGCTCAGACAACCTTGATGGCAGGTCCACGAAGGAAAGCTACTCCTGCTCCCTTTGACAGATGAGAAAACTGAGCCCAGAGAGCAAGGTAGTTCAGCCATGACTAGGACAGGTACAGCTGCGTCGTGGCTGTGATGGGGGTATCGTGGATTTTAACAACCTCCTCATCTATGATCTGGCAGAGATGCGAGGATTCTAAGAAGGAACCAGTATAGAGCCAGCAGAAGGCTTCCTTCAGTCCTTTTCAGAAGAGGATTTGAGGGTGTGGGGGGGTTGCATCTAAGACTTCGGTTTGCTTTTTCACAGAGGTGCTGGTGAGGTAGACACGGGACTGTCGCACAGGAGTACACCAGCATGGACAGGGACCCCAACAAGTGTGGTGGTGAGTTGCCCTGGCTCCTGTCCACGCCCCCCCCCTTCTAGGAGAGGTTGTTTGTTTGTAGAATGGGGCAGGACTGCCTAGCTGCCTGTTGGATGGGTGCCTTTGACCTGTGGAGAAGTGACTCACAGTGGCCGGGGTTCCTAGTCACAGGCAGCTTAGGCGATGTTGGAATGTCAGCGCCGTAATCGACACAGTTGTCCAGATACAGGAACTCAAACCAAGCTGCTAATTTAGTGGACACTGCCTTCTCGATTCAAACACTTGAGAGGTACAGGAATACAGGAGAGCATTTGGAGAGACATGTTGTCACTGAGCAGAGGAAGCAAAAGGGAATCTGGTTTCTCCCAGCCTAGGGTGCTTGCCTGAGGCTGAGCTTACTATCCACTGCTTTATCCTTGCCCATGAGTTGTGCACACTCAAAGGACAAAGGGCAATGGAGCCTTTTCTTGTCCTTGCCATGCACCTCAAAGGATGACTCCTCTTTGACATTTTATTTTTTAAGTATTTTATTTTGAAACAACACTGTTGAAAGAAATGGGAGAGAGGAAAAAAAAAAAGAGAGAGAAAAAGATTCCTTGCCTTGTATAACTACAGCAAAATGCCACAGCTGTAGGACAGACTTGATTGCTGGTGCTTACAAAAACCCACGTGTCATTGTGAGTGGATGAGTGTGTATGGATGTGTGGATGATGCCTAACAATATGTGTTTGTGCGCATTCCCACGCATTAGGGCAGACATGTGCATGGATGCTTTGGTGAGTGTGTGGACGTCAGGTGTCCGTCTTCACCGTCTACCTTCATCTGGGACAGGTCTTTCCCTGTTCACCACTCAAGCTAGATGGCCCACGAGCGTCCATCCGTGGAGTCTCCCGGCTCCACTTCTCCCGGCAGGAGAGCCGCGTTTACAGACACACCCCGCTGCGCCTGGCCTTTGCATGGGTTCTGTGGATTGGAACTCAGTTCCTTGGGCTTGTGCTGCACACACTTTGCCCACTCTTGCTGGTGCTTTTGGTCCCCTGCAGCATTGCCTTGTCAGTTGCTTCTCTTCTCTCCTTCTTGGTTTTCAGCCTGGCTTTCACCAGCTCCCGTATGCTCTCATCTCTCCACTCTTCCTTCTCTCCATTTCCTCCCTCCTCCTCCTCCTCCTCCTCCTTCTTCTTCTCCTTCTTCTATTTTTTTTTTTTTTTTTTTTGGAAGTCTTTTAGCTGTCAGCTCAGGATGCTCTCAGATTCACTATCCTCCTGCCTCAGCCTCCCAAGTTAGTGATATTACAGTGTGTACCACCATGCCAGGCCGTTTTCTCCTTTCCCTTACCATCTGTTTCCTTGAGCCTCACTGGAACCCCGTGCTCTGATGAAGCTTCCCTTTCATGCCTCTATCATGGGAAGGGCCCACGACACAGCTGCATCTGCCTTGTCAGGAGCCTGCCACCATCCCCTAAGATGCCACTGGCCCCATCATCCTTTGCTGTGGATGGAATGGCAGCTGGGGACACACTTCTAGGACATGCGTTTTCAGTCCTTTAGAGTCCAGTAGGACCAGTGGCTCCAGGATTGGCATTTACCCACCTGGCTAGGGTACTTAGCTCTGCTGTCACCCACCCTCTCCCCACTGCAAGAAGTATCAGAATCCACACAGGTGAGGCACTCCCATAGTCAGCCCACTTCCTCTTGCTTTTGTGGTTTGGAAGAATGGTTGAGAGTCTAGAGAGAGAAAAAACTTCTAGATCCCGTAGGAAGGCTAGAACCCAGAGAGGTGGGGGCAGGAACAAGCCCCTCTCTCACTCCTCCCCCAGAACTCCTCACACACTAGGCACCTGTTCCTTTCCCTAGCTGGTCCTGGAGAGCAGAGACCAAGCCAATGGCCGTGGAGACCTGAGAAATGGCAGCTCTGGCCTCTGAGAACTTGTCCTGTCTGGGATCAGTAGGAAGGTCTTGGCTCCATCCTCATGCTTAATTTTCCTTTGATCCCTGGAGACACAGAGACATCTGATAGGAAACTGTAAATCTCTGCTTCCTCATGCTCAGCATGTTGTCATGGAGACAGAGAGCCATGTTGGGAGTTGTGCGATGATCGTGCAAGCTTAGAGACTATGGCAAGTTTTTTTTTTTTTTTTTTTTTTAGTGCCATTTTTCTTTATTGTGAAAGGAACATTGCAGGACTTTCTTACAAAGATATTGGGGTGAGTTAGTGAAATGAAGTGTACTGGGCTTTTCTCGGGGCTAGGGTCATGGCATGTGAACAAGGAATAGCGGCTAATGCCATCCAGTAAATCCTGGGGCTAGGTGGCATCTCACAGCTGGCGTGAACACTGTCCTGATATCAGGGAGGCCACTGGGTTGGAATAACAGTTCACATCGAGTTAGAAGCAATGTGAGAGGGTCTTAAAAATGCCTGTGCAGGGCCATCCCCCAAACTTAGACATGAAAATACAGTGGATCAAAGGACCTGTTCTGCCCACATTTCAGGATTCTGCACCCAGATGTCTTTGAAGAGAACTCTTCTTCTGGTGTCAGCTTGATTAGCTCCCAGTGGCTCTACAAGCCAGATATGGAGACAGGCAAGGGAATCTCTTGGCCTGGTGCATGACTTCATCTCCTGCGCACCTAGGCTCACTCTGTGCTCTCATCCTCTCAGGAGAGTTATAACTAAGTGGAATCCAAGACCGGCTGAGCATCAGTATACCTGGAAAGGGACGTGGAATTAAATAAAGGCTTCTGGAGTGAGGCTCTGGTCTGTACACATTTGGGTAAGGAAGGTAAGTGCCCACAGTCAAAATTGATGAAGAAACCCACTAATTCTGAGTTGTCCAAGTGCAAAGTTTACACCTGATCTTGAATATGTTCTTGGGTTTTGTGTGTTGTGTGCCTAGCTTAGCTCTCTTTCATTGTGGCATCCTTGACAAAGACTCTCATGGATACTAGATAGTTCACCTCAGCCTGCTACTCTTAGCTTTGATCTGAGAGATGGTTATCATGCACTTCCCAGGCCCAGGCTATGTCAGAGGAATCTTGTCCTCTTGCCAATACCAATTTTGGAAGAGAAAGCAAAAAACAATAAAATCCCAAATCTAGGATTTTTTTTCTTCAACTTTATCAGTCTTTTGACCAAGTCTATCCTCTCATCCCAGGTAGGATTACAACTCTCTGGGACTTTACAATATCATGTGTTCCTGCTTCCTGGGACCAAGGATCATGGCAACCACATCCCTCTTCAATTTCTTCAGTAAATTATGTACAGAGCATTCACAGACTCCATGGCTAGTGGTAATACATCCCTGAACTCATGTGGATAATGGTATGATGGGAGCCAGCATGGACCCTAAGAATCTATTCCTGTAAAGACTATGATGATACCCAGGGACCCAAGAGGGGACTGGATTTTCCCACAGCATCACTAACCAGACTTAGGACCAGAGGACAAAGTTACACCCGAGAAAGTAATAGAGACCGAGCAGAGTTTTCAGGATGAGTGAGCTGCACTTGTTGGGATGTGAAGGGGAAGGGGGTAGGGGGTGCGAATTATAGGGCAGGGCAGGAAGAGGATATTTAGGGCCCTGAAAGTCAATGGCTGGGGACAAAGAACAGGAAGAGAAAATGGGGTGGGAGGAATGAAAGGATGGAGAGAGAGAGGGAGGGACACACACACACACACACACATACATATGGGGGGGTGGAGAATGGCATCAAAGAGGTAGATCATGTGAACACCCTGGTCTCTTCCATCAATCAAGGTTTAGGTTTATGCAACTCTGTGCCAGGGAGTGAACCCATCTAATTTATTTTGCAAGGAAATTACTGGCAATGTTATGGAGACCCAACCAAAGAGAAAGATGGAGAGATAGAAAGCTGCAGGTGGAGCTCAGGAAAGGAAAAAAAAAAAAGATGTTTTAGACTAGCATGTTGAATACCCAGAGTCCATTTCTTCAGGAAGGGGCATGTCTTCTCTACTCACTGTGCCACCTACTTCCTGAAATCAGTGCCCCACTCATAGGACAAGCCACACTGCTTAGTAAACTCAGTATGCACAACAACAGGAAGAATGGTGTACTTGAAATTTGAGCCTTCCGTGGAGGTGCAGGGCACCATGCATAACTAATGTTACAGACCAGAGACCTGAAAACTAGCAATTTCCAAACACCCCTTAATTATTCAGACGGGCTCACCTTCTAAACAGCTTCCTGTAATGTAAATATTTTTTTTTTGTTTTGATTCCCAAGAGTGGGAGATGAAACAGACTTGTGTGAGGGTGTGCGATGGAAACAGACTTGGAACATGCAGGGGGCAGGGTGGTATGGCCTTTGCCAATGATAAACATTGTAGTATGGACTCTGAGAGGATGTGTGTGTGTGTGTGTGTGTGTGTGTGTGTGTGTGTAGAGAGAGAGAGAGAGAGGAAGGGAGGGAGAGAGAGAAAGACACACACACACACACACACACACAGAGAGAGAGAGAGAGAGAGAGAGAGAGAGAGAGAGAGAGAGAGAGAGAGAGAGAGAGAGAGAGAAAGCCTAAAACCAGAGGCTTGGCTTTTTGGTTTGGTGCTGCCTCCCATCATTTGGCTGTTCATCGCTCCGCTTCGACATGCTCCTAGAAAGAACCGCTCCAGAGACTGCTTTGAGGTTCCAGGTCCCAGCTGCTGCTCTGGATCCTGGCTTCTGCAGTCACAGTCACACCTTTGCTGAATTGCTGGTTTGTGTGTTCAACGGGTCTGCTGAAATCCTGACGATGAAGAGTGGAATCGCCCCAAGGAACTGAGTCTAAAAAGGTCCACTGCTCCTGTCCCCATTAACCTCTTTTCTCTCCTATGTAGGGTAGGGGGGGTTAGAAAGAAGTTATAAACATTAAAGAGCCCCAAATAAAGTAGGTTTGGAGAAGTTCAAAGCCTACAGCTTTGGGCCCATGGGTTTAGGATTGGGATAAGGACAAGGTGAGGATATAGTTACAGTGGAATTTTAAAATGTTTCCTCTAGGAGGCTAGGCTTCATGAGGGGGTCTTTATGTGTCCATGCATTACTGCATCTCTAGCACTCATTGTGCTGCCTGCCCCATATGATCACTTCATAAATACATGCTGAAAGAGTGGATGAATAAATGAATCACCTCTCGCTGCCTTTCTCTGATCCTTGATGAAGAATCAAGAACACCCTCACCCCTGTGGGCCACAGATGGCTTCTAGGAGGACAAGCCCAAAGGGCTGATCCCAATCAGCTGTCCCCTTTATCTTGTTCTATGTAGAGGTCACCTTGGGGCATATAAATAGCAGGCAATTTTCAGGATGAGACTTATTTTTCTCATTTTATAGGAACAGGAGGTCAGAGAAGGGGCCCTGAGGGGCAGTTTGAAGGACCTCAAAGGACAGGCCTAATAACCAGTCAGTGCAAACAGACTTCCCCAGATTCGTGAGTGCCCTGAAGCAGCCAGAACCTCTCAGGAAGCCTGGCTTTTCTCTGAAATGCTCTCTACTTGGCTTCTGAGAAGTCTGTCTGGCTTTGAGGCTGTGAGAGAAGAAAAGAGGGCAGAAAGTGTCCACTTTACATGGCCTGTGAGCCACCTCTGAAGCCACATTCCACACAGCCTTCCAGAAGAACCAGCAAAGGAGCTTCAGCTATATTTTCCAGACAAAGGGACCAAGGGAGGCTCAGGGGATTACGTCACTTGCTCCAAGCCTCATGGCTAGATGCAAAAACAAAAACAAAAACAAAAACAAAAACAAAAACAAAAAAACAAAACACTGTACCACCAGCTAAAGACTTCTTTTCTCCAAAGGAGCCTCCCAGTCTCTGAACCTAAGGGACAAGAGAAGCTAACCTGCTGAATAAGGGGGTGACATGGTGGCACACCACACAGAAAATGACAGGTGCATAAGGACAATTATACAGACCAGGGGACGCAAGATCAAAAAAAGGAAAATGTGTGCCTTTGATCCTGAAGTATCTTGGTGTTTGGGCAAGTGAGGCAAAGCACCTCACATTTTTTTTTCAGCCGAAGAAGCTGAGGAACAGAGACTAAGTAATGCATTTACAGTCACGTGTCACCTGTGTGAGTGATCATCCCTTGTTGAGGTCGTCACTCTGGAGAATCTACCGGAAGCTGAATGTTTTGACTCTGAAGCATCCCAAGCACCAGACTGTGAGGGCCCCAAAGAGCCATCTATCCAACGGTTCAGAACGAGTGAGAGAGCGACACCGCGTGGAGTGTGCAACAGCAACACGACAGCATAACATACCTAAGGCGATTAACTTACAAAGAAGGGAAGGTTTTATGTGATGGTTTTGGAGGCTTTGGTCAGTCAGTTGTATTGCTTTGGGGCCCATGGAAGGTTGTACATTAATTATGGTAGAAGCACCTGATGGACAAAGCTGTTCATTGTCAGTGAGATTCCCCTTCCAGGGCATGCCCCAGTGACCCCTCCAGAACCATCCTTTAGGCTTCCCACAGTCTTCCCTTAGCACCAAACTGGACACTGAGCTTTTTAACACCCAGCCTTGAGGGAGACTCCATTCCGAACCACAGCATAGACTAACGAGACCTGCGTGAGTGCTTTGGTGCCTTGGCCAAAGTTCCCTCGAGTGCAAACCTCACTCCAAGGCCACAGCACACACCCTCTCCACTTCCTTTATTCTGTGGCAGTGCACCCATGCCATTTCTAGACAATGAAAGAAACTCCGTGAGCAAACAAATTAATTCCAAGTTAGAGACAGTTTTATTTAATTTGTGACAGAAAGAGTTTTGACTCCGATAGTTTAATTTTACAAAGAAGAAAAGAACAAAAAAAGGATTTCCTTGAAGAGGCCTGAGGCGGCATGCAAAAACACGGTAGGAGGAGCCCAGCAGCACCGGGTATTGAGAACGGCAGCTAGAAATACACCCTACCGAGGAATAGTCTTTTTCTTCCTGTGATAGCCGACTGATGTCATGTCAAAGTGACATGTCAGCCCCCCTCGGAAGCTACCAACTGCAGGGTGACATGCTTAGAGTCCTAATTCAGAATCTAGGGCTTGTTCAAAAATGTCTCAAAGAAGAATTTTGATTGGCCCCCTCTGGAACTTCCCAGTGGCCCATAGGTGGCTTCACCTTCTTTTTGAGATAGGAGACCTGGCCGAAAGAACCAGTGTTTGGAGAGATGGCACAGTGGTTAAAGCACTTTTAACTTTTCTGAAGGACCACAAGTTCAGTTTTCACACCCATGTCAGGCGGCTGACAACAGCTCATAATTCCAACTCCAGGAGGATCTGATGCCTCTGACACACACACACACACACACACACACACACACACACACACACACACACACACCACACACTTTAAAAACAATAGAAATAAGTCTTTAAAATGCTCAGAGAAAGAGTTTCGTGGTCAAAAAAAAAAGGTAGGTATTTTGAACTAACCAATTAGTAGGTTTCCAAGAACTTCAGCGTGTCAGTGATGGTGGGGAATTTCTGGGAGGTGGGGAAAAGGTGAGTAACATTTCTGGAACATATCTAGTGATAAAAAGAAACACCTTGATCAGAGAGCACCAGAAGGACCAATCTTTCTTAGACTATAATTTAAGAAACATCCTAGTTCTTAGTGGTAAGGGATGTGTTTTCTTTGTATTTATTTTCATCCTTGTGTCTAGGAGACCTCACACCCAGGAGGCAGTCAAAGGAATCCTAGTAGCTCACTAGGAGAGGAAGCAGTAAACATGCTGGGTTAGTCCCCTGGTCCAGGTTGCTGTGTATACATGCTTAGAGCTCCACTCCCTGCCCTCGGCTCCCTCTGACGTTCTTGCAGTGGCTCTAATTTAGATGTTTCAGAGTCTTTGGTATCTCAGAGGCTACATGGCTCCAAAGCCCATGGATCTGAACTCTAACCCTAGCCCTGCATGAACCATTTGCTGGTGGCACCAGAGTATCTAGTGCATTTCTTGAACCTTACAGTCACAGTGCAGTTCATCTGGTTTGAGCTACAAGCCACTGTCAATGCCTGGGGAATTAGGATGTTTTTAATGGCATATGATGCTGACTAACCAAAAAAAAAACCAATTTCCTACACCTAGAAAGTGTCCCAGATGCTTTCAAAGCTGTCCCCTTGAGGCTCATTGTCCTGGAGTCTTGTGAGCACAATGCTGTTCTCCATCTATTGTATTTTGCAGTCCCCTGATCTGGGATGCAGAGCTATCAGAAAACACAGAGAAATGATTTAGGAAATATCAGTGCCAGAGGGTAGCTTTGGGGACTATCTTTCCTGGATCCTACCTTGCTTTGATTTCTTTTTTACCCACAAAGAAGCTGACACCAGAAAAAGAAAGTGACTTGCCTGAAGCCACACAGCAAATAAATGGCAGCCCTGACATCGAAACTGGTCCAGGGAAGAGGTAGATAAGTGCTTTCTAAAAGATGCTTCTAGCCAACTTCTGTCCTTTGGGATGGGCAAGGCTGTGTGGGAGACAAGTGGCTCATAGGGGAGTGTGCCTTGGATGAGCAAGTAAAGGCTTTGAAGAGTCCTGAAGTCAACAATCCCATTGCAACCTGTTCCCGCCAGTGCATCTGAGGGTCATCCACCCGGCAACTGTTGCCTCTCTTTTTTGTATGAGGCCACCCTGAAGACGAAGCTCTTTGGAACCCATATCTGAAGGGACAGATTCTGGGTTCACTGCATAACTGTGGCACTGGGGAGTGGAGACAGGCAAGTCAGTGCTGAAGGAGACTGGCTCAAGGCCTTCCTTGCTCATGGCTTCCTTTCTCTGCAGACTGGTGAGTGTTGTGTCGGAGGTCAGAGATGGTGTCTTCAGGGCAGAGACCAGCCTTGGAGATGAGATGGGTGGATGTATCCAAAAGGGTGGTTTTCTATTGCTATGACTTCAAGGGACAGGGAGGTGACATGTTATGCACAGATGCCCTACAAAATGTCTGGTGGGAGATGCAGGGATCAATCTGAACAGTGGAAGGACAAGTGTAGAGTTCCTTTTAGAGTGGCAGAGGGGGCAATGAGTAGGTGACACAGGCATTCCAGGCAGCCTGCGGATCTGGGCAGCTGTGGATTCAGGGGAGCTCTCTGCTGACCTTGCCCTCCATGGTACTTGTATATGTCACATAGCAACTGGAGGGTCCAGCACAGCTCTCTGCATCTTGAAGCATAGCTGACTTCCCAAGTCCAGACAGAGGGCAAGGAGCCAGCACTCCAGGCTTCCAGCCGACTCTACCTATAAATTTCCAAACCCTCAGGTCCAAGTTATAATCCCAACGGCACCTCTGAAATCAACTTATTTTAGGATCTAGATGTTCTCGGCTTGTAGAGTCTGTTTTGTGATGTAATTCCTTTCCCAAGACTTCTCAGTTCTCGGGCCATCTGAGTAGAACAACCCTAGATTGGCTTCTGCCTACTGGGGTTCCGGGCTCCACACACCACTCTTCCTTGTTACTTCATAAATCTAAAGTGAGACTCTCTCACATTAGAATTGTAAAAGTGGAAAATTGCAATGCTGCTGTGTACTTCCTTTATGACCCTAGGAAGGCACGCTCAAGAGATGTAGCTTTCCCGGGGAAGCACCGCTAATAAAGTCACATGAGTCAGCCGGAGCCGGAGCCGCCAGAGCCAGAGCCTTGCAAGTCACAAGGCCTTCCTGGGCCTCAGCCTCTCCTGAGCAGCCTCATAAAGTAATCAGAAGAACCAAGAGAGACTGGGCTCAGAAATGGTCATAAAGGGGCTGGGGCCGAGAAAATGGTGGTGATGATGATAGTAAAATTGACATTTGAAATTGTGACAAGAACTAGGGCCGTTAAAAGCAAGACTTGGCTGTATTTCTGATGTTGGGCAGCAGCTGAAGCTGCTGGCAATCAAATCACCAGACCCCCCACCTCCAGGACAGAGTCAACCTATCCTACCCCCTTTCCTTGGGTGACAGAGGACAAGCAGGTGTTAAGATGACCCAGGATCCAGGGACATGGAGGGAAATTACCAGAGAGATTGACTCATGTCACTGAACATGAACGAGAACAGCTCTGCAGCTAGCAGATGACTTGAGCGCAGCCTCCCGATGAGGAGCACCCAGGGTCTGGCCCATGAGTCCTGTCACCATTAGGACTGCTGATTGTACCAACTGCCTGCCACTGTCTCCCCCTCTTCTTACTTCCACCCTTTGTCTTCCTTCTCCACCTGCTCTTTCTCTTTTTCTTCTTTTTCCACTTTCTCCTCTTCCTTATGCCTCCTCTTCCCTCCTCTCTTCCTCCTCCTCCTTTTTTCTCCCTCCCCTCCTCTCTCCTCCCTGTCTCCCTAGTCTTCCATCACAGCCCCCAGAAGCAACAAGCAGTTGGGTAAGGACAAAAGCCACCAGGCCATTTCTGGAAGGGCACCTGACCGATCTCAGCTCTAACCCATTCCTAGCCACCAACGCCTCTGTGCCTTTGAGAAAGCCACCAGCCTTTCCTTAGCCCGCATGTCCCTAGGCACACTATCTACCCCACCCTCAGGATGCACGATGAGGAGAAAAATCTACAAGTCAGGGTTGACCACTTCACTGAGCTCTGAGTTCAAAGAACTTGAGATGAAAAAGATGACATGACAGAAATGCCAGCAATAGCCCCGTGACCTCATCATCTCTTCCCCTATACTCGTCACCAGAAAGGGGGCAGTTAAAGGAAGCACTAACGGGACTAGGGAAGGTATTTTGTGCTTTCCAGTGCAGACCTACAGCTTTGGGATAATCCCTGAGGTTGTGGGCAACCAAGGAAGCTAGAAAATACTGCTGGGCACTTGTATTAGGTGAGCACTGCGTTCTGCCAGCCATCGCTGCACTCCTCTCTAAGTCTTCAGAATTGCTTTTTCATAGCCATCACCCCGCTGTGCTCTCCTGGGAACACTTGTCTGGCAGGACCCATACATTTTAGCTGGGATCTAAACAGTCCTAACCAAATGCCAGGTGGCTGCTCTTCCCTACCTGGACTCTGTTGTTGATTTTAGCCTTGAACTTTGTTCGTGCTATTTTGAATCTAGCCATTGCCTCATGCTCCTGGTGACAGCTGGGCTCCTGTCCAGCTCCTCTGCCACTCCCTCTAGATGTTTCCTTATCATTACTGCAAATCCACTCTTCTCATCCTGTCCTTGTGATTGATTTCTGGGCTCACTGTGTAGAGCCTGACATTTATCTCTGCTAAATTTCATCTTGTTGGTTCAGGTCCATTGTTCCTAGCTGTCAAGAGAGCCGGAATCTTCCATATTAGCTTCTCCGCCAGCTTTGTGTGGGGACTTGGGGGCGGAGGGTGGAGTTAGCTATGTCAGAGCTGAGGTAGGTGGGTGCCGCTGCATGGTTCGGTTCAGTTTGGGGAGGATGGGATAGAGAGGAAGGGTCTGGTCCAGGGCTGTTAATATAGGATGTTTATTGTCTGCTGGTAGATTGGAGAGTCAGTTTGATCTGGTAGGTAGGGCATGCCCACAGTGGGCCTGCATAGGTGTGATGTCAGAGTTCCACCAACCATTGTGCAGTGAATGTTTCCATGCCTTGTGGGGTTTTTGTTCCCTCCAACTAAAGCTCACCGATCCCCTGGCATGGTTAACCCAGCTTCATATGACTGTTCATTTTCCAGTCTGCCTATATCACTTCTTACGCAAACCCTTCGGTGACTCTCATCACTGTTCATATGGATTACAAATCCCTCTGCGTATTGCAAAGATGGCCCCCAGGGATCTGGCTTCTGCTTACTCCTTGGATACAGCTGAAGTTCTGTCCATGAAGACCGTTCAGTCTTCGAGTATCCTGATGTCTCTGTGCAGGTCACAAACTCTCCTCCCTTTTATCTGCAGACTCTTGTTACTTTGGATGGTCTAGCCTGGAGTAAGGAAAGAACTCCAGGAGAGCAATGGTTTGCTAGCTCGCAGTTTTCTTTTAGATTGAATATTTGTCAACCCTTTCACTAGACTCCAAGCATCTTATAGAAGGGATTTTTTTCCTGTTTATTTCTTTATGAAGTAAGTGCTAAACATGTTTTTGATGAAATGGAAATAAACATGAAGATTATGAGGATTTCCAGTCATGCAAGTCTGGGGCTAGGCCATAATCTCAAGTCTAGAGATATAGGGTAGAGAAGAGGCTTGGCAAAGAACTAAGTAGTGTGTGTGTGTGTGTGTGTGTGTGAGAGAGAGAGAGAGAGAGAGAGAGAGAGAGAGAGACAGACAGAGAGAGAGAGAGAGACAAGAGAGAGAGACAGAGAGAGAGAGAGAGAGACAGAGAGAGAGACAGAGAGAGAGAAACTGCTCCTAAAACTTGTCCCAGACATCAATCAATCAATACATATGAATTTTCTTGGTTGGCACTAATCGTAAAGTGCATGTGGCTGCATTCACAAAATCTAGAGTTGAGCTATATCAAAAGAATCAGGCTCTGGAGCCAATTTGCCAGGCTTTGTTTTTTGCCATTTGGTAGTCACATTGATTTCTCCAGCTCTCAATTTTCTCAGGTATAAAATGGGGATATTGATCTTTATCTCTGTGATAATGTAGATGCAGGAAAAACACCTCACCCGCTGCCTCACATGCAGCAAAACTCAATAAATAATATGCACTTGGTTTCGGTGACTGTTTGCCAAGAAAATGCATGCTCAGTTTTGTGTTTGAGGAAGTCCCATCAATCATCAAAGACTTTTATGAATGGAGAGATAGTTCAGTGGTTAAGGGTGTTTATTGTTCTTGCAGAGGCCAAGTTCAGGCTCCAGCACATCAGGTATCTTACAGCCAACTGTATCTACAGTTCCAGGTGAATTTGGCACCCTCTGCTGGCCTCTGTGGACAGTACACTCATGTATACAAACAGACATAAACGTGGTGGCGCACGCCTTTAATCCCAGCACTTGGGAGGCAGAGGCAGGCAGATCGTTGTGAGTTCAAGGCCAGCCTGGTCTATAGAGCGAGTCCAGGACAGGCAAGGCTACACAGAGAAACCCTGTCTCGAAACACCAATAATAAACAAACAAACAAACAAACATAAAATATTTAAGAAAATCATTTTAGTAAGTTAAAGTTGGAGACTCATCTTCATGGCCAGATGATTGAGCACAGGCCCTGTCATCTTTACTGCTACAGAGAGTGCAAGGACTGGGAACCCTTGACATCTCCCCAGGAGTCTAGAGTCTCCCTTCTGATACCCATTCTATCACAGTGCCTAGACTAGTCTCTAAAACTAGCTGCTTTAACCATGCTGCCTCATGTCAGGTAAGTGGGATTTCCATTTAGCCCCCATCAGCTGCTTTGTATATGTTTGCTTTCCACTGCAAGGGAGGCGCCATGAACCCTGTGCTGAGACAGAAGTGGGCAGTCTACCCTTATCAGCAACATATAACAAGCCATCACTCTGGTGCTTTACATCTCCAAGGCAGATACTCACCTATTTCTAACTGAGTCTCAAGGCCCTTCTACTTGGAGTCTTCCTCCTCCTGCACTAGGGGGTTCAACAAACATTTCCATCAATAACACAGATAAGAAATATGTTAGGCTCATGGTCTCTTTCAGATATCATTTGTTTCTGTTTCTTTCTTTTGTAGCCTTTGAAAATAAATGTAAAAATAAATTTCTAACCCAAGATTGTACAAAAGCAGGCCGTAGTCCAGACTGGTCCCTAAATGAGAAAAAACATCATTTGCTGAACATTGTGAACATCATTTACTGAGTGAATGCACCCGGAAATGGAATTCTGCTCGCTCCCCTCCCTAGCTCCCCCACTTCTCCTCCTTCATCACTCTTCTTTCCACCTTCCTCCATCTTCTCTTCCTTCCTACTTTATCTTCCCCTTCCTCCTCCTCCTCCTCCTCCTCCTCTTTATTCACGTTCTCCTCTCTCTTTCTCTTTTCCTCTGCCCACGCCCCTCTTCTCCTTCATCTGCAGAGCATTTTCACGTCTTGTGTGTTGGCCTCAGGATGGAAAGACAAATAAAGGAAGAGCCTTGTCTGGCAAATAGCCTCTAGGGTCTGAGATGATCAGGATGTAATCGCAGATGACAAAGTACACTGACACAATTGTGATCTACTTGACAATGATGTGTGGCACAAATGCAGTATTACAAGCATCTCCAGGACTGACTGCGGGCAACCAGGCACTGGAAGCCTGGGAAAGGGAGCTAAGAAGTCTTGTCTGGCCTCGGGCTGCAGCCTAGGGAAGAAGGCTGGGCACCGGACCTCAAGCAAAGCTTTACATAGGCATGACTGCCAAGCAGGAGGGATGCCCAAGTAAAGGCAAGGGCAGGAAGGCCTCTGAGAAGTTGTGTGGTGCCCAGTGTGTGGGGGTGGGGGAGGGGTGAAGGGAAGATGGGAAGCAGCCTCTCTATATAGTTTATTGATGTCTGCTCTTCCATTAGTAGGGAAGTCCTTGGGCCTGGCTTTTGAAGCTCCTGAGCTTCCCTTTCTAGTTGGTCACATTAGCAGTAGGCATACTGGGAGGAACGTACAAGATAGCAAATGTCTGGTACTGAGCTCAGCGCTTGGCAAGGAGGAAGAGTCCCATAAAAACCATCTCCATCATGAGAGAAGAGAAAGCTTGCCTAGGAGGAGGGTGGCTGGTGGCTGGTGCCGTGCCATGTTAGCCTCCAGCTGACTGACTTTTGGGATTCAACTTGTCCTACCACAAGGGCTTTGTAGAGATTCTAGACGAGGGCATCCGATTTCACTTGTCATAGGTTCAAATCCTCCTCCTGGCATGAACTCTGGCAGTATATACGGGGCAAGTGGCAAGGAGCCCACTGCACAGATAGGTAAAGGATGCCTGAAGAATACGAACAACTTCTTCCCTAAGGTCAATGGGTTCATAAGCATCAGGACCCACACCTGGTCTCCACGACGCCAGTCCCGGGCTCTTTCCCGCTCCTTTTGCTGACCCACCAACAGACAGAAGGCATCATGCCAACCTAGCCCCAGGTCCAATTAGCAGACAAATCAGAACTGGCTGGCGGGCTCAGGTGCCTGTTGCAGATGTGTTTATCATTCATCAGAGAGGGTAAGTGCCATGCTGGGCTGGTGAGTCAGCTCCCCATGGAGAGAAGAGATAAGGTGATGTGGCACGGGTGGGGTGGGGTGCTGGTTCTGGGGACTGTGCAACACAGGTTGTCAGATGTGCTTAGGGACAGAGTATTTCAGCAATTCACAAAAAGTTGAATATAGCCCTCACCCCCTGCCCCCAGCTTGCTCTTCACATGCTTAAAGAACTGGGGAGGGCAAGGCTGGCCTGGGGAGTGGGGGCACAGGGTCTGCCCTAGCCTTACCATTGGGTAAGGGGGATGCATGTCTTGTCTTGTTTCCTAGGTTTTATGCTCCTTCTCTATAAACTGGGGCATCTGGGGAAGCTTAACTAAATGGCAAGCATTCTTGTAGTGAGGTTATGGGAAAGCACAGGTCCATACTCTTCAAGTGAGCATCTGGGGGGGGGGGCAGGTGTTCGAATCACAGAACAATAAAGGAAGCAATAGCTAGGGAGTCCTGGTCCAGACTTTGGCCCAAACTTTCTCTGTGGCCTTATGTTTCCAGCTGTATCTCTGAACTTTGAGGATTTTTTTTCTGTACCAATATGACAGGTTGTTTGGGCTACAGCAGAGGTTCCTTGCTGGGGATCCTTGGGTGAGAATTGACTGATAGAGATTTTATTTGTGTCCAGGACAGATTTATTTTTTCTTTCTTTTAAAAATATTTGTGTTTTCTATATGTGCGCGCGCGCGCGTGTGTGTGTGTGTGTGTGTGTGTGTGTGTGTGTGTGTGTTGAGTGTGCAAATGCCACAGAAGCTACAGAGTTACAGGTGATTGTGAGCTGCCCGAGTGGGTGCTGGGAACCAAGCTCAGACCTCTTGCAGGAATGGCAAGCACTCTTAACTACTGAGCCATCTCTGTAGCTCCCCAGATTTATTTTTCCTAATTAATCTCTATCTCTTCTTAAAAGAGCAATAGTTAAGGATTGGGAGATTTCACATACAGTTCTGGATCCCCAGCCATTCCTTAAAAAAGAGTAGGGTTAGTGACCACAAGAGCCCCTCCACCTAGGATTATGTGCTGGAACCTTGAGGATGGGCAGCCTGGGTCCTTGCTGCCGTGGTCACACAGCACACACACCTCATCCATCCCCCCTGCTCCTGGAAGCACCTGGGGGTGCGATGCCTGTAGAAGATCTTCTTAACAAACATTCTCTGTTCTTGAACACCAACAGATTACTCTTCTGCCTCAGTCTGTCCTGAGGGTCATAGACTTCATTCACCACGGGACCAGAATCAATAGAGTCATGAACTTCAGTGTCTGAAAACATGAGCTCAAATAAATCAGCATCCCCGTGTCCTGCTCAGGACTTTGTCTCCATGACAAAGACCTGACTAGTGAAGAAAGCTGCCTTATACTACTCCAGCCCAGGACCAAGTTGCAAGCCGCCCTGGGGGCCACCTTCTTTTTCTGAGTTTGTCCTTCAAACCTGCTATCACCTTTCATTTCAGTCTTTTATGATTTAGCCAGCAGGGGGAGCTCCACTCACTCACTCACTGACATCCTGAGATGGCTAACTGGCAGGAACAGAGTCCTGCTGACAGCTGTCAGTGCCAGCAGGCAGCCTCCTCCACCCTGACGTACAGGTTGGAAGAGAAAGTGACTTGGAGACAACTGTGGTGAACTTAGGTTCAGAACTGGAGGCCCTGTAGTCCAGCCTGATGCTCTGTGCACGTGATCAATGGTCTTCTCAGTCAGTTCTTCAAAGACATGGGATGCATCCCCATAGACACGGGTGTTTAGCTAGACTTGAGGACAAAAGTATGAAGGTCCAGGGAAGTGAAGGTGCTGGCATAGAGGGGTGCAGTGGCAAAAAACAAAAACAAAAACAAAGCAAAACAAACAAACAAACAAAACAACAACAACAACAAAAAAACCTAGGAAGAATCAATGTAGAAGAGGTTCGTTGGTTTCTGTTGCATTAATTTTAGCTTTTGTTTTCATTAAATTACATCTCCTGTGCTGTTGTTCATTTAGTTTATAGTTCTTCATCTAATTTCTTCAACCAAGAAGTTAGTGCGATTATTTTCAGCTTTTCCTCCAAAATAATAAAAGCATGGAAGGCTATTGAATGCCCTCTGAGCACAGCGTTAGCTGCTCCCTCGGGTCCCCACCTGTGCTGTTCTCCTTTTAGACAGTTTCTGGGTAATATGTGAACCTGGTGTTTGCATTTCTTTGAATGTAGGTTTATTTAGAAAAGCCTTCCTTAATTCCAAAGCATTAAGATTTATTTATTTTTCTTATTTCTAAGGTGAAATAGCTATCAATATTGCTGCCCGGAGACAGAATGAAGAAGCTCCAAGAAGAAGAGGAGCATTTAAAGGGCAACTTCGGAAACCTGGGAGATGGCTGCATGGGTAGAGGGCTTGACTTGCAAGCACAAGGACCTGAGTTCAATTCCCAGAACTCACACTAGAAAAGGAAGGCCATGGTAGTGCATGCTTGTAATGCCAAGAAGACTAGAGGCTCCCTGGAGCTTGCCAAGCCATCAATCTATACAAAGCAGTGAGACCCAGGTGCCAGCAATAGGCCTGCCTCAAAAAGCGGACACACAAGACACAAAAGTGAATGGAGATTGAATCGAAACCCAAGGATAACCTTTGACTTGTCCATACACTGCACACATGTGAACACTCAACCACAATAGGTAAAATAAAATAAAGAAACGTCAGCTTTCTTTGATATGAGCTAAACGGGGTGGTTCAATTTCTTCTCATACCTTTGGAGCTGTAGGATGGGGAAGTTGGGGAGCAGAGCCTTGGGGTGTCAACCGCTGAGTTTACACACTCTGCTTGCTATGACCTGGGTCCCTTGCTTATAAGATTGTCTGAAACCAATGCTCTTCTTTCCAGGTGAGATGGGACCAGGGGTGACCTATGCCCCTGCCAGCTCCCTTTGCATGTGATGCCTTAGAGCCCAGCAGGGGTGAAGGAGGAAACCAATCATTATATCAAAGAATGAGAGCAAGTAAAACCGATACCCACTATGACATACATGCTGCTGGGTGCTTGACACATGGAGCCTTTTGTGCCCCACAGACAGACATCACTCCCATTGGCAGGAGAGGAAACTTGGTGCCAGCTGTAAGCAATATCCTCAGGTCACACAGCTGGGAGCTAGACACAAATGCAGTTGTCTCTGGCTTTTGAGCACTTGCCTTCAGCTGCAAACTCTTATCACCTTTGACACCGACCCCCATCATTTCTTGCAAAGGACTTTAAGAGAAAGGAACGTGGGCCCGAATCCCAAGGGGATTTGCTGTGCAAATCACAGCACCAACAGCCAAGTCAAATTGTGTCTTAACCAGTGGAGAAAATATATCCCATCTGTCCTGTCTTCCCTGGGTCTCTCAACTCTCCATCTCCCTCGACCTTTGTCCCAGCCACTGGGTTCATAACTGGGCGACCTGAGAAGTATGAAAATAAATTAGAGGCAACAGTAGGAAAGGGGCTCCAGAAGGCAAATGCTGCTTTAAGACACGGGGTTGACAAGACAAAGGGACTCTTAAGTGCAGAGCATTTCTGAGCCACCCCTTGGATGTTTGTACCGCCCTATTGATCTTTCCAGGACATTTCCCTAATGGCCAAGAATTATGGAGTTTTCTTTTGGACCAGGATTGTGTAGCATTATAATAGGTCATTTAAGGAGTTTTATGACTATGCTGCTGGGAAATGGCATGGTTTTAAAGCCAAGAAGGGTCACGTGGTCTTTGAAAGGCTACCTCACTTTCCCTCACTTCCTGTTCTCTGACCTGCAGCTCTCCAGGCTCTCTGGGTCATGGACTCTGAGACTCTGGTTCCATGGCTATATAGTTATAGGGGAGACCCCCACTGGAGTCTCACCAATGGCCTCTCTGGAGTAGTTCCTCACACTTTTCTTCTATACATTCTTATTTCTTTGTAACCCAGGTGGCAAGCCAAGACACCACAGCCTTAGGGTCATACTTTCTTTGCTACTGTGTTCCCAGCCATGAATGAATTAAGGAATGTTGGCTGCCTCTTTGGTATTTTATAGAAGGGGGCATACAGGACTGGGAGTGGGGATAGGGTGGGAGAGAGGGGGACTTCTTGTCCTAGGTGTCTTTGGACATCCATCTGCCCAAGCCCTGCCTGGGATGCTTCAATCATCCCACGCCATCTGCAAAGTGTCCTGGAGGCTCCAGAAAGAGACCCTGAGCAAACCAAGATGCTCAAGGCTTGCTTTAGTACGCACAGCCCAGCAACCAAATGCATTCCATGGCCTGTGGTAGGCAAAGGTCTGCCAATTTAACACACTCTATCCAGTTCTGTTTTCTCACCTACAAAATATAGGTAACAATGCCACATGATTTTGCAGGACTAGCTGGGGATACAACTGTGGCAAGGTCACTATGTCTAGTCCACAGGAGCGCTCCCCACTCCATCTTCCTCCACTCACGTTCAGTCACACTTCTCCTGTTTCAGGCTTTGTCTGATCTCAGCACCTGCTCCGAGAGGCCACTAGTCCTTGCTTGCAGACCTTGCACACCCATCTCTCCAAGGACCAATGTTGAGGCTGAAACAGTCCCGGACTCCACACTGAGAACTTAGTTGCTGATCTTGAAAAGCTCCTCTGCCCAGAATCCCTGCAAGGTCTGGAGGTGTTCTGAGAGGGGATTTTCCCTCTTCTCTACCTAACCAGCACTTACAGCTTGCATTACTCAATTGGGAATGGCCAAAGTTACTGACAACAGTGTGTGTGTGTGTGTGTGTGTGTGTGTGTGTGTGTGTGTGTGTGTGTGTGTGTGCTATCTTTGTTTCTTCCATTACAGTTGTGATCCTTAAGCTGTCTATACACACACTACCATCTCCTGAAAGAGTTTTAAGGATGCTCCTATACAGGCCACCCCTCAAGACTAACTCCGTTGGTCGCGAGTGGATTCCACACACCGGGACTGTTCAGCAGCACCTCCAGGCAAATCCAACCTGTGGCTGGTGCTGGGAATGACTGACTGAATTAGGAGGGGACTGGTGAACAGTTTTATTTTCATCTCCTCCGATGCTTAGAACTGCATGCACGCAAACCAATCAGAGGTCACCACACTTGGCTCCCGCCCCTGCCCCCCGCCCACCCCACCCTTCCCAGCCTGCTCTAGGTGCTAAGCGTCCTTCTTATTAAACTGGGTTTGATTTCCTGTTGCTCAGCTCTCTTGCCAGACAATGGGCTGCCCTGAGGCCGGTTCCAGAGTCTCCTCCTTCAGATCCTCTGACAAAGACTTCTCACATCAGAGCTCCCGAGGCCAATGGCTCTGAGGGCATTTATCACATCCCTTCCTTTCAGCCTCCTTGTGTATAAACGAAGCTCCTCCTTCCTTCTAGACAGCTTCCCCCTGGGTGTGGGCTGCACTGCCCTTACACCTTCCCCTCCTGTGTATTAGTCATCTGGGCTGCTCTATCAATCACCCCACAACTTAGCGGCTTGAAACAATAAACATCTATTACTGCACGGGTTCAGCAGGTCGGCAACCAACCCAGGGAGCTCAGCTCAGTGATTCAAGCTCAGAGCTCTCCCTGGGGTGAGGTGGTAGCCAATGGCGGGGAGTGGGGGAGTGAAGGGGGGGGCTTTGGGCTTTGCAGCATTGGCTGGGGCATGATAATCGACTTCTGAGGGGTCAAGCCCCCAAAACAAGGACAGAGCCACCAAGCCTGAGGCTTGCTGAAAATACAACATCTCTTTCTCTGGTGGGTCCTAGAGGCTAGCCTGTGCAATGTGAGTGAACGAGCGCTATAGAAGAGTCACAGGAGTCTTGCCCCAGGCTGGAGGCTGGCCTTAGACCCAGGGAAGACACTCTGCTCCCCCCAGCCAGCCCCCTTTGTCATCACCATCCTCTTTGCTTACTGACACCAGGCTCAGAGTGAGAGGTGGGTTTCTTTCTGGCATCTTTTTGATGCTTTGAGAAGTCCTAATAGAATCATGCCACAGCTAGCCGTCCTTAATCACGCTTGAGTTCTCTGCGGAAATTTACAAACAGACACCTTGGAGATAACCAGACCCTTCAAGGACCTCTAAAGCGTGAACTTGATTTTAAGGCTGTGCATGTGAAGTCCGTGGGAGTAGGGATGGAAGAGAGATGACGGGGTGGCGGGGGGGGGGGGGGCGGGGGGGTGGGTGGGGGGGGGGGGGGGGGGTAAGCAGGGGAGGGCAGGGGGGGAGGGGGGGAGATGTTACACCAGCTTTGAAAGGAAAGAGGCTGATTGGTGGAGGTGCAATCCCTGCTTCTGTCTCTGAGACTCAAAATGTGGAGAAAGGCAGTCCTGCCGCTAACACAAGATGACTGTCCAAGGGAGGCAGAGGTGTGTAGGGAAGGGGATGGGGCAAAGGGTTGGGAGGGGGTGGTCAGTGACCATCAAGCTCAGTCAGTAGGGGGCTTCGTTTATATTTTTGTCGACAGTCCATCTATCTACCCACCAGTTGCTCATTCCCTGAGGCCTCAGCTCATTCCCTGAGGCCTCAGTCTCCCCATCTCTAAAGAGCTGGTTGAACTAACACATCAGAGTATTTAAAAACAGTGGCAAGCTCATTGTCCAAATTAAACCCCTGTATTTAGTGAAGTGGATACAATGTTACAACCTTATTACACTGTGAGATAGCTAATGTGTTGGATGCTTGCCGTGACCTTTCACGACACTGGTTGTGGAGGAGAGACAGGCTCTCACCATGTAGCTCTGTCTGGCCTTGAATTCTTGATTCTCTTACCCAGCCTCTCCAGTACTGAGATTACAAGTATGTGCCACTACACTCTACCTACTTACTATGTTTGTACTACTGTTCGTGTGTGTGTGTGTGTGTGTGTGTGTGTGTGTGTGTGTGTGTGTGTGTGTGCATATATACAGCATGCATGTGCACTGTTTCTTTGTGTGTGTGCAATGCGCGTATTCACGTGTGTGCATGGGGTGCTCAGAGGACCTTGGGTGTTGGTCCTTGCGTTCTATCAACTTGTTAGAGACAGGGTGTCTTTGTTCTGCTGCCTACACCAGGTTAGGCCCTGGGGATTCTCCTATCTCTGCCTCGCATCTCCACACAGGGACAGTGGGATTGCAGATGCTCACACAGATTATCCAGCTTTTATGTGGGTCCTAGGAAGTTGAACTCATGTCATGTGCTTTTACCCACAAAGTCATCTTCTCGGTCCTAAGTGCTATTCGTAAATGCTTTTGCACACAAACCTAACAGGAGCTCTACGGTGGCCTTGTGAGATAATGACTTCTTAAGCATCATATTTTGTAGTGGAAGAGGCCAGAGCAGAGAGAAACGAAGTATTTTGTCTAAGGTCACATAGACGTAAACTCATTCAGGGAGGCCCGGGGCTTTGTTTGCTCTTGACTTGCCTGCTTGAATGGTGCTCATGGCTGTGGGAGGGAGATGTTGGAGGCCCCCCCCCACATACTTATTCCTTCTCTCCTTTTTCAGTGAGCACCCCTGTCAGCACAGCTAGGGACTCCTGAGCCTGCGGAATGGTTTCTTTTATGTTTTGCCACTTGACCTGTGCTTGCTCTTCTTTGTGTGGGCTTTAGGGACACCCTCCAACCATCTGGGCAGCTTTGGAAAAGCACAGGTCTCCAGCCATGGGCGAGGCCTGTGGGCCGAGCCTGGAATCTGAGCGCAGGAAGGAAGGAAAGAGGAACTCTTGCCATCAGCACTCTGAGTGTTAGACAGCGCAGTCGCAGCCCCTTCCACTGGCATGGGAGGGGGATCTGGATTTAGCCTTTTCCTTAAGGAGGAAATAGAACTTGATGGCCCACTTGAGGATCTCATCTGACTGGGTCTCTGTGTCTAAGGACTTCTATACCATCTGTCAAATTTAACCTCACCTCAGTCCCACTGACCCAGGTCATGGTGACCCAGAGCGAGCAAGACTCCAACTGCCCAAGAGCAAAGCCTGGCCCTTGGTCATTGTGACATTCTGGGCCACGATTAATCAACACATCTGTGCACACATCAGGTGACCACAGAAGAGTTTCAGGCTTTGCAGAGAAAACAATTTTCATAACTGTTCTGCAAGCCCAGGAATCTGACAAACACAAACGTTCCCGTGTTAACTGTTGTCATTCCTCGAGGTTGTCACCACCCAGGGCCTGATTAAGAGCCTGGCTACAGATGCCTCTTTACACCAGATACTGGATTGTGTGGCTTCCCCCTCAGTCCCAAGCGGCTCGGACTTAGGGGAAAGTCATTAATAAGTGCAATGTGGCCACCGGGGAATTGTGTCATGCTTATGAATTATAGTCTGGTCATTTGAAAGGAACACTGTCCTAACAGGACTAGAATATGGAACAGCAAGACAGGAGAAAGGGTGGGAGAGTATTGCAATCCTCTTGCGTTCAGCTAGAGTCCTGACCAGAAGTACATTTCATGATTCTAAGCTCGCCATCCTATAGAATGTCATCTGGATGTGACTCCTGTGCCCTGGTTACCTGAGCAGGATTGTTTATCAGCATGCACCACCATGTCCAGCTTGCAAGAAGCCAGTCCACCTTCCTGGAGGAACAGTTTTGTGAATTAGCCACTAGAGGGAAGCAGTGAGTCCGTTTTCCAGCTGATTCCTCTCCCCCGCGAGCATGCTCTGGGCTCTCTTAGAGGCTTTATTACCACTTCTAGCTGCCCTACCTGTGGAGGCAGGAGAGAAGCAAGACCCTGGATGATGACTCCTGTTTCTTGGAGCAACACTTGTTTGACAAAGAGTACTCTGAGTGTGTGTTCCCAAGGGACACAGAAGAAGCAGTAGTTATGGTAACTGCAAGGGCAGGTTAGCCTCATCTGCTTATGGTTAAGGAGGACCACCATCTTTCAGCTGGAGCAGCCACATGTCCAGAGAGTTATCCCCAGTGGACAAGCACAGGGATCTGGGAGGAGCTAGGCAGTGGAAGGCAGCGGAGATAGGCAGAATGACTGAACCTGAGGACACTCACACTATAATACCAGTGAAGAGACTGCGAGTTGGGTGGGGAAGGGACCATTCAAGTCACACAGCTTGGGAGTGGCACCTCTGGGCAGGATTCCAGCTTTCTAGGTCCCCAAGTGCTGTGACCTACCACGGCATGGCTATTTGATTCTAACTGGAACCTCCTGTCCCAGAGGGAGGCGTTTCTTCTTTGTAGCTCAGGAAGTAAAGCTCACAAGGCTGAGGAAACTCCTGCAACTGAGAAGATCCACAAGACCTCTCCCCAGGGTTGCACAAGCAGTGACAGCTGGCTGCTGGGAACAGAAGCCTCTGACAACTGATAGGCAGCCCCCTTATGTAGTGTCATATTGGGGCGCCATTTTAGTGGTGCTCCTGTAATCATCTCCTTACCTACATTTCTGTGAGTAACCCAAATGAACTCACTGGTTCATTAAGCTAGATTTGAATGTCATTGATTCGTTAAGCTAGACTTGAACGGAACTGTTTGCAAAGAGCTAGGGTAACAGTCCATCCATGGTAGATGCTCATGACAAGGACCAGCCCTGTGACATGAAGGCGTCCACTGTGAATTGGCACTAAGATCTCAAACACTGGCAGCTGTTCCCAGGGTCCACTGTCCTGGACCACTCAGGGAAAAGGCCAACGGAGCTTCTGTCTCCCCGGCCCCACATGAGAGATCACAGGGAAGACTCACATCAGGTGACCTGAAAAAAGGAAGGGGCCAGGGTACTTCATCTTTTGGGCCCAAGTCTTCTCTTTGCATCTCCTTTCTTGCTTTAAAAAATTGGAGTTTTAAGAGCTGGCATGATAGGCAGCCTGGTCTACAAAGTGATTCCAGGACAGCCAAGACTACACAGAGAAACCCTGTTTCAAAAAATCAAAAAAAAAAAAAAAAAGTAATAATAGTAATAAAATTGGAGTTTCATAAACAGCTTTGAGGGCAAAAGGCCCTGGAATAGCAGCTTCAGTGATTTCAAACTCCTTTTAGGTTTGTGAAGTGACTGTCATGGACCTTCTTGGGTCGCTGTTCAGAGGGCTGCCACGGTAGTTACGCACTGGACCCATGGCACGTGCCCCCTCCTCTGCAAAAGCACAAGCAGGCAGGTAAAGCTTCTCACTGTACGCAGTCTCATAGCCACTCAGCCCCTCCCTCTGTGGGAAGTTTGCCAAGTGGGTGTCTGCCCTCTGCTCACATTCTTCTAGGGACAGGGGCTCTCCCTTTGCCTCACTGGACGGCAGCGTTATTATTCCGTCTCCCAGCTCTGAATGGCTCACGGAGTGAAGAAGATCCCACTATAATGACAAGTCTGTATCTACAAATCCCACGCACCAGCGAGGAGCCCAGGAAACTTGTCAACTCCTTCTTCACTCAAGTGTTCAGATGAACCCTGAGCCTGGCTGAACAGCCTTCTTTGTTTTGCTCTTGAGGATAGGATTTCTCTGTATAACCCTAGCTGATCCTGGAACCCATCCTGTAGACCAAGCTGGCCAAGAACTCAGAGATTCCCCTGCCTCTGCCTCCACGGTGCTGGGATTAAGGGTGCGCGCCATCACACTGAGTCGTCTGAGCTTGAGCTCTCTTGTCTCCATCAACAAAATCCTCCCGTGGATCCTCCTTAACCTTGGCCAACTCCTTTCATCTTGAAACTCACACCTCCCTCCTTCTGCACTAGCTTTGCATGTACCCCTGCCAACGCTGACCTCTGCAGTCCATGTCCCCGTGGGCTCGGATACATCAGGCATGGCTCGGTGTCAACCCTGGGCTCAGCCTCGTGGCTCCTGGCCACCCTTGCTTATTCCTTCCTCCAGCAATTCTTCTCTCTCTTAAGAATGCATTGAAACCCAGTTGCTGGGTTCCTTACAGAGACACATGTAATATGGTGACTCCTGTTACCTGTCCCAACATAGCTTCAGGGTGAGTGTTATTATCCCTGTCCCAAAAAGCATATGGCAGCTCAGAGAGACTTCATGGCTTGCCCATGGTGATGTGTCAGCTCCCTCTGAACTAGGAGTGGAAGTCTGGTCTGTTTGATTGGCGATGACAGAATGAGTTCTCTCCACACTGGCATGATGGAATTGAGAATTTTTGCAACACAAGATCAGAGGTATTTTACCATATTGCATATGTGCATTCGGGAGGACGTGAGAGGGAGGTAACAGGCACACGCCAGAGAGAGAGAGTTCACTGTGAAACATGCGCTAGGCTTCTCAGAGCACCAAGGAACTCCTCTAAAGGCTGAGAGAGGGATGTGCCGAGGTCTGGTTTGGTGTGGCGGCTTTGCCATGCTGGAACCCACTGCTGTTAAAATGAATACGGTCCTAAGTTTCAGTCTCCACATGGTCACCTGCCTCTCAGGAACTTCTTCTCTCTTAGTCATAAGGAAGTCCACCTGAGAATGTGCGTGATGCATCTCCTCAGGGGACACTGCCGGGTACCGAAAGCTCCTAGGTGGCCCTCAAAGGTAGCCTTCGCCTTGCAGACAACGTCAACTCATTTTTTTCTGCCTTCCCCATACCCCACATTTACCTCATCTCAGGGGGCCTTGGTTCACCCTCCCTGAATGCAACTCCTTGGGGGACCATGCAAAAGGTTTATGGGAAGGCAGTTCCCATGCCTCATGATGTGGCTGGTGGAGTCCTTGCCACTGGGAGGTGGCAAACTTCCTGCCATTGCTCCACCATGTTCTGGAAGCGTCTACAGCTTTCTATGGCCACAGCCAGGTGTAGAATCCAGCTCCACAATGAAAACAATCCAATTTTCCTGAAACCCGTGACACAGCGGACAGAGCAACCACACTGACAAGGTCTCTGAGTTCAGAATGTTCCTTCCTTTCACACTTCCTCCATCTTCTGCTTCCCCGCGTACTACTGTCCTGTGGCCACTGAGATCCAGGATCACAGGCAGAGAGCACAGCTATTTGCAGGCTGATGGACCAGCTTACACACACAGGTCTGTTTTTTAATTGCCCTCTAACTGTTCACACACTAACAGCTTTTCCTTTCATTTGCACTCTATTGGTGTGCAGCTATGTATGATGGCTAGTGACGACCCATGACTCCCATCCATCCTTCAGAGCTCAACTGCCCCCTCTTCCCCCTCCGGGAAGCATCCCCAGATCTCACCAGCCATCTTTTTGCTTCTGTATCTGAGCCCCGGAAACCCTCACCGTCTGGGTTCAAGTGCCATCGCCTATCCCTCAGTGGGTGTCTCAGTGTTTAGGTCAAAGCCTCCTATGCTTTATAGATGGTTTGAATCCCAGTCCCTCATATGTCCTAGAAGACTCTGGTCCCATAAGCCATGTGATGAACGAGATGCATGAGACACTCGGCCCTGACTAAGTAGTGAGCTGTAGGAGCATAGGAGCCATGTACTCAATTAGGTGACAGTCACTGCTGTGGCCAGGAAGGAGGGAGGGAGGGGAAACAACCTGTCTCAGACTGCCTAAGGGCTCAGATCTCCCAGGTTTATTTCTTTGTCCTTGAGGGGAGGGAAGTAAGGTTTGAACCCTCCCCCCCCGTATCTCCAATCTTGGGGACATGGGTGGGTTATGGTTCAATAGTCACATCTCCCTTGCTTTGTACTCAGTCTCCCTCTACCCTGTGCCTCCACAGATTTCTCCAGCACTCTGAGTCTTGCCCAGCACTAATTAGGCATCAATGTAAACAGAGGCCGGACTGTCCTCTGGTCAGAGCCATGGCTGTCCTGCCTATGGCCCGATAGGAACAGTGCATGGGGGTACTGTTGGAGCTGCTCTGAGTGTGCTCTGAGCCCCAGATGGTCCACTGTCCATTAGCCGGCAAGCCTGGTGTCTGTGACTCAGCCAGCTAACTACGTCACTATCAAAACATCTCTGAAGGTCAGATCTGGCATCCACAACACCGGCTTTTGCAAGAGCCCTCCTTTATGGAGCACATGCCCAGGGGACAAATGATCTGCTCTCCAGCTGGAAGGCTGTCACTCACCTTTGTCGAGGAGATGCTGTGCTGCCTGATGCTGTTGCTGATTGGGACCCACATTATTTCCTGCCTTCTTCTAAGGCATCCTTTTGAGGATGTATATGGGAACCTCACTTGGGGAGGAAGAAGAGTCAAGATTTGCAATAGATACTGCTTGGGAAAGAGCTGGACATTGGGTTGGCTGTCTAGAGTGCAGACCAAGGAGAAAGAGGGAGAGTCTCTCCTGAATCCTGGAGGATGCAGAATTGAGGTCTCCAATCCCTCCAAGGACTATGGAGTCAATGTAACCTCTAGGCTCCTAACTGGACAGTCAAGTAGCCAGGAGTAGAGGAAGTCTTATTCTAACTTGACTCTGGGTTGGCTTACCATCTAGAAGCCCATTGGGTCCCCGGTGGAGATCCGAGCTACAGCAGCAGAAGAGAGAGCTCCTGTGTGTGAAAGGGGACCAGGGAAGAAGGGAGTCCCTGACACTTTATTGGGGTCTCTTTCATAAGACCTGCAACTGTGTGACTGTGCCTCCTATCTGTGCATTCCACCAGAGCAGGATTTCTGTGCTCATTTTATGCACATGAGCATATGCGTTAAATGAAGGGAACCATCAGTGAGATCCCAGAGGGCTCCTGACCTTCCCATCCCTCCCCAGCTCTCTGGCTTCCACTGGGCAGAAGAAAGGATGGTTTATGGGACAAAACATGCAACCATCATCAAACCCCTACCCAGATCTAACCAAGGGACAGAACATTCTCCACAGTTAAGTGGAGACTGGGGACTGACTTTCACAGGATCTCTGGTGCCCCATATTTGGCCATGTCCCTTTGTTGGGGAGGCCCAATGGCACTCGGAGGAAGGATAGCAGACTACCAAGAAGAGACTTGATACCCTAGCACCATATTCAGGGGGAGGAGGTCCCCCTTGGTCACAGTCATAGGGAATGGGGATTGGGGTGAAAGTGGGAGGGAGGGAGGAATGGGAGGATGTATGGGATGGGATAGAAAATGAGATGTAATATGAATTATTTTATCTTTCAATAAAAATGTGTTAAAAAAAAAAAAGAAGAAGCACTCCTCGCTTGGGTATTTCTGCTGGGAAAGGAACAAGGATGGCTGGCATTCATGGATGTTCCTTGTGCTCTGGGTACTGACTGCCCACAATGCCTGGGCACTCTCAAAGGAGACAGAAGGTCCTGCAAATCATCAGATGAAGAAGTTGACAGAGAAGCAACTAGGTGAGTTGAAAAAGTGGGAGAGCCAGTGAGTTCTCCGTTGAGTCACCACCAGACAGTAGCAGGGGTGATTACATCCCAGCGCTGGTTGACTCTGTTCATGGATGTGTGCTTAAACATGAGTGTCTGCATGCATGGCGAGCTCTCCCTCATCATCCTAAAAGACAGAAGAAGCAGGACTCAGCCATGGCCTTGATGCACTGTTTCTCCTTTAAATTGAGACAAAGCTGGAGCAATCACCTGGGCTCCCCCTGGAAAAAGGGAAGCCCATCCATTTAATTAAAACCCCAACAAGGCCCCCCGGATCTTCTTTCCGAGGCCAGAGTGTCAGCATCTCTCTTAGCATCTGACTCTCACTAACCCAAACCTTTGGGCGATTCATTTTCTATATTTATAAATAAGCTAATAAAAAAGATGTGCGACATAATTTCCCAGGAGGATAGAAGGAAGAAGTCTGGATGAGAGACCCTTAATATCTTCTGCTGTCTTATCTCCACTGACAGATAATGGCAAGCAGTGAAAAGGATTGACTAGGGAGTGAATAAAGCTCAGGTGGGGACAGCCTTTAAAAATATACCATTAAGCACCTGACTCAAAGAAGAAGGGAAAGGTGGGGGCAGGAAAGGAAAAAGCATTGCTCAAACTCATGTCCAGCTAGCTAGCTGGCAGCCCTTTTGACTATCAGAAGTCACTGTGTGAATCGCTCCCTTCAGCTTCCCTACTGGATCTTCTGAGAGCTGGCTAATTGGTCTGATTCTTGTCGCTGGTCCTGTAGTCTTAATTAAGAAAGGAACTGCCACCTCGTGTGTTCCCTGGGGATCGATAACCCCAGGAAGTCTCCACCTGCCTTGTAGGGGATGGCAAAGATGAGGTGACTGAGGCAGAGACTGAATCAATGGGACTAAAACGTTGCAACAGCAGGAAAACTCGGGTACCCAGGGACCACCAAGGGGGAAGAAGTGTGGAAAGAGGCCATGACCAAAGGATTTAGGCTTCAGGGATGAATCCAAAAGCAGGGTGGGGGCATGCAGGAGGGGGAGAGCTTGGGAACCATCTTGGAGTCGGGCTCAACTTACGAGGTTCAGTTTAAAGAAGACTGGACAAAGCATGGCAGTTGTTTTCAGCCCTAACACCCCAAGGGAGTCACTTGGGGACTTTTAAGATGCAGGGATGCACAGAGCTGGGGTGGAGCACTTGCCTAGCATGCAGGAGGTCATAGGTTTGACCCCCAACTCCAAAGCAGAGGGAACTTGCACCCCACACCAACCAAATTAGAATCTCTAAGGAACAGAAACCGAATGATGAAGTGTTTTTAAAGCTCCAAAGTTCACAGTTTCCAAACACTATGAAGTATTTTCAAAGTGCCTCAGGCTGCTGCTCAAAGATGGGATGGAACCTCTTTCCCTCCTCAGGCATGATCCATAGAGCAACAGCAACCACACCCTGATGATCTTTAGAAACATAAGACCTCTGCCAGCCTCTGCCCATAGCTATGGAAGGAGACCGGCCAAGATGACCAGCCCATTCACACGAACTAGTCCGGGACTCATTGCTGACATGCTGTTCTGGCTTCAGAATTGAGGCGGACTGTGCTTGGCTCTGTGTATCCATACTGTCCAGCACAGTGATCCAACTAACTACAACTCTGGGGAGAAAATAATTGGGTGGGGGGAAACCCTCATCTTTACCATGGGTAAGCTTCCCCCCCTCCGATCAGTATTTCCTGAGTAACACAGAATGCCAACTTCTCATATCACATATACATTGCATTGGACATCTCGAGTGATCTACAGGTGGTTTAAAACGAGCAAGAAGATGCAGCTCTGTGCAAAATGAGGCATTGTTTTTATACGAGGGACATAAACATCCTTGGATTTTGGTGTCTATGTGGAGATTCTACATAATCCCACACCAACAGTAAGGGACAATGGTACTTAACTTCTCTTTTGCTTATGTGTTTGGCTGTGTGCGTAGATGTATTTGTACATGTGTGCATATCCCTACAGAGCTGAAGGTGAACCTCAGGTATCAGTCCTTGCTCACCACACACATTGTTTCTTGAGACAGGGTCTCTCACTGGCCTAGAACTTACCAAGTATGATAGGCAGGCTGGCTGGCTACCTGTCTCTTCGTCTCCAGAACTGGGATTACAAGCATGACTCTCTATGCCCAGCATTTAAACCTGGCTCTGGGTGCTGAAGCTCAGGTCCCCACGTTTTCACAGCAAGCATCTTAACCAACTCTGTTGTCTTACAAACTCTATTTTCAAGACAGGTTATCATTGCCCACACTTGGCTGGAACTCACTATGGAGTTTGGCCTGGCCATCTTTGTGCCTCACCTTCCCAGATGGGTGCCACACTGCTGGGTTTGTTCTTAGCTTCCTCAAGACTCGGGTCCTACTCCATGCATAGGGGGTGCAGGGCGCCTACCAGAGAAGCTAAGCACACAGTAGTTTCTCCGAAGAGGGCTCCCCTTCTCCTTCTTAACGAAGGTAAAATCAGATCCATCAAAGAAGCACTTGTGTCTACGTCCCTAACTTTAGTGGGCAGTTGAAGAGACTGGTGCCTGCAGCTCCTGGCTCTGCTCAGTGGCTCTTCCGACTCAGAACGCTGTTTTTGTATCTGTCTGCCTCACTTCTAGGTCCTATTTACCTCCTGAACCCAGTTCCAAATCATACCAGGAAATCTGTATAAAGTAACTGTGGATGCCACAAAGGAATCCTTATCTGGTGAGCACAGAGGCCGGGAGGTCACACACCTGAGGTGTCTGGGTCCCTGGCTACTGTTTCTGGCTCTTGGAGAAATTCTATCCACTGTGAAGAGGGAAGTCAGGGCCACTTTCAGTATCTGTGAGTTGAAAGGAACTAACATATCACAGAATACTCCAGTGTTCGATTAATTTCCACACATAAGGCTAAGTGCTTTGAAGACCTAATTAGGCCGTGAGCGCCTAGAAGAATAAAACCAACCTTGATATTGTTTCTAGACTTCCGTTATTCTTAGCCTCTTCTGATTAGGGTAATAAAAGGGTCAGGACTCTTCTGTTGTCGTGCCCTGGGGTTGGGGAGAGGGAGGCTGGGCAGATGGCAACGGTGCCCTCTTAATTTGTGGGCCACTGTGAAGCTGCGCATAGACAGTGCCAGCCCTTTTAATGAGATCTCTTTATTGGCAAGAACATGGATGAGTGTAAGGGTCACCTTCACTAGGAGTGGGTGCTCCGTGGGGACACTAGGGCTCCTAGGCCTGTATTTATGCTCTTACTTACTAGGAGAAAAAGGAGTAAAGAGGAGGGGAGGGAGAAATGGGGAGATGGTGTGGGAAGGAGTGAGAAGGAGGGAGATGGAGAAGGTGAAAAACTAAACATTAAATAAAAACCCATAGTTCTCACTGGGTCAACAGAGGAGGACCAGCTTCCTCGGAGCACCAGACCCTCTCTTGCAGGGAACTAGGGTCTCTCAGGTTTTACCTGAGGTCAGATCTTTCTGTCGATGGACACGGTCACTCAATCAGTAGATTTCTCAAAACACATAAAACATTATTCCATCCCATTTTTTTTCTTAGCTAGATAAGAACTTTCCAAGTTTTCTGGCATGTGTATTTGCAGTTCTTGGGTGATGCTTGGGGCCTGGCATGTACTATACAAGTACTCCACCCCGAAGCCACACCCAAATCCTGAGTCTATGAGTTCTGACTTCCCATTCGTACCTAAAAAAAGAAGCCAAAAGATGTTAAATAATACAGCCCCAAATCACACAACAAGAGTTTGGCCGAGTTCGAATCATGACTGTCGGTGTCCTTTAAGACAAACATTCCGGGTCAGCCAGGGACACACGTGGTGGAATGAACATTCAGTGGGACGTGTACCACTGAGAACAGAGAGGTGTTGTCTCAGGTGGCACTAGAGTACATTAACTAGACAGGGGAGCAAGGCATGGGGTGGGGGTACCACAAATCTGAGATGCCTTTTTCTGTGCCCACACAACATCTAAAGCAGACCAGCAGTTCCCTGGCAGAAAACACACTGGGGATTCAAGGCACGTACCATCCGGAACTCCCTCTGCTTAAAAGGCGTTTGACCTTGCAGAGGCGGTGGTTCTTACCATCTGGGTTTCCAACCTCGGATAGCTGAGAACTGGCTTGGCCAGATGCCCTGACATGTAGGGTTATTGTGTTCCTGTTCCTGGAATCACTAATCAAAGTCGTGCAAATCACAGAGCAGCCGGGAGTAAGACACTGCCTTTGCACGCATGGCAGCTTGCGCACCTCTCCGTACTCCCCGCCCCGCCCCCGCCCCAGCCTGGCCATCTGAAGGTTTGATCCACTGCCACCGGAAGGGGGTCCCTCATTTCCCCAGCCTCTGATGTCCCCCCAACTCTAGCTTCTTTTCCCATACCCTGAAGTGCTGATGAGCTCCCTTGAGCCTCCAGTGCACAAAGTAGGAATACGATTCCCTGACTGTCCACAGCTGGAAAGGAACATAAGGTAATTGGCAGTCTTTGGCCTTTCTTCGCTGGGCCTCAGTTGTCCAGGTAACAGTGAAGGTCACATGGCAGTATGGTCGGCTGAGGGGTGTGTAAGAAGCAGGTATGTGGTTGGACAGGCCACACTCAGGTGCTTTTCTCACCAGCTACTGTTGTTTTCTCTCTGCTCTCTTCTTGCTAAAGGGGAAATGAGTGTGGATTGTTGGCTGCCTTGAAGGCAGCCTGAGCCAACACACAGCCTGCCCAGGGACCGAGACGGAGTCCACCCAGCAGAGACCTTCACATTCTCCAAGTTAGTACATGATACCCAATTAGCCTACCCCATAAAACCAAGCGGAACTCATATACTCACCTATATATTATGTTTTAGGGTCTTTCTACGTGGTCTGGAGTGGTCTGAAACTCAGTAGGGCCATTTGAGAGCTTTTTTTTTTTTTTTAAACCTTGCATAATGCCTAGGCCTTGGAGCTAGGGCCTTTTGTTTGCCTGTTTTAAAATAGGGTCTTGATATGTAGCCCAGGCTTATTGTGAGCTCATGATTCTCCTACCTTAACTTCTAGAATTCTGGAGTTATAGGCATATGTTACCATGTGTAATAATAATAATAATAATAAATAATAATAATAATAATAATAATAATAATAATAATAATAATAATAATAATAAATTAAAATATTATTATTTTGAGATTTTTCTATCTTTCCTTTATTTCTTTCTGTGTGTATTTACTGTTCTGTGATACCAGGAACTGAACCCCAGGCATCGTGCATGCTATGCAAACGCTCTGATATTGAGCCCCACCCCCTCCAGCCTCTGTGCGATAAGTTCATCCCAAGCATCTGCTGTACGTCACCGCTGCTCTCTGCCCCCGAGCGCTGCAGCAAAAATATGACCCACACGCTCGCTGCGTGTAGCATTTATAATCTTCTGCTAGGAGATCTTAAACTAATAATGACACAATAATTATTAAATCAGATTGTAGGAGGGGCTGTGTGGGCTGGCTCCTGGATTGCCCTCCTCCCTTTGGAATGCCCCCCTGGCCCCCCCCCCCCCCGCTCCCATGAGCAGAAGTGACTCCTCTACGAATCCAGCGGAGGAGCTTAGAAGTGAAACCTGGCCCCAGGTCTTCTCTGGCTCTCTGGGCACCTGAGCAAGTGAATAAGAGAAGAGAAGGGAAGAAGATGCAATTTCTAAAGCAAAACTAGAACAAGAACAAGGGCATGAAGCGTACGGGTGTGAGCGTGATGGGTGCGGAGGGCACACTGCCAGCTCTGTCTCCTCCATGTCTCTGTAGTTGGTTCCCTTGACTTCCACTACCTTTCCCTTGGATTTACTGTGGCAACTTTTTGCCTCCACCCACCTCCATGCCACCTCCATCAAGGTCAGTAGAGAGCTTTCCTGCCTATATCACTGGGTGTCTGATTTTTTTTTCCCACTGTTTGGATGTTTAGCAGCAACCCCGTCAGAAACAACCACCAAAACATGTGGTCCAAAGATTGCCTAGTGTCCTTGGGATGCAATATCACCAGCAGCTTAGAGACGCTACACACTTGAGCTTGACATTCTGTGTTCTTCCCGGTCTGACTCCAAACTGCCTTTCAGCGCATCCTTCCTCCGTCCTCCCCCTCCCATCTAGCAGGTAGCCATAACCATGCCTTCCTGACAGAGACTAGCTTTTCTCCTTGACATCAGCCCTGCTAGGCTCTCTGCTTGGAATGCCATCTCTCTTTCTCCTAATCAAGTCCTGACCCCTGCTACCAGGCTTCTACCAAAAGCTTCCCCCGAGGAGTTTCTCAGATCAGTGCTCCTTACTGCCAAATAGAGAAAAAGAAGCTACCCTGTGATTTGCATTGCATCAATGGTGAGATGTGCCTGATGCAGATGGAAGGACAGAGGCACAGCATGTCTTGCTGGAATCCCACAGCCAGATGGAGAAAGAGCTGAGCCTCAATCCTGGGGCACAGAATTCCCAGGTTAATGGTCTAGGAAGCCTCTCCTGATGAGGCACTTCTCACCCATGGGAAAGTCAGCTTGTGTTGTCATAGGGTCACAAAACTTATCTCCATCACAGGATTATTCTCTGTGGAATTGGGGTGAGGGGGCTAGGCAGACACTACCCAAGGGGCAATTCTAAGCTTCTCCGTGTTACAAAACAAAACAAAACAAAACAAACAAACAAAAAAAACCCCAAACCCAACAACAGTGCTTTTAGTGTTTGGAGGAAAGATAATCATTCAAACACAAAGTATTCTCATTATGACTCCCCATCCATCCCACTGTGAGGCCTGAAATACATGCTGTCAAAATTGAACCCGAAGCCCAACTTCCCAGAAGGTTAACATAATGATTTGCCTCGCATCCTAGCTGCACGGTACATCATGCCTTCAGATCGCTCCCCGGCATCATTCCTCACATTCAAACGCGAACCAGAAGCGACAAATGATTCTTGTAATGTGCTCTTTGACACAAATCATTTCTGATTGCTCCAGACCCTGGACAACCTTGAGCATGCTGCATCAAGAGGCGCGAGAGAAGTCTTAGAAAACGAACAGCTTCGACTTGCTGAAGAGAGCCCTCTGCGCAGGAGGCGGTGGCGTGTGTGCTGATTGCCAAGGCTGTAGGGGATTGGATGGGTGCGCATCTCGTCTCAGAACATGCAGAGCAGGCTTCCTGGTGTTTGAAGATGCTGGTAAGGCAATAGACATTCCCAAGTGGTGAGCTTACAGTTGAGGCCTTCCGCACAGGGCATCTGACTATTCTCCAATAAGCCTTCATTGTTATCTCTCCTTGACAGAGGAGGATGGGGGATCTTGGAGAACTGCTTTGGCTTTGCCCAAAGATCTAACACGTTACTATGGTCCAGGTCTGGAATGAGAGTCCCTTGGCTCCAAAGCCCTCGCTGAGAAGTGAAGGGCCTCTTCAAAGGCGTAAAGATCTCTCAGAGTGTTTTTTGAGATCAGATCTCATTCTCTGTAGATACTAGACAAAACCTTAGCGTTGAGAAATAAAGCATAGTGCTGATAGAAAATAGGCTTGTCGGAAAGTGGTGGATGTCAGGACGGGAAGCACACGACTACTCCTTCCTAGCTGGGTACAGTGGTGCACACCTGTAATCCCAGCACATGGATCACTGTGAGTTCGAGGTCAGCCTGGTCTACAATGTGAGTCCAGGACAGCCAAGGCTACACAGAGAAACCCCTGCCTCAAAACAAAACAGAACAAAAACAAACAAACAAATAACAACAACAAAGAAAATACTACTCCTGGTTGAAATGTGTTAAGCATGGTAGATACCAACCCTTTCAAAGCACCCTTTCCTTCCCTTCCCTCCCCTTCCCTTCCCTCCCCTCCCCTTTCCTTCCCTCCCCTTCCCTCCCCTTTACTTCACTTCCCTCCCCTCCCCTTCCCTCCTCTCCCTTTCCCTCCCCTTCTCTTCTCTTTCCTCCCTCCCCTCCCCTTCCCTTCCCTCCCCTTCCCTCCCCTCCCCTGCCCTCCCCTTTCCACTCCCTTCCCTTCCAAAATAACTAATGCAGACTTACACCTCTTTTTTAGCCTCCTCACAAGCTATCAGTGACACTTTTTAATGGATATCCACTCAAGTTGGATCAAATCATTGATAGATTTCAGGACTTTTTTGTTGTTGTTGTTGTTACAGCAGCTAGCATTTCTCTGACTAATTAGAAAAGACAATGTCTTATTTCAGCTGTGTGTTTTCTTGGCTAGTATGCCATGGAGCTGCTCTGGGATTGTTTAGATTTGTGCAGATTTTAGAAAAATTTCTCCCAACTCCCAAACCCAGCCCCCCATCAATAAAAGACACATAGTCTCCCTCTTAAGCCAGGGGAGGGGATTGGCTCAACATTCATAATTCTGAGCCCCATCCAGAGCTGGCTAGCTTCTTCAGTCTTCCCATCCCAGTAAATGACATTAGCTTGTACTTGATGGCTTGTCAGTCTTTCTGGACTTCATCCTTTCTTTTTTTTTTTTTTTTCTTACATCCTGACTTTCAACACCTTCTGAAGAGTGTACTAAAGACTAAACCCAGTGTATACTGGAACAGGCTCATGCCAACCATGCAGGGGCTTGTGCAAATAGTTGGGAATACTGCAAACCAGTCGATTTCATGGTGGGAGACTGAGGCAGCTCATGGAAAGGATATTTATACCATAGAAGTTAGCACGTCCTGACTAACAAGCCAGGGTCCACACATCTCCATATGGCTGGTGTTGTATGCCCCAAACACCCACTTGATATATTCCATCACTGCTCCTGCTAGTACTAGCCACATCCAAGTTAAAGCCACAGGCAGCTCACCCTGTAATGTCAATAATACAGCGATGGTCTCTAGGCAAACGATTATGTTGTTTTCCTCTTGCCTAGCCAATGTCCCACAGAGTAACGATTGTGATTTTTTTTTTTTTTTAATGTAAGACCACATCATTCACTCACCCCAACTTCTCTATGGCGTCTCTTTGCTCTTAGTGTAAAGTTAAAATGTCTCTTTCTGTGGTGCACATGACGTGAGACCCTCCTCCCTTCCTGACTCGGCCACCCTATCCCTTTACTCCCTCTTCTGTATCTGCCGCGGTGGCCCTATTTTCTGCTTTGTATGGTGGGCTTGTCCTGTCTTCAGGGCTTCTGTGCTGCTGGAGCCCTCCACTCAGAAAGCTCATCCCCTTCCTCTTTACGTGATTCTGTTTCCCATCATCTCCATTTCTGCTAAAGTATTCTCTCTTCACAGAGGCTCTCCTCCAGCTACCTAACAGGACCACCAACCCTGACTCTTCCGTGAAGTTATGTTATGCATTCGTTTGCTTATTTGCAAGTGGTGTCTGCCAACTTGGTTAGACTGAACCTATGGAGAAAGGCCACATTTCTTGGCTGACTGTTCTTTCTGTGACTAGACCAGTGCCCGACCCCAGCCGCAGATGCCCAACACACATCTGATAAGTGGGCAAACACATCACCTCGTGCCCAGTCTGATATTCCCCAAAGTAGCCAAATCAAGGGCGGAAGGTGCTAGGTCACAGTATGGGCTTAAAGTTGCAGGGACCGGCAGGCCAGCTGGACAATAGAAGTGCTGACTATGGCCAAAGAATAAAGAAGAAAAATGGAGGCCAGAACACAAACATTATTCTCAAGTTCTAACAAGTTGATAGAAAGCAATGTGAAAACGTGATTTCAAATGAATATCCGTTAATGGAGGACCGAAGCAAGAGCTTCTCAGACTAAGATTTACCTATAGCCTCCTTGTTGGGCTGTCAGGGAAAGAGAGAGAACCAGTCCCTGCCCACAACTTGCCGGCTATATGACTTTGGATGAGTTCTTTAATATCTCTGAACCTACGTATTCTTTTTGTGGGATGAGGATTAATGGTGGCCGCCTATGGCTGGCGTGAGCATTGAAAGGACAGATGTACCGAAGCCTCCGTTACAGGGCGCGCATGCCACAAATGTTGAATAAACGCTGAGCAACTGCCAATTTCCATGCCCTTCCTGCCTCGCCGCCTGCAAATGATCACTCCTTTTCCTGTCCTACATTCTTTGGTTGGGTTTCAGAATGAGAAGCTGCAGGTGTTGAATCTAAAAGGTTGTTAGCGATGAAAAGCACGAGCCTGTGGGTCTCGCTGCGTGACCCAATGGGCAGAGCTGTGCTGGATAATGAGGGAGCCAGGAGGTATGCAAACCTCTGTGCAGACATGGCCTTAGGAAGAAACTAGGCATTGCCCTCATTAGCCAGGGTGTCAAAATGGGATTCCCAATTAGCTGGTTACCCAGAACACGTTTTTTTTTTTGGGGGGGGGGAGGCTTACAGGAAGAAGAAGGAAATCAAGACGGAGAGAGATGGAGGGCGACTCATTACGGTAATGCAGTCTGCGCCTAGAGGAAAACCCACTTCTCATGAGTCACAGGCCTGCACTCTCTACTCACCTGCTCTCTCTCTTGTCACGTCCAACGGTCCCTTCCTAAAGGGCCATCGGCTGCTTCATACTGCAGCTTCCTCACCCTTTGTCATCCGTACACAGTTGACCAATGGGAGAAAGAGCCCTGTTCCCATAGAAGAAGAGTGGGCACGGGGGCGGGGGGTGAGATACTGAGAAATAGGTATATGACTAGAATTGCAGAATCCATGTTTAATAATTAATATTTATTGGCAAAAGGAATGGCAAATCTTCTTGAGGGGGACGTACGCATATTTATGTGTGGGCGAGTGCATGCATGTGTGTGAGCGTACATGTCCTTGTGTGTTCATGCATGTGGAGACCAGAGGTCAATGTTGGATGTTTCCCTCAACTCCTCGCCATTTTATTTCTTGAGATAGGGTCCCCTGTTGAATCTGGATTCTTCGATTTGGCCAGACCTGGATTCTTCTGTTCCCACCTCCTCAGTGCTGGGATTACAGCTGTGTGCTGCCATTGCCAGCTTTTTAATGTAGGTATTATGTAAGTGTTATGGCTCCAAATTCGGGGCCTAATGCATGCACAGTAAGCATTTTACTGACTGAACCATCTTGCCACCCCGGAATTGACACTTTAAAAGAAAATAAAATCTATAAGGTACCGTTTGGCTTTCAAAGCACATCTAGACCCTTTTTGTCACTCAGCCCTCACCAAATGAGGCTATGGGTGGACACAGAAGAGACTATTTTCTCTGCTTGCAGGTGAATGCAAACACTGAGACACTCAGAGAGAGGGGAGAGAAAGAGAGGGGGGAGGGAGAGGGAGAGAGAAACTTCCCTCTGTCTCTGATGAGCCTTGCAGGGAGGATCTGAGAGGAGGTGACTATTGGTCACCATCACACACACACACACACACACACACACACACACACACACACACACTCCAGTCACCTGGCAATGCAGTCTGCAATACCACCTCCCCCCACCAAAAAAAGGTTAATTTCTCATGAGCAGATTCGTGCTCAGACCCAGCATGTGCCTTGCATTTTAATGGGCCCTAGTTGCTCACCACTTGCAAAGAGGTCAAGTTGCAAAGTGGACAACCAGATGGAGAGTCCTTCTGGACTTTCCCTGGGGCCAAACAAGGTAGTACCTACCCATTAGCTCCTAATTCTCTCACCTTAGCATAGTTCCAGAGACTTCCATGATAATAGCTCACTTCTCTTGAGCCCCACTTGGGGCTCTCAGGCTGGCTTCCAAAGTGGAGGGAGGACAGAGAGGCTAAGAGCAATAGCAAGACAGCTCCAAGAGAAAATGCTTTTCTATTTTCCAAGAAAACACAGAGAAGACTGGGCATAGTTGCACATGCTTTCAATCCCAGTGCTAGGTTGATGGAGGCAGGAGGATCAGGAGTTTAAGATCAGCCCTACTAATAGAGACAGTTGAGTCTAGCCTAGGCTACATAAGACTGTCTCAAAACAAACAACAACAGCAAAAACAAAACAAAACAAAACAAAACAAAAAACACAGAGAATTTGAATAAACAGACCTTTGGAAAAATGTTATGCTGCCAGATCACTGTGTACATAATATGTACATTACAGACACAAAGGCTAAAAACACAGCCCATGCGCCTGGAGTGTTATGGCCCTCAAAGCACATTTACAATTGCCTGCTGCTTTATTCCCACAGGAAGCTGGCACAAACCTAGGCTCGCAGATATGTCTTCAGGGGCCTCATGGTGCCAAGGGCCAGGCCTGCCTTGGATTTTATGAGCCAGCCAGGAAGACTGGCATGTTGCAGGGAATTATACTATACAAGATGGCACTTCTGAAGTGCCACAGGGAGTGTGCTGTGGGAAGGGGCTTCCCCTGAGGGCATCACAGGTAGGCTCAAATGGAGCCAGCCCACTGAAGGCTTGGCCAGAGAAGAGGGCTAAAGACCAAAAGAGCTCAGCACACAGAATAATTTATAAAAAGTGCCACAGACTGATTGCCAACAGCCACAGCTGTCACAGCTTGGAGTCCCAATCAAGGCAATGGCCAGGTTGGCACCTTTGATGGACCCTGCTCCTGCCAATTCCCTATGCCTTCACACCACTGCTCCTCTGCACAGAACTATCTTTGTTCAGGAGCCCCACCCTCTCTGAGGACATAAGTCACAAGCGGCTGGGGACCCACTCCCATGACCTCATCTTAATTTGATCATCGGCCAAGGCCTTGGTCCCCAACAAGGTCCTGCTCACAGGAGCAGGTACTGGGACCCCAGCATCTTTTGGGAGAACAAAACTCAACTTAAATATTTCAGAATTGAGGGTGGCTCAAGATTGAAGGGGAGGGTGGTGAGAGGTGGGGAGGTTAGACGCTACACCAGGACCTGTTCAGAGAAGGCGCCAGACCCATGGGGGAGACTCTGAAATGTATTAAAAGCTTGGAAAGAACATCTTCCTGTCTCTTACCAGGAAGACTCTCCCTCAGGTATGTGGGAAAGTTTAAGCTTTGTCACAGGTGGAAGCAGTCTTGGCGGGCTTTACCCTTAGGGTACCCCATGAATACCTTGTGACAGACTGAGTGGAGCCATCCTGGGTCTGGAATTCAGGAAGCAGACCTGGGAACCCCACCTGGACTATTGTCTTTCTAATTGACCCTCACGGGGAGAAGGAGACGGCCCTTCCCATGTGACTCAGGCAGTTGGGGAGGAGAGAACAACAAGTTGAGCCTGGGGGAGAGAGCGTGGGGAGCAGCGGACCGGCTGGACCAGCACATGGGCCAGAGAGACACCTAAGGACCTGTCCCATGGAACGGATACCGGAAGGTTCACTCTTTTGTCCCTTTAACCCTTTTTTCCTTCTTGTGTAAGCTAGTTGGGTTGTATAATAAAGTTTTATTATAAAGAAACAGAGCCAACACAGGTATGTCCTCACAGATCCTCACAGACCCTCACAGACCCACACAGTTTCCCAAAGGTGTGTTCCTGGGGTGAGGCTGAGGTGAGGTGGGTTCCTATTGTAGGCACCAACTGAGGCCAAGGACCAAGGCTTCTCACTCCCTTAGATCTCCAGCAGAGGCCATGCTGAAGAAATGTTTATCACCAGATCACACGGAGGAGGTCAGTGTCTGAGCAGACCTGCCTCTTTGTTTCCGCTCTTCCTGCAGCACTTCCCCCAGTACACATGAACACATTCCCCCTTGCACATATTTATACACCAACTTGACTTGGAAGAAATGTGCATTTCATCCTTTAAACCCGGAGACCTTCACACTGTGTTCTCCCCAACTCCTGAATCTTACAATACATGGTTTGCAGAATAGACCTGACTGTGGGGTTTGTTGCTTTTTCTTAGGGTGGGGAGTAATTGACAAGTCCTTAATGTGGAAGTAATAGTATTGGTTTTGCCATCTACAAGCTGACACGTTTACCACTTGAAATGAGGTCTATGTAACCTCAACCTTGTTAGATGCTGTAAAGTTTAACAGTCTGCTTCCAGAATTTAAGATTTGCCCGAGTCAAGTCTCTCTCTTTCCTTCTCGCTCATTTATCTTTTCCCACACATGAGTTTTTTTCTAGGAGAAGGGGCCTTTGTGCCACTGTAGTTTTGTGTATGTATGTGCATGTCTGTGTATGCACGTATGTGCACTCGTGCCCATGTGTGGATGCCAGAGAGCAACATAATGTGTCTTCCTCATCTTCCACCTTATTTTTTGAGATGGGGTCTCCCACTAAAGTTTGATGGTTCAGCTGGATGGACTGGCCATTAAGCCCCAGGGACTCAGCTGTCTGCTCCTTCCCTCCACCAGCACAGAGGTCACACAGATGCACACCATCGAGCCCAGATTTTATGTGGGTGCCAAGATCTGGACTCAGGTCCTCAGACGAAAGAGGTCAATTCATATAAAGCACACTACTGCTCCCCATGGTGCGCTAAGCCCTCCATTTATTTTTGCCATGAGTCTAGGTTTAAGCATGAACGCAAATCAAAAGCCGCCTCAAATCAATCTTCCATCCATGTGCCGAGGACTGTGTTCAGCCTCTGGGCATCTCAGAGGCCCGCCCCACTCAAAGTAAACATCACCCAACCGTCTCTCCCTTTCCAGAAACTTCTGTGGGATGGGTCATGTGAAACAGTGGAGTGAAGGCTGGATGCACAGACTGAAGATGGCGGAGGCTGCGCCTCCCTGGAGCCTCTTTTCATCATTGTTTTCATTAGAATGATGGCTTCAGCTGCAAACAATTGACCGGCCGTGCAATCCTGTCATCCCAACAACTGATTACTTCCTGGCTAGTGAAAGGTCCTGCAGTCCCTGGGATCATGCAGGCAGCCATAATTGAGTGTTCATTTCCTGCCCAGCTCTCTGAGTACTTGGTGCATACATTTCTTCAACTGAGTCTTATTTGAGGACTTGTTATCTCCATTCACCTTTGAGGAGCTCAGTTAAAGATCCAGTGAGAGAGGGTAAATACCTATAGCACACAGTTATTGGGAAGAAGAGCAAGGATATAAACCCAGGCCTGTTTTAATCATTTAGTTACACTAAAAGTAATCAGCATCATCAAGATATAATTTACTTAAAGTTTGTACGTGTGTATGTGTATGTGTGCATGTGTGTGTGTGCGTGTGTGCATGTGTGTGCGTGTGTGTGCGTGTGTGTGTACATGCGTGTGTGCACGTGCATGCATGTGTGTGTGCATACGCATGTGGTGGCATCTATGTGCATGGTTGTGTATGAAGGTGAGTGCATGTGTGCATCTGTGTGTGTGCATGCATGCGTGTGTGTGTGTGTGTGTGTGTGTGTGTGTGTGTGCGCGCGCGCGTGTGCTCATGTGTGTGGTAACTATGTGCATGTTCGTGTACGGAGGTGAGTGCATATGCACATATGTGTGTACGTGTGGAAGCCAGAGGTTGACTTCAGGCATCTTCCTCAGCTGCTCTCTGCCTTATTTTGTGCGATACACTCACTCACTTAGTTATCGTAATGTTTACTGCTTTGATTTTGACCTGCTGGCCAGAGAGCCATGGGGATCGTCCTTCCTCTGATGAGAATACAGGAACTTTTTAATGTAGGTTCTGGGTCTCAAACTTATAGTTATGTGGCAAGCAATTTACCTGCTAGGCCACCTCCCCCACCCCAGGTTTATGTTATTTAAGTGAATAGCTCAATGAGGGTAGGCAAATGTACACAGATGTGAAACCGCCCTACAAATCAAGCAGAGGAATGTTTTGCTAATCCCCATCTTGTGGCCAGTCTTTCTCCCAGCTGCAATGCCACCTCTGTGGAGGGGGGTGGGGGCAGGAGGGGGAGGGAAGGTCTGTTCCTGCAGCTTCATCTCTTATGGCACTGGTTCTCAGCCTTCTCAGTGCTGTGACCCTTTAATACAGCTCCTCATGTAGCGGCAACCCCCAGCCATAAAACTATTTCATTGCTACTTCATAATTGTAATTTTGATGCTGTTATGAATCGTTATGTAAGCATCTGATATGCAGGATATCTGATATGTGACCCCCCCCCCCTTTGGGGGTCGTGAGCCACAGGTTGAGAACCACTGGCTTAGAGAATGCCAAATAGATGGAGTTCTGTCTTCCTTAGCCTCTGACTTTGTTTCACTGATCAAACTGCCCCAGGCTCATCTGCACTCTCACCACCTGTGTCATCTGTCAGTGCTTACTGTTGCTGAGTGTCACCCTCTGTGCCTGTACCACACTTGGTGTCACCTCCATATGTTAATAGCGGACATTGAGTGCTGCCAGGTTGTGGCAATTAGGAAGGCAGCAGCTGCAAACACTTAAGTACAGGTCTTTGCACAAGGATGTATTTCACCTCTCTGTAGCGGGTAAATGTGCATGGCGGAGAATTTCTGAGTCTTAGGTCAGGAGGATGTTTAGCATAAGGAAGCCAACAAGTCCATTTACAAAACAGTCTACATCTCTTTAGATCCTCATCCACGTTGCATAATTTTTTTTTTTTTTTGTCCTGCTTTGGTTGCATTTAAAAATGTTGGGCCCGACATCAACCTTATGCTGAGCTGCTCTGAGATGCGTCGGGGAGAATAATGAGTGAGCACCATGCACCACTGAGTCTGAGACGCCATCGTCTTTAAGATGTACCACTTACTTTACATGCCATTAAGAAAGAAAAGGTCTGGCCAACGGTGGCCCACTGGCTTCCTATCACTTAGAATAAAAGCATTCAATTCATGCTAAAATAGCCTGTGTACCACTCCTGTGTGCACATGAGATGAGGAAACAGAAATGGCGAGGGCACACCTAGAACACATCTGCATTAGAGTTTTCAGCATCTCTTGTGTGTTCTGAGTATTCAGGGTACCTGCTTGTTCCATACACCATCTGTGTGTGTGTGTGTGTGTGTGTGTGTGTGTGTGTATGCGCGTGCGCGCGCGCTTTATCTGGAGGACAGCCCCAGGTGTTGTCGGGTCCCAGCCCATGGGAAAAACCTGGGTTCTAGGGAATCGAACTCAGTTCCCCCTTGTTTGCACAGCGAGAGATTTACTGGCTGAACCTCATCAGCTTGAGACCGTGTTTTGAAAAGTATGTTCCGTTTCTCTCTCCAGAATTTTCTTTCAAGCAAACCTCTCTATCGCACTCACACTGATCTCTCTCTTCTCAGCTGGACTGTGCATGTCAGAAGTTAAGTACCTTGTGTTCAAATTCAGGAAAGAGTGTGTTTTTGCCAGTTGATGTTTGAAGCCTTAGAAGTAGCCCTGTTCAGTAAAGGAATTGGCTACACCCACCTCTGTGACTTCAAATTGCATCATTTGTCTTGCTTTGGGGGTGACTGTAGCTCCTGCCTTTAGCAGATGTTGGTTTTATACATAAGAAATACATATAACCCAAGCGAGGTATGAACAGCAGAGCAGTGAGACACCAGGTCGGCACATGTGCATAGTGAGCTGAGTGTCTCACGGCTGTGATCAAAAGACATCGTCACTTATAGGGAAAGCCCGATCTGGGGCTATTACAATGCAAAAGGACTGTACGTCTTAGGACTGATGAACCGTTACACATTTCGCCCCAAACGCAGCTTTCTGCTTTGTTCATGTCCCTCATTCACTGACACGGCCCACTAAATGCACCCGCTCGGTCTTAGTTAGACACCTCCTCCCTTCCACAGCCACCTCCAGCCACAGTGCATCTTATTTTTCAAGCATTTCTGCCACTCTCATTCAATGCCCCATTCTCTCTCTCTCTCTCTCTCAGAAGCAATTGCAAATGTCTTTCCCCCTTATCTCTCGCCTTCTGGATACTTCTTCTCAGGTCAGTCCTGTTCGTTGCCCTCGGAGTAATCTTTCTACTCCACAAATCTGCATCTATCATTCTCCTTCTCAAGCCTCCGTCCTGCATCCCCATTACTAGAAGAATAAAGTGCACATTCCTTAGCCTAGCATCCAATTTCTCTATCTTCTGGGTCCTGTCTGTCATCCTGCTGTCATTGTTCACCATGTTCCCTCCAGGAGCATTCAATTGCTTTTGTTCTCCAAGGGGACTTTGGAATACACACACACACACACACACACACACACACACACACACACACACCCTGGGACTTTCCTATTCTGGGAATCTGCTTATTTATCCAGAAGTCTTTGTCTTTGGTCCCTGCTGTTAAGGGCTCATTCTGGCTATATAGAAGGTGCATTTATGGGCAGAGTTTTCTCTTCTTTATAAATAGCTTGTAATAGTTTTATATGTACATATATGTTATGCATATATACATACCAAAACCCCACAGTTCCATATGTGTACACATAGATAGACATATCTATCTTACACTTCCTTTTTTTGTTGTTTCTTTGTTTGTTTTTCAAGACAGGGTTTCTCTGGGTAGCCTTGGCTGTCCTGGAACTCATTTTGTAGACCAAGCTGGCCTCGAACTCACAGAGATCTGTCTGCCTCTGCCTCCCCAAGCGCCTTCTACGTGTTTTCTCAGTGCCCGTTTGTCCTTCGCCCATGCTGTCTTTGACTGTGAAGTGGAGATTGGAGGGCAACCCAGGCTTATGTCAAAGTCTAGAGTGCTAACCACTCCACAGTGGAACTAGCCCAGGCCTATTTTGGTAATTAACTTTAACTGCACAGCTTCATGTCAGCATCTTGGAGGCCCCTGGGCATGATGAAATAGACCTAAAACTAGGCAATCCTAAGGCCAACTGTGGCTGTCGCTTCTCACCTCTGACATCGGACACACGACATAATCTCTCTTCCTTGTGTTCCTTTAAAAGAAATTGTAATTAAAAAGTATTCCATAGCCCACCCCATCTCCTCCCAGACCCATCTCCCCTTCCCTACACAACATAGTTTGTGTCTTTTTTTTTTCCATCAAGACCAATGCCTACCTCCCAACTCCATGCAGGGATTTGGTGTGGCTTGGGCAGGCACAGGTCTTGTCCATGCTGTCACAAGCATGGGGCATATATGAGTCCATATATGCAGCTGCCATGCTGTTCCCAGAAGGCACTGCTTTTCCCTGTGGTCATCCGCTGCTTCCTCTTCTACAGTGATCCCTGAGCCTTGGGAGGAGGGAGGAGTTTTGCTTTTTAAATGCCCCCAAACCAATGTAAACTGCAACGTACCTGGTAGAATGCCTCCTGAAAGAGAAGGATCCCTATTCGCTCTTCTTGGTACCTTATGCCATGCGTGTGTGTGTGTGTGTGTGTGTGTGTGTGTGTAGTGTTTCCAACCCTGTGGTACTCAAGAGAGATCCGAGCATGTATGTGTCTAATGAAGTTCTAGGATGGCTTCATCACTGTTGGTAGGAGGACCACCCTTTAGGGAGGAATGCTGACCTGAGAGATGGCAGAGCTTCAACATGAAAACAACCATGGTCAGAGGGTAGAGCAGCCCTGCCAATCAAGTACCCCCCAACATGGCGCTATTAAGTAACTAAGACATAAAGTCTTGAGATTCAGTCTATTAACAGCAAGTTAATCATTTGCAGCCCTAGCCACATCCTTGTGGGGCTGGGGTTTATCCTGAAAGCTGTGCTTCCCCTGACCTGGACCTAGCATTGTAATCCCTCATGTTCTTCCAGGATATATGATCACTGGATCACACTACTCACAGATGGAGAGTCCTCATTGTTCGGAGCCAGCCCGGGGTCATTCAAGGCTAAAAGTCTACTGGCTATGAAAAAATACTGATGCCCCATTCCAAAGCTAACTTCCTTCTTTCAGCCTCTGCATAACTTCCTTCTTTCAGTCTCTGCATAACTTCCTCCGTTCAGCTTCTGCAGATGTTGTTTAGCAGGTTAGCTCAGGACTTCCTGAGAGATAGTTAGCTAGATATTCTCGGGCCCCTACTACTGCTTAATTCCTGCCCCCACCCCATATAAGCTTTTGCTTTTGATTCAATAAACGGACCTTGATAGGAACGCTTCTTGGTCTCACCTCTTTCTTTTCTGTTCCATCATTTCAGGTATGGCTCCCCTCGCGACCCCATAATTACTGGTCCTGCTGGACGGGACACCTCATCACCTCCAAGCTTTCCTCTTCCCCACTATTCGCTTTAGTGGGCCATTCCACCCTGGAGTAGCCAGGAGCTGCCTCCATCCTTCCCATGTGGCTGTGCAATCCACGGCCTCTTCCTGGCTGAGGCAGCTCATGCCCTCTGTCTGAGTCATCATTCTCGGCTGCTGCCGTGAACAAGCTTCTGCGCATGCTTCCCCTGTCCGAGTACCCTAGGCTCCTTCCATGAGGGAATAGGATGCTAGACCTGACTTATCTCAAATCCTTAACTTCTTTTAAAATCTTCAATTGTGCCCCCCTTCCCCCAAGGCCATGAAACCAAAGCTACAGTGTTGGAGTGTAAAGAAGATGTTAATGCAAAGCTTCAAAGTGTCACTGACAGCGTGAAAGGGTCTCTGGGCGGCATCACCAATCGCAGATAGGCATACGACATGGGTCAAGTACTCCCAGCAAAGTTCCCGGGGCCCTCTTTTGTCAGAATGTGGTGTCTCAGACATAACAAGGCCATTGTGTGATAATTATATGTAAGGATGTCCAGGAAACACTGGGGGACTGCTGCTTCAATAAGCATCCGAAAGCTCAAAGCAGGATCCATGCCATTAACTCAAATTACATGAGCAATAACTTCGCCGTGGCTGTCCTTCTCTCAGCCGTATCAAGGGGGGAAAAAAGGCCCTTTCATTGGATTATTAAGAGGATTTAATTAGCATGGGATATTTCACAGGCAGACAGCCTATGACAGAATAATTAAAATATAGTTTGTAGAAATGAACATAATAGGTTACTAATTATCGTGTTTCGTTTTCCTTTAAGGGCTAAAGATGTGCTCAGGGGAGCACTGTTCTACACCACAGCATATCTCTGAGTGCTCAGCTAGGTGTTTAATTAGAAGCGAGGATGCAGCCCTTCACCTTGCAAGTCTAGAAAACTGGACTGGAAGCCAGAAGGAACAGCAAGCAAGGGGATCCACTCTACACTGGGTGTGGAGTCAAAGGGAGATGACAGTGGGTGGGTGTACACTGGGTGTACAGTGAAAGGGAGATGACAGTGGGTGGGTGTACACTGGGTGTGCAATGAAAGGGAGATCACAGTGGGTGGGTGTACACTGGGTGTGCAATGAAAGGGAGACCACAGTGGGTGTGTGTACACTGGGTGTGCCGTGGGTAGGGTTGGCTGACTGAAGGCCTGGGTAGGAGACAATGAATAGGGCTGGGAGTCTATATTCTGTGTGATGCTCAATGCTCTCTTGCTTTTCTCTTAATTTACTCTCATCTCTTCTGTACATAGCTTTTCAAATCTGCCCTTGCCACTCCCTAAACACCACATGTCCCCTGTTTGGACAGTCGTGATCTGTGCCTTAGACTAGCTTTCTGAGACTTCCTTCCTTTCTCATTCTGTTTCAGCTGTGCTGGGGCCCTTTTGAAGTACATATCAAGTATGTAGCCATGGAGGTATCTTTGCACATGCTCTGTCTTCCACTTGGAATCTCAACTTCCAGATGGGATTTATCCTTTATATCTCAGCTCACATGATTCTCAAATCCCCTGCCTGACCACCCGATCTGGGGTCCCTGTTTCCCATTAAATGACAATCTTTTCTTTCAGTTTCCGACGCAGCACTGTGGAACTCTCTCTGGAGTTTATTGGTTTGCGTCACTGTATATGCTACGAGAGTTAGAACTCTGTCTATGTGCCTAATATGGCAGCCCCAGCTCCTGGAAGAGGGCCTGGTGTGTGCGAGACACTCAGCAAACACTTGATAACTCGATGAATGACCCTGGGAGTGGATCAGCGTCTCTGAGGATCCTGCTGTTGCAGTGCTTAAAATTTTTCTAATCTCGCAGAGACTCACAAAAGATCCAGCGGCTGCCAAAGAGCAAGCCTAGCCTCTTTGTGGCTTCCCCCTGTTTGTGCTCAGCAGAAACTCACCCTGATCCTTCAGGAAGAGTTCATGGACTGGAGTCCACCCAGGCCCTCAGTTCCCACAATCCCAGATCCTCCATGCATCTGGGGGCACCTCTAGGGTTCGCCTCTTTGAAGACTGACCTTCTCTCCTAAGCCTTTGCCACCTGCTCCATCAACCTGTTTCACGGGGTTTTAGTAGGACCAAGACCCTCCCTCAGCTTTGCAAAGCCTGCATCAAGGCTGAGAGGTGTGGGTTTTAAGTGAGGGTTTCAGGGTTTGAAAAGCCCAGAAACCTGGTACTGTAACAGCGTTGTCCTGAGTTCCGAGTCTACCATTCCGAGCCACTGATGATGATGACATAGTAGGTTCTAACTCTGTTTTCCCAAAGGAAGTGGTCAACCCTCTCCCACCATGCTTCTGCCTCTCTCCTAGTCTGGTCACTGTTTCCTTCCGTGTCTTAGTGACTTGGATATGTTAACTCCTTGCCATATATGAACCACCTTCCTCTCCTGGCATCCTGAGGACCCTGAGCCAGCAGCCAGTTGTACTCTAGCATTTGGACCGAATGTGTCCTTGGGCTCTGTTACTAGCTTTCTGTCTTGATGTAGCATCTTACCCCCGAAGAGTAGAAATTCAGATTTCAGAGATGTCAGGGAAGACTGAATTGGGCCCTTAACCAGACGTGGTGCAGCTCAGAAGAGCTCTGCACACACCCCAAGCCAGAACTCCATCTCATTGCCTGTATCCCTTTGTCTCTGTGAGTATGTTATAGGAAGGATGGTTTATGAAGGAGCCCAAGTGCTGGAAGGATGGAGGACCACTGTCCTAAGTAAGTATGCACTGCATTATTTCTGCTCAAGCTTGCAGCCTCATCAAATGCCTTTGTCAGCCCACTGGTTGCCACTGGGATCTGTGGGACTAGAAATGACAAGCAAAGGATGTCAGAGGAAGAAGAGTCAACACGCATGACACAAAACATGGTGGGTACCTCCGTGACATCCAGGGACCATCATAGCCAACATACTGAGTAGGACAGTTATTCCCACTCTAAGACAAGCAACAGTGACTACAAAGCTTGGTGGTGTGCTGGCTAAACAGCAGAGTGTTCCTGAGCCAGACAGCCTGGGTTTGGTGCAGGTTTTATGCTGTGTTTCTTGTCTAGAGAAGGGGTAAATGTTTCTCTCATCATCTGGGGGGGATTGAAATAGAACAAGGGGCCATGAGCCAAGTAGAAGACACAAAAACTGCTGAGAAAAGAGACTGGAGTTTCTTAAAGTACATTTGAAATAGGCCTCAGTGGCTGGCTAGAAATTCTATAGGCAAGGAATGCTATCATGGAGATGGGATTACAAACAGTAGAATGAAAAGAACGCGGACACGGTTGGCTTACCACTTACGCTAGTGGTAAGGAAGGGGACATGTTTAGTCAGGGAACAGCCTACGTGAAGCCTCTGTACCTACCGCTCACAGACAGAATGGCCTGGGAACTACAATGAAAGGAGAGAATTAAAGGGCAGATTAAATGCACTGTATGCAAATGCAGTCTAGGTTGTAAATTACAGTCAAACAAGAGTTAAAAGAGATTTAAGCCCATGTGAGTTTAATCCAAAGCTAAGGAATTTGGATTTCAATTTGTGCAGGAAGATTGCTTTCAATTGTTTTCTACATGATAACTATATTTATCTTAAATCCAGTGAAGAAAACTTGAATGCCAAGAAAGTAAAAAAAAAAAAAAAAAAAAAGAAAGAAAGAAAGAAAGAAAGAAAGAAAGAAAGAAAGAAGAAATTGCAGGCAAACACACTGCACAAAATAATTGCAGTTAACATTTGGTTAGGTACCATAATGCGGGTATGTGCACAGTCTAACTTTGTAAATTGTTATCTAAGAGCAGTATTTGAACAGGAGACTATGAAGATCAAGTGTGCATTCCAGGAAGATCCCGTGGCAGCTGTTAGGAGGAGGGCTGGCGGGAGCTAATGCCAAATGTCCTGCACCTGAGGTTAGGAGCCAGCCAACACCAGCTGAGTCATGGAAGAAGGGACACACACCATCAGAGGCTGGAACTCCTCCAAGAGAGAAAACTGCTACCTTGCTACGTTAACTCGGAAGTCGACTGTGCAATCAAATACTTATCAATGGCACTGAGATTCCCCAGGCCCCAGGACCACTTCCTAACCATAGAGGCACAGTATGATCCTCTACCCTAAGGGGAGTGCTTCCCCTGGGGAGTCATTACATTGTGAGGCTCCTCCTCTTAGCATCCTCTTCTCCCACCCCTAGAGACTTATGGGCTTCTTGCAGGCTGTTGATCTGAAATGTCAGAGCCAATGTCTCCTTGGCTTCTTCAGCCAGGGGAAGACAGCCCTTGCTCTCCTTTCTCCCAGCCTGTCCTAGCTCCAGCATCCTACTGCCACCCAACTGTGCCCAGAAAATGAAGGTTATCACAGAAGAGCCTGGGGCTGGTCTGAGGAATGAGATGTGCTGCTGTCGATTGAGGAAGATTGAGAGACCAGATAATTGAGGGCCTTAGAACAAGACTCTGCAGACGGCCAGGATTGCCTCACAGCGTGGACCGTATTAAAATCCCATCCTCCACTGCTTCCTGGCTGCCTGTTTCAAGTGCTATTTTATAAGCAGTGTTTTCAGAGAGTTAACAAACCTGGAGGGGCCCTGAAAAAGAAAGGACCTTTGCTGAACAGCTTTTCACTTACCAGAGGAAATGAGAGATGGTTTTCCTTGTAACCCAGTTTCCAAAGCCTATTATTACAGCGTATGGGGAAGATTTGCCTCCTGCCAGGCTGGGGTGGAGGACTGCCGGAAAGGGGAACTTAGGATGGACCAGAAGGTTGCTGAGGATAGGGAAGGCATCAAAAAGATGAAAACTAGCTCCATTTAGTAAAACAGGGAGTCTCTTAGCAACTACCAATTCTGCACTGGTTATCTTTTCTGAAACCGTGACCTGGGAAGGAACACACGTATGAGTAACAACCTGAGCTTTGTGTACTAGGGCATGGGTCTCTGTCCTAGCCTGTACTGACTTATTTGCCCTACGGTTTTCCATACTATGAGAAGAAGGGTAGGACCCTCCCCAAGAAGGCTAGGGGGAATTAGATACTTGTGTGAAGTACCAAGTCTATTTAGGTTCGCCACGTCCTCTCCTTCTTGCCCATCTTTGATCCCTTCAGCAGTCTTCAGGAGAAGACCTTCTCCCCAGTGTGAGATAATCATGTCTTCCCCTCACCCCTGAGATACTCATGTCCTTTTCTTCAGGTGAAATCTTTAGGGCAGTGAATTGTCAAAGATGAGTTCTTGGCAACAACAGAAGCTGGGATCTACTGGAATCTCAAGCAGAGCTGGACCCCATCCATCAGGATGCCCTAGATCTGGGGCAGGAGGTCTGCAGTCTCTTATGCCTTCCCAGTATTGCATCTTGAGCCCCTGGACAATGTCTCTATGAGGGCTCTTGGCAGTAGGAACATTCAAATCACCTGTCTAAGAAACTCGGGACTGCTCAAGAGAAAGGGATTGTGGGATCTCTGGAACCTCCAGGGTGGAATTAGAGTCATCTCTAGGGTCAGTGGCCTCACTGTTTAGAGGGTCCTGAAGCTGGCATATAGCTCGTGATGACTGAATGAGAAATTGAGGACACTAAAATAAAGAGAGCGTGGTAGACATGGGGAGATAGCTAAGTCAGTACAATGCTTGCCCCACAAAAATGAGGACCTAAGTTTGATCTTTACACTCAATGTGGAAAAGCCAGGCATCGTGGCATATGCTTATAACCATAGCACCGGGGAAGCAGAGACAGACAGATTCCCAGAGCTAACTTAGAAGTCAGATTCACCTACTTAGGGAGCATCAGATCAGTGAGAGTTCCTGTTTCAAAAAACAAGATTGATAGTGCCTGAAACCACACTGAGTGTTGACTTCTGCCCTTAGCATATCCCTGCACACAGATACGTACCCACAGAAGTGCGCGCACGCGCGCGCGCGCACACACACACACACACACACACACACACACACACACACTGATAAATCAATATAGGATTTTAATTATTATTGTAAAAGCCATAAAGGTTTCATTGGTTATCAGAATAGTTATCATGATGTCAATCAACTCCTCAAATATCAGAGCCTTGAGGGGCCCCGGTACAGCAGACCTCACAGTTTAAAGTGGAAACTGGCCTGCTGTGCAAAACTTTGAGGGGCTGCTGAGAAACACTGTCCATGCCTCTTGCCCTCTGCAAACCCATACGCAGGGCATTTCTTGGGAAGGAAGCTCCCTTGATACCAGCTAACTTTATTGCATTCTTTCCACGAAACATCTTAGACTCAATCAATTCCCACAGCCACGTGCAGGAGGTGGATTATTATTGACAGCCTACCTTTTATGGTGATGGAGAAATTCTGGCTAAGGGGAAAAATGCTTCTTCTCCTCTCTCATATGTAATTGTTGGGAAAGTGAGTGAAAAACTATAGAATAGGAGGACCCTCCCCAAAAGAAGACTCCCTGTTTTGTAAGGGGCAGCTGGAGTCACCTTTTTCTCTGCAATAGAGATCTTTCTAGATATAATTTGAACAGCTAGAAGGCCAGGAAGTATCTAGTAATGGGTAAATTGGGTGGTGGTGCTGATAAGCAGTAACGAGAAAATGGCACACGGTGGCCGAGGAGATTCTGTGACATAACGCTTAAGGAAACATGTCCTAACGTGCAGGCTGGTGTTTTCAGTCGAATTGAAGAATTTGCCAGAACTGCTGAGTGGCTTTAGTGGGATCACTGTTATGTAGTTGACTTGGATATAGTTCGAGTCTACATAAAGGTGACACTGAGTCTCTATCTGAAGGATTTCAAGTTGAAAAAAAAAAATGCCGAAACAGCAATGGAATTCAATAGGTCAGACTGCACCTGAGACTCTTCCCAAGCCCAGAGGATTCTATTCATTTTAGGTCCGTTTTTTAAGTAGATGACTGGCTTGTGAGGTGGGAACTTGTTCTCCATTTTGGAAGGGGTAGTACACGTTCTGATGAAATAAAAGAATCTATATATTGGGGGCTGGAGAGATGGCTCAGAGGTTAAGAGCGCTTGTTCTTTCAGAGGTCCTGAGTTCAATTCCTGGCAACCATATGGTGGTTCACAACCATCTATAATGAGGTCGGGCGCCCTCTTCTGGTGTGCAGGTGAACATGCCGATAGAGCACTCACATACAAAATAAACAAATAAATCTTTTTTTTTTTTTTAAATCCATGTATCTATGCTGACAGCTGCACCAAGTTTTCCATCAAGAATGGGACTGTTTCTTAGGAAGGGGAGTGCTTGTTGGAATAGACCATGAATGTGGAGCCACAATGCCAAACAGGGTAGTGTTTGGACTGTTTGTTCCACATCAAATGGCTCTATCATGGTCTATTGCAAATAAGCACTCTCCTTCTTAAGAGACCCCAGGGGTGGATACAAGACTGCCTGAGGCATGTGTGTGCTAAGAACTGTTCTTTGAGGGCTGGTGAAAATTGTCTTTGTACTCTGGGTGGATAATAAATGAAGAGGGAAAACAAGAGGTAGTGCACGCAGTGGGGTGGGGATGGGTGGTAGGGGTGGGGGGCAGGGAGTGGCGGTGGGGGTGAGGCAGGGGGAGCCAAGTCATACAGGACATGACGCCTCAGTCCCTTAGCATATTTACAACACTCACGAAAGTCTTGGTTGGAAGGGCACTGTCAGAACCAAGCTTATGCTGAGGTTAGCATGGGGCAGTCATCAGACCTCAGATGTGCGCAACAGCAGCGGAGGAAGCCCAGGAGGGTGTCCACTCTCAAGAACGTCTGTGGAGATAATGAGGGAGATTCGAGTCCCCCAACTGGCCTTTTTGGGGGAAGCTTGTAGGGCTTTTAGATTCCAGGCATGTCATGAAGGCTGGCAAGCAGAGGTCTGTGGCCACAGAACCAAAGTGTCTCCTAGCAAAGACACCTTTTTACGTACTTGAAGGATGATTGCTGGCTGTGGCTAATGTGACAGACTCAGCCCTGACTTACCAGGGCTCCCACTGGGGAGAGGACAAGTTCGATATCAAAGAGTAAAGGTCACATCCTGGCGGCCAGAGGTGAAAGGGTACATCCTGGTGCTACAACACTTAGAGCATAGTCCCCGCCCCCTTAGAATTACAGAGGCTTGGGGAGAAAGGATCACAAGAGAGAACGCATTTCAGGCAATATGTTAGCTGAAGCCTGTGATTTCAACTACTCAGAAAACCGAGGCAGGAGAATTCATGACTAGCCTTGGTTACACAGTGATGTCAAGGCCAGCCGAGGTGACAGTCTCAAAACAGAAATTTAAAAAGGGCTAGTGATAAAGCCTGGTGGTAGGGGAGTTGCCTGATATCTGGGTTATTTGCTCTTCAGCACCCCTAGGGTGGAGGTGATTTTTGAGCAAGTTTCACAATGAGCTGACGATCTTCAGGAGGGCGAGGGCAATGCCAGGGTGCTGCGGGGCTGCATCTCTGTTCACACAGACAGCCTGTGGAAGGGTTCAGACCAGGTTGAAGTAAATCTCTTTTCTGCATTTTGGCTGAGTGGTACCTAGGTGCCAATGGGCATATCACTGTGTATATAAACTTTCACTATGCTTAAGAACAGAAGACTAAGCAGAGCCCTCTCCTGGCAGCGTCAGAAAAATTTCAGTCTTTGGTGAAGCAGCATTGACTTAACCCTGATAAACCCTTCTAGCCCACAATTCTGTGGTCATGCCAAATGCTCAGGAATGTTCCGTAGGTGGAGAACTACAAAACAGGAGAGATTACTCTATACCATGTATTCTTTCTCCAAACCTCTGTCTTGTCTCTCTGTGTTCCTGCTCTGTCCCTGTCTCTGTCTCTGTCCCTGTCTCTGTCTCTCTCTGTCTCTGTTTCTCTGCCTGTCTTTGTCCCACCTGATATCTTGACCTAATGTCAGCCACTGTCCTGCCACGAAGCGCTTTTCTTATGTATCTGCATAAGCTTTTGAGTCCTCTCTCTGCAGTAGGTGGCCAATGTCATGCCAGTCTCTCTTGTATATGGTCAGAGGCAGGAACCTCCACGTTTCACCTTCCTCTTCAGTATCCTAGCCAGCCAGAATGAGCTCCATCTAATCATTTGGCCACACCTACTGCCCTGCTAAAGACATTGCCACTGCTCTTAAGACAACACTTAAGCGGCAGTACCAAGTTTTGTCCGTTAGTGAGTTCCTAACATACAGCATGGCGCCTGCCCTAAGATAGATATAAAAGAAATATTCCTGGATAAATAAATGAATGAGGAATGACAGCTTTGGCAGAGTAAACAACATAAGCAGGAGGAAACACAAGACAACATCAGGAAGAGTGAATTATTCAAGACAATTTCACCTCAGGATGCTGACTGCAAATGATTTAAAGGCTTCCCTGCTCAAAATACCACAATTGAAAATCATGGCACTAACCTGCCTTGTTTTTTCCCCCAATTACCAAAGATCTTAGACCATTTGCTCATCATGAAACTTCGAAGATGGATGGCGCTGTCTGGGGAATGTAGATAAAGCTTTCTTGGACGTGGGTTGGCTGTGCCACAGACAGACAAATGGACATGTGTACAGGGAGAAGAGCCATCAATTTGCTAAAAATAACACTTCAACCAGTTTGTCACAGAAGCCCGGCAGGAAAACAGATCAATAGCAGACATGTCATCCATGTGATGTTGACGTTCACCAAGATCAGAGAGAAGAGCGTCACCTTGGAGACCAACTTAGCTCCCAGCCAGCAGAGGAAGTGACTAAGGGGACTGTGACTCTGGAATCACATAAGGACCTGAGGCACTTATGAGTTGATTAAATAAACTTGCCAGGAAATGTCCAATAAAGAAAATTAGCATCTGTTGTGTTTGAGTAAGAGAAAACTGGTTTTTGAAAAAAAAAAATCTATTGTAGACTTTGTGACTATCTGTATGTTCAAGGGATTGGAGAGCCAGCTCCACAGGTAAAGTGCTTACTGTGAAAGCAGGAAGACCTGACTTCCACCCCAGAACACAAATAAAAAGCGGGACACACTAGCATACACCTGGATCCCCAGTACTGGGAGGTAGGTACAGGAGGAGCCTTGGGACTTGCTTCATATATATATATATATATATATATATATATATATATATATATATATATATATATATATATATATATATATATATATGAAATAATTGTAAAAGACACAAGACCCTGACCTCAAGCCTCAAGCCCGTGGTCTACACTTCTCAAAATGAATTAGGTTCTCTCTCTCTCTCTCTCTCTCTCTCACACACACACACCACCACACACACACACACACACACACACAGACACACACACACACACACACACACACACACACACACAGTGTGCTGAGGAAAGAATGCCGTGAGACTCTTCTAGAAAGAACTAGATGGGTTAAGAATTCTCCAGCAAGTAGTTCCATCAGTGCCCTGGCAGACATGCTCAAGGTGAGGAAGTCGGAAGAAGAGAAAGTCATAGGGTAAATCGGATTCTATTCGTCTCCTCTTCGCCTGGAGGAAGCCGAGGCTCCTAAGATAAGCATCTGTCTAGAGTAGAAAAATGAACACAGCAGAATTTTAATGACACACCCAGTCCTTCCCGAACACCTCAGTGCTGTGGTGTCATACAAACATGAAGTACATGTCTGAGGAGTCTACAGTGTCAGAGGTCAGGCCTGTGGGCTTCCCGGGTCATGTGACAGCCAACCCCTTGCTACTGAGTAGCAGAAGGGTCACCGTGCTTGTAGAAATGGCAATGCTGGCCTTACCCATGGCTGTTAAGAATTTGCTTATGTCTCCACCCATGGCTACTGTCATTACAGTTCGTGTGCTGTGAGTGTGTACCGCAGTCAGTACATCAACTCTTTACCCTGGAGCGCTAAGCCTACACCCATCGCATCCGGCCACGTGTGCCCCGGCTTTCTCCACTTAAGTTTTAAAGACCAATTAAAGAGACGCTTTGATCTGACACAGAATCTCTAGCTCTAGAAGATGCTTCCTAAGCTGTATTCCTTTCTGTATGACACACCATTTATTAAAATCCCCCTCTCACCCGTGGCGAGGCAAGGCCGCTTCTCATTTGCCGAGGAGCCTCTGCAAGATAAAGAATTTGCTGAGAGGGTCATCGGCAAAAATGAAAGAATGACCGGAAACAGAATGCCTAAGCCTAGGGACTCTCCCGCTGTCCGCGTCATCTGGCCTGCTGCGGTTTCCGGGATTTCGTGCCTTTGCTTATTGTACGTGCCGGCGTAGTCATTCAGGAAGACACAGGGGACTCGGGTTGAAACGTACACCGCTGTGAGTCTGGATGTCGGCGTGGAGAGGAAAGCCGGCGGGAAGCTGGGGAAAACATGTGCAGGTGCGGCAGAGAACAGAAAGCCCAGTGGGGACGGCTGGTTTCCTAGCAATCGATGACCAGTGTCCCTTTGGAGCTCTTCCCAGAAGTACAGACCGTTTTTAAAAATAGCTTCACGCCTTAGCTCACTTATTGACACTGCTCTACTCCAGGCTGTGTGTGTAAGCATCCCCCTGCAGAGATCTTACAATGTTAGGTAGGGTTTTGGAGACTCATGGCCGCGAGACCCGTCTTGGGAATTTACTCTCCACTCACTAACTAACTCATCACACTCCCTTTGTTTGGTTTGTTCTGGTTTTTTGCTCTTTATTGTCTGTCTGAGAGTTTGCCTGTAGATTAGTGCCATTTTTGGTCCTCCTCACAGAAGTATCTTTCTTCGTGAGATGGCGATTAACATGCAGACACTCATGACTGGTCGTGGTATAGAGAAAAGTGGCATCTGTATCACACCTCCTCTCTGAAGACTCAGATGCCATCCTGGAGGAAGGGACAGAAAGATTGTAAGGGCCCAAGGTTGGGGAGGGCTGCTACAAAATGGTGCTTTCTGGTCTCTCTGGGTCTCCATCCGCAGGAGTCAGACAGTGGACAGTATCGGTCCCAAGACAGTAAGAACTCTCCTCCAAATTGCCCTCCAGGTTGCCTTTGAGAAAGCCCCTCTAGTCTGCTTGGACCAAATGCCTTCCCGTGCTCCCCTGCACTCCCAAACTTGCCTCGCTCTTTTTGTTTTGTGGGCTGGCCAGGATTCCATGCGATCCAGGATGGCTTTTAACTCTCTGTGTAGCTTAGAATGACCTCAGACCTCTGATCGTCCTGCCTCTACATCGCTGCTGGCTGGGAGTACAAGCATGAACCACTGTTTGTACTACAGACTGAGCCCAAGGCGTCCTGCATGCTGGCAAGCACTCCATAGACTGAACTGTATCTCCAGCCCTTTGACGTGCTCTTCTAGCACAGTCTTTGGTTTTTTTTGGGGGGGGGGGAGTTGTCCATATTAATCACTTTTGGTGCATATCCCACCCTTCCTGTAGATATGGGACTCCTTAACTGTATCTGTGGTGCTTTCAGGTGTCTGACATAGACCTAGATCGCGTTAGAAGCTTAGACCCACTTGTTACATGACTGAAGAAACAGAAGGGTAGCAGAGATTCCCTGTGTTGCCTCCCAGGCCTCCTGTATAGGGCTGCTGGACGTCACTGCCACACTGTTGTGGGGAGTGTAATTCCTCTCCTGGAAGGCCACGCCTAGGAGAGATAAGACACACTCTTGTGTCCAAGGAGTATTGTATGAAAGGTAGGCCACCCCTAGCAACAGCCACTGCACAAGAGCAGCTTCTCAGACTGAGTTGGCGTCCTTGGGGCCTGAGGCCTGGCTTCGGGGATGGGGACTTTTCAAATTTGGCCTCTAGGAACTTGAATAATATGAGGCACCAACTCCTGTAAGTGGAGCAGAAGCAAGGATGGGCAAGGGAGTAAGTGTGCGGGTCTTCTTATGTCATGCAGATTTTCCACTGAGGCCAGGAGGGAAACTGAGTCTGGGGGGCCATCTCTGTTCATTCTCTGCACTGTCTTTATGCTGAGTCAATTCCCATGAAGCAGCTAGTGCCAGGTAGTTCACAGAGAAACCATAGACTGGCCTGGCCTGGGCTAGGGACTCCAGGAAGGGCTATTACAGCAAGGTTGCCCACAGGATTGGTACTTCTCAATCCAGAGAGAACCACCATTGCCTGGCCAGCTGATGTCCTATCTGGGATGCTTCCTTCAAAAGGTTGACTGCTGCTAACAAGGTTTCTCTGGTTTCTAGAATCAGGCCTTGTGAGAAGCTAGCAGAGAGTGATGCTTCCGTTAACACAGGCAAAGAAAGGAAATGACATTTCCTTAGCTTGCGTCCTGATCCAGCAAGTAATGTATTTGCCTATGGCAACCTGTCCAGGTGCCTGCTGGTATAGACAGGTCTCTCCCTTGTCCCGGGGACTGAAACCAAAGCCCAGACAGAAGAAGCTTCTCAGAATGGAAGCTGGGTTCCAGTCCTGCAGCCTCTGCTCCCAGACACAGAACCGGTGAGGGGGCCATATTAGCTTCTTCTCTGTTGCTGTGATAAAACACATAACGAAAGTCACTCGGAGGGAAGAAAGAGTTTATTTTGCTTATGCTTCCGGAGGGATGAGAGTCCATCAAAGCAGAGAGGCATGGCAACAAGCAGAGGCCATGGCAACAGGAGCAGGAAGCTGAGAGATCACATCTCAACCACAGGCAGGAAGCAGAGAGAAAGCAAACAGGAAGTAGAGGGAAAGCTATGTGATCTCCGAGTCTCCCCCAGCAACACACTTCCTCCAGCAAGCCTGTATTCCCCAAGTCTCTTCAAACAGTGACATCCACTGGGGGACAACTCTTTGAATACGCAAGTCTTTCTCATCCAAACCACCACAGGGAACAAGCTATAAACATATCGGACATACTCTCCCAGCCCCACCATTTTGAACACAGAGAAACTGAGGGCCTGGGGTATGGCAGGAGAAGAAAGGCCCTAGTTTATCGCCATTTTAGTTTGCTTTTTATCGCTATGGTAAAGACCATGGACAAAGGCAAACTGGGGAGGAAAGGGTTTCTCAGGCATCTACTTCCCAATGTCAATCCATTACTGAGGGAAGCCAAGGCAGGAACTCAAGCAGGGCAGGAACCTTGGGGCAGGAGCTGATGCAGACGCCATGGAGGAGCGCTGCGTACCAGCTTGCTCTTCGTTGTCTGTTCAGCCTGCTTTCTTATAGTCCCTAGGACCACCTGGCCAGCAGAGGCACTGCCCACCCTGTGCTGGGCCCTCTTCTATCAATTAGCAAATTAAAAGAAAAATGGCCCCCACGGACTTCCTAAAGTCAATCCAAGGGAGACATTTTTCTCAAGTGAGATTCCTCTTCCCATGTGACTCCATTCAGGATACCCATGTATGTCTTCTATATTTAATGAGAAGCTTGTATATACCACCTGTCTCTTTTGAAGCTTGTATGGGGGACTTTCCCGCGATCTCTGCTGGTAACACTGAGAGCTGGTGGTTAGGAAAAGCTGGCTTGATTGGGAACACAGGGACTAGCTGATTGGATGGAAGGCAGGGACAGTAAAGGAGGTTGAGTATGGCGCAGGACTTGAGCTCCCGATCCCTGGACAACTGTCGCAGTCCTTGGATGCTCTCACCAGCAGGAACCCAGAGCTTTGCTCTGCTGTGCTGTCCCCATTTGGAGAGCCAAGCCTCCTAAGTGACGGCTGACATGGAAGCCTAACACGGATACTGTGATTTTCTATGAGGTTAGCAGAGAAAGCCTCAGCTGGAGCCGTGAGCCTGGTGCTGGGACCTTCAGATCTCTGCGGAAGGTCATGACTTACCTGGGGGAAAGGCTGCTCCAGCCTGTCTGAAGGAGCCAGGACTAGGGCATGTGCCTCTCTGCCACACCGAGCTGCCCTGAGACAGGCAGGCAGCTGCCTCATCTCTGTCGCCTCCCTCTCGTTTGAAAGCCTGCACTCCTGTCTCCAATTAAACAAGACTTCTGAGGGGAGCTTCAGAATTGAAAAACAAATATCCAAGTTAGGGAGGCCTGCCCTGGCTCATTAATCCATCTGGCAGTGTACCACGGTGGAGGTGGATCCTGGATGCCCCAGCTGCTGCAGGAGAGGGATTTACAGGTACAGAGCCACAATCCCAGAGATTAGGATGCTGGCTAGCAGCAACACACAGTCCCCAAGTCAGTACGAAGCCACACAAAATATAAAACTCTGCTCTCCACTCTCCAGTTAATTAACCTTATTGCACAGTGTCTTTTGGCAAGTAGGAATATTTGATTGCTGCTAGGGGCGTGCATGCCCATGAAGACGGTGTCAAAAGCCACTGACTGTCCTTGCACCTTGAAGTGCAATCAAGCTATCCTGAGCCTTTATCCTGACAGTATACCAGAACCTCTCTCTCTCTCTCTCTCTAGATTAACATTAATATTCTCACTTCTCCGGAGGAGCCAGGATGCTCCTTGAGCTGGGAGTCTTTTCCATCTCATTGCTTTGTTTACGTCTGTAAACAATAAGTGACAATAAGTGACAGCAGAGATTGAAAATGGCATTGTAGAGGAGCAACTTGAGATTTTGAGAGGACCTAACAGCTTAGCCAATGGCCGAGCTGAGATTTGGAAGCAGTAATTTTGCCTCAGTTTCCACACACTTGTTTCTGATCCTCTTGTACCGCATCTTGCTTTGTGTATTAACCTGTGCTATCTTCTGAAATGGTCCTCAGGATGCTATGGACCCTCTGGGTCTATCTTTCCATCACTGCACATCCTTACTTTTTTCTGAGCAAACTTGGAGCTGTATGGTAACATACACTGATAATCCCAACACTAAGGAAGGTGAGGCAGGAAGAGCGAAAGTTGGTGGGCAGTCTGGAGTACACAGCTAGTTCAAAATCATTTCAGCCACATAGTGATATCCTGTCTCAAAATACCGAGGGCTGGGAAAGTAGTTAAGTTGTAGAGTGTTTGAACAGTGTGCACAAGACCCTGGGTTTGATATCCAACCCCACAGGAAATGAAGAAAAAAGCCAGAGCTGGTGAGAAATCCAGTTTCTACTTTGGGGGTGAGGGGGAAGAGCCCACCCCAGATGGGTCTAAGGATTATCCCATCTCCTCAGCAGTGGGAAGATCCATGGGACCCAATGAAAGAGGATATAGGAAGCTTCTAGAAAATGTTTCCTTTCTTCTGAGAGACTCTCTAAAGGAGGGCTCTTCTTCCTCCCTTGGATGTCTTCCTATCTCTGTATGATGCGCAGGACTGATGCAGACATTTTGGTACCAGTCTGGATGGCTCTAGCACTGATGGTTCCTGCTTCCTGAGATGGAGAGGAAGACAGCCTGGGCCAGGATGGGATGTGACGTCTGACTGTCACTCCATCCTGGACTTCTGGAATGTGAATGTAGCTATGTCCCTTTCTGTGTGAGTGACTTGGAGAGGGGACATTTCCCTTTGTGGCTTGGAGCATCCAAGATCACTGGCATGATGCTGTGGGTATATGGAAGCCTTCCTCTCCCTCAGATCTCCCCATCTTGTGCCTCTGTCTGCCCTCAGACCTCCCACCTATTGTTGGGAGGATTGTGCAGAAAGAGGGGCTTGCTGTGGAGAATCTTGGTGTGGTGAGGGCTTTGCCCCATCTAGGACAAATGCTTGGAAGAAAGGCCACAACTGGCTGTTTTGTTTAAAATTTTAGGGTTCTTAAGGTGGTCACATAGTCTGGGCTTAGTGGCTCTGGACATAGACAATTCTTTTGTTTAGTTATGGCTAGAATGTGGAATGTCTCTCAGGGCTTGTGTGTTGGGATACTTGCTTCCCAGCTGATGGTGTTACTTCAGGGTACTGTAGGACCTTTATGAGGTGGGGACTAGTTGTTGATTAGCTACCTAGACCTTTGAGAGTCATAACACACCTCTGGTCTGGTCTAAGTCTCTCTGCTTCCTAATCTGCCAATCAGTAAGCAAGCCAAACTCCTGCTGCCATAGACTGAGCAGCAATGATGGACCATCTATCCTCAAACTGAGAGCTAAAATAAAGCCCCCTTCCCTTAAATTACCTCTGCCAGTTACCAAAAGGTTCATTAGGACAGCCTCCTTTAAAGGAGCCACCCTGCCCATGGTCCATGCAGGGAGAGTCTTTTTTTATCAGCCTGTTGCTGACTGAACCAGGCAGAAACACAGCCCCAGAGAGAGATATCTGTGTGGCCAGATGTCTGTAAAGTATGGCCATTCTTGACAGGTAAAAGATGAATCAGCCAAAAATCCTTTTCCCCTGAGGAATATGAGCTAAGGATGCAGAACAGTTATCAGCAGCCAGCTGAGGGGCAGACATAAAGAGACCTGAGAATGGATACAGCAAGTGCATCTTGCTGAGCCCCTAGGCTACATTACAGCAGAGGAGGAGGAGGGAAGATTCTCAAACCTTCTAGAACCACCCTAAAACTTTCATCCTTAAGCTCAGTGACCTGTGCTCCAAGGGTCCTATTTACCATTCCAATATGACATGAGTTTTTGTTGGAGCCAGATGCCAGGACAAGACCCCTGTGCTCTGCCTGCTCCTGTTCTAACTGCCCTCTGATGGACTCACCTCCTATCTGCTTCCATGCCCCACTTCCTTCATTTCTTTCTGCCTTGGTTTAGATTATGCTGTCTTCTTGAGGTGTCCTAGCTCTGTATCTCTCCAGTGAGTTCACATTCACATCCCAGTAGGAATCCCAGCAGATCCATGGTTTCTCCTTCATGAATTGATTTTTAAAATTAGGCTCATGCCTGCTAGCCTTAAGCCAACAATATCACTAGGAAGACAATTCAGGATAAGGATAAAATGGTTGTGGTGGGGCGATGGCTAACTCAGTGCAGTCTAGGAGGGTGTCTCTAAGCAGAGATACGAACTCGCTAGAGAGTGGCCTTGTAAAGGTCTGGGAGAAGAGTGTGTTTGGCAGAGGGAATAGCAAAGTCAGCGCCCTGTGGTGGGAGGAAGTATGATGGAGAAGAAAGGACATGAGGCTGGGTGCAATGACGTGACTCAAGGGACGGACGTTCAGACAATGGCTATAGCAATGACAACAGGTATGATGAGATGGAATCCAACAGGCTTGGCGAGCCACTGCAAACAATTTGTGCTTGTTCTAAGCAGGATTGGGGGGGGGGTCATCTTTAAAAGGTCGATCTGGCTGTTGTATGCGGGAAGGCAAGAGTGCAAAGAACATTGTGGTCAGAGGTGTCTCTGAGGTAGTATGGCAGACTTGGGCGTCTCTAGTGCCGGTATGACTTGTTGACAAGACTGGCCATGAGAAGAAGCTGGAGGGGAAGGGGACAAGTCTAGACTTGGATCCTGAGCGATTTGTATAATGGGCACACTGTTTACCAAGGCAGAGAGAAGTGGAGACATGAGTGTCCTTCAGGATAGCTGGGTTTGGGCTTAGTATGCATCAGTCATATGACAAATCAGCCACAGATCTCAGTCTCCTTGAGAGGAGGATCCAGTCCATTTTTTTCACCTGTCTCCTTTCTACTTACCAAGAGGACACACATAGAGGATACCTAGTCCAGCAGTGCTTAAGTCTTTGACGTGCATTGTTTCTGAACAGTGCAAACGAAACCTGAGCATCTCTTTTTGTTGCTCACTTGGTTCTCACCAAGCCATTCCGTTTTCATCTTTGGTGAGTCTTAAAGTGGCCATGGACATTGCCCTTTAGTCACAGGTCAATTTACCCTCCCTGTTGCTCATCTTCTCCATCAACCCTTTTGCTGTTAAACCAGATGATACCAGGGAAGCTCTGAGCTTAGCACTCCTGGTGATAGGTGTTCCGTTCATATGCCTTAGTCCAAGTCTTATCCCATGGGATTGAACCAAATAGGCTAATCAATCACTACCCAGCTACCAAACCCCCTTGATAATAAGCCCTCACCTTTGCCTTGCACTTTGGAGCTTACAAAGCAGTTTTTGATATTCTCATATTGGATTTGCACAGCCAACCTCTGAATTGATGTGGCAGGTCTCTGGGTGGTAAGTGTCCTTCTCAACTTCCATAACTTGCAATTAAGTGTCTTAACTAAGACTCCTCCTTCACCCAAAGTGTCCAGCTGAACCTTCCAGAATGATCTTATATGAAGCCATACTATCCCTGACCCTCAGGCAAAGTTAATCACTCATCTCCCTTCCCCTATGCTACCTAAGGCTGGGTGAATATGCTGCCTTTCTAGGCTATAGACAGCCATAAAATATACATTACACATGTAAGCATCTGCCTGCACAATAGATAATATTTTCCTTGAAGGGAATCTCAGAATCCCAGTCTCTGATTGATTTATTCCCATGCAGTTAGCAATCAATGATTGAAGGCTATATGGCTTTTTTTTTTAAGCTTGAGGTCATATGGTGGGGAACTGCATATTTTGCTAAGGAATGTGGCTCTCAGCCTGTAGGTATAAATGATCCAATAGGAGTTTGATTTATAGCATAAAAGGCAGATGGCAGACTCATTTCATAAAATTTATTTCCCTGAAAGCTGATGAGGTTTGATTTATTTCTTCCCTTGAAGGTCAGGATGTGGACTTTTCAACTCACCTAGTCTTTATACCAAGAACTTCTATGGAATTGGATAGGATACTGGGGAGGCTGTCAGTTATATACAGCAGGGAACTGTGGGAAGTTTCAGTTCAGTTCAACAAACTTTTCACTCAGTATATACTGTGAGCCTGGCATTGTACTCAATGTGTGACAATATGTCGAAATAGTTGACAACTTCCTCTTTGAAAATCCTAGAAGTGGCCCTGTAAGGTGTGCTGAAGTGGAATGTATCCTGTAGCCTTCATCTTGTGGTTCTCCGATTGACTTCCAGGAATGTGCACATGTCCGCGATTGCCCGGGAGAGTTGCTGGGAACTGTATCCTGGGCTGATAGAAGCCTGCTTCATTTTCAGGATACAGTCTTCTGTGGCATTTCCTAAGCATTCAGGTACACTTGAAATGCTGGGCTAATGGATTGTACCCACAGAGAGTGGGGCAGGAGGGCAGTAGCAATGATGGATGGATGAGTCAAAGATGCTCACCAGCAGAACTAATGGACTTCCTCAGTGCTTCTTTCTGTCATGTATTCATCCATTCATTCATCCATCCACGCATCTCCCCATGGATACACCCATCCACCTGTTTGTTAATTCACTAACTCTCTAAAGCATGCATCTGTGTGTCTTCACTACTACATATTCATCCATCCATCCATCCATCTGCCTTTACTCTTGGGTTTATACATTCATTCTTCCATATTTTTAGATGATGATAATGAGGGTGGTGGTGGTGGTGGTGATGGTGGTGCTGGTGGGCATGGTGGTGGTGATGGTGCTGGTGTCGGGGGGTGGTGATGGTGGTAGTGGTGGTGGCGATGATGATGATGATGATGATGATGATGATGATAGGGGACAGATATGCATGTATGACAAGAGGTAAATGTTGGGTATCTACCTTATGTTTCCCATCTTACTTTTTAAGATAGGGTTTCTCTCTAAACCTGGAGCTCACTGATTGGCTGCATTGCCTAACCAGTGAGCGCCTGATATCTTCCCATCTCTGTCTCCCAACACTGGGATTGTAGGGTGTACAGCATTCTTCAACTTGATTGGTGGATCTGAACTCAGTTACTCTTGCAAATACCCATAGAACCTTCTCTTCAGCCCATATCTCTCCACTTAAACTATATATCTTTTTCTCAAATCACAGTCCCTGAGTGATTCTTGAATGCCACGAGCTAACGGCAAATTTGCTTCTCTTATCCTTCATGATTAGCTTGTATTTCTGGACCAACCATTTGAACACTGTCACAGCTGGATGACTGCCTCCTACCTCCCTGGTAAGCTAGATCTTGCCTTTCTCCTCTTTTCCATTCTCTTCCATTTTAAGCATCCTCCCTGCCACCCCTGTCCACCCTCTAGCTCTTCCTTCACTGTGGCCTTTGGGCTCTTTCTCTTTCACTCTCGCCTTAGCGGCTTAGTCTGCCTAGATGATTTGTCCTTTCTCTGAACTCTGTAGCCTCTCGTGTCCTACTACCCCTGACTTATGCCCTCACGCATCGAGCTTTCTATTGATACGTTATTCCTTCCACAAGCATTTTTCATTTTTTTCCCAGGCTTCCTAAAGACTCCTTGGGTTTGTGCTTGTAACTCTATGCATACCTCCTGACACCTGTGAGGCTCTGGGTTTCCATCCCCTGATCTCCCAGTGCATGCAGGAAGGGCTCCCCTGGAAGCCACATTGGCTCTGATTCTGGGTCCCTCTTCTAAGGCCCCAGTTGTACAGCAGAACCCTTCTCTTGGAAATTCTGACAGACACTTTCTGTGAACTGGCTGGTCTCAGATAAGCATGCCATTTCTCTGTGTGCCAGATGTCTGAGCTACCTGTTGTTGCCCAATCATTTAAAAGCTTATTACCTCTTACCACTTCACGGGGTAGCCCGAGGTTCTACTGCTGGTGTGCAGATTCATTCGAGTTACTGCCACCAGAATTGAGGGGTCCTAAGTGGCTTCATTCATATGCTTGTGCCTTAGATAGGGTGGCCAGGATGCCCTGGCTTCTCTCGGGTATGTGACATCTGGGCCTCTAGGAGGTCAGGCTGGGCTTCTACAGGGTAGACCCACCTCAATGGTTCAGGGGTGTGAAAATAGAGGTGTGTCAGCCATGGAGCATAGCCCACTTCTGTTCCACCTTGTCAAAGTGAGTCACAAGGTCAGCCTGAATTCAAGGGACGGAGAAGATGATTTCAGCTTTTACTGAAAGGAACGCAAAGTGACTGGGGACAGTTTTCAATCTAAGTGCCTTGTCTACTCTATTCCTGCCACCACACTGATCTTCCCCTGGGGATTACATACTTCAGGTTAAAGCTAACTTCACACTTTCAAAGACAATACTAGACATCCTGGGCTCTGACCACAAGACTATCCTATGTGCCTCACAGACTCTAAAGTACACTTTGTAGGGACACCCTCTGTGTCAGGTCCCCAGGAAGTCCTCCACAAACTCCTATTGCATGTTCATGATTACATCTAAAACCTGCCTCTTGTGACGTATTCTATTTTCCTGTCCATTGTGTGTCTCCTGCCACTATCATGCTCCACAAAGGGGACTTTGTATGGTCCATTAACAGGTCAGCAACACCCAGAGGTACATAGTAGGCATTCAGAAAAGATTACAAATGGATAAACTCTTCTTAAAGATTGTGATCAGACCTCAAGCTCATTTATAGTTCCGTTTCATTCTCCTTCTGGTAGATGGGGTTCATAAGCATTCTCTATCTGAGAACAATCCGTACATCTACCATACAGTGTGAAAAACAAGAAGGTGTCAAAGGACCTCTTATGTTATTGTTTTATATGGTTATTGTTTCTAAGGCTGTTTCTTGTGTGTCCTGAGAGGGTTCTCATCGCTGGGAATGTATAATCTATTTGGCAAGAGAAAGCTTCCACGTCTGCAAAGACAAGAGGACATTGTCTAGTTCAATCAAATTCCTCAGAATAAATTCACTCAAGCCATTTCTATGTTCGCCAGATGGAAGAGAGAGAGAGAGAGAGAGAGAGAGAGAGAGACAGAGAGAGAGAGAGAGAGAGAGAGAGAGAGAGAGAGAGAGAGAGAGAGAGAGAGAGAGAGAGAGAGAGAGAGAGAGAGAGAGAGAGAGAGAGAGAGAGAGAGAGAGAGGAGAGAGGAAGGAGAGAGAGAGAGAGAGAAACCTTTTCTCCTTCTGCCCACTTTTCCCCAAAGCTCCCTACACATTGTCCAATGTTTGGCTGTGAGTCTCAGCATCTCTTTTAAGGTGCTTTTGGGTGGAGCCTCTCAGAGGACAACTCTGCTGGGCTCCTGTCTGGAAGTCTAGCAGGGTATCATTAATAGTGTCATGGGTTGGTTCTCTCCCATGGGGTGGGTCTTGGCTTGTGCCAGGAATTGGTTGTACCTTCCCTCAATCTCTGCTAATCCCCCTGCACATCCTGTAGGCAGGGTGGATTTTGAGTCAAAGTTTTTGCGTGTGGTTGGTGTTCCCCTCCCTCTATTAGAAGACTTGTCTAGTTAAAGGGTGTCCTCTTCAGTCTCTATGGCCCATGCTACTAAGAGTCTCTGCTAGAGTCTCTCTCATATCCCCCAGGGAACCTACCCTGACTTAAGTCTCCCACTTGTCACAAAGATGCCTCTGCCCACAGTTTCTCTTTTCTCTACAGGCCTTTTGTCCTCTCACCACCTCGTACCCCCTGCCTGCTCTCCCCAGGTCTGATATTTCACATCATATCTCTCTCTGTTTCCCCTCCTACCTTGTTCCCTCTCTTCGGCCACTACCTCAGTCTATTCTATTTTTCCTTCTGAGTGAGATTTAAGCTTCCTCCCTTGCATCTTCTTTGCTACTTATCTTCTTTGGGTCTGTGCATTGTAGTATATGTATCCTGTATTATATGTACACTTATTAGTTAGTACATACCATGTGTATCTTTCTGGGTTCTGAGGCCTAGAGGTGACAAGAGCTTCCTAGGAAGCCCAACAGAGCCAACTAGCCAGAGGCCAGAGGGACCTGCTGAGACTGAAGCACCAACCAAGGACCTTATATGGACCACATGTAGGCCCCCCTACACAGATGTAGCTAAGGGCCAGCTCAGGATTCATGTGGGTCCTCAGTAACAGGGGTGGGGGCTCTCTATGACATGGAATCTCTTGCCAGTTTTTCAATTACTTCCCCCTGTCAGAACTGCCTGGCCAGGCCACAGGGGAAGAGGGCATGCTCAGTCCACATAGGACTTGATGAGCTGGCATGGATGTCGGGAGGGGGGCGGCTCTCCTTTTCTGAGAAATAGAGGAAGGGGAAGGGGAGAGGGAAGGAGGATGGGATTGGGAGGTGAGAAGGAATGAGGCTACAACTAGGATGTAAAGTGAATGAATGAATGAATAAACTTTCAAAAAGAAAGAAAGCAAGGACCTGATATTAAGTTGGGGATGGGAGTAAATCTGGGAGGAACTGGGGGAGGGAAGAATTAATGTGATCAACTACATCAAATAAAACTCTCAAATAATTAATAAAAACATCATTTAATAAAGAAAAAAAAGAGTAAAACCTTTATCCACATGGTGTGATTTCATTGAGAGGTTGCCAGGACTTCCCTGCTTTTGTGTTCAGATGGGCAGAGAGGTGGTGCTCCTGGCTATGAGAGGCACTGGGGTGGTGCTTCTGGCTATGGAAGGCAGTGGAGTGCTGCTCCTGGCTAGGAGGGGCACTGGGGTGGTACTTCTGGCTACTGGAGGCACTGGAGTGCTGCTCCTGGCTAGGAGGGGCACTGGGGTGGTGCTTCTGGCTATTGGAGGCACTGGAGTGCTGCTCCTGGCTAGGAGGGGCACTGGGGTGGTGCTTCTGGCTATAGGAGGCACTGGAGTGCTGCTCCTGGCTAGGAGGGGCACTGAGGTGGTGCTTCTGGCTATTGGAGGCACTGGAGTGCTGCTCCTGGGTAGGAGGAGCACTGGGGTGGTGCTTCTGGCTATAGGAGGCACTGGAGTGCTGCTCCTGGCTATGAGAGGCACTGGGGTGGTGCTCCTGGCTATGGGAGGCACCAGGATGGTGCTCTTGGCTAAGGGAGGCACTGGTTACAGAGGCATTAAGGCTGGGTTCCTGGTTATGGGAAGCACTGGGATGTTATTCCTGATTATTTGAGGCACTGGTGTGATGCTACTGGTTCCAGGAGGTATCATGTGGCAGAGTTCTTTCTCTGGCAAGGCAGAGGCTTGCTCAGCTCCTTCTCTGAGGCCAGGTAATCAGTGTTCCATGTCTCCCTGGCCACACTCAGCTTATACTGAGTACCAAAGAGGCTGGGCTGTCCACAGATGTGAACAAGATCTTGGCTGGAGGCTCCTCCCTACTTCTCTTCAACACAGCCTTCTCACCAGGAGCTCGCACAGGACCACTTGTTTCTCTTGGCTCACTGCCTAGAAGGATTCCGAGAAGACCTATACAATCAACCTAATAGACAGACCCAAGCTTTATGGACAAACATATATCCACCTGGGAGCAGAGACCTCTGTGGATCCTGCCCACACATTCCAGGCCTGATGCCAGGACCCTAGGAGATTAACAGTGAAGTCCACAGCAATTACCTGAGCAATGTGCCCCACCACAGATCATATCAGGACATCAACTGAGCTACCTGAGGATTATTAGCCACACGCCTAGGCTCTACCAGAGAGAAGTGGGTAAGTGCGCTTAGCACACTCCCCACTTCTGGCTATAATGAAATGGGGTTCCTAAACGGAGAGTCATGAACTTCTGTTTCCAGATCCATGTGATGATCCGAGACTCGGAGCTGCACTCAGAACCTGAGGGTTATCTATATTTCAGATCGAATGCCAGCTCCTGAACTTAATTGGTTCAAAGCTGAGCCAGGGGGAGGGAACAGAACCAGTGCTGAGGACCATAAAGTACACCAAGCTGGGCAGGCGCTGTCCATGGTACTAGTTGGTACAAGTACTACCTTACTCCATGGTCTGGCCTGGCTAGAAGCACGCACCCTGCCCTTCTTCTGCCTCCTGTTACCCACACTGCCTGTGCTTCCTGATGTCTCAAGTCCACCCGTCACCTGTAGGGTTGTCACAAGCATGTGCCTATGAGATCTAGGGGATGACTAAGGGATGGCCCAAGTCCGTGTAAATGTACCTACAGGACTTATTATAATTTTCTGTCTCTTCAACACCAAGGTTTTGATGTGTAACCATGTTGACACTTGTTGCATATTTAATATGCATTTACTCCCTTTTGGATGTTTCTTAAGGTTGTTTCTAAGCATCCCTTGTAGAATTTAGCCTTTGATTTTTCTCTCTCTTCTGTCTGCAGCCAAAGAGGGCTACACATGCAGGTGAGAATTGCTCCTTTTGGTTATATGCAGCTTTGGATGAGTTGAAAATCAGTAAATCGATATTCAAAAGGATTACATCTGCTAGCAAAGTTTCCACTGTTTTACCACCCAGCCAGCACATAGCACATTCAGACTTAGAAATCTCTGTCCATTTGATGGTGGGAGACAATACTTTTTTTTCCCTTCGATTTGCATAACCTCTGATGGCCAGTGAGGTGGGGCCATCATATTTCATCTTCATGAACAGTTTCTGCTTTTACTTCTTTTTCTCATCTTTGCCCATCTTTTGTCCATTTTTCTATTGAATTATTGATCTCTTTCTTATTGATTTATAGCAACGCTTCTGAAATGAAACACTATTGATACTTTGAACCAGAGAACTCATGGGGAGCACTGTCCTGCGATTTAAGAACCCCTCTCATACTCGCAAGATGCCCATAGCAAATCCTCAACAGCCATGGCTGTGCCAAGCCAAAAATCTGTCTCCAGGACTTGCCAAATGGCCTGTGGGAGTAAAGTTATCCCTTCACTGTCCTACTGAGGTATGCCTCCCACCTCCTCAATCAGAGTCTTGCTATGTAGCTTACATGCTCACAATCCTCCTGCCTCAGCCTTTCCAATGCTGGAGTTACAGCTGTACCTTACCATGCTTGGCTTCAGTCTCTAAAAATCTTTCTGCAGACATTCCTGGATGCTCAACAGTTGCGTTCCCCTGTGCCTCAGTAGTTTTCTTTATATAGGGAAAGAATGAACAATGATCCTGTTATGTCCAAAGTGACATTTTGGTTGCTCTCTCTATCTTTGCTGCTGGTGGTTTGCCCAAGGGCACTCAGAAATAGTAAGTGGCTGTGTGTTATGAAGTCAGGTCAGCCTGGTTGCCTCAGTTAAGTGGGAAGAATGTGGCACCAGGGTTTAGGCTTGAACCCTGGCTCTCTCCTAGCTGGCTATATGGCAAGGCATTGTTTTTCAAGCAGCCTGCATCTCAGTGAGGACAAAGAGGCAAAACACTCTACCTCACATTTTCTAGTCAGTTCTACCAATAGAGCCAAGTGTTTGACTCTGCCACTACCAAGTGAGTAATTGATCTCTGACTCTTTCTGTCTCTGTGTCTCTGTCTCTCTCTCTCTGTCTCTCTCTCTCTCTCTACTGTCCACTTTTTCACAAGCCCTGATTGGTTCCAGGCTCAAAGGTCACTGTGCTCCCCAGAGGAGAAGTAGAAGGTTTTCTGTCAGAGAAAATGTGGGCCCTTCTGGTGTAAACCTAGAGGAAAGAGAGATTGGTCAGCAGGGAGCCCAGGAGCAGGATGGGTCACTAGAGACTGGATTCAAGTATCAGCATCCCACTCCAGGGGTCTATGAAAGAGTTAAATAAGAAATCCATGGAAAGCGCACACAGGAAAAGCTCTATAGAACATCACTATAAAGCCATAGATATAAAAATTAATTTGGCTTGCAGACTATGATGTAAAGAGAGACCATTTTGTCATCTTCAGGAGGCAAACACCCAGGAAGTTTTGCAGTAAACACCCTTCTTAATGAAAATAGAGAGGCAGGTGTTCTGTGATTCAGTATTAGTCTGCAGGATACTGTGTTTCATTTAATAGTCAAGCTCACCTATGACTGGCTTCCCTCATCTGTGGACAGCCCTCGGTTGCTGGGCAATGCTATCTGAAAAAAAGTATCCGCAAAGGTAGATTTTAGCTGCATGCTTCTCAGAGTCGAGGTCTGAGTGAGCTCTGTGCCTGTGCCGGCCCCTCACTTTCCTCTCCCTGAAATCTGGCTTGGAAGCGAGGTGCAGAGCTGCTATGGACTCAGTGGACTCACGGGGAAGGGAGAAGGCTGTGAGTGAGCAGGGCCTCCTCAAAGAGGAAGGCAGAAATCCAAGGGGCTCTTTAAACATGCATGCCGAGGGAGCCGGAGCTACCAAGGCCGATGGCTGCGCAAACACAGAGCGGGGCTGCCTGCCGAGCGCACCAGCAATTAGCAGCGAACACATGGAAACAAACACTAATTTGGAAACAGAGCCCATCATTTATTTATAGTGATCCAATGCAAGGATTTTACAATGACAACTGGACATAGGGGGAAACAAAGCACTCCCCTCCTCCCTTCGCACACTCACTTCACTTCCCTTGCTTCCTCTAAGAAGCCAATCTTAGACTGGGCCACTCTGCCTGAGCCCTGCATCCCTCAGGCTCCAGGCTCTTGTCCTACCCCAGACTGTGGTACCCGAAAGGCTCTTATAAGATCATGTCTTCTCTTCCCTAACGCATGTGCCTCAGGCACGTTATCAGCAACGGGGAAGAATGGAGGCTACACAGCAGTAGTTCTCAATCTCCCTAATGCTACAACCCTTTGACACAGTCCCCTCATGTTGTGCTAACTCCCAACCGCAGAACTATTTTGTTGCTACTTCCATAACTGTAATTTTGCAACTATTATGAATCACAATGCAAACACCTGAATCGCAGGATATCTGATATGGGACCCCACAGGTTGAGAATCACTGCCTCAGACTCCAGCTCTAGCCCCGACTCTAGCCCTTTGAGGTCATACGGTCTCAGGCTAGGCTTGCAAATACGGTCACTAGCTGTGCAAAAGCACGTGGAGCCGCAATGGGTCACACACAGCAGGCGCTGCCCTCCCTCTTGGATGAAGTGTGTGTCTTTCTTTCTCATTCTTTATTAACCACCACAGGAAATTAAAAAAAAGAAGAAGAAGCAGAGCAGCCTGGAGCAGCCTGCCTTACAGGGGTCACAGACACAGCCTGCTTCTCACAAGCTGGACTACTTTGAGTGATGCCCTTGGGCTTGTGGTACCTTGATTTCTCCAATGAGGAAAGGGGATGAAGGTGGGATGCCCCTCAGGGAGAACCTGGTGAGAACAAAAATAAGGTTGGGGCTCCTGGTGCTGGTAGTGTGGGTGTCCTAGTGCAGTTGGGTGCTCATGGCACTCCTTGCCCAGGGACACTGTCCCTGGGGTATGAGAAGAAAAGGCAGCTTCCCTGTCGCGGAACAGAATTGAGCAAGGATCACACCACTTCCAACACGGATACCCTCAGGGAAGACAAAGACACCCTCGATAGACCAGGGGCACCGACAGAAGCTCATTGGCAGTATGCTGTGGGAGATGAGAGTTGACACACGCCTGGCAGATAGCACAAGCTCATTAAACACTGTTTGATCTTGGTCCTGTGACCTCTGGGTTGACCTTGAGCCCCCTCTCTTACCTTCTCCCCATTTCCTCTTCTCCCATACCCACCCTGGCCAGGATAACCGTGTCGGAAGGTAGGGCTTCAGTGACAGTGACAGTGAGCATGCTCGCCATTTGTCCATTGATGCTGCTGTGTTCTGTGTTTTCTGCACAGCTCCCTGGGACATCTCCTGTGGGTGTTGACGAGGAAGGAACCCAAGCTATGCTTGTGTTAGGAGTCTTCCAGAATGGACATGAACCCTGTTTGGCTTGAGATTCAAGGGTAGATCCAGGGTTACTGTGTTTCCCCAAGCTTTTTCTAGTCACAGACAGTATGGCTTCTTCTGCTGGCAATCTTGCTAGAGAAGACAGGTGAGGTGGTGAGCAGGAGGCACAGGAGCAAAGACTATGCCTTTCAAGTTGGGGACAGTGTCTCCCACTGGGTAGCCTTACTGCCTTGTCATTGAATTGACATCTCAGGGAGCTGCCTAGCTTCACTATTACTTTGATCTATGGGAAATCTGGGTGCCTCAAGAGAACTCACAGTGAAGGCCCAGTCCCCCCATCCTTGTTCCTGTATCAGTTCTCATGGTCCTGTCCAGGAATTCTGACCTCCAGACTGAAAAATAAAAACTAAAAATAAAAAGCCTCCAAACGATTCATAGGCACCTCCCAGGCCCTGTTCCACTTTTTCCTTGCCAACCCCTCTAGCTACCAATCCCAGGGGTTATTTGCCATGTGTACCTGCCCTTAGGCTCCGGCCCTGAGCAGGATCCTGTCAGGATTGCTATTCCTTTGCATGCAGCCCGAGTTCTCTATGCCAGTTTGAATTCTGTAAAGTGGACCACTGTATTTACTACCCTATGGTGTAGTCTTAGAGTTAGGGCTGGTTCTATGTGAGGTTCTCAATGAGTGTGGAATGAATTAGTGAAAGGGGATCCCTTACAACCTTGAGAAAAGGTTCCCTGTTCTGTCTTTGTCCCTGTAACCGTGTAACTAGGATGTCAGCATACCCTGAAAGGAATCTGAGTCTCTGCATCCTGTAACCTTCTCCAAGGTGGTCCTCAGAACTAGCGGAAGATGCTGCAGTTGAAGATGGCTTGCCTAGGAGTATGCTGCTTTCCTTGAAAATAGTGTAATCAAAGATTTTAATCTATTTGCTTTAAAACAAGGAGATATGCCCCGCCCCCCCCCCCCCCCCCGCAGATTATCACATGGTGTGTTCTGGGTGATCTCAGGTGAGCACTAAGGCAGAGAGGAAGACAATGGGTGAAGGTAGAGATTCAAAGCTCAGCAGCATTGATGATGGAGAGGCATTGACTCAGGAGGTGTGGCCCCTAGAAAAGCTGCTTGAATGAGACCTGTGTCCAAGATACAGGGGATTGAAATTGAAGACCTGGAAGTAAATTTCTCTTCCAATCCTCCCAGGTGGAGCCAAATCTTCCTGATACCTTGACCTTGGCATGGGAGACTCAAATGTGCCCCCCTCCACAAAGGTCTATGGATTTCAGACAGCCTGAGAATTCACAAGGTAGCCCAGGTTAGCTTCAAACTTAGTAGCCTCCAACCTCAGCCTTTCACATGCTCGGATTGCAGCAAAGATCCTGGCCAAGGCTGCTTGGATTCCAACATAACCAGCTGTGAGAATGCCTTGTAAATGTTAAAAGCCACACACACACACAAAACTACTATGGCCTGTTAAACAGTGGGAGAGAGCTAATCAGTTCTGCGTGTGGAAGCAGCTCTCAGGGCTTCCAAAATCTAATACATAGAAGACGCTCAACAAATGCTTGGAAGTGAATAAATCAATACATGTGTTTTAAAAGCACAAGAAGACAAGCCAGAGTCAGCTCTTCAAGGAGTTGCGGTTGCCAGGACACGCAGCCCAGAGGCAGGATCTCTTTCAAAGTGGGTGCTTAAGAACACAGTGGGCGGAGCCTCAGCTTAGGCTACATGTGAGATCTCAGGCAAGGTACTTATCGTCCTGTTCCTTGGTTTCTCCATCTGCAACATGAGTGATCTGGTTAGTTTTTGTCGACTTGACACAAACTAGAGTCGCCCGGGAGGAGGGAACCTCCATTAAGGAACTGCCTCTGCTAGACTGTTCTGTATGTCTGGGGTTGTGGTGGCGAGGGGTCAGTTCTTGATGGTTAAGTGGTATGGGATGGCCAGTCCCAGTTTTGGGAGGTCATTCTGGGTTGTATAAGAAAGCAAACCAAGTAAGGCAGCGGAGAGAGCCAGTAAGCAATTTTCTCTCATGCTCTCGGCTTCACTTCTTGCCTCAGGGTTCCCGCCAGAGTTCCTGCCCTGACTTCCCTCAGTGATGGGCTGTAACCTGTGAGCTCAGTAGCCACTCCCCTCTGTGGGTCATGACATTTATCACATCAACAGAAAGAAAACTAAGACGGTGAAGGTAATGATAGTAGGCACTTCGTACAGTTGTCACAGAACCTAAGTGAGGGGCAGGCACCAAGCATTAAGAACAGTGGCTTGCCTGTGGTGAGTGTTCAAAACGCTCAGGGTAACATTTCACATACAGAATCCAAAACCTTTTCTTCTAATCTGTGTTTCTTCGACAGTTCACCTGGCCAGTCTCCCAGCTCATCCCCTCATTCCAAGGTTGTTTTTCTCCTCCGTAAAATAAAGAGATGCAGGGCAGTTTAACGTACGTGTTGTTCTTGCAGAGGACCCAGGTTCAGTTCCCAGCATCCACATGGCGGATCACAACATCTATACCTCCATTTCCAGGGATTCTGCTGTCCTCTGTTGCATGAACACCAGACATGCACGTGGTATACATACATATACACAGGCCAAAATATATATATTTATACTGTATATATGCATATACATATATACATACATAAACATATATGTACATTACATATATAAACATATATGTATATATGCTGACATACATAAAGTAAATAAATATAATTTCTTTAATAAATAGATGCACTTTAAGAATATTCTCTAATTTTCAGATTTGTACCTTGCTGAACAGCAGCCAGCTATTTTTTTTTTTTAAATAGAAACAAATTCCCATGGCTCTCTATACTGCTAGCCTTTCAAAGTGGAAGCATGAGCAAATAGCATTAACAATGCTGGGTATGGAGCGGGCACCTGGCTGGCTCTCACCTGTCACCCAGGCAGAAAGCACATAGGGACAATAGCGGTTTCCGCAAAGGCTGGCTCTGGTGGTGCATCCCGCCAGAGGCTTAGCCTAAGACAGAGCAGGCTTTCTGATGCTCTCATTGATTGGGAGGGCTGCCGCTTCGTTTTTATTGTGGCTGTTGTTATCTGTCTTTATTGGCCTCCCAGCGTCTCGTTCCACAAACTCATAAGGCAGAAATGCATACAGCCTCATTTTAATTACACAGGGACAGATGATCTGTGGCACAAATAGTCCCTGGCTCACAGATCATTCACAGTTTGGCCCTCCCCCTGCCCAGATCCGTGTTGGCGTGGACTGGTCCTGTTTCTTACTGTTGACTACAAAGCACTGCATAACAACCGTTTCCTCGTGGGTGCTTCTCCGCCTGCCTCCCCACCCACAAAAGTTCCTTCAGAGGACGCTCTGCTATCTGTAGGTCAAACTGAGCTTAAACTTACGTCCCTGTGATGGGAGAGTCAGATGAAAGCTGTGTCAAGATTAGCACGCGAAAGAAGCCAATTGTCAGGGACCTGGAAACACATCTGCGACCAGGCTCTATATAGAGCATGCTCAGAGAAAGCTAGAGAGGCAGAAAACCAGAAGAGGTGGGTGCTGCAAAAATGACTTACAAAGAAAGGGTCATGAGCCTCCTGGCTCACTGTTTTGAGCACACACCTGTTCCAGCTCACTAGCCCCACTCCACTGCACCAGGTATCTTTTTCTTTCTTGATAAACCACCTCTCCTTCTATTACTATGTGTCCTTGTTACATTTCTGGAAACTTCCATAGGTACCCTCAAAGCTCAGACTGCACCTATGACATCCCAACCAAGCAGCTGGCTGGTCATAACTACGTCTGTATTCCTAGAGTCCTGATTCACATTTTCAAGGAGTGTTTCCTGGTGAGGCCAGTGTTTTGCACCAGAGCCCAGGAAAGATGGCTCCAGTAGACACTACAGGAAAGAGAACTCATTTAGGGTATCTTAGAATATGCCTCGGATTTTGGGAATCCCGCTGTACCAAACATACTGGTCTCCTACATTATCATGCAGGTAGCTTGGAAAGCCTCACACAAATGTTGCTCAGTGGGCAGGTGTCGTCTTAGTCCCGAAATGGAGCATGAAGAATAAGACAGAAGATAAAGAGGAGCGTGGGCTGAGGCTGTTTGCGCCAGGAAGGATGGCCTGGGTTCCTGAAACAGAGGATGGGCTCAGGGGAGCTCCCACTTGGGTTTACCCCAGCCAGAGACATGACCACTTTGTTCCCTTTCCTATGTCCCAGCTTTGAACTGTTGGAAAGGTGTGGGAATCCGTTTCCATAAAACCAATTTATTTTTCCATTTATTTGATTAATTGAAGTTGCTAATACAGTGGACTCTGGGTCATAAACACTAGGTCATAAAAGCCCCTTTATATCTGTCCAGTGCTTTAGTGCCTCCTAGGTGCTTTCACATCCATTATCTGATGTGACCCTTCAGAACAGCCCCGAGAAGCAGCCTGGATGGGATTGTACGCCTAAATTTACAGACAGATCTGTGTGTTGCCAAAGGTTACAAATTGTACCAAGAAGAGCTGGGACAGGAAGCTGGTTTTTATCTTCCAAGTCCAGTTCTCTTGTGAGGTAAACTAAAGACTGAAGAGGTTTCCAGGAAGTAGAGCTTTTAGTTTCAAGAAATTCTAGGTAAACTGGAAAGGTTCATGTCCCCTAAATCTAGACCTCCAGACTGTGGACTGTGGAAGTGCCCTGTCTCTTCCTACCCCTGTAACTTCAAAGGAGGGAGGCGGGACCTAACATGGATGCAGCAGAAGATCTACTCAGACTGTCAGTCAGAGTCGGCAACTGATGACAAGCCAGTAGGATCCTGTCATCATCAAGGGCTGGCAGGTTGTTGGTCTTGGCATGGTCTTGAAATGAAGGTAGTTGTGGGCAGACAGGAGGTAGTTCCTGAAGACACAGTGCCACCCCCAACCGGCTTTGTTGCTATGGAGGCAGCACGGGCACACAAAGACAGTGTGTTAGAAAGACTTTTCCTGATGGTGACAAATACCTGAGAAGACAACTCACATGGAGGAAGTGTTTATTTGGCTCATGGTTTCATAGGGTTTGGATCATACTTGCCACGGGCCTGAAATGAGCCTAAATGTCACAGCAAGGAGAATATAGTGTAAGAGCTGTTTGCCCCATACAGATAATAAGCAGAGAGAGGCAGGAAATGGTGTTTTCAAAGGTACCGTTCCACTTCCTCTAGCCATGCCCCACCTGCCACTTCCTGCAACTACCTGCTGTCAGGCTCCGAGTTCATCAATGGCTTAGTCCACCGACGAAGGCAGATCTGTCAGGATCCAATCAACTTTCAGTGATTGCATATGTCTGCTGACAACCAAGACTCCAACACAGGAACCTTTTGGGGATAATTTATCTCCGAAACGTATTTATAAAGTTGAGACAGGGCATAAGAGCATGGTGTGGGCTGATTGCTGAAGATGGAAAGAGGAAGGGGACAAGGCCAGAGAAAGTGCCCAGATCATGGTACAGATAAGAAAGTTCAGATGGAGAGATGTGTTCCTGTCAGAGATGTCATGGACACTTCTGAATCTGCTGTGAGGGCTGCAGTCTCCCTCCAGCCCAGAGGTCAAGGACCTTTCCCGACCACCTAGCCAACTTCTGATATGGAGGTCAAAGAATGAAGATGATTGAATCAAAATGGCTGGAGGCTGAGCCGAGCTTTGACTTTCTACCAGGAGTTAATGGACAGTCAGTGTGGGATGGAGGGAAGAGCCCAGCGGGTCACCACTGACTGGTTTTCACTGATGTGCCCTTGGCTTCAATGGAGCCCTGATTCATCTCAGCATGTCAGGCCCCAGGACCTTAGCTGGCCTCCCGCATCTCTTTAGCTCTTGGCCCTACTGGCTTTGGTCATCAGCGTTTCGACTTTATTAATGTAAAAGAGCTCAGATCTGATTGAGGAAATCTCTCAGTTAAACGGAGACCAAAGCAAAGTAAGGAGTAGGACATTGTGAAGACCAGCCGCACTTTCCACTGCCCGCCCAAATCCTGTTTCACCAAAAAGACACATGGAGACGAGTGGCATTTCTGCTGGGGATGGGATTACTACGTGGATGTCCCCAAAGGCCCAAAATTGGTTAAATATGGGGAGCTGGGTACTGGTAGATGCTATGTGAATATTGCTGAGCACATGGGCCTTTCAGTCTCCTTTTTCTGTAATACAACCAGGAAGGACGTAATCACTTGCTCAATTTTTTTCCTCTTCTATCCTCTGGTCTTGATTTTATTTTATCTGATTTATATGTTCTTTTTGTCTTGGTATATTTAATCCATATCTTTTGACCTTGTTACATACATTTCAAAATAACTACCTCAAATCCTCTGTGGAGCAAAGTGAGGGATATACGTTTGATCCAAGCATTCCCCATCCTGCTCCATCCATTCACATTGTTGTTGGTACTACGTAAGGCTGAGTAACAAGGGAACAGAATAGGAGAGTGGTAAATGTGTGCATTCTGAACCCCTCACCCATACTGGTTAGCCAATAGGATCCCACAGCTCCCATCTAGACAGCAGAATCAAAGGTGCCAGACACAGGAGAGAACCCATCCTAGCTCTTGGATCAGGGTGCCAGGCAACCTCTCTCTGGAACATACTGGGTCGTAGCTTTGTGACAATCTCCAAAGGGAAGCCAGCCTGCCCTGCCTCGGTCTTCTTCCTTGCTCTTCTGGTTCTCAGGATTTCCTCCTCCTTCTGTCTGTGTCTTCCATTTCCAAGGAAACACTTGGAACCATAACCTGGCTGAGCCATCTTTGTAAGGACGTGATCAGCTGTTCTAGTAGCTCCTTCCTCCTTGGAGCCTTGATTTATAAGGGTCACATGTACCCTGCTGTGTTTCATGTGACTTCTGCTTAATTCCTTCTCCTCCATAGTCTATATGACAGCCACACTGATTATTTTAATGTATACATCATTACTGGCCCCACTCCCCTCTGTAGAACCCTGCATGAGTCCTGGGCTCCAACATCACATGTGACCTGTCCCCTGTCTATATCTCTCTCCCTTGCTCAAGAGAGATTCCTGCCTTTGTGTCTCTGTACTCTCCATGCCTGTGACTGGATGCCAATCTTCCTGTTTCTTTAAGTAGCAGCGTTCTTCTTGTCCCTTAGCTCCAGTGACATTTGGAGCAATTCTTTCTCTCACTAACACAGTCACACAGTCTTTCTCCTTCCACTGCTCTGGGCAGCCTCTGAGGCCTCCATCTCATCAGTCCGCCTCCACCAAGCATCTATTACAATCTGTAATTATCTTCTTTATTTATTCATTTGTGTATTTCATGCCTCCCTGAGCAGTGTCTAAGCTTCAGAGGGCAGATCTGATCTGTTTTTATCTCTGCTTTACCCATCACCTAGACACTGACTACCACAGAGGAAATTCTTAATAAACACTTGGAAAATGAATGTTATGACTTGCGCCAGACTTTAGAAAATTCTCGCCCATGGACTGAAGTGGCTTGCTCCTCTTGGTATAGATAGTTCTTCCTTTGCCCACTGTCTGTGGAAGGTTTCCAGGCTACAACGGCAATAGATCACATGGCTCATGGTGCTGAAGACATTCCCTATCTCATTCGTCACAGAAACATCTTGTTGACCTTTGGTGTAAACCACAAGCCTGCCGATGTCTTAGTTCATATGAATGAAAAGAAGGCTGCAGATCGGTATGTCTTCAAGGACACAGGGTTCAGTATTCTGCCCTGTTGTGTATGACAGCATGGCAGCCCCAGCTACAGAATGATGTTCTTGCAAATCAAAGCTCTAAGGAGGAAGGAGCTTAACTGAGGAAGGACAAGCTCTGGCTTTCTTCTTACTCAGGAAGGAAAATCCTCTCCCCTAATGATGACAAAAGGGTTCCTCTTGTGTTTATTGGCTAGAACTGGATCATGTGCTCAGTGCTAAGCCAATCACTGGTGGGGGAGGGACTGCTGCAACTGAGTGCAGCCCTCACCTGGGTTCCAAGACTGGACACATTACATCTAGGACAAAGAAGGAAGGTAGTTTGCCAGTGAGCGTGGATGAAACACACCCTGCTTCTTCCTGTTTGCGACAGCCAGTAAAGACTAATGCATATCCATGCCCACTCTCTCTCTTCTTGAGAGAATTAAGAACATGTGGGCGTATCATTACTTTTTTTCTTTTCTGGATTCCAGATGATTATCTCTCTGATCCTTTATACCCTGATATTTTCTCCCCAACTTAGACCATAGAACCTAAGTTCAAGCATTTAGATTCAGCAGAACCCATTGCCTTAGCTCCTGACTTAGATTTTCCTAAAAGATCAGTCTAGGCTGATGATAAAGATTTGAGGGACATTGACACTAACTGTAAAATGTCCCGAGTTTCCACTCTTTGATTGGATTTAAGCCTGACTCCACCAGATGAAACCCATACCTGACACTGCTAAAGTTGCCAAGAACCTCGGAGTAGATAGATTTTGGGCCTAGGGGGAAACCTGCTATTAATATTGTTCTCCTAAAGGAATACAACAATGACTCCTAATGACATACTGCTAAGAGCATCTCTCAGCGCTCAGCAGAGAAACTTAGATTTTCAGTAGGTGGGAATTAACACGGAGACCCACAACTGGACAATGTGTAGAGAATGAGAGATACTGGAATACTCAGTCCTAAATGGGATGTCTATATCAAACCTTTCCCCCGCCCCACTGCCCCAAGGCTCAGAGGTCTATGCAGAAGAGGATACAGAAAGATTGTAAGAGACAAGGGTGGTGAATGATTCCAAGGACACAGAATTGATACACATATCACCTTACAGAGACTGAGACAGCATGCATAGGACCTGTACAGGTTCAAGGTAGTTGGGGCCTCAGCACTGAGAGGGGGAAGTAGATATGGGGTCCCACCCCTAAAGAAGAGGTTATTTTCAACTCAGATGGCAGAGGGAAAACATCCCATGGTAATTTTTTGTGAGATTTTTTTGTTTCTTCGGATATTTTTGTCTTACTGGTTTTTTTGTTTGTTTGTTTGTTTGGATGCAGGGAGGGAGGGAGGATGAAGTTGGGTGGGTAGGGAGGGTAAGAAAGACCAGGAGCTAAAAAATGATCAAAATATTTTTTTAATATCCTGAGTTCCATTTCCAGTGCCCAAGCCCTATGTCTTAAATCCCAAGTATACACGAGTGGCATTTTAGTTTAATGTGTTGTTCTCTAGGACACCTGGACGATGCTTTCAAAAGGCCATGCATGACGTGAGCTTATGGCTCAGCCTCAGACGTGTGACATCATGCACCATACTGATCAGCAGACAACTCGACCTTGGGCAGAGCAGAGAGCAATGCTATAAAGGGATGTGAGCAGGACCTCAAGCCTACTGCTGTCCACTCTAGGTACGTTCTCTTCCTCTTGTTGGGCTTTATCTCCCTAATCTCTTTGATAAAAGATATGTAAAAGAAAGTGCGTTGGTTTTATTTGGGGATGCTATCTTTTAGCTACAGGCTATTGGTCTAGTTTCTGTCTATAGTCAATAAAAACCCAGGAAAGTATCTGAGGTGGTATATGTTAAGATTTAATTTTAAGACACATAAGTTTGCCCCAACTTCCCAGGGCCACTCTATGTCTCTGGTGATGGACAAGCCCCAGATTACTGCTAAGGTTCACATGGCGGAGAAATGATGCTCTGTGGCTGTTTCTGCTGAATTGATACTCTCCCTCCCGGAGGGAGGAATAAACATCATCTCACTTGGAAAACTGAGGAAACTGGTGAGGTTAAGGCAGGTCATGGAAGTTACAAAGATGGTCGTAGGCCCACTCCCTAAGGTTACAGAAGCGGCATATACAATGTTGGAGAGGGGAGGCTCTGAGTGGAACCGCCTTCAGATTGGGCAGGGAGCTCAGGGATGCAAACTGTGAGTCTTCATCCATCCTGGCGTGGGCTTTTTTGTGTGACAGAAGCTGCCTTTGAGTCACCCATGCTGTAAGTAGTCCCAGTCAACTCAATGCTTTACCACTCTAGACATGGATGCAGTAATTTCTTTGGTCTACCCTCAGCTCCCTACCTGGGGTGAACAGATATTTATTCAAACCTTCCTTGGAAAAGAATTATATAGCAGAGATCCCTTGAGATGATCCATCTCCAGTAGGCAGCCCTTCATCTCAGTGGCTTTTTGGACAAGCAAGAGTATACTGGCTTTTACCCTTGCAATGCTCTATATGTTCTCAAAGATTGGTCTAACTGTGAGCCCCACACAGTCTAGAACAGACAATCTCTGTCCCACTCAGCCTTCCTTTCTGAGTCAGGCACTCAGGCCTCAGAGTTTAAGGTTTCGTAGTTCACAATTGTGCCTGTGTGCTGAGAACTTCTCTCTGGAGCCCCACCAGGAGTCAGGTCGCCAGGCAACGCTGCAGAGGTTATAGATATGGGGGCAGAAAGCCTAGTCTCTTTGTCTCAAAGTGGGGCAAACTCCAAAGTGCTATTAATGCATATTCAAATTCTCAGGGTCAAGGTGAGAGAAGACCCCAGCTTTGCTAAGAGTACTATCAAGCTGTATTCTGCTTCTCCCATGTCCTTGTGTGGCTGTCTGAGACCAGACCCCTACAGAAGCCACTCACAGAAGAGTCTCCATCTCAAGGTCCACTCCAGCTTGTTTTCCTATTCCACTGTATTCCTGCGCTTGAAGAAAAATCAAGATCAAGGGTAACATTAGCTAATATGCGAAGGCTTCTGTTGCTGCGCCCCGGCAGACAGTAGACAGACACCCTGCATGCTTGTTTCTATTGCTGCATGCCAGCGGACAGTAGACAGACACCCTGCATGCTTACTGAGCCCTGCGTGAATGGCATGCACTGTCCTGAGCAAGGATACTGGCATGTAAGACCAAGAAGTGGACACATACATGACTTGACCAGGAGTGTGAGACCTTCAGCCATAGGGCAGGAGCAGGGGAGGGCGGAATGTAAAGAAAAAAGTTTGCAAAGACTCTTTGGAAGGACAGAAGTTCAATTAAAAAAAAAACAAAACAAAAAACAAAACAAAAAACAAAACAAAAAAAACAACAACAAAAAAAAAAAAAACAAAAACAAAAAAAAAAACAAGAAAACAAGGACCTAAGAAGACAGAGAAGCAAATACAAGGTCATTGATCCCTTTACTGTGACCACTTGTCCCTGAGAGGGCCTTCCAGATCGAATGTAGCTTGTCTTTTTCCATTCCACTCTGCTCCAGTTTCCTCATAGGCAAGAGAAGGAGTTGCATGCTTTGTAGACGATGGGCATCCGGAGACGCATGCAAGAGCCTACAGGGACTCGCAGTGCCCTTCTGCCCAAATTGCAGTGCACGTCTGTTTGGATTTGCGAAGTGAACCATACCTTTCACAAGAGTCCAGAAGGCATGTCTCTGTGAAGCGCCGAAGTCAAGCATGGCTGCTTAGACTGCACGGCCCATTTATGCAAAAGTCTTGAGAGGTGGATGGGGAGATGCTTTCAATAATATCCAAACATCCACTACAGATTCAGCAACTGTGTGCACATGCACAGCTGTGACGTCAGTGAACAGCTTGAATTTTCCTCTTTCCAATGACTTTGAATCATGCAAGGACTGCGTTTGAGAGCTGGACGCCTGCTCACTGCTGGGGGGGACTTGATTGTCTGTTTCCTGGGTAGCGTGGAACTTGTTTTTCTACGTTATCTGTGACTTAGTATCCGTATCATGAGGTTTTCTGTGACTTTTGTAAAGGGCCTCAAAAACTAACACTTGAGGAGGCATTGAAAACCGCTGCAGAATCCACTGGCTGAGGGGCGGGTGAGGCCCCAGAAGTAGGAAGCTGGGTTGGTAGCTCAGCTGTGACCCTTGAGTCACAGTAAGATGGTGACAGTGATCACCGGTGCCTCCCAACTTGGATGCTACGAGGAGCAGAAGGTTGGCCTTGTAAAGTAACAGGCCACATTCAGACACTTGGTAAGTACTGGCTCTAGGTTTTAATCTGCATACAGGCCTGGAAATCTCCTGGGAAAATGTCAGCGCGCTGAGGCAGAATCAACCCAAGAATTTTGGATTCTAAGCGCTCTCTCTCTCTCTCTCTCTCTCTCTCTCTCTCTCTCTCTCTCTCTCTCTCTCTCTCTCACACACACACACACACACACACACACACACACACACACTCCTTCATTTCTGTGTCCACCAGCAATCTCAGAATCGACCATTTCCTGGGTGATTTCACGGCTTCATCAACAGTGGTCTCTATTCTCATGCCCCAGATTGAGGAGATTTCAAGGCCTCTCTGATGCTATAGACACCTGTCGTTTCCACGTTAGGCAAGCGTCCTATCACGCAGCTGTGCCACCAGCCCTACACTTGCTATTTTCTGCTCCTGTTATCGCTTCCACTCAGTCAAGTCCCAGGACCCGGCCCTTGGCCTCTGCCCCGTTGGGAAGGTGCTGTTTCACCTTGGATGGCAGGCGAACTGCTGAATCTTGAGGGCCCACGAAGTTAGTCTGTAGGCTCCGTTCCCTGTGCCTCTGGATTCTCAGCTGCAGGTTGCCATCCATGGGTACACAAGTGCTGGCTCTCTATCACGTTCAGGTGCTCCCCTACTTCTGTCCTGTGGGATGTTCAGATGCCAATGGAGGACTGGTCCTCACTGTTGTGCTCCCAGGCCAGTCTGCTCTCACTCAGACCAGTTCCTACAACAAACACATCCCTGGCCTTGGGAAGGGAGAGTCAGGTGGAGGTCTGAAGTGAGAGAAATTCCGAGATGTCTGGCATCAACTGTATTGATTTAAATACAATTCAAAGCACTGCTACTAACAACCGTCCCCTTCTGCAGTTTACGGAGTGCACTGACTCAAGCTGGCCCACTTGCTTCCACAGCAGCCCTGTAAGGCTGACTTCATTGCGCCTAAGTGACTGAGGAGATCAGGTCTAGAGATATTAAGTCTCTTGCCGAAAGCCACACCATTCTTTTGAAAATGTAAAATTAAAAGCCAGGGAGATGGCTCAGAGGGTAAAGGCATCTGCCACCAAGTCAGATGATTTCTGTTTAATCCAAGAAATCCACATGGTGGCAGGAGAGAATCAACTCCTGCAAGTTGTTCTCTGACCTACAGGCACGTGCGTGCACATACAAGCGCACACACAAGCACACACACACACACACACACACACACACACACACACACACACACACACACACAAGCACACACATAAGCACACGCACACACACTCTCTCTAAATAAAATATGATAAAAATAAAAATCAAGTGGTAACTAAAAACCAGGTTTTTCTGACCTGCAGTAAATTCTTTTTTTGCTATGCCACAGAGGGTCATGGGGTCCAGAGGTCAGCCAGACTTTGAGTTCGACTTAGGACCCAGCAGACACAGCCTGGGGAGGAAAGGCCAGGCTTTTCCCAGACACAGCACAGGGTCAGAGCTCAAGGGAGGGTCTGGCTTTCTTTCGAATAGCATACAGTTGCACAGAAGCCTTGGGCATTTTACCAGAGGGGCGCTCCCCCCCCCTCTGTCTCTCTCTATCTCTCTGTCCCTCTCTGTCTCTCTGTGTCTCTCTCTGTCTCTCTCTCTCTCTCTCCCTCTCCCCTCTCTCCTTTCCTTCCACAGCTGCCAGGAGGTGAGATGTCCCAGAGAGGAGACTAAACTCTGAAATCAACCAACCGGACTCAAGTAAAAACAATCTTTATTTTTACGAGAGACACAGTGGGCAAGTTCCTTAGCATCCTCAAGTCTCCATTTCCTTACCTACCAAAAAAAAAAAAAAAAAAAAAAAAAAAAAAAAAAAAAAAAAAAAAAAAGAAAGAAAGAAAAAAAAAGAAAGAAAAAATCAGAATAAAAAACACCTACTTTGCAGGGTAGTTGTAAATATTAAATTGAATAAGACTGTATTGTTCTCAGTAACACTTGCCCTACAAGCCCAAGGGGGCTCCTGTGGGGACCCAGGTCTGGCCTGCTCTGTGTCACATCTTCTCTGAGGTCAGTTTATGTTCTGGGGCCCCCGTTCTGCTGCAAACTAAGCTGCCGCCCCCTCCCTGGTGCTCAAGTCTTCCCTCTGGCTCCAGACTCTGCAGTTGCTTAGCCAAGCTGGGCCAATTAAGCTTCATCCCTCTAATTGTTTTGGTGGCTTTTCTCTGAACTCCCTCCAACTTGTCTACAAATAGGCTCTAAATTTAGACCCAAGCACCAAATCTTGGAGCTCTGAGCCCCCCCCCCTTTAAGCCAGCCATGGGCCTGATTAAATGGTGGTGTTTTTTTGGGGGGGTGGAGTACCTCCTCATCTCTCTCCCCTCTGGTCTCCTCTCCTCTCTTCACCTAATCATCAAGATGGAGGCATGAAATAAGTTGGTGACATGATTTATTTTGTTTACAGAGTTCAGGTCCGTATTCAGTTAGGAAACAGCTTTTTTTTTTTCTTATTTAAATTTTCAGAGAATGGATGGGAGAGGATTAAAGGGGGATTCGTTTACATGCACAGATGCCTTTTGTTTTCTGGAAACTGCACAGAGAAAACAGTAATTCTGAAATTACATGGGAGGGGAGGGGAGCAGGTGGGGACTTGAGTATAGAGATTTGCTTTCTGTTTTTATGATCCACTCCCCCCCCCACCTCCCGCAGCACCTGCCCTTCCTTCCTAATTTGTATTCATTTAACCATAAACCTCCATCACTGTCATGTACAACGTAAAAGCTCTCACCACCCTGATCCCATGTTTTTATTAGACAATTAGTACACTCCTAGACCCCAGGGAGCAGAAGCAAAAGAGCTATACGTTAGCTCTCCTTCCCGTTTCCTTTTCTTTCTCCCTCCTCCACTTCCTCTCTTTTTCCTCCTCATCTCTTTCTCTACATCAATGTGGAATATAGGGTCATGAGTCATGTTTGTGTGAACAGAGGCGTTTATGCCCTTGGGAGTCTCCATAGCCATAGGTCATCCTATTGGCTGGTACAACTCCCTCTAGGGCCAACCCATTTGACAGACAGAAGAAATAAAGTTCTAAGGGACATAAACAAAGCCTGTGTAAGCTCAGAGGTTAGCTCTGGAAACTTCAGTCTTGGACACAGCTGGAATTCTACAGCCGGCTGCGGATGAGACAACTCTGGCTGTATGGAAACTTGAAAGAGCTCAATGATGATTGGCAAACAGACTCTACGCTTTCCCGTCAGCCCAGCAAACACATGCCGCCCTCAGGAAATCACTGCAGACATGCCTCTTTGCTGCCAGCCATGTCTCCAAGGGCATCTCACATGTCTTTGAAGGATGCTCATGGGGTCGATCAGGGAAAGAGGCATGGTGGCTGGCTTAGGGAAATACATCTATGGGTGGCCTGAGAGTTTGTGTCATGTACTGCAAGGTATGAGGCTCTTTCTCTGAAAGACCCAGGGCATGTTAGCTCATACATTTCAAGCCCTCAACAGGTGTTTGGGACTAATCACCTGAGCACAAGGGACTATTCTAGGCCCTGAACAGAGTGCAGGCCCCTGCTCTGTGAAATGGTCCCTTCTGTAGGCATGACTTTATCTTCTCCATAAGAGCCAGGTCAAATAATGAGCATAAGCAAGTTTAACACGCTAGAGAGTTCTAAAGTGAATATAAATACCGCTGCTGTTGCTATGGTCCTAGTAATCAGGGGATAAATATGGTCCTGACCTTGGCTGGAACCAGAGTGAGAAGATACAGCTGTGTTGCCTCATGCCTCAATATGGTGTGTGAGAAAACTCAGGTCCAGAGAGACAAGGGAACAAAAGTCCCCAGAAAAGCAAGCAGAGGGTAACAGGAACTATCCCTTTCAGAGCCTGGCCTCCTGGCATATGGAATTCTGTCCACTCACTCTAGAGGCCACTGGTAACCTTCATTTTGCTTTCTTTGATTTACCTTTCTCCTCCTCTTCTTCCTCAAAACCCAAAATGTATGGAATACTTTATGCACCCTCTTTATCCACAGCTTTTCCTCTGTGGCCTTCTTGCTTCAAGATTCTATGATACAGCTTAAAGCATCCTAATTAATAAAGCCATAATGGATGGTTAAGACAGATAAGGCACAGTGATCTGTGGGCCTCCTGTCTACCAGGACCACTTCTGTTTCAACAGGTGCCTTCGCAAGCTACAAGAAAAGAGGAATGACTATTAATGGGATTTCACATTCTGTGTCTGGCCATATGGGATTTTGTCCTGATTGCATATTGATCTGAGTTGTTGCTGCTGTGGTGGGGTCATATCTGGATGAGCCATCCTTACAGTCTTTCCTCAAGTAAGACTTAACCTTGTTTGACCTCACCTTCAGAGTTCTGTGACCATGACTGACAGGAATATGTGTGCCGCCTGCAGTTCTCCAGATTGAGGAGGATTCAGCTCAGGACTCATTCTGTGTCTTCAGCAGACAGACCTTGAAGATCCTCAACACGAAGGTGACACTTCTTGAAGGTGTGTCTCTCAGGCAAGGACAATGTGTGAATATGCAATGGGCTAGTGACGAGAAAGGACTTCAAAGGAACCGACCCAGCGTCACGAAACAGACATAGTTTCCCATGTGGTGTTCACCCTGGTATCCTTTTTCTCCTTTGCAGCTGGCTTAAAGACTTCACACCTCTCATCTCTTCCTATATGCCTAGGCTTCTATGCGTCCTGAAATTTCAGTATCGGATGAATACCAATGCAGGGCTATGGGAGATCTCAGGGCCTCCAGGGTAAGAAAGGAGAAACATGTCAGAATTTGGAGAACTTAGTGTCAGTGTTTGAGAATTTTCCAATCCTATCCCTCCCCAGTACTTACTTTGTCCGGAAGGCTAAGGCATATGTAGTAGGACATGAAGGGATATTTCTAGGGAAATCATTTGCATTTTTGCTTAAAATCTACCATGAGCTGCGTCTACCATGTGTGTGTGTGTGTGTGTGTGTGTGTGTGTGTGTGTGTGTGTGTGTGTACCTTACAGGTACAGAACATTGGAGCTGATAGGCCCACAATAATCACGTATCTTACTTGTGTTGCTTCACAGAGGTAGAAGCGAGTTGGTCAGATGAGCACTCTTAACCTTATAATGGGAGCCTTGATATCTGTCCTGCTTATTGAAGGGGTCAGTAAGACAATGAGTAAACTCACTTTTGAGACATTCAAAGTATTTGAGAACATGAATGTGAAAACTCAGTATGAGTGGAATGAAGTCCACAACTAGGGAAGGCTGTACTTGCAAGGGGCAGGCCTGCGTGGGGTATAGGAAACAAAATGGTAACAAGGCGGGGCCATCTCTGTGACAAGCTGGAGACCTAAGTGAGAATAGGTTTCTTGGAGGATATAATGGAGACTCTAAGTGGGACTCCTAGATGCAGGGGCCATGGAGACAAGACTCCTCCTAGTGGAGGGAGGGGAACACCAACCCACCCACGAAAACTTTGATCCAAAACTTACCCTGCCTACAAGATATGCAGGGATAAAGATAGAGCAGAGATTGAGGGAATGTCCAACTAATGCCTGGCCCAACCTAAGACCCACCTCATGGGAGAGAGCCAACCCCTGACACTATGAATGATACTCTGCTATGCTTGCAGACAGGAGTCTAAGCAGAGTTGTCCTCTGAGAGGCTCCACCCAGCAGTGGTTCAAAACAGAAGCTGAGACTCACAGCCAAACATAGGGAGTCTAGTGGAAAAGTGGGGGAAGGAGAAAAGGACCTAGAGGTGACAATAGCACCACAAGAAGAGCGACAGAGCAAACTAACCAGGGCCCAGAGGGGCCTGTGGAGTCTGAAGCACCAATCAAGGACCATCCATGGACTGGACCTAGGTCCTCTTCAAAGGTATAGCCGATGGACAGCTCAGGCTTCATGTGGGTCCACTAATAAGGGCAATGGGGGCTGTCTGTGACATGGACTCTGTTGCCTGCTTTTCAATCACTTCCCCCTGACAAGACTGCCTTGCCAGGCCATAGGGGAAGAGGATGAACTCAGTCCTGATGTGACTTGATGAACTGGGGTGAATGAGTGGGTGGGGGCTCCCCTTTTCTGAGGAATAGGGAAGAGGGAGGGGCCAGGGAGGGTGAGTGGGACTGGGAGGAGAGGAGTGAGGGGCCTATAACTAGGATGTAAAGTGAATAAATAAATAAATAAATAAATAAACAAACAAGAAAACATAACTTAGAGGAAAAAAAAGAAAAAAGGAAGAGCCCATCCCTAGGCTCCCCTGGGGTCATTATTGTCACCACCCCAAGCATGCACAGTCCACGGCTACCTGGGAAAAGCACAGACAAAACTGATGAGGGACACTGATGAGAGCCAGGTGGTTCTAACTCAGAACAGGCGTGAGGCTGCCTTATTCTCAGCGTTCTCCTGATTAATGGGGTCACAGTGGTTCTTCAAGCCACAAGGTCTAGAGCGCACGGCTCTGAGTGCAAGCCCGTGCATCTCTGGATGACAGCCAGTGGGTGTAGAGTACCATGTGGCTGAGAGAACCAAAGACATGTGCCCGAGGCCACACAGTAGGGTATGTGCATCACAGGATGGAACCTGGGCCAGCGCAGCTGCAAATTTTCCCAGAATCACAAATAAGTCACAAGAAAAAGAAGTAGGTGTTCTGTCCCCAGGAGGCCCACAGCCCATGCAAAAAGCTTGCTTATGCTGTGGGTGGAGGTGTTTTCTTTTTTAATTTTCATTAAATATTTTTTACATATACATTTATATTCTTACATACATATACAATAAACCACCTACAGCAAGAATAACCATGACACAACCAGGAAATATAGATATATATGTTGCACTCATATTGTTTTGGCTATTTGCATTTGGCAGCCTTGAAAAAAACATCTTTCCTATCTTAGTGAATCTAAAATTCTGATGTGATAGATATTGCTTTACATTCAGAATTTTAGACTCACGAAGGAGGTGTTTTCTTAATGGCTTCCTTTCTCTTCTTCCACCACCTTTCCAGCTCAGACTCTCACCCTTCTCCGTTTTCTGCTCTTTGATCCAGTCACTGAGGCACAGATCTCTCAGCTGTCCTTTTCTCCTTCTCCCCTGGTGGGGGCCCCTTGTGAGCTCTGATCAGCACTCATCATCCTGACCCTGTCCCAGTCTTAGCATCCCTCTCTGACACCTCTACATCCCCCCCTTTCCCACCTTGCTGCCATCTGATCTCTGCAAGGGAACCACAGAAATTTATAGCCAAGTCAGATCATGGCTTCCTTCTGAGGGACTTGTCCAAAAAGCACTGGGAATCCAAGACCCTCTGGGAAGTTCACTTCCTGCCCAGAGACTTCTCTGTCTCACCTCTTCCCACTTTCTACCTGTCATTGCTCACCACGGGGTGTCTTCTGTGTCAGTAATGCCTCTGCCTGGGCATGGGGTCCCTTTGACATTCTACAATCCCCCTAGCAGTAAGGGCTAAACCAGGGTTCCGGAAACATTTGTTAAGTGTTGTGTGTCCCCTCAATGCTTTGTTCCCCAGAGCACACTCTTGAATGACTGAAGTGGTCAGAGAGGAAAGCTAGAGTCTTGGTGTTGCAAAGAGGGATGTTAAGGGCATAGAGCATGCACACAGCGTGCAGAAATCTCATGTCAGCTTTCCTCCTGCCTCTGCATTTCCACACTTCTAAGGGCCCCCTCCCTTTGTGCCCTGTTGTTCCCATGCCCTCCCTGCAGGAATGAAGTTACACTTGCCATCAGTCTCCCTGGCTGGTTGTCATGACAACAGGGATACCATCTATCCACAGGGGGCCCAGTCAGTGTGCACCTGGAGTCAGCAAGGTGGCAGCCTTAACAGTGGGTGGCGGTGGAGATGGGGTGGGGGTGGGGTTGTTTGTATGAGGTTTCCCATGAATCGAAGAGCAGAAGGAGAGCTGCCAGCCACTTTCCTCTCCTCCCTCCCCAAGCTGATGAGCCTGACCCTGTCTCCAGGGCACATCTGATTGGGGGGGGGGGCGGGTATAGAAGGTGCCTGATCCTAACACAAAGGCAGAATCAGGTGCAGGGGAGTCCACACAGTGGACGGTCAGTGAGGAGGACAGTTGTCAGCTCTGACGAGAGGCTCTCTCTGGACTGTCATCCCAGGCACCAGTTCCTCCCTGCCTGAGATTTGGTTGATCTGGTCAGATAAGGGAGAAACAGCAAGAAAAAGAAAAAAAAAAAAAAAGAAAAAAGAAAAACATGGAAAGGTGAGCCGATGAGGGTATAGGCGTATATATAAATCCATATGTGGACCTTAGTTCTCTGTGGGGTTGTGACCAGTAAGAAGATTCTGGAATTGGGCTCCAGATCCTCCCTTTGCCCTTTCTACATGGGATACACATTAAAGTACCAAGCTAACTGCCATAAAAGATGAACTCCCAAACCTCAGTCATTTCGTCCAGTAGAAGAGTTATTACTCCCGATTACACGAGCTCTATTTGGCATTATTAAAGATGGAAGAGAGGCTAGAAGACCGTTCAGGAATCAAAGCTGGGAAAAGATCTGCTGGCAGCAGACAGACCATGAGGAAGAATCAAAGCCATAAGGGACATTTTCTGTGGCCAGATCTGAAAGTGGCTTAAGTCTCTCAGCCAGAATTTTGGTCACATGACACTACCTGGCTACAGGAGTTTCTAGGAAGTGTAGCAGCACTGTAGCTAGGAAGAGGAAGCCAGTTGGATGACTGGCCTCCAGCTGTCTGGAGGGGAGCCCAGGCTCTGCAGGCTGAAGACAGTGTCTGAGGAAATGGACCGAAGACAGATATGCCCATGGCTATACAAGGAACCTAACGGTAAATCAAGCAGAGCCAGACCCGCGATGGTCTGATTCCAAAACCTCTAGTTGTTTGTGTTATACAGCTTTCTCCCATAGGAGCTTTCTGCGGAGAGGAGGTGCTAGGACTTATCCCCATACAAGTTTAGTGCCCCCCCTTGATAGCACTCTGTTGAGAGATGATGGAAAGCAGGGGATGGTGCCTACCTGGTTAGAGGAAGTGCCTGGAAAGATATGTCTTGGCCCCATCTCACCTGTTGTCTCCTCCCCTCCCTTCCCCTCCCTCCCCTCCCTCCCCTTCCCCTCCCCCTCTCCTCTCCTCCCCTCTCTTTTCCATTCCTCTCCTCTCCCTTTCTTTCCCTCCCTCTTCCTCCTCCCCTCCACTTCTTTCTTGTCATTTTCTCCTCTCTCTCGTTATCTTCTCTCCCTTCTTCCCCTCCTAACCCTTTTCCTCCTTCCCTTTCCCCCTCCTTCCTCTCCCTTCTTTCCCGCTCTTCCTTGCTGCCTTGAGATAAAGAGCTAGCTCTCTCTGCTCCACCACATTCCTGTTGCATACTTCTGTCTCCTTACAGGCCAGAGACAACAGAATCAACTGACTGTGGACAGAAGCCTTTAAAACCATGATCCCAAACCTGTTCCTCTTTTAACTTGCTCCTCTTGAGTTTTTACCACAGTGATGGCAGTTCTGACTAACATGGAGGGACAGTGGGATCTGGTAGGGAAGAGGAGAGGCAGAGGTGGAAAGCAGCACGTGATCATGCCAGCCTTTAGCCTGGCAGTGGAATCCTTGCCTCGCTCCGTAGGAGTTATAGTCATGACATCTTTGCTCTCTTCTTCCTGCTCTCTATTTCTTTAAAGAAGACACTCTCATTGTCCTCCTTGGGCCTCATAGATCAGACATGTCAATATGTGACACTGTGGTGTGATAAACAATTGGGATGTAATGCAAATGATGTCACACCAATATCCAGGAGCCTTCAGACTGAAAGCCTGTGGGTTATCTACCTGAGTGGTGGAGCGATGCATAGATGCAGAGAGCGGGGAGAATTGCAGGCAAAGGAGTCAGAGGCATTCAGTGCATGGGTACCAAGCAGCCTGCTGGAGGGAGAAGCTGAAAGTGCTCCTGGATGAGATGAGGACCCCGCTGCAGCCCACCTGGCGCCTTTACCAAAGTCCAACCCGAGGCCTTTGGCGTCAGGCTTTCCAGAGAGAGCGTCGGTGTGAGAACGTTTTCTCCAAAACCTATATATGCCATAGCTGTGATACTGAGGCTTGAAGGGGGAACAGTGATTTTCCCCTCACCAGAAAAAGAGCTGGAAGCCCAACCTCATCTCACAACTGTGGGGTAGTGATCTCACACACACACACACACATACACACACACACACACACACACACACACACACACACATGAATTCTGAACCCCCAGGGAAAAACCCGCCATTGGCAGCTGGAGACTGAGTTGGCGGCATGTTCTCATAAGTGATCTTGTGGCTTCTGCGGATCTAATCCGTCTTTTTCTCCTCAGCCCGGACAATGGCTGCCTTCTGTGCCTGCTGGTGTGGTGGTGTGAGCCCTAGTTACAGTCGGCCTGCAGAGAAGTGCATCTCTGCCCAGGGGAGAGCCGAGGGGAGACTGCTCTGGGGATGACCAGCGATGTGGTCTACCTGTCGAGGTCTACCTCCAGAACAAAGAAAAGGCAGGAGTCAGGGTTTCTGGTGTGACTTCTAGAAAACGGGAATTACAGAGAACTTTTAAAGACAGTAGCTTTTATTGCTTGTAGGGTGTTCAGCAACCAGACGACAGCAAGGCAGCAATACAAGTTTAATGAGACAAACATTGGGGACCGCTTTAATGAGCTGAGGAGGGATCCCACATAATAAGTGTGCTTTGTGCAGCTAAGCTGCTTTTATTCCATGAGCTGGAATCCTATGTTTATAACAAACCATAATAACTCAGAGATGGACGGCCACAATGTATGCTACTGTTTTCCATTAGAGACTCTGGACTTAAATTTAATGACACTGAAGTAATAAAGAGCTGGCCAACACCAACACTAATCCTGAAAATTCTCTATTCGCCAGCAGGCCTAGAACCCAGCATTCCCTGTCTAGGGTCTCTCTTCCTGCCCAGACAGCTTCCCTGGCAGCCTTGAGATGTGCCCACACTCATCCTCCCATCCTTTCCCAGGATGCCCTGCTCCCTCCACAGCTTCTGAACTCAGCTGCCTGAGCCCCCTGTGAGTTAGTGGCTGGCAGGAAGGTATTACACTAACAGCCAGGAGACTGTCATTGATTTCCGGCTTCTGCACTCTGCTGTAATCCATATTTTTATTAAACTTTGTGTGTGTGTGTGTGTGTGTGTGTGTGTGTGTGTGTGTGTGTGTGTGCGCGCGCGCGCCCGCGCACGCGCGCGCGCAAGAAGAAACATTTAGGGAAAACCATGAAAGACTGTCAGGCGCTGTTATTAGTCTTCTTGGCTCCACACCACTGAGCTGTTCCAGGGCAGAAATATTTGCCATCAGGCAGAGGACCCAAGGGCCAGATTGGGAGCGGGAGCTGATTTGGCCAGCAGAAGGAAGAATAAAAGCTGGCTCTCGAGTCACTCCAGGAGGACAATGGGAGCAGTAGTTTCCAATTTATTTCACTTCTATTGAATACTTTAGAATCCAGCTCCCACATCTGGCGAGTTGGTTCTATCCTTGTCTTTGAATTCCCAAGGCTTAGAGTCAGGGGTCGGGGTATGGAGAGAACACCCAAACATTATACAGTTTTATACGGGTCCTTTCAGCCAGGCGAGTTGTACTAGATGGTGCGATACAGACAGAAACTTGCCCAGCAACAGACAGGCAAAACTTCTCTCCTCTAAAGATTCCCCTTAGCTCCCAACGTGAAGCAGCATCTATGGTTATGATTTGTACGGAGGTAGGAAACAGTCCTCAATGCTTTTCTCACTTTGGCTGTGAAGGTTTCAAGTGAGGGTAGTGTCTGAGGTCCCCATTATGCCCAGTAGATAGCTTGATGCCAGGCACAGGTTAGATAACTTGGAATATAGACTAACTACCAATGAATGAGTGAATGAGTGAGTAAGCAAATTTTTGTTTTTATTGCACTAAACTAACACATTCTAATCCACTTGCTGAGACAAAAGGTGAGCTAGCTACCCCTAGGGTGGGTGTCACGGAGTGGAGGAAGCACTCCAAAGGAGGGGATGGAAGTTCTGAGCGCTTCCGGTCTACCTCACACTCCTGTCTGGTCCCCACTGCCTTCACAATGCCTCCAAGGGTTGTCTCCCGAGGGTCTTCATCTCTATCCCCCATGCCACAGTATCCTGGGTGCCACGTAGCAAACGAAGATGCCCCCAGCAGAGTCCTTTGATGGGTGAGCGAGGAGACACATTCTGAATCCTGCTGGGTCCCTAAGTTGTTGCTTTGGCCCAGTGGGGGGTGGCTGAGCATCCTGCAGAAAATCAAGACTCTGCTAGCAGGGGAAGTGTTAATTAGGACCACAGGACCCAAGCCCACAGAGCAGCCTGAGCATGTTTTAGGCAGCAGACCCATAGAACCGAGTGACAAAGTGGAAAGAAAGATGCTGCTGGTGAGGATGCATCTGTAATGCTGTCAGGGTACTTTCTGCCCAAGTGCATGCTGGGAGGCTGAATGCATCAGAAGCATAACCCTCGTGGGCACAAGCAGGAAGGAGAAGAATAGGGGCCATCACTGAAATGGGCTTCAGTGGCCCCAGTCAATCTTCCCCACACTCCCTGCATTGACTTTCAAACCTTCTCTTCACTCCACAAACCCACGAAAGCATACTACGAAGGACCCAGGGCCCACCAGATAAGAGCCTCTTGCTCTGTCTTTAAGGATGTGAGCAGTGGTTCTGCCTCCTTTTCTTCTCTTCTGTAGGGGATGGTAACTGGGAGAGAATGGAGCCTGCATTTCATCCTCAAGGGAAGCAATGGGCACATTAGTTTGTCATTGGTCCCTGTCTGGTGACTATTCGTTTAAGTTCCAAGTAGCTCTCATTCATGGAGAGCCATCCTTACTGTAGCAAGGTGGGGTTGGGGACATCCATCATTGGAATATGAGCAGAACCCTGGTTGAAGCTGAGCTCAATTGACTTGTGACTCAGCTGGGTACTGAAACTAGGACATCAGCAAGGGAGGAGGTCCCAAGGAGGAAGGTGATAGGAGCGAGGGCAAAGATAGTGTTGGAGGGTTGAGCTGGTTTCAACAAAGATAGGAAGCCTCTAGGGGTCCCGGGGTGTGCCTTCTATATGAAGGGTTCTACCAGTGGCCTGTCAAGGAAGAAGGCATGAGGCTTGCTCTGAGCATTCCTGTGGCATAGAACCAATAGGTGGAGGTTACAGGAAATAGATCAAGGGAAGGAAGCTGCTCGAACCATAGAAGATTGGCTCAGCAGTCTCATTCTAGGTCTCTCAAAACAAACGGCCTTGTGAGAACATAGTTTCATTGTGTGTTTATTTTTTTTGATTTTTCTGCCACTGCCACCGCCACTGCCGTCCCAAGTAGGGCAAGCCTCATATGATTTTTTCATATTTAGTGTAGGATTTAGAGAGGTCAGGTGGGGTCCCTAGACTCAGATGTTCATGGCGTAAATCTGAATTTGAAACTGAGTCTCCTTCTTCCTGGTACAGTAGTCCCCCCCCCCCCAAGGGAACCCTAAGTTGTGGGCTCAACTAGAAGTCTTGGGAATATTGGAAAGAGACTCTCGTACTTTGAACGTCTTTCAACCACAAGTCCTAGTCAAGTCATGCCCAACATGGTCTGTGCATTATAGTTGGATAAACTCAGTCTAGTTGCATGACTTCCCTGAGCCTCTATGTATAGTTAGTGGAATAGAATTGTCATTCTGTCAGGATTGGTGGTGCCAGGGCAGGGGCAGTCTCTGAGCTCCAGGACCAATGCTGACCCAGTGCTGGGGGTCCTCAGGCTCTACCTGTGTTCTTTTATCTCCCCTAGTAACTAACACAGATATTCTTGTTCTAAGACCCACCCCACCCCCAATCTGAAAGGGAAGACCTTTGTGTTCTTCTTGCCTCCTGGAATTGAGTGGGTACACGCAGGTCACAGAGACCGTCACTGGCATTACAAACTTACCCTTTGTCATATGACAATACAGCATGTGTTCACCCAGAGGCCCCGCTGCTTTGGCCTAATTTCAGTTCCTTCCATGTCTGTTGATTATTGGGAACACCCCAAAGACCAAGAATGTATCACTTCCTTTAGCCCACCCCAACAATCCTGCAAAAGGAGCAGACGTCTCAAATCCAGCTCCCGCAATGAGGAGGACATGGGGTAAGGGGGGTGCAGAGAAGAGAGTAGGGCCTGCTGGGCAGACCCTTCATGGATATGGTCATGCCACAAAGAGAGGGCAGAGCTCTCTGTCTTTCTCCCTCTCCTTAGACACTCTTTCAGCTCACCCACCACCACCTTCCTGCTGAACTGCCACTTTGGGATTTCTAAAGCTCACCCTCCTAGTTCTCTCAGATCCATTTTACTCATAGCTGCCAAATTTTATCTTTTTACAAGGTAAAACTGGATTGTGTCAATCTTGGGCTTAAGAGGCATCCAACAGTTCCCTGGCTTCCCAACACACACTTGGGATCAACCACAAATCCCCGCTACTCTGGCTCCTGCTGCCCTGCTAATCTCCAGAGGTCCCCTGCTATCCCCATCCTCTGAACCCAATGGTCACTCTGCCCCCTCCTTCCATTCCTAAATTCTGCCAGGAACAATTTTCTTCACTTGGTTAGCCCTTCCTCCTGGGATTCTTTTCACACTGGACTCCCTCCCCTTTGGTTTCTTATCCTTCAAGTGTGAGGTTAAATACTGCCCCCGCCCCAGATCTTTTTGCACTCCATTCTAAACCAGATGTCCACTGGAATCCCCTCCTAGAGTACTATTGCTCTCATCCACTGGCTTTATTAAAGCTGGAAATAATACATGACTCATGTTTGGTTCTATCTGTTGTTGGTCTGCAATATGAGCTTCATGAGGCAGGGCCTGCTGCTCATCCCTATGGTCCTAGAGAAGGCCCCTCCCCCAGTATGTGTGTGGTGTGTGATGCTAAAGCAGAAAGCGGAACACAAGGGGAAGATGGGAAGAGCAGAGAGGCAACAGAAGGAAAGAAGAATTGGAGGGAGAGGGGATCCTAGGGACTAGAGTCCTCCTCTCACAGAGCTCCTCTTGATCACTAGCGCCCTCACCTGAGTGATGGAGTTGGTGCACCTGCTGAGGCATGTGCCCTGGCCTCCACACATCTGAGTGTGTGCCTAGGGTGGAGAGAAGGCCACTATTTTTTTTTTTCCTCTTCCTCTATGTTACTTCACATCATTGGCTGTTGCCTAGTGGTCTGAGGTCCTTGACACAGAGAGCAAAGGATGGGATTGAAGGTCACCTCATTCAAAGGGCACCTGGAAATTCAGCACAGAGAGGCTTCGTTTCTTTCCAGGCTTCCGAGGACTACGGTTTCTTATAAAATGACACCTGGGGTAGGGGGACCCTGTAGGAATGGATCAGGGCCCCACACAATGCTTGATCCTGAAGTGAAGCTAAGCTGGGGCACGAGAGAAAGTGGCTGAGTCCATTGGTCTTCTTGCTGGTAGCTTCGGCCACTCCAATTAGTCCTTGCTTGCCTCCTTCCCATCCCTCTTCTCTCTCTTACACGCACAAACGCACACACACACGCACGCACACACACACACGGATGGCGTGGGGCTCCTACGCGTGAAGGGGCCTCTGTTTAATTCCAAATCCCAGATCTCTCTAGGAGAGGTAATGACTCGGCTCCATGCTGGTCCAGATCTGGAGGCAGGGGGAGGCTGACGTCCCTATCTGAAGACAATGAGGTAGAGATAAGGAGCCTTCATTCCTCAGCTCTCATGTGACTCCTGCCTTCTGAGAATGAGATGAAGCGCAGCCACAGCAAGGAGGCAGTCTGCTTTCCCTAGTCTACTTATGCAAACACCCAGATATCATTTCATCCAATATCTGTGCACCGGGTGACCCTGAAAGTTGACACACAAAACCCATCATCCCACGGGGCTTATCTGTGCTGCTTTCATCCAAAGAATGGGGAAACGACCCAAACCATGGGTGAGTGCTGTGCAAGGCCTTTGAGAGATAGGGTGGAGGGAGAAGACATGTTGGAGACCACAGCCAGGCACTGGGGGAGCGCTCAGCCAAGGTTTCTTTTCATGTCTGTCAGACAGCATTAAACACAAGAAGGCAGACCACAGGATGCGTCAGCCTCAGTCCTGGGTCACCCTATTGAGGAGAAAAGCACAATCACATGATATTATGTCATGAGAAAGATAGAAATGCCTGCGCTGTCCAACCTCTGAGCTTTGTCATTTGTCACCACAGCACACAGGAATGAATACAGTGGCACACTAGCTCCCTGGATAAGTGGTTCCTAATTTGAACTCATTTGTCTGACTCACACCCACAGACAAGAAGGGGACCAGCTAGTCAGACAACATGAGGAGGAGCCAGGAGAAGCAAGCACAGGCAGGGAGTGTGCTGGCTTCAAGGAGGGAGAATGGACACCCTAGAGCCTTGAGTAACAACACTGGTATTTTTAGAAACTAAGATGATAGTAACTGTGGTGCGTGTGAGAGAGCGTGTTGCTTTAGCTTAAAGAGGCAGAGAAGCAGCAACAATAAAGAGCCGGACTACAGTTTTCTAGATAACTCTTGCTTTTATTTTTAAAACAACAGTAATATCTAATAGAGCAGTCCAACAAAATAGACATGAGATGAAAATAAACCTCTCCCCTCACTCCCCCGGCTCTTGGCTCTTTAGAGCAGTGTGGGAATGACTCCTCATATTTTCTTTTGGGGGAAAAGTATGTTTACTCCCAGACTGTGTCTCCATGCAGAGCTTTCCTCTTCAAGAATCTTTTATGTATTTGGTTTCTTTTCATTTAATATGACAACTTCAAGATCTTCCCACGCCAGCACTTGGGGGTCCTCAGGGTACTCCACCCATATGTTGGCTCTGCAGTTTGTGTAGTGTGGCCCTATTGAAAGACACTCTGCTTCCAAGATTTCTTCTTCATTTTTTTTTTCACTATGACAAGTGTTGTAACAGCTGTACCGAAGAGCCTTGTGCTTACATTTATTGGGCAGGTTCCTAGCTACAAGGTCATTAGGCTTAATGGACTGTCCATAGTTGATGTTGATAAATATTGCCCAGTCGTTATCACACCCTCCCCCAGCAGTGAAGGAGAAGGCCCTGCCCCCTATTCCACACTGGGCTTTGTTATTTCTTTCAGACAGTTTTGCAGTTGAAAAACGGCATGCAATTCCTTTCAGGGTGAGTTCTTTAAGCATGTGTCCTGATCATTGTCCACTAAAAATCTGTTCCTGAGGTGATTTTGCCAGCAGGCTGTGCAATAAATGAGACAGAAAACAATGCAGTGTGCCAGGGTTTCATCAGCCATCCAGCTTTGTCTTGCTGCTGCAGCGTTCCTCAACGTACACAACCCCTATGTCACCTTTCCCTATGTCCTTAGACCAAGCCAACCTCCACACGGCCGAATCTATGAGCTTCTTGTTCAAAATAAGATAGCATGAAACACGGGCCAAATGCTTGCTTGCTGCAGATGCCACAGAAATGCGTTCCCATGTTAGATGTGAAAGTGGAAGGCATCCCATTCTGGATTTATTTTCTCTTAAAAAAAAATCAATCTCCCATATTTTCCCAATTAAACAAAAACAAATGCCCTTGAAATGAATTTGAAAAATACAGACAGGCATAAGGAAGACAGTACAAAACACAGGCAATCCTCTCCCGTGGTGCTCAAATGCCGGTGCCTAGATTCCACGTCCCTTTATTCATACCCCACCATGCTCATACACCTTTACCAAACTACTGGGTGGTCCTCCAGCAGTGTCTGATCTGATCGTGTGGATGCTCGAACCAGGCATCTTAGGCATACGTCCCAACTCTACCACGTATTGTCTGTGGCCATATGGACAAATTGCTTTTGTTCTTGGAGCCTCAGTTTCACCTTCTGTAAAGTGGGCACACTGACAGCATACACTGCACACTGATACCTAGTGTGTATCATGTGCATTACTTGTGAATTGGGCTGGCTGGTGGTAAGACGCACATTCACTATTATGAAAGGCTTCTTTTCTTACACAGATGTTCTGTAAGTACCTAAATCCCCTCCTGTGCACATTTAAGATCCCACCCACCCACCTACCCACCCACATTTTCCTAAGTAATATTGTAATAGCCAATCTTGTATATGAAATTCTGTGGCATCTCATATCTAATAACATTATTAATTTTGGAGCTTTCGATATGCATCGCCACATTTTTTTCCGTTGTGACAACTTGGGGCTATGAGATGGTCCATCAGGTAAAGTGCTTGCTGTACAAACACGAGGCCCTGAACTCAGATCCCCAGCCAATCTAGCCAACCCAGTGAGGCCCAGGTTCAATGAGAGACCCTTCATCAAAAAAGTAAGGTGGAAGCAAACTTGGGTCCTCTGCAAGAGCAGTGCTTACTCTAACAATCTCCCCAGAAATCCTGCTCAGTTTCAACTTAGACAAACTTGATACTTCACTCATTACACTAAAATGTACATACCCAGACACAGACATGTAATTGAAAACTAGATGGATTAAATCCTGTCTCTTTTGTAAGGCGGAGAGCAAGAGAGAAAGACATACATCTACCTCTGGCCTCCACAGGGAAGGACACACAGGTGCTCACATCCACGGGGGCTCAGGCACAGTGTGCACACACACAAGCACACACACCCCCACACAGAGATGTGAGAATTGGCATTTGCACCTGTGGTGTACACGAATTCTTATCTCCCTGCTCTTTCCCTACACCTGGGTGTCATCATTTTAAAAAATCTATTAAGCTCTCCCACCCTGCCCAAGAATATATGACTCTATAGACATTTTAGAGAGAAAAATTCATTCCAGGAGACAAATGGCAAGTTGTGAACCTTGGGTTAAAGCCAAGTGAGGATACTTCCATGATAAATCTTGAAAAATGGGAAAGCTTTGGAATTTTTAACTTCTGAGGGGATCCACAGTCCTGTGTGGGGTTTCCTCGGCGAAAAACCTAAAGCCTTTTGGTCCTATCATCGAATATAGAACAAACACCCCCAGTTTCATCTGCTTCCCAGGAACCTTGGTTAAGGGGAAACATGAGCAAGGCAAAAAAGGATAGTTAGGCCAGTTAGCACAAAGAGGCACTTCTCCTAAAAAACGAGTCGAAAAACTCCTGCAAGCCTTTATCATTTAGACATGTAGGGACAATGGAGAATGTCTTTAAAATAAAAGCACAGAGGGGCTGGAGAGATGGCTCAGAGATTAAGAGCACTGACTGTTCTTCCTGAGGTCCTGAGTTCAATTCCCAGCAACCACATGGTGGCTCACAACCATCTATAACGAGATCTGATGCCCTCTTCTGGCCTGCAGGTGTACATGCAGGCAGAGCACTGTATATAATAACCAACCAACCAAATAAATCTTTTAAAAAGTAAAGGAAAACAGAAAGAACAACAAAATAAAAGCACAGTGTAATTTCAACACTTGGGGCATGGATGCAGGTGGATTGTAAGTTTGAGACCAGCTTGAGTTGCATAGCAAGCGCCTCTCTCTCTCTCTCTCTCTCTCTCTCTCTCTCTCTCTCTCTCTCTCTCTCAAAAGAAAATAAAATCTAAAAACGAACTAATCAATTGAATAAAATAAGATAGCATGAAACCAAGCTGTGATCATCTTATTTTGCTGAATCAACACAGCTGGAACTTGGCCATTCTGGGAAAATAATTCTGGGAGTCCCCATCCTCATACAAGCAGGCCTCTAATGAGTAAAAGGTTTGGAGTCACAGACCCCACTTTCTAAAAATCCTTCCAGCTCTGACATTCCACCACTCTGTACCACCTGGGTTTACAAAAGAGATTAGTAATGTATGCCACAGCACATTTTAAACCGTGGCCTTTGACCAGAACATGTAATTGGAGGAACTCCTCAAAGTGACAAAATGCATTAGCAGGTCTTGGCCCCACAGAGACTCTGCTACCAGCAACTGTCACAATGACTGCAGTGGCACTCACTTCGTCCCAGGAATCTGTGCTCTCCAGACATGCTGGTCACCTAGTTTCTCATCTCAGCCCAACCTCCTCTCGGTTGGAAAAATCTGGCCTTTCCCTTCATCATCTTCTTCTTTTTTCAAAGGAGAATGGATGCAGGGTAGTGATAGCAGGTACCAGCCACACCCCAAACATAAAGGACCACTCGGAAGGACCACAGTCTCAGTATAGGCTTGCTTCTAAGCTTAGGTGCTGGTGCCAGCATCCCTCAGGCTTGGTTCTGGCTCTGTGGTGACTTGACCTGTCACTTGAACTTCCTGTATCTCAGTTTCCTTCACTGTTGCCATGGGAATGAGATGAGTTGATCCTCCTGAAAGGTGTCTAGTATGTAGCAAGTTTCTGTAAACATTTGGTGGATGGATACATTAGCGACTGTGAGGGGTTTGGAGTAGTGCAGTGGAGACAGCACAGTAGTCCACCTTAGCTCTGACACACCTTAATGATGTTTCCAATGGCCAGCAGGATGATCTTTAGGAGATGGATCTAGCAGTCTTTTGACATGATCTTACTGGCAGTTTTATGGATGTAAATAAAGGACTCGGTACAATAGAACCCACTGTGATTGCTAACTTTATTTGACAATATGGTCAGAGGTCCTCTGTGGCTTACCTTGCTGGGGTCTCTATCTCACAAAGCATAAAACTGAGGCCCAGAGAAATAGTGTCTTGTCTAAGGACACCTTACTAGATAGGCAGCATAGGCATGCTGGTCCTCTGGTGCCTAACTGTAGGTTCTATCTTATGAGAACTTGCAGAAGAGTGTACCCTGGAAACGGAGGGAAGGAGCTGAGAAGGCTGCAGAATCCTGCTAGGTTTCAGGCACAGAGCATCTTTCAAAGCTTTGGGTGAAGATCCCACCACTTGAGCACATGTCTCCGACCTTCACAAGACCATGGGCCTCCACCCGAAACATTAGGGCCCACCCTTTGAAAGGGCACAGAATTGAGTTGGCACTCTTCATCCTGGGTTTGCCTTTGTAAGGGTGGAGGTCACCCGATTATGTTTTTAATGCTTTCTCACTTGGTTATTTCTAGGGCCATTAGAGTTGAGGGATACTAGGAACAGTGGCTTAAAGGGCAATGTTGAAACTGCCAGGGACACAAGGGAAGGGAGGAAGGAGAGCCCGGGGAAGGTGCTAAGGTGCAAAGGCAGTGGAAAGACCCTATTTGTTCAGAGTAGATTATGTACTGGGCACTGTGCAAGGCCCATTCTACTTAATCACATGTTTCTAAATCCCATTAGATTAATCATAGAATTCAATGCACAGGCACAGAGAAGATCCGGGCTCAGAGAAACTGAGTGTCTTAGGTCCATTCCCTGTTAGTGTGATCAAATATGCTGACAAAAGCAAACTAGAGGAGAAAGGGCTTATCTTTAGCTCACAATTCGAAGTTACAAATCCTCATCATGAGGAACTCAAAGCAGATAGAACCAGAAGTAGCCAATCCCATGCAGCCACGGTGCAGAATAGAGGGCGATGGATGGGCTAATGAATACAGGGGCCGACACACTGCAGAGTGCTTCTTCCTATGGTCATTAGCGGGGCCTCCACCCTCTTCTGTCTGCCAGGCTTTCCAATTTTTGGTTCGGCTAGTATCTGCTACTGCTGTTCCAAATACTTTGTCACTTCGAAGGAGAAGGCCAGATGCCCCTAACCTAGAATTCATTAATTTTTCCATATGTAATGCCCAGCTCACTTTTTTCTTTTTCTGCAGTCCAGAGACCAGACTATGAAACGGTGCTGCCCACATTCAGGTTTGGCCTTTCCACCTCAATTAACCCCAGTAAGGAAACCTCTCCCAGTCATGTCTACAGGCTTAGTGTAGACAGATCCTCACTGAGGCTTTCTTCCCTAGTGATTCTACATTGGACTGAGCTGACAATTAAAAATAACAATTACAAGGCGTTCATCTTGGATCACTGAGGTGGTGCTATTCTCCCCTGGGTAGAGACAGAGACGAACTCTCCATAGTTCTTAGTTCTACGGTATGGTGATTAATCTTCATTGTCAACACATGACAGGGTTTAAAAGACCCTAAGAGCTATCTCTGGGCATGCCTGTGAAGGCATTTGCAGAGAGATTTAAGTACAAAGGGAACAGTCACCCTGAAATTGGAAAGTGCTCTGCCGTGTCTTGGAGTCCCATCCCACACACCAGCAATCCATCTCTCTATCTCTCTCTCTCTCTCTGGGCGACCCGACTGTAGACATTATGTGACAAGCTGCCTCACGCCCCTGTCACCCCAGTTAGAGCCACTCCCATCATCATGCCATCCTTATGATATGGGATGCATCATTTGAAACTTTGGACCAAAAAACAAAAAACCAAAAAAACCCAAAAAAACAAAAAAACCTCTCCCTTCCCCCTTGTTTCTGTCAGGTATTTTGTCTCGGCAATAAGGAAGCTACGACATTGAGGCCACTGCTGTGACTAACCTGAACGTATGGTTTGTGGACCTTTGGAACTGGTCTGAAAGAAGAGCGTGGACATTTGCAGCCATGGATAAGAGGCTACCTACGATGCAAAATGTAGCACTTCATGAGCGACTCTGTTTCTTCTCTGGAATAGTATCTGGCTGCACTGAATTTCATATCCTGATAATTTGAGTGAGGCTTATTGCAAAAGTAATGGACTAAGTAGTTTGGCGATGTAAATGTCATGACATCCATGCTGTGGCATGGTTGCTACTTGCAGCTTTTGGTCATTTCTATAGTGAGAAAGAGCAGATGGGTATGAAAACTGTGGGATTTTTTCTAAGGAAAGTGACCAAGTTAAAGCTGCAGACAAGGTAGGTGCAAGGGAGCAGCTGTAAGGTCAGTGCAGCTAAGAAGAGAGCTTTCATTTTTGCGTTGAGATCACAGGTAAAGGCACCTTGAGGGCTAGAATCACCCATCCCCTGTGTGGCATGCCAGCAAAGGCTCCAGTTTGTAAAAATGCAAACCCATTTGAAAGAAGAGTGGGATGAGAATGACACTGGTGAAGTATTTTCTCAAGTTTAGTGGCAAGGCATGAAGAGGCCACTGTGATATCCCAACGTTTCAAGCTGGGAGTAGAGCTTGGCAGCAGTATCCTCATGGTGCTGGTCTACATGGATACAAAATGCAAGACTTATAGGGTTCATGGAGGCTCGAATCAAGGTCTCAGCAAAATACTAAGGTCAGGCAATAAGTGTCAGGGTTGGATTCCTTGCAAGAAGTCACTGAGGGGCCACTGTGTAAAACTGTGAATGTAAGCCTTCTTTCTGAGTCTCACAAGGTCTTACAAAAAGATTGATTCAAGTCTCAAAAGAGACTTTGGGCTTTTGAACAAAGTTAGAACTGTAAGATTTATGGGACTTGTAACAGATGAACTAAACGTATCTTGTTTTATGAGAAGTTCCTTAGTTTTTAAGGATCAAAAGTAGAATGTTATGGTTTTCAAATTATGAGCTTGGATGGTGTGCTGACAAGCGATAGACTTATGGTAGTTAATCTTCATTATTAACTTAATGGGACTTAGAATTACATAGGACAAACACCTCTAGGCATGTCTGTGAGGGCATTTCCAGAAAGGCTTATTTGAAGAGGGAAGGCCCACTTTGGATGTAAGTGGTACCCTCTCATGGGCTGGGGCCTCAAACCCATAAGGAGATTGTGACCTGAGCATCACGGTTCATTTCTCTATTTCCCTGCTATGTATGCAATGTGACCACAGACCCCATGATCCAACTAAAGCTTTATCAGCACCACATCTCCCCCGCCATAATTTGAATATACCCTCTCAAGCTGTGATCCAAAACAAATCTTTTTCCTCTTCCTTAAGTTGCTTTTGTCAGGCGCTTTATCACAGCGCTGAAAAACTTACTGATACAAGGGGCAACTGGGCAGAGGTACCTAACGATATTATAAAGGCTATCTGGATATGTTTGAAAATGGCTTTTTGGTCAGGGACTTCAAAGCCAGTGAGCAACAGGAGGGATAGAGAAACGGAAAAGGACCTGAAGATTGAACCACAAGTCGAGTACATTAGAAAATGTTGTCCTTCTGCTGCTGCCAAGCGCTGGGGACTTTATCGGGGGCCCTATGAGACTCACTGTATACAAAACAGTATCTTCTTTTCATCTGGTCTGAAGCTGCTGTTGAGAATTCAAACTGTCCGACTGAGAAACAATGTGACCTTGAACTAAACATTTCATCTTCCTCGGCTTTGATCTTCTTCTTATCTGCCAAAATACATAGAGTATCTGCACTGGATTATCATATAAGGTCATTGGGAAGCAGAGGATGATGAGAAAAGAGGAAGAGGAGGGAAAGCATGGTACATGTGAGATGGCATGAGATGCCTATGGTCATCCCACCCTGAACATGCCTGGTTCCTTCTAGTACCGCAGCCTGTGGACTACAGAGAGCAAGGAAAGTGATGATCACATGATGACAAAAATGATGACAAGTAAGCAGTCACTGTTAAAAACATCTCTATTTAGTCACAGCTGTCAGATTTCGAACAGGAGAAAACACCACTGAGAGCAAGTTTGTACATTAGTGAGCCTGTGCTCTGTGCCAAGTGTCGCTGTCATGAGGGCTCCCGACAGCCCTGTAGCACACAGCCTCCTGTGGCTGCAACCGTGCCTTGACTCCTGCCTGGAGTTAGCTCAGGGCTCTACTCTTCCTCTTTGCAATTGACAACTGACCTTTCTTCCTTCGTGTGGAACAAATCTTTCTCTATCCTTTGTTTCTAGTAGGTTTCCCACTGAGGGGGTAGGATTCTTCCTGGCTGCCTCACAAGGTCTCCATTAGAGCCAGGAGAACTGATCTGTAGCTGGAAGATGGAAGTGAAAGCAGACCAGGCAAATTCTTATTTCATTTTAACAGTCACACCGATGAACATTCAATCCTTTTAATCTTGGCTGTGATCTGGCTACTAAACAGATATTGTCTATTAAAATTCAGTATCATGCCTGTTTTCTAAAAATGACTCCCCAAACTCATGAGTTAGAAGCCTGAACTATGTTTCAGAGATTCCTTACCAGGAGGAGCCAGAGTATGCCAGAAAAGGGAACCTGGGCATCTCTGAGATAGATTGTGGATGACTGTATTGTCTAGTAGTGATTTGTGGGTTTTTTTTTTTTTTTTTGCAAGAATTCATGACCACCCTCCTATAGGCACCTAGTGTGTACACAGCAGTGCCTACTTGGTGTCTTTCCTCAGCCTTTGGCTGTGTGATGACAGGTTCTCTCTGTTAGATACATTCCTATGTGATTCACCCACAGTGGCTTCTGTGTCCTGTCAGCAAACACATCGTATGTGCCCTAATAAAGCAGGAGGAGAAAGCACCCTAGGGTCAGGATTCAAACCATGCTGGGGGAAACCATTGAGTGTGTCATCCATCAAAGAGGACAGAAAAGATTTATTTTGATTACTCCTCCAAACTCTTGTGAGAGGAAAGGATACAAGAGCACATTTGAACCCTTTCAGATTTCCACAGGAAGCTGGGAGGCCCTATTTTTATCTTCTTCGCAGAGTTTCTTTTGGAGAGACTGCATCCTTGTGTTCCCTACAAGAGAGACTAGAATTGCTTCATCAGCCTCATAGCTGACTCTACACAATCCAGCAAGTGCCTCATCCCTGGGAATTCACGTCACTGCCCTACCCAGACCCTGCTGCTGCATCGGCCTTGGCGGGCAGCAATTCACTAACGCTTGTTTCGTTCTTGCTTTCTGCCAACTCTCTATCACACAGGTCGGTTTCATCCATGGAGAGTAAAGTACAGTACGAGGGCAGCTAGAACGAAACACAAGGGCCATGGCCAGGAGCATCAGATGCTTAGACGTGAAGATGGTTTTTGTTGGAATCAGTATCATCCTGGTGTGGCCCAAGGTGATTTGTATGTATGGTGCGTACATTTACGGTGTGTACATGTGTACATGTGTGTTGGTACATATCTGCCATAGCAAGTGTGTGAATCTCAGCCTTGGCAAGCACTGTGTATGTCAGACAGTTGGGCCCATGGGCTTCCAGGGATTCTCCTAGCTCTACCTCCCATCGTGCCATACGAGCACTGGGGTTACCTCCACACACTACCATGTAGGTTCTCTCCACACACTCACCTTCATGTAGGTTCTGGAGGTTTGAACTTAGGTCCTCACACTTGCAGGACGAGTGCTTTACTCACTGAGCCATGTCCTCAGACAATATTTACCTCTTTTATATCCATGTATCTGAATGTTGTCCCAAGTGCTGTGAATGTTGTGAGCCTTGATTTCCTCACCTGCCGTGACTCCCCGCTGACTGTGCAGTCAAGTCTAGACCACTTAGCAAAATGCAATGGCCTTTCCAGGACTGGCCATGGCTGCACTTGCCATACACTCTCCCTACTTCATCAACCTGCCCTTGCCAATGATTTATTTTATCGATAAGCCCCATCTGAGTGGAGCTATTTGTGTCTCCTCAAAGACACCAACTCCATCATGAACTTGGCCTTCATACGCACTGTCCCTGCAGCAGAGGCACTGTATCCTAATATCTGTTTTGAGGACTACTAACAATCCTTTAAGGCCCTGCTCCCAAATGTGAGTTTTACGTGGAGCCTCTTCCTCCCATGACCACATCCCATCTTGCTCATGGAAAATGTTTATGTTGAAAAATTTCCCAAAGACCTTGGACATCTTTTACCACTATAGACATTACAACGAATTAAAAGCAGACCACGGCTGAGCATGATAGTCTGAATCTGCTGGTTGCTGTAACAACCTCAACTTGCACTAACTTCAAAGAGCAAGGCACTGTTTCCCTCACTGATGTATTGTCAACTCAGCTGATTTGGACTGAACTCTCTGTTGTAGGTGAAGCATTAATTGTATTAATTTTTAGCATCAATAGGACAGGTATTCAACCTTTTCAGGATCTGCCTCTGTTTATGGATTATTCATAGTTTATCTATTCAACCACCCAGGAGCAAGTCTATCTCTTAGATACTGTAGCTGATGCTTTTGTGAATGGGAGTAGAATATCTGATGGTTTTGGTTAGGTAGGGTACATATCCGAAAGTGGAGTTACTGAAGCCCTTAGTAGTTCTGTGTCTTGTTTGCTGAGGACATACTGCACCACTTTTCCCACCACAGTGGCCAGACCAGCACCATTTTACATCCCTGTTAGCAATGCACGAGAGTTCCAACTTCCGTATAGCTTCACCAATGCCTGGTATGGTTTTTGTTGTTGCTGTTCTGTTTATGTTTCAGTAATGGCCACCCTGATGAGAAGTGGGTGCCACTTGCATCCCAGGAAAGTGGTGCCCATTTGCCATGCGCTGTGGGCTCTATGCTCACTGTCTTGGGAGCAATGTCTATTCAAGTCCATTTGAAATGAAGTTTGTTTGTTATTGTGTTGTGGGATTTTAAAATATGTTTCGATGTTGATTTCCTATCAGATATATGATAAGTACATATTCTCATCCATTCTGTTCGCTACCTCCTCACTTTCTAGATGCTCAAATGAACAACATATACACCAAAAATAATGGCATTATGTTGGGAGCCGAGAGACCCTGGCTGAGCTGAGAGACCCTGGTTGCGTTGAACTCCAGCTGACCCTTTCCAGCCAGCCTATACAGAAAGAACTTATCAAACATCTTGCCTGGCAACGGACAAACCGCAAACGTCGTGCTTGGCCCCAGGAGAGGGAACTTGGCCCTGAGAAAAGGAACACTCAGTGTACCGTGGCTTTGTAGCCTTTCACAGGAGTCACGGTACATGAACATCTGACGTGCTATGCTCTCTGGGAGAGGACCGCGGGGCCACCTGTCTCCTCCCCCCGCCCCATACATTGTCCCAGGGGTTCCTACCCCAGAAGATTCTGTACTCTCCCACTGCTCTCCCTCCTTCCCCCGCCCTTCCTGAAGCACACTTTAAAAATCATACACCTGCTTTCAGTAAATGACTCTTGATAAGACAACCTTTCAGGAGTCGTGTCTTCTCTCCCGCCCTATTCTTCATTTACAGGCCGCGACCCCCTTCGAGAACCCGAATAACTAAACCTGCGGGACAGGGACAGCATTACAGAGGACAAACGATGAGTGACACTGTATGCCTGGCTCTCTCCCCTGACCCGACTCTAGTCTTTTGCGTCTCTGGGTCCCCTGTGACTTATTCTTGAGCAAGGTGGCCAGCCTTCTTCCGTTTGTCTAGATTAGACCGTGGTTGCTATGTAAGGAAAAATCATGACACAAAAACATGTAAGGTCAGAGTTCAACTTCAGGTGTCTGTCATCACCTTCCGTCTTGCTGGAGACAGTTTCATCCTTATTGTTCAGCTTCCTGTTCCAGGCAGCTGGCCATTGAGCTTGTGGGGCTTCTCCTGTCTCTGCTTTTCGTTTACCGCAGATGTGCAGGGCTTACGAGCACACACTACTGTGCCAGGCTTTTCTTTTTATTTTAGACATGGGTTCTGGGGATTCAAACTCAGGTCCTTGTGCTTGCAAGGCAAGAACACCTCTCACTGAGCCATCTCCCATGCCTGATGTATCTTGGAGTACTAATGAGTCCATAAGGCCATTGGGATTAGTAGGACACTTAACATTATGGAAGCAGTGCACAGACACAGTCTCCTACAACTTGGCACCATGCTTATCATCCCACAGTGTTCAGGGCAGAACCTGACGCGCTTCACAAGGATGGAGGAGAGGCCTCTGGGTATTTCTTTGGTGATATCTCACTGAATGCTGAAATGCAAGATACAGCCCAACAGATGCCTTTCTCCATCATGGTGAGAAGCCACAGAAATCTAGTACAATTGACAACCCAGTGTAGCAAAGTCTAAAAAGGAAAAAAAAAAAGAAAAAAAGAAAAGAAAAAAAAGAAAAGAAAAGCAATTGAGCAAAATTTATAACACTTGTCAAATATGAGAATGAAAATACAGATCAGGCAAACTTCTTATGAATATATCCATTTTTAACATTCAGTTTCAATTATAATTTCAGTGTCAATGGGGGTTTCACCTTAATAATGTTTTTCAATCATTTTAACTTGTACTTGGTGATCATTCTAATATAAATTCAATTTGAAAATATAAAGGACCACCTTTCCTTATTTCTTTCTTTTGTTTGGGGGGGAAGAGACAGGATTTCTCTGTGTACCCTTGGCTGTACCGCTGTACCGGACTCACCTTGTAGACCAGGATGGCCTTCAACTCACAGACATCCACCTGTCTCTGCCTCCCTGAGTACTGGATTAAACGATTAAAGGCATGTGCCACCACACCTGGCTAGAACTACTTTTCTTTGAAAAGTTATAGCGTCAATAACAGATCTCTTCTTTAATAAAAACCACATTTTAAGTGTAAAACATGTGTGTGTCTGACCTCTGCTGTATTGATTATGTTGATAGGAGTTAAATAGGACTTGGAAATAAGGTTGGGGAGAGATACCCATGAATTCACCACATCACTCACAGGTTAGAGGTGGCCCTGAGAGATAGCAGCGGGGCTGTGAGAGCCTCAGTGTGCTGGTAATTATGAAAGTGAGAGCTCAGGCTGGAGAGACAGCTTAGCAGTTAAGAAGGCTTGCTGATCTTCCAAAAGACCCAAGTTCCATTCCCAGCACCTATGTTGAGTGACTACCAGGCTCTCTTTTGGCCTCTGTAAGCATCTGTACTGATGTGTGCACACACACACACACACACACACACACACACACACACACACACACAGCATTTTTGATGTTCAAAACAAATTTGATGACTTTTTTTCCTTCTAAGACAGGGTTACATACAACTCAGGCTGGCCATAAACTTGTCACTGAAAACAACCTTTAATTTCTGACAGCCCTGCCTCCACCTCCTGAGTACTGGGATTCTGGAATCTGTAAACCATGCCCATTTATGTAGTCAGAGCTATTGAACCCAAGACTTTGTGTACTGGTAAGCAAGCACTCTAACTATGATAGGTCTCCAGCCCAAGTTTGATGACTTCCTGTGATAAGTGGCTGTGATGAACACGCTACCTAGTAGACAGTTCCTGAAGAAAAGAACTCACACAAAATTTGCTCCTTCAAGTTGAAAGTGGCACATTAATGACACACCAAAGCAAAAGTGTTCCAAAGAAAGCCACACTGTGGAAATAGCATTTTGGGGACACTGGATGCTTGGAAACATCACTAGTATTTGGCTTTTTTTTTTTTTTTCCTTGCCCCGGTTTGGTTTCCCTTACAAATATTTTCATACCTGAATACTCAAAGGACTTGTACTCGATGATGTACATATATAGTTTCTGTGGGATTCTGAAAAGTCACTCCTTAAAACGTTGAATGTAGTGCCTGAGAAAGACTACACTTGCCTCTGAGACATTGGGTGGAGTCTGAGTACAATTGGATCCAAGCAGAGAATCCGTGCACACCCTCTATTATAGAGCTCAGCAGCTCTGCCAGCTGCTCTACTCACAGTCAACACCAGTTCGAGGAAGCCAGTGTGTTGAATTTCAGTAGGTATTTGTTTGTTTGTTTGTTTGTTTGTTGTACTTGAACACCTTGCAATGGACATCTCTATATAATATCGCAATTCACTATAAAGCAATCCATTTGTCATCAATAATTATGCCCCCATAGTTTGATACTGTTTTGTGCAGCATTTAATTAATTTGTTTTTGAAGCTACCAGCTTCAAATAGACTCTCCAATAGTCTCTACCACCAGTCTCTGAGGAAGGAAGCCAATCCTCCTTTTTAAAACTACCTAGAACATTAGCAACTTGGCTACTTTGTGGGGGCATAGAAATTAACTTTCATCTCTCTCTCTCAGAAAAAATAATTCAATCATTTAAAGACTATGCTTTCAGCTGCAGGCGTCTGATTTCATATGAGGTAGAAAGGCAGGTTTATAACGGAAGACATATCTGAATAGAGTCAGACTAGGAAGCTCAGGTAAGTTATGGGTAACATCTCTGAAATTGTGTCTTTGGTCAATTTTGTTCATCTTGGGAGTCAAACCCAGGAGCTCTGTGACTCTGCACGGCCTCCCCTGGCCCCAGGTCCTGGTCCTTCCAGCTTCTCCAAGCTTGCTCCCCTCCGCCTTCAGTAGGGGACCATGCCCGCTGTACTGTTTGCTTGGTATACTCACCTGCCTTGAACTTTAGACTCACATTTCTCTCTTTTGGAAATGCTTTTCTCACTGAGAGCTGAGACCAAATGTTTCCTATCAAGGGACCTCCTTCAGCAACCCCCTCCCAATGGTGCTCCATTACCAGCCAGTTTACCACACCAAGATTGTGTGTAGGCAATACATAATACATACATACATACATACATACATACATACATACGTACATACAAATATGTAATACATATATACACTAGACACACACATATATACATATGTTGTATTCATGTACGTGTGTATACATGGAGTGAAGGAGAACAGTATGTATTCATGTTTCCTTACATGTAATAATGATATGAGCTATAAATGATAGGACACAAAGGCTATGAGAATCTAGACCTTGTCCGTTTCATCTCCCACTCTACCCTCGATGCAATGACCCCTGCAGCACAGCTACTGAGTAAGTACTTCTCAGATGCACAAACAAGGAGATCGCTGAAAATGCCTAAGACAGAGCCCTCTTTGCAGAACTGAATGGGAGTCATGAAGGGCAGCAGAGATGTAAGACCCACCATGCAAGAATCAGGCAACGGTGGGGGACAAATGTCCCCGGAGTACGTGCTGTCTCAAGATGACAAACATGCTGTCCCTTTCCCGGTCCTTCAAGGTAGGTAGAGCTGACACCCCAGTTTAGATAGGGAGTCAGACGCTTGTCCAACTACCCAAGCTCATGTTTGATATGTACGACCTGGTGAGACTGCACCTTAGGGTCAGTGGGTCACAGCATGTGTGTCCCTTTCCCTGCAGTCTTTGAAGAGCACAGACATACAGGTCCCGCAAGGCTCTGCTACCAAACCGCTGGGGTTCAAACCTTTAATTATTTTCTACTAATCTTTCACTAATTAGATCTTCTACTAAAAGATTTCTTCTAAATCTTTTAGATTTATCTTCTAAATCTTCTACTTAAAAATCTTTTAATTAGCTGGGTGGCTTTGAAAAAGAAATTTAATCTGCTTAATTGGGGTGATAATAGTACTTACCTCGGGGTTATTGCGAGCATTAAATGAGATGATACACGTTAAGCACCCAGAACAGAACATGGGCTGCCAAGTATCTCAATAAATGTGGGCTGTCAGCATTGCACTCACTAACAGCCTTAAATTCTATCATTTAAGAAGCATTGCTCTTTCCCCTTCTCCCTCCCTCCTTTCCAGGCATCCTTTCTTCTTTCCTTCATTTCTCCCTTGTATGTGTGTCTCCTGGTCCTACTAGGTCCTTGACACTGCTATAGGCATCTGAGATTCAAGGATACTTAGAAGAGGACTTTCACTGCAGGCGGCTTGTGTGTGCCATAGGAGTGTGGAGAAGAGAGCGTGGAGGCTTACTGACACTCTTGGAATCAGTCAACATCTGAGCTGAGCCTCAAAGGACAGAGTGGGACTCTTCACATGGGTCAGTGAGGGCAGAGGAAAGTCCAGAGCCTTCTGTCAAGACTAGGTTTTAGGAGTGACTCAGCAATGGAACAAACTAACTACAATTAAAAGAAAAGCAAATGCTTGTATGCATGCCTGCACACACATATGTGTGAGAGAAAGAGACAGAGGCAGACAGAAGGGGCAGAGAGAGGGAAAGAGAAACAAAGAGGCTGGGAACTCTGTATAAACTGTGGCTATGTTTCAATCATTTATAAGATCCAGCTGTACAAAACAACAATTTTTCAAGGGAAAAGAACATGTGGCATCATCGGAATCAGAGTGGCAACTGCATCACGTGGCTTTTGGTGCATTTCTTTGGCTCTCTGATGTTTAAGCTCTTTATGCATTTAAAATTAAGAGAGAGGGAGGCAAGAAAAGGAGGGTAGTGGGACAGCAAGTGTGAGCTTACTACAACGATAAGCCTGTCTAAAATGCCATTTCGTTACCAACGTTGTATGCTATCTAGAATATTAATGAAAACATGTCAAAGAATCTTATACAGGAGAGGAGTGACAATTCTTGCTTTACAGAGTTCTCTTAAAAATTAAATTAAATCCGGTGTCTACTGTTATTTAGCAAGGGCCTGGCACACGCAAATGTTGAATGAATGTTTCCTTTCTCCCGTCTAGAGTCTGGCTCTGTGCACTGAGCATGCTGTGGGCCTGAGCCAAGTCACTGCAAGGCACCATCATTCTTAGGACTAGCAGATTCCATGGGACTTAACTCAGTGCTTTCATCAGGCAGTGGCTCCTGTGAGTCAAGGTTTTCCCTCCCCAAACTGAGAGTGGAGAGATACCAACGCCTCTGGAGATCCTAATCGTCACTGGTGGTTTTGTTTTGTTTTAATCCGGATAGGATGCTAATTTGATGCTCGGGGAACGAATGCTCAGAAAGCCTTGGGTTTTGCATTCATCCTCACAGGAAGTGGGGAGCTAGGAGCTCTCCCAGTTCCTGCCTCGGAAGCCCAGTTAGCCCATGGGTTATAATTCGGGCGAGGTATCATGCAAATGATGAGCCTGGGTGTCAGATACTATCCTCTGTGCTTATGTAGATGCTTCAGTGAAAGTCAAGCAACAAGCCTGGCCAAACAGAAGGCCATTGGCCTGGATCTGTCCGTGGTGCTGATTTCCCCTGACCGAAAAGTCGCCTTCTCGTTGCCCACTGGTCTGCACTGGTCTCCTTGTGTTTCTTTTCCGCTCTCTGTATGTAGTCATTAGCACACCATTTCCCTCCCTCATACTCTAGTCCAGCTGGAGAAACTGAGGCTTGACATCCAACCAGGCTTCCCCAAGCTTTCTGAAGCTCTTGGCTGGTGCTAGAATCAGAGGCTCCATCCTCCCCTCTCCCATCTGCTGCCCTTCTCTGCCTTCTCCCTCTGGCATCAGACATGGAGCTTCTGCCTGCCTGCCTGCCTGCCTGCCGGCCTGCCTGTCTGACGCATTCAGCTGTCCCAGAACCATTTAGAAATAATTATTTTAAAAAACAAATAAACTCTTCTTTCTGTGATCTTTACTCTTTTCACATCCACACAGAGCAGTGGCTATTTTTACTCACCCTAGCTCCTGGCAGGTCTCTTTGGAAAGTCACCATGACATTTTGTGAGACTTGGCCTGGCATTCATCTAAAATATTTTTTCAAAAACATCCTGCTCTGGAGAAATGTCAACGTTTATGGTGCGTCCACAGGGATGTTTCAGTGGAGGGAAAGATCCTCTTAAGAAAGTCCTAGACTGACAAGGAGTGGGTTTATAGGCAGGTACACCTGAAAGCAGCAAAGCATCCTGGGACATGCCAGGGAGAATGGCATTGAATATCCAGGTCTGCATAAAGTTCCATGGGGAACACATGGAATCTAGCGTGAGGACAGATCTGCTGGATGAACAGAAGTCAGTGGGTCCTCCGGCCAAGGCAGGGAAGATGTCTGGGTCAGTGAAGGCCAGATGGATTTAACTTCAAGTTATGATCTTGTCTTTGCCTCTATATAATGCTGGGGCAAGTGTGCACAGTACTTTTCCATGCTGTTGGAGAGGAAACATTGGAGGAGAAGCCTTTCATGACAGCCCTGGATTTACTGAGTTGTCTCATGTTTGACAACTTGGGCCACTACTTTACCCCCAGGCTTACATTTTCGTATCTGTAGAATGAAGTGGGACATTTTATCATAGGTGGTCCCTGTGAGGTTATATAACCTTCATAATATAAGACCAAAGCCTGAATACTATGCTTTATCATAGAGAAAATTTGGAACCTAAGCTAGGGAGGGCCATTCCATCTATCCATCCATCTATCTATTTCTCTATATTCATGCCACTATTGATTCCATCCAAAACTCATCTTCAAAGAGCATATCGTGGAAAAGCGGGTAGCTACCCTTTAGCATGGCTTCTAATGAGCCTCGTCTACTGGTACCCACCCCTATCTTGATCCTTTGAGTCTAGGGGAACATAGACTCATGATACAAAGACAATTAGCTTGTGGAGTGTGGCACATTAAGAGTAACCTAGGTCTTCACCAACCACAAACAAAAAGCTGAGGATTTCCAACTCTGAGAGTTAGTTTAGACCCATATCTTCCTGGTTCCTGCTTTTAAGTAGCCAACTCCCTAGCCACCAGCCTAAGTATAACCCAAAGAAACTTCTTGGGATAGGATCATCCACGTAGGCAACTCCCATGAAAACCACAGACTAACAGATATTTGTTCTGTCTGTATATGCATCCACACATACGTGTACCCACACGCAAACACACGTGCATGCAGTCCAACAGTACACGTAGAAACCTGACCATTTAAGCTTCTAATTTCTTGGAATAATTTAATAACACAGGGAGGAATAGTAGTCAAACGGCGTGGGAGCTGAAACATGAGTGTATGGAGTCATCACACAGATGCCCAGGATCATTCACAGCAGCCATCTGATGAACGTTTCTCTAATAAACACATGGTAGTTACGAGCCTGAGGCATGGACTGGGATTTGGCTAGAAGAACCAAATTCCAGCTCTTTCCTGCTGTTGCTCTTTCCACTGATGCAAAGCCCACCCCTCCCACCAGGAAGAATTAGTGGGCTGGGAGGTGGTGGTGGTGGTGGAGCTTGGATCAGCGGGGCTGATGACGAGTGATGAACCTTTGGTTGACCCCCCAACCCTGGAAGGTGAGCCTCTGGCCAGTTGCTTCCCAAGCACTGATGAGTTCAATATTGTCCAACAGAGAAAAACACAAGCCAATTAGCTGCCTGCTGCCGGCAGCTGGTTTACTCAATGTAGCTTGCATCTCTTTTTTTTTTTTAACCTAATATTTTTCATGGATTTGATTTGGCTCCACTGGGAAGCAGAGATAAGCTGTTCAGCGTTGGCTGCTGAGCTGGCTCTAATAGCTCACATCGGTCGTGCTCCCAGCACCCAGTTAACTCTTAGGCTTACTCTCCAGTTTGACTGTGGATGGAGGCTTCCCAGGCCATGAGCAGCCATCACCACAAGGAACTGGGCAACCTTGGTGGGGCCAGAAGGGGGGAAAGGAACGACTTGAGTTGAACAATGTGGTCTTGGATGTCCAGGAGTCTCCCAGCTCTGAAGTTTGGCTCAACAACCCTTTCCTGTGTGTGTCCCTCTGGTTTACCCATGGAGTGAGATTCCTATCCATCTGCCTTTTTATGCTTGTATTCTTGGCTGGTAGTGATGATTATCATTTCTGTTAACGTCCAGCCTGCTCCTGCACACGATCAACACCTCTTAATTCCTATTGCAACGCTCTGAGATTGATCCAGCTTTGCTTCCATTTAGTAGAAGGGGACACATTTATCAACACCAGCTTTCAACTTCTAGCAAGAGCCAGGCTGGATCTGAACTCAAGTTGCCTAACATTGAATCCCACAGAGCCTTCTTTGTGTAAAGAGTGCTAGTGTTTGAGGGCATCTGCCACCCTAAGTCCTGTCATGTGAGGGTGGGTTAACCTCCCAGAAGCTGCATCAACCCACATCCATATATTCCCAAAGAACCCAGTTAGAGTATATGTAGTGGACAGACAGCTGGCTGAGCTGCTCATGTGTCTGCTAGGTCTGGTCCTCCCAGGACGCTAGCTCATCTCATAAACCAGCTCCTAAAGTCGGAGGATAATCCAGCCCCTGACCTGGCTTCCTCTCTGGTCTGTGGAAGCTTTTCTTCTACCTTTTCCATTTGGTAAAGGTCTGGAATCTCCTCCAGATCTGCTGTTGTGTGAGGGTGACTATGCTGGGAGAGTCAGCTACATCATCAGTATTACATCTCTCCCAGTTGTAGGAAGGCGGGGAAATCCCAGCACTGCTTTGTTTTCATAAAATATCTGTAAGAATTACCAGGAAGTAATGTTAACCGAGCCCCACAGACAGATTTGCATTAACATGGGTATTAGCTGTAGAATAAGGGGGGAGGGTTGTCTCTTGACTTAATAAGTCCCTTGTGGTTAAATGGGGGGAAGAGAGACTATATTCATATAGAAGTTGGAAGGCTAAAGAATGCCATAAGGAGGTTGCCATAGTCAGGGCCCTGTGGCGCTAACTTGAACTTAATCTGGGATTGCTTCAGCCCATGAAAGCAATGGGATTGTGCTCAGTGGTCTCAAGTCAAACTGCTGGAGTACCAGAATGGGCTTTTGTCAGGAGACCTTCACCATTCACAGCACGAGGAAAGAAGGCACGGAGAAAGTCCATGGTAAGGCTGCAGGGTTCAGAGCTATTCCATTGGTCAGAACTCCAGAGGAGGCGCGTCCCTCATAGACAGTGTCAGCAGGACTAGCAATGTGGGGAAGGTGCTGGGTCCAGATCTGCATGTGGTTAAGATGCAGCTGAGCCTTCCATGGGACAAGGTATCCCCAGATCTTCCAGCAGCAAGTTCTCCATGTTGCCTGTTTCCTTCATAGCCACCCTTCTCCACACGAGTGCTTGTTGGACCTTCTCCAACTGGCCAATGACCTTTCTGCTCTGTGCTGTGAGTTACTTGGTGGCTACCTGTCCTCTGTGAGGCTTTAAGATATCACTCCTAATAATATCTGTGGTTTCTTCACCCATCAGTTTTTCTGTTGACCACTCCATCCTCCTGTGTCATAAGGTCCTGACTTACCCTGCTCTCTCCTCCCACACTACTTATCTGTAGGAACCATAACAGCATTCCGTGGCAAGCTGTGTGTGATGTCTTCAGGAACCCTGTCCTGATTGGTCATCCTCCCAGGAGAAAGGACCCTCACTTGTGTGGCCTTACAGACTCCTCTAGCTTGATCTTGAGTGTACTGGTGCCCCCATCAAGACCAGGCTGCTCAAATCTCTATGGCTTACTACAGCACCATGGCCAAGGACTTGGCTCTGGGCTCCAAATCAGAGCTCTGATATATGAGCTCTTAGGTGCTGGCCCCCTGCCTCCTTGTCCCCCACCACCCCCCACTCTGCTTCTGCCCTGCTTAATCATCTGTCCAATGGGAATGATAGCAGCGCCCCCTTAGGGTAACTGAAGGGATCAAATGTGCACATTCAGGCAGCATGTTACACATCTGATTCATGATAAACGAACTGCTGTCTGCTGTTTTTTTATTGTTGTCACTATTATCCCAACTGGAACAATCATAGTTAGGGTTCACACTGTCCCAGTAGCTAGTAGGTGTGACACACGACAAGTATAAAACTGGGGACTGATGTGGAAGGCTCTATGTCACTGAAAGACTATGCTGACTCTTTGGAGCCTTGTATAACGAATGACGTTGTTTGTTAAATGGATACAATGAATCTTCATTGCCATCTTGGATGATGCAGAACTTCCATGGAGACCAGCAAGGCACACTTGTGAGTGTACCTGTGAGGGGGTTTCCAGAGAGGAAAACCTTTGCTTCCTGGCTGCTGTGGTGTAACGCTGCTCTCCTCTGCTCTGCCACAGCCTCCCTTCCATCAAACCCTGTGAAACCATCGGCAGAGAGTGGTGGCAGGCGGTCAGTGTCTGTGTATGGGGCCCAGCATGACACTGTACATGGCAACCTGAGGGAAGGACCAGGGGTCCCTGAAGCAGGTCAGCTCACAGATAAAGTGGGGCCACCTACTCAGGGCAAGACAGCTCAGAAATCAGGACTTTATGAGATCAGCCATCTCTGTGGAGTGGATGTTTTCTGTAATGTTTGCTTTTGTGCTCTCCCTCGGTCTTTAAGATTGCAGTCTGGAGGGGGAGGGGGAGAGGGAGGGAAGGAGAGGGAGGCAGGTATTTCTGACTCCAGCCTGTCTCAGCTCTTCAGAGCAGAAGCAGAAGACAGTATGAACAGGGACAATGTGATCAAGTGATGGCAAAAAGAGCCTCAGAAGAGATGCCCCCTGGGTTTGGTTCTATAACTGATCTGGAGTTTGGTTTCTTTCATCAGTCAAATGGGCATAAGAGACTTGATAAAGGACCATTGGGAAGAAAGTGCAATCATGAGTGTAGGGGGCCTAACCCAGGCCCCTGTGGCAGGGGACAACAGCAATTGACAAAGGCATTGGGGGAGCTGTGACAGTCATTAGTGGGACATGATGGGACAGAAGGTATCAGAGTTTGAGAGCTCCAAAGATGAGTGAACAGTGGAGCACCTGAGAACGTCCTCTCAGGAACCACTTATTTACCTGGAGGACTTTAACTATAGCCAATAGGGAAGGCTGCTGTCTTGATCACATTTTAAATATCTGTTGGACAAAACAAGGGAGGATAATACTGAGACAATGGCCGGGAGAGAACTTCCAAGTCTGAGAGTCTCAGAGTTAAAAACAGAAAAGAAAGAAAGATCCTCAGGGGGAGGCATAGGGTCTGGATGGGCTAGCCTAAGGAAATGCTCTGGAGCCCAGTGACCCTGTAGTCTCTGTTATCCCTATAATAAATTAGTAAGAGCCAGGTAGGGGTATCTTCTTATTGGTACAAAGCAAGGCTGAGCACATGGGTCTGGGAGAAGAGGAGGCTGCAAGATGACAGTTACAAGCATGGTTTTAACAGGTGGAACTAGGTTCGATTCCTGGTCCCGCTACCACTTACCAGGCTGCGTGGCTTTGAGAAAACGCCAGTCAAAGCCTCGGTGATCTCATCTAGACATGGTTCATTAACACACGAGAGTTGGTGATCAATAAATGAACATAAGGAAACTTGCCTGGTGCATGCATCACGAAAGGCATGAGCAGGCTCCAACTGGCATAGTATCAAAAGCAGCTTCATGGATGCTCAGGGCGCAGGAAGGTCAGAGGTTGTGAGGAAGGACTGGTTAGAAAACAATCGCCACTTCCAGTCCCTGACAAAGGCTTTGGTGCCCATGCTCACGGTCACAGAAACCCAGAATCTGTTTCTGTTAAAGGTTAATGTTTGCTTCACCAAGGCCCCCAAGTCACGTGTTCACCTTGCGTTATCATGCCCAGCCGTGTCTTCCAAGTAGCATAAGGTAATAAGTCAAGCAAAAAGAAGGTGTGCACCCCAGGCTTGTGCCAGAGACGTGTTCACCCTCTATGGCACTCCTTGCTCTTCACACAGTTTCTTACCCAACTGGGTCTGGCCTGGAGACACCCAAAACTCTGCACCCTTTACCTATTTTTTGTGTATATGTAGTGTGTGTGTGTGTGTGTGTGTGTGTGTGTGTGTACACTTCAATGTCAGATGTTTCAATCATTCCACTCACCTTGTTATTTGAGTCAAGGTCACTCAGTAAACCTAAAACTCACCAGCTGGATAGAGAACTCCAGAGATCTGCCCGTGGGATGACAGCTTTACTCTGCTGCGCTCTTTTAACATGGATGCTGGGGCCATAAACTCAGGCCTTAATGGTTGCCTGGCAAGCATTCCAACAGCTGAACCATCTCCCTGCAATCCCTAAATCCTCCTTCCACACAAGACCACAGACTCAGGGCTTCCAGATGTACTTCCTGCTCTAGTTTCTGTGTTGTGTCTGTGCCTAGAGATCCCATCCCTGTCCTGGCTCATTGACAGCTCCTTCTAAGTAGTCTCTGGGGCTACCCAAACCCTGCAGCAAGCTCCCACGAGGGAAACAGTCACATGCTTGAGTTTCAGAAATAGGTCCCCACTCTTAAAATTCTTGTTCCCAGGTCCCATACACCCGTCACAACTTCTAGTTGCCTAAATATCCACCCTGCCTGCTGAAGTGTTGTGGCTGACATGGAGTATCTGGTTTTTCAGTCTTCTGGATGAGTGTTTCTGCTTGCTGGCTAAACCTCACCCTTTGGATCTAAGGAGTTTTTAAATGCCACCGCTCTTAGTCTGCCCTGCCCAGCTGCAAAACAAACACAGCCATTTCTGGCATTATCTCAAAGCCTGCCAGAGCTTTTATTTAGGCTATTAATAATAACTGTTAATTTATTCATTCAAGCCAAGCATTTCCTGCTTTCCTGCGTTATACTAGATTATGATGCTGATGTTGGATATTCAGATATACCGTAAGTAGATCTTCAGTGTACCACAAAGGCCCATGTGTTGGAGGCCTGGTTTCCAGGCAGCAACACTATTGGGAGGTGATGAAACCTTTATGACATGGAGCCTAGTGGAAGAAAGTAAGATCCTTGGAGGTGCAGGATTCTAATCTCCCCCCCCCCCCCCCCCCCCCCCGAGGTGAGCAGCTTTGCCGCTGGGCAAGGCCACAGAGCCAATTGATGATGGAATGAAACCTCAGAAGATGTGATTCCCACATCTCTGGTGCATTGTGACAGCCACAGGAAACAAACACAAAGAGAAAGCCTTCTTGCCCTGTTGGAACTGTGGTTCAGTAGAGTGATGACAGACAACAAACTAGCAAACAAGGAAACGCAGAAATATTCCTTGGCAAGCAATGGTTATTTTGGACAGAGGATAAAATAGAATCTCACATATTCCAAGTCACACACTTGTGTTATTTAGAAATTGTATAAGCATGCAATAACCAGGAAAAGAAATAAATACCACAAGCAAATAAAAGGATATTTGTCAACCAAGTCTAGCTTTTCATTTCCAACTTAATGTTTCGAAATCAAATAGTTGACTGTCCGGTGACACCATTTATAGAGATGAGGATGACTATACCGCAGTTAGAGTGGACTACGCACAACTTTTGTACTCGTGGGTCATTAAGAAAGATAGTAGTAATATACCCAAGACTTAATGCTACAGTTCACGTACTAGGCTAATTGCTCTAAATGTATTATTTAAGGACTGGAGTGATGGCTCTGTGGTTATAAGTTCACTGTTCCAGGGGACTTTGGCTTCTGTCATAGCATCCCTTCTTGGCCAGCTCAGAACTACCTGTGGATCCATGCCCCAGGGGATTCCATTTATGGCATCTGAGGGTACCTGTATGCATATGTACACACACACACACACACACACACACACACACACACACACACACACAGACACACACACACACCCCAAAATGAAATCTTAAGAAAGAAAAAAAATGTATTTATCACGAGACATTTTTATCTTTGTTTCCAGAAATTGGAGTTTAAGTGAAACAACACACTAGACTGACATCCCCCAGCTGTGGACAGTAGGTTTGGAAGTTACCAGCTTGCTTCTCCAATGGCTGGTATATCCACCTAGAACCAGCTCCTGCACAAAGGGCTCAGTGTGCCAGAGCAGCAGGCATTAGGTTCCTCAGTGGGAGGTACCATCTCATCTGCTCTACAGCTGAATTGTTGGAGTGTGTATTTTTAAACCCTGCTGGATATGCTGAGACTCCCTAAGAAAGACAGTTAAATAAACAGAGTGATGAGGAGACAGGTGGGCTTATTTTTAGTGTGTCTCCGTATAAAGAAGAAGCTCACAGGCACAGAACAAGACTCTGTCCTGCATGTTAATAGGAAGCAGAGGCTGTCTCTAGCCCTCCTTTCTGGGCAGGTCCTCCTCAGAAAAGAACCTCACTGGCATGGTTTTAGCGGAAGAGCCACAAGAGGATATGCCACGGCACACACGGGATGCTCGTTGCCTCCAGAGAACTTAGGAAAACACAGAAACAGCATTCATCAGGAGACTGAGTAGCAGCTTGGAGCCCACCCACATTGGTAGCCGTGTGAAGCTGTGGCGGTGACTGGTGATGTTTTACGTGAATCGGCAGAGAATGAGGCCCACAAATGTTGTCTGAAGAAGCAAGCAAGTTTCAGGACAACAGTATGTAATCACAATTTTGTAAAAACTGACAATGAATGCATATGTATGGATGAATGCAAAAAAATCATGGTGTGCATACATGAATACTAATAGAGGCTCCAAACACTACCGCATGCAAAGAAACCGTGTACAGGACATAATGACAAAATGGGAAAGTGGAAAGATGGTTCAGCATTTAAGTGTACACAGTTCTGCCAAAAGCCATCCTGTTAAGGGAGCTCTCTAGGCATGTGGGCTGTCTAGGAGGTAATCTGGTATCCTCAAGGTCTGTACCATGATGCACCCCCAAATTGCTTCCAGCCTATGACACACTGTCAAGAGCCTTGGTTTGGGGACGTTCAGTAGGCATGAGAGATCTCTGGAAGGGATCCGGTATTTTGCAAGGTCTGTACGATGATGCACCCCAGAATTGCTTCCGACCTCTGAGTACCCTGTCAATTGTGCACTGCTGCGTCTCTCTAAAATCTGGCATTGGGGCTGGGCATGGTGGCACATGCCTTTAATCCCAGCACTCAGGGAGGCAGAGGCAGGTGGATCACTGTGAGTCTAAGGCCAGCCTGGTCTACAAAGCGAGTCTAGGATAGCCAACGTCACATCGAGAAACCCTGTCTCAAGAAACCAAAAAGAAAAAATATCTTGCATTGGTGTGAACTGTCACTTTCTGGGTATTGACCAGCTCTGATTGAGCAAACTTCTTAAAGAGGATTTTGTTGAGGATGTACTATTTGATGTTCAGATGAATTAATCCCTGATTATGGAATTCCTGATTTGATTCATATAGTTTAATAAGTTAAATTGTTTTAGATCTTCTAAAACAATTTTTAGAGAGTTTATGGCTGCAATAAATACTTTTGTGGACCTCCAGATACCTCACTAGGGATAGGCTTGAAACAGATTTGTGGCCTCAGATAAGCCTCCACTCCAGATGGCACCAGGAATTCTGGTATTCACCATAAATTTACGCAAGTTGTTTTAGACTTCCCATGAACCCAAGATAGGATGGGGCTACCTAGAGATGTCTAAACCATACACAAGTCTTGTTGTCTAAATATACAAAGTGTTGTGTTATAATTCCTTATACCTTGTCACTTTGTGACATCATATGTTGTCATTTTAAATTTACCCTGTTTCTTAGAATGAAAGACAGATAAAATTATTGTCCTGAACTCATGATGAACTAAGAGATAGCTGGATAATGTATAGTTATGTCGGTCCTAATTGATAAGTCATAAATGCTTCTTAGTTTCGGGCCTTGTCGATCTTTGTCACTCTGAACTCACTGTGAACTTATGCAATGGATACCTAGATAAGAAATGTTTAGCTTTAAAACATATAACCTGTTGTATTTTAGAATTCATGTTTTTGTGATTAATTGCCCTTTTTGACTATGAGGTAAGTCCCCTTTTCTCAGAAGTATAAGTATGGTGACCAACAATAAACAGCCTTGAAATTGGGAAGCTTAACTTCAGTTGGAGTTAAGATGCCTAACTTCATCCACCTTTTCTCTTGAGTGTATGTGTGTGAGTGGTTTATTTTCTATCTCTCTCTTATTTCTTATTTCCCTGTAGATTTGCAAATAAGTTAGCAGACTCAGGGCTTTACCATCAGCCTTCTAGGGCTAGCAGGTGTAAGTTTACGTTAGCTTACTGGAGAGCTCCACAAAGCGGCCCATCTACAGATCGAAGAGCCTCCTTTTACGACCCCCTGCAGTTTCTAGCTAGAAGCTGCTTTTACAGCCTCAGCTATAGGAAAATTGTGGTCAGTTTAAGTTTTCCTCCTCGGCCTCAGTACATCCAGTCTCTAGAGAAGGAACCCTGGGCTCCCTCTAGTCTTTCTTCTTTATCCTGATCAGTTGCCTGAGCCATCCATCAGCTCTGGTGACCCACGAGATGAAGCAAACTGGAAGGGCATCCGCATCCAACCCCAGAGACCCTACCCTGGACCTCTTCAGAGCCTCAGCCGGACATTAACACAGTTCACAAGCATGTGGACCCGAACCTGGATCCCAGTACTCAGATAACACTTTGGGTGTGGTCCCAGGCGGGGGTGAGGAAGACAGGAGGACAGCAGGGACTTGCTGGTTGCCAGCCTGCCTCAAAGAAATAAATGGGGACTGATAGAGGACATTTCAATGCCCACACAGGCACACTAACACACACATGTATACATACGTTACATATATACACCATGCTCACACACATATATACGCACATAATCCACACATGTTAATAAGCCCATGGGAGATGTACATGTTCATTTCTCATTTGATTTTTTGGGGAGAGAGAGAGAGAGAAAGAGAGAGAGAGAGAGAGAGAGAGAGAGAGAGAGAGAGAGAGAGAGAGAGAGAGAGAGACTCTCACCACGTATTATAGACTGGCTTTGTGCTCATGAGCCTACATCAGTCTACTGAGTCTTGGGACACAGACACGCTATGCACATCTCTGAATGTTCCAATGGCTATGAGGTATGCTTAGTTTGAACATTTAAGAAGGGTCATTAAGGCCATGCATGGTGGTGCACGCCTTTAATCCCAGCACTACTCGGGAGGCAGAGGCAGGCACATCTCTATGAGTTCGAGACCAGCCTGGTCTACAAAGCGAGTCCAGGACAGCCAAGGCTACACAGAGAAACCTTGTCTCAAAACAAAACAAAAAAAAAAACCCAAAAAACAAAAACAAAAACAAAAAACCCCAACAACAACAACAACAAAAAAACAAGCAACAGCAAAAATCCAAGAAGGGTCATTAAGACAAAACACTATCAGCCCGTTTTGTTGCTTTCCTTTCTGAGTCAGCATGAGATGCCTGAGGGAATGAAGGCACCCTTTACTCCTTGCCATTATCCTGCCATGTGTCCACCCATCTGTCCTCACGCCTCAATATTAAGTCCTCTCTTTGTCCAGTAGAGAACCACCCTGGCTGGTCCCAGAGCTGGCAAACAAGTGGGATACTTGGAAAGATGCCTAGCCATCTTCTCCCAGCTTCTCTCCTGGAGTCAAGAATTGTGTGGAACATCCTTCTGAGAGCCTCTCTGCAGGTGTGACCGTGTTAACTGAGAGGTTCTCACCTGTTTCATTCTCCTCCTTTCTCTGTATGAAGAGGAACACACAGACCTGGCCCTCGACACACATACATCCAGCGCTCACATGTACACAGTCCTCACACCCAGCACTCTCAGACACAAGGATACAAACTCACACATGTGCATGGCAACAGCCAACAGCAGGGACCTCAGATTAGAGAAGCACTAAACAACAAAGTTTTCTCTCAGTTAACAAATAAGAGGCAGCGGCCAGCATTTGATGAAGCTTATTGGAGGGAGTAAAAGGCTTCAGAAAAAAAAAAAATCAATGGATAATGATTATCCTTAAAGTGCCCTTCAAGCAATTGCATTAGCAAAGGTGGAGAAGAGTCTGCAAATTGTAGCGTGGGTCCCAATACCTGGAAATGACTGTAACAGGGACAGTGATTGCTCATCTCCCACCCTGCACCTTCCTGAGAGGAGGACAGATGCTGGCAGGATCAAGATTCCAGCTCCTATCTGGGGTAGACTTCAGTTAAAGGGAGGGAATAGTGAAGTTATCAAGGGTTTGATTTACATAATAGAGATGTAAGGGGGCAGGAAGGCCAGAGCAAAGAGCCTTAGGAGTGTGTAGGAAGGAGTGTGAGGGAGGTGAGAGAGGAAGAGAGGGAAAGTGGAAGGGAGAGGAAGGGGAAACGGAAAGACAGAGAAGGGAGGGGAGAGGTTGGGGAAAGAGAGGGATGGAGAGTGAGGAAAAGAGAGAGATGAGTAGGGGGAGGGAGAGGGAGCTGTTGCGGAGGGTAGGGGGAGTTATGACAGGGTGATGTCTTACAAGAAAGTACTTGGGAGAAGGGCCTGGATTTTAAAGGTATTTTCTTTGAGTTGGGAATATACACCCACCTTTTGCATGTCATCATCAAGAAATGGAGCCTGCCTAATTAGCCTTTGATTGCCAGACCGTGTTTCTTTGCAACTAGAAGTCACAGAGCCCTTTGTGATCTACCTGCATCATGTAACTAGCCCCACCCAGAGAGCTGTTGCCTGTCAGTAGCCGAATCCAACCCTGGCAGGCAGGTGAGGGCAACAGGGCTCAGCAAAGCCCAGCTCGCCAGAGCCATCAGGAAATCTAGGCAGCCACTGAGAAGGCCTGGCCTCTGCCGGGTTGCAGATGGTTTGGAAAGCACAGGAGAACTAACTAGTCAAGCCCGGAAGATGGCTCAGACCCTACAGGCACAGCAGCTGTACTTTTAAGAATTTTTTTTTTTTTTTCTTTTTTGGTGGTGGTGGGGATTGGCTCTTTTTCGAGACAGGGTTTCTTCAGATGGCCTTGACTGTCCTGGATTTGCTCTGTAGACCAGGCTGGCCTTGAACTTGCAGAGATCTGCCTGCCTCTGCCTTCTGGGATTACAGGTGTGTGCCACCGTGCCTGGCTCTTTTAAGAATTCTTATGTCCAGTTCTTGACTTCAGGCGGCTGTCAGGCCCCACTGAGTGGCATTCAGAGTTATGTAGCATAAGCTCATAACTGTTTTAATTATTTCAGAAGAGGCACACCCCTTCATATCAGAGGGTTATGTCAGTCATTCTAGCAGAGCCTTGCACTGTGGCTGAGACTGAGCCCTGCCAGGCTTCAGGTACTGAGAAGAGATAACTCTGTGGATATCTATCCCCATGTAATATGGAGGTTCGTGGCAATCCAGGCTGGCTGCATGTCATACTTAGGCTTGAGTCCCTTTTGCAGAAAGTGACAAAGCATAGTTTCCAGCTGAAAGAATTGTAGACAGCATGAATATGGAGGCTTAAGACAGTGGAACACTCTGGCCCAATGCTGAAGCTGCGCCTAACATGGCCAATTCACCTGTTTCCTCTACAGGGGAGGACACTCTCGCCTCTTCCCTCTCTCTGTGCATGTAGCTTCTCCTCTGGGACTCGGGAGAGAGGCTTTTTCAATCCTCACTGAATCTCCTGGCCTGAAGCCTGACTTGATGGCCAGTTTTCAGGGCTCTCTGTTCTTTAGCCCAGCGCCCAGCTCTGATCAGGATTGGGAGGAGAGGCTGAGCAGATGGAAGACAGAAAACAGAGGGAAACAGCTGCCTCTGTCTAATAGCGCATTGGGATGCAGCGCCATGTCTCAGTACCATGCCCAGCACAGGACAACACTCTGTTCTTAACACACACACACACGCACACACACAGACAAACCAAACAGACACACAGGCACACAGACACACACACACACACACACGAACTTTCCCAGTCTGTATTTCATGCACATCAGCGCCATCCAGGCCTTAGGAGACTACACAGATGAGTGCCGGGACACTGAAGGGATTACTGGGGCCCCACAACAGGCTGTGCCTGACTCAGGATTTGAGCCAGCTCTCCAGGCTCCCTGTCTTCTGTTCTTCCTCCTCGGTACCTTCATAGGTGCCTAGAATAGTGCGGGCTCTGCCTTAGTTTGTCATCCCAGACACCCTCCTGGGCTAGCAGCATAGATCCATGGGTAAAGCTCACTGCTGACAAGCCCGATGACCACACTTTGATGGCCAGAACCTGCACAGTGAAAGGAAAGAACTGACTCCTGTAAGCTGTCCTCTGACCTCTGCACATGTCCCTTGTGTGCACACTTACATTTTCACATGCCCATGCCAGATAAATAAATGGAAAAAAAAAACTAGCCACTTTCTTTATAATTAAATATAATTGATCCAAGATAATGAATGACAAACCGAGGCATACCCTTGATGTTGCTGAAACTTTACTTCTTCCTGGCTGCGTTTTTGGAGCAGAAACAGTGAAGAGCCCCTGGTCACAGGGCAGTTCAAAGTCAAGATGAACCCATCAGTACCATAACATAGTCCATACAAATGCAGTTGGTGAGAGAAGATGAGCATACCTCTGCCTGTAAAATGGGCACAGTAGCAAGCTTTCACACAGCATTGTGGAAAGCATTAGCTGACATGTAAGAGTATATACGTATTTTAGCAGGTCAACACTCTTAGCCATGGCATTATTAAACAGCATACCCAGGTAAGGGAAACAAAATGTGACTGGCACTCAGTGCACAGGCCACACCTTCGGCCCACGCAACAATTCAATTGAAAGATGGTAATGCTGCTGTGTGGGCTTTTTAAGGAGCTAAAAGGGACCTTGCCAGTTAGGGCTGCTCACCTCTCTACACTGGCAACATTGAGACTTGGTGCCAAGCTCCTCCAGGCAACTGGCGGAGCGTGCCGAGCATGCCAACCACAACTACTGGACTGGCGTGAGCACCGGACGATGCAGCTATGGAAAAGCAGAGGTGGGAAAACAAGGTCTGAACCACTCAAGTCATTTCTGAAGTCTAATGCACCCTGGCCCACACCGTGCCCTCCGGCAGCCTTCACACAGGCCCTCGCCTTCATGGGCGCACTGTGAATATCTGTCGGACATAATGGATCGATAAAGGGTCCAGACCAAGGTCAAATCAGAACCCAAAGCTCGGAAGTCATTATTTTCTCACTTCCCACTATCAACATCATAGCATTATCTTCTCACTTTCGCATGCCGGCAGAAGTCAGAATTGCTGTCACAGTACGCCCTGGACTGACCTTTTAGTTTTTTTCTGCGGTCCTTGGCCCTTAGCCTTGTGAGTATCTCCTGGGGACTAATAATTCCCATTTGATTACCTCCCAACACCTCGATTAATTTATGTGATGCTGTCTGGCCAGGACCTTATCTCCATCTAATGTGAACCTGAGAAAGGAACACCTCTGGGTCACATCCTTGAAATGCCAAGTGCCTTCATTAATGCTTGGCTCTGGTACAAGTAAGAGACCCATGAACTCCTTGGAGCATGGCTGTGCAGGGTCTGGGTCAGAGGGCACCTGGCAGCCCTAGCTAAGCCAGGGCTGTCTGAGGCTGAGCACACTAATTGGATGGCCAGGATGGCCACTGTTGGCAGCTCCGACTACTGTATGGACACCCATCACCATCCCATTACAAAGGATGGAAGTTTTCAAACTCTACGGGGCTGTGAGCCACAGTAGGGCAAGCACTTTGCAGTGTGGCCCTGTGTGCTTCTGCATACAATGTAATCTATCATCCTCGAACACACTTTATTTCACATTTCACCATCACTGGAATTTGAGCCTGCTTGTGAACTAAGATGCCGTGCAATCAACCAGCAGGGCTTTTTGTTCTTTCTGAGTGGTACCCAAACAGCACGGTTTCTTTCAATATTGTCATTACTACCCTGTAGTCAACTCCACCACCAACAGACGCATCTCAGTCTACTTGCAACATACTGGCACAGGGACACAGGACACAGGAGGCCTGCTAGGAGAGCCTGACTAAAGAATTTGCAGGGAGAGAGTGGACCTCAGATTTGCAAGGACTGGGCTATCAGGCCAGCAGCAGACAGCCTAGAAAAGAGAAGCATCAGGAAACTTCACATCAATCAAACTGGAGTTTCTGGCCGACTTCCCTTACGGACTAACCATGGAGACGCAGGAGAATTATTCAAATTACCAAGTGTCTCAGTTTTGTCACCTACAAAACACCGAACAGCACCTTTCCCGTTCAGAGCAAGAACTGGAAAAACACACACAAAAAATTAAAAGGTAGGAGGAACGCGTCGACCGAGGGCCTGCATGTAGTAAGTAGACAAAAATTGGCAGTAATTGTCATGAACAAAGCAAACACATTTTGTACCCACTGTGACATAAGCTAACATAGAGGCACAACTATCAACCACAGTGTAGTCTATTTTGTTCAATTAATTGCACATTTCTTTACCTCTACAATTAACACTCTAATTTCTTTCCATGTTGAGAGGCACGTATAATCCTCCCTCCTGGGCATCCTTTGTTTCAGTAAATGTCCGTAAAGTCTAGGCATGCAGCTGGCTGGCTCCGTCAAGGCTTTTCTAATACAGCCATAGTCACCTTGGAGTCTGTGAGTTAAGTCGTGTGTCCAATGAATTTCTTCGCTCTCTCTCTCTCTCTCTCTCTGTAGTGATGCATTCTTCTAGCGTCGTGTTCTCTCATTGATTATTACGGCTTACTGAACTGTTTGAACCTGATCAGCCCCGCACTACCTTTCTTCTTTTCATTTGCTCTCATTTTTCCCTGGTAGCCAGGCTCTGTTGATCCTCACTGGCCTAGATGATCAGCCCTGCGTCAGCATCTATTTGATCTCTCTGATGTCTCATTAGCATTTCCTCCTTCGTCTCTTCAGGTTATTTCCCACGATCCAGCCGCTAAATGTTTCCTAAAACTTTTAGACCTTGGAATAGATGAATGAATTGCCCACAGATGCAGAACAAGGTTTGAGGGCATAAATTAACCCTTAGAAATGAGTTCCGCCATGAGGACTATTTCAGTGTCCTGCGTTGGGCAAGGCGTGTTGAATAATGATAACGCTGAAGAAATCAGAAGGTTCATTTCAAACCCAGCACACGAGTGAGTGCTTGGTGATTTGAGTGATTTTAATAAATAGGCACTGCTCACCTGTCACCTGGCATCGCCAACATTTCTAAACTAACAGGCTTATCTTCTTTGTGAATTCTGGATGCTTAAGTAGTCACTGAATTATTTTAATTAATGTGCGAGTTTAATAATTAAAAGCTGTGGGAAATATTTTACATGGACTTGTGGAAAAGCAGGGAGTAGGTAGGCAGGTAGGGAGGTAGGTAGGCAGGTAGGGAGGCAGGTAGGTAGGTAGGTACGTAGGCAGGTAGGCAAGCAGGTAGGTAGGTAGGTAAACAGGTAGGCAGATGTGGAGAGCCCCCACGGACCGCACCCTAAGATGGCGCCTGGCACGACGCCAGAGCCGCCTCTGTAGAATACAAACAAGTCCTTATTTGGATATAGCCCACTGCCTGCGGTAGTTCCGCCTTCGTGGACCTATGAGGTTGCGAGACGTGGTGTGAATGGATTGGATGATATTATGCCTTATTAGTGCATGACGGGTGTGGTTCGGGGGAGTTGCTTGCATGAAGAGCTTGAATAAACTGCTTGAAGAAGAACTTGGTGGTTGCGTCTTCCTTGCTGGCCGAGTGAGGCGCGACAGGCAGATAGATAGGCAGGCAGGAGAAGGGGCATTAGAGAAAATAGAAAGGAGAGGAAGAGAAAGATATAAATAAGGATGGTGGCTAAAGCAATTCAAAGCAGACAATTAGGATCTTCACTGTTAGTATTTGGTCTTGATTTTTAAGTTAGGCGTGTGAAACACTAATGCAATCTATCACTGGTGTTATGGATCTTAATTATGGACGTTTACCATCACTGTCTCCTAATTACTCAGACACAGAGGCAGAGGAAATGTCTCCATGTGACTGCTGAGGAGGCCATGGAAGCTCCGGGCACTGACATGGCTGAATCTAATTTCATACCATGAACCAGTGACAGATCTGGAACTCGAGCCCTGGGCTCCTAAACCAGTGTCTTTCCTCATCCTCCAGGTCACCAGAGGTGACAAGAGGGCATGCTAGAAGCAACCATATCACTGCTTTGCTCCTTCCTTCTACTCAGCATCTTGGCTCTGTCTCAGATTTAAAATGCTCTAGAATACACCCATAACCCCAACATTCAGAAAGATGAAGCTGGATTAGGAGCTGAAGGCAAGCCTTGATGGCAAGACCACGTGTCAAACAACCAACCCGTAAGAGACTGAACCATCTAAAGGTTTCATAGCCCTTGGCCCGAGATGTTTTCTCTGTCTCAGGACATAATGGGGCACTGAGGGCATAGAATAGAGCACTTGTCATGCATGCATGGGGCCCCAGGTTTGATCTCTAGAATCGCCCATGCCCCACCTCCCACTGCCCTGTGGCAGCCTTGGGTTACTACCGCAGAAGAGAGACTACTGCCTCCACCCCAGGCAAACTGGAAACGGACTCCTGTCTGGTTTTCCTGACCGGCTCGTTCTGAGTCCCAAGTCTTCTCTTTGTTAGTGGTAACACTAAGCTTATAACCACACTGTCTTTATGTCTTAATAGGATTTATGTTTGTTACCTAGATGTTTGACACCTGACCTCTGACCTTGACAAACCAAGAGATCAGTTCCTGATACCTTCTGGTTAATTTACTTCCCAAGCGCTGTTTGCTGACCATCTTGGCTGCGACCTTCCCTGATGGATCTTGGATCAGCTGGCAGAATGAATCTCAAGACTTGTGGGGATAGGATAACCTCACACCAATAACCTGGTGAGGTCATGGTATGTCTAGCACATGGCAGCATGCTGGAGCTTTGTACCAAGTCATTATGACTCACATATCCCATCTATAAGGTGGTTGGTACTATCCTCAATTTACCTATGGGAAAACTAAGGCTTAAACAGGCTTAGCAAGCTCATTGGTGTGGAATAGCAAATGAGAATTTGGGCAGGAATTCAGGTCCAGTTTTTGCCCGACGCCAGAGCCTGTATGCACTGACAAGCCCCTCCCACTTGTCAGTAAGCAGGTGGGTGCTTTGCTTTGAGACCCCCCCAACACACCAAGAGCTTGGACTGAGGCTTTTCGGGAGAGGAGTCGGCTGACTCAGATGTTTCGTGTGAAAATGAACACCACCACCAACACATTTAGCAGTGCCAGGCACAGGGCTCTCTCAAGCCTGATAGGGATCAGAAACAGGGAGAAGGTGAGAGGTGTGTGCATGATGGATTATGGGCAAAAGGCTTGGATGAGGAAGATTCCATTATGCTGAGAAAAGACCTTACGCCAGGAAAGAAGGAAGTACTCCCCACTGGCTGGATCGTGAGATGCCAGGGTAACAATGCAGCTGGAAGGGGAAATAATTCGAAGAGGAGAGGCGAGAGAAGCCATGGCCCCAGCCCTCCTTCTACTCCCAGGTGGTATGAGAGGAAGGAGCTCGGCCATAGCAGGAAGCATGAGAACAGCCCAAGCAGAGGCAGCACTGGAGTGGGGCGAGGGGTGGGGTGGGGTGGGGGTAGGAGCATGTACCTGGGAGAGTTAGCCCGATGCTGTGTCTGTGTTTTACATGAAGCTGGTTTTCACAGACTTTGAGCTGCTTTGAGTTGTGGGTTCCAGAAACAGGAAAACAAACAAACAAACAAACAAAAACAAAAACAAAAGCACAGTGCCTGAAACAGACAGGTTGTACTGAAGAACCGGATTTCTTACTGACTGGGACAGGGCCATTGCAGCCCCTGCTATCATACCTTCTGGATGCAGAGGCAAAAGGCTAAGTGAAAAAAAAAAGCTACATCCCCTTTGCCCATGAAGTGCATATAGTCTGCAGTCTGTTGTACAGTGCGACGGAGGCAGAGACCATAGCAACAGCAGCTGGGTTTGGGACAGCTGGTAGCCAATGGAGCAGCACATAGGGCTAGCCTAGAGAAGGCGTGGCTAAGAGAAGGCTCCCCATAGATAGATTTTGAGTCTTGGAAGATGACAGAGGTGTGACCCCATGTGGGAGAAAGGAGGCATTCCTGGCAGGCAGCTCTGCCATAGTCTAATGTCACTGTTTTGGCCTGAGAGCATGGCGACCTTGACTGCCATGTGAGGAAGTAAACAAGCACCATGGGAAATACCTGCCTGCACTGATCTTGGTGGCCTTTGTTTCCTGGTCTATGAATCAGAGAAACAATCCCTGACCAACAGATGTTGCGAAGACTCAAAGGCATGGTGGATGTCAAGGGTCCAGCCAGCTGCATGTTATTAGACAAATGCTCTGTGCATGGCCAGTTCCTCTATACTTGTTACAACCAGAAGGTCATGGGCCCACGGGGCTTGAGTTAGTTGCTTTTCTCATTTCTGTGATCAAACACTCGACAAAAAGCAACTTCATGGTGGATGGAGTTGATTTTGGCAAGATTTCTTCTCCAGAAGGTTCTACAACCTTCCCGGACAACACCAGCATCTAGGGAGCAAGTGCTTAGACACTAGACTCTTTGGAGGAACACTCCACACTCAAGCCACAGTGGGGCCTCCCTTCTTCAAGGCCAGATAGACACCGAAAGGGGCCTTACGCAGCTTTGCCTCAGTTGGCAGACTGCTGGCTAAGCGTGAGCCAAGTCCTGAGTTTGATCCCTCTTACAGGATAAAACCAGATATGGTGACAAATGCCTGCAGTCAGACAGGCGAGATGGAAGCAGGGGAATCAAAAGTTCAAGGCTTTTATCTGCAAGTTCGAGACCAACCTGTGCTACATGAGATCCTGTATCCACATAGCAACAAGCATAATCATGCACATGAGAGATGCCAGTTGATGGGCCATGTGTGAAATCCCAGCACTTAGAAACCCGTGTCAGAAGAATAGAGGGCTCCAGGCTAGCCTGGGCTATACAGTGAAACACCTTTTCAAAACAAACAAACAATCAAACAAACACAAAGCAAAGCAAAAGAGCTGGGCTTTGTAGCCCACATCAAAAACAATATTTTGCCTCCCTCCACTTGCCCAAAATGCTAGGCAAGGGACTGCCCTGGGCACTCTGAATAGCTCCAACTCCTCTTCCTTCCACCATGAGTTTCAGTGTAAAGCTGCCTGTCGCCTAAAGATGAGGGAGCAGACCAGCAGGGGCAGGAGTCTTGGGGGTACCCATTCTGACCTCTGCCCCACTGCATGTCCGTGTGCCACACACGCACGTGTGTACTTGTGATCCTGTGCATAAATGTATGACTTTCTCTGCAAATCTAACGTCCAGAGTAAAGCAGGGGAGGGGCCGGATTAAAGACAAAGACAATTGTCATTGATCAATCTACTTAATGGCGTGAAAACGCCCAATTAGAGCAGTGTGCACAGCTGGCTGCTAAAGCTACAGGGCTGCCTGGTGTTCGGCTTTAATCAAGGTGCCCTATGGATGGCCAAAGTTAGCTTCCTGGAAAGGCCCTTTGGGACCCTCTGTTGTTCACACTCTGCCTCCCAGGGTGAAGGAGCCTGGATTCCATGAGACAGGGCAAGGTGCAGTGAGATGGCACCACCTCATCCTGTAGCGGCCAAGGAGGCCACTCATTATGAATCACAAAGGCACTGAGTTTTGTAATATTCTTTCTTTCCTTTATGCGAATGAGCTGAAGGTAGGGTGTCATCAGAGTGAATCTAAGCAAGAAAAGCCCAACAGAGAAACTCCATCTAGTGGTGGCCATCTGCAGCTCTGACTGTCCTTAAGCCAAAGAGACTATGACTTGCCTTCCACCTCTCCCGGGTCTTTGACATCAGGAGTTTCACTGAGTCTCTGAGTCTCCAACAAGCTGTGAGCCTTTCTACATCATGGTCCTAGCCAGAGCCTCCACGATGCCCTGCCTGGGCTTTTAAAAGATGAAGCCTTTCCCAAGTGCTCACTGCAGTAACTCATCACCTGTGCATTGGAGCCCTTGATAAGGGAGCTATTTGGTAATTATGGAATAAGCGAGTGAGTGCAAACCAGGAGGCAGCCTGAGCAGCCACCCCACAAAAGCCTGCTATGGTTCCCCTTTTGCAAGCCAGGCTAACTAACAGAACCAAAGTAGATTAACTTTCACATGGGGCAATCTGCAGAGCTCAACCCCTGGAATCCTGTTTGTGTGGAATACGGTGGGAGCTGCACACGGAGGCTGCAGTGCTGGGGCCGTGCCAGCACCGTGTAAAATGAGAGAGCTCGTTTTTTCTGAAGAACACAGTCTTGATCCACTTGGAGAACCGTGGTCAGTGTAAACTATTCAAGGCAAGTGTGCACTTCCAGGAGATATGTTTAAAGGAATTTCATCTCTAGACATGAGGGAGCTGTATTGTTAAAAAAAAAAAAAAAAAAAAAAAATCTGAGAACCTATTCACGATACAAAAAAAAAAAAAAAAAAAAAAAAAAAAAAAAAAAATCTCAGAAAAGCAGAAGTATGATGTTTCTTCCACTTGACAAAAAGCATCCTACAAAATCTCCACAGCTTACAGGCTTAATGGTAAATGACGGAATGCTTTTTATGACCAGGAAACAGAGATAGCCCCTTTCCTCACTTTTGTGGAAAAAAAAAAAAAAAAAAAAAAAGCAGTGCTGTAAGCTCTCTCTTGCCAGTGCAACAGACGAGAAAGGGAAATAACAGGCAGAAAGAGGGGTCATAAAGGAAGAATTGATTTTACCGCTATTTGAAATGATGTTTAGCACCTTAAAAGTTAAGAACAACTTCCGGCGATTAGGAAGAAAATACAACAATACTTCAGGATGGGAGATCAGCACACAAAAAATCCATTTTGTTTGGAAACACTGGAGTATTAGCGAAACTTGTTGGTATTGTAACAAAGTAGCTGAGAGAACAGCTTAAAGGATTAATCTGAGCTCGTGGGTCCAGAGGTTTCAGCTCATGGGCACTGTGAACTGTAAAGGGAACTTCTATTTGGCTGCTCTAGTGGTTGTCTGGGAGGCTTACTGCCTCCATCTGCTAACCTAGGCCTAGTCCTGGAAGCTTCTAGCCTCCATACAGTTCTAACCGAAGCCTAGATCTTTCCAGCCTCTGAGACTTACACCTTTCCTTGTTCTTACTGAGCTCTGGGCTGACTGGTTCAACTCAGCTGTTCTGGCCCAAACTCCTCTCCCAGCTGACTTATTCAATCTGGCTTTTCTCTCAGTCCCTGAATTGTTCTGCTTGGCCTCAAACTCTAGCAATCTGCTCTAATCTTCTGGCTCCTTCTCAATCTCTGGCTCATTTGGTCTTTACCTGAGTTCTCTCTCTCTGCAACCTGTCTATTACTGTCCCAGTAAAACAGCCTTTCCTCTTCTCTCTCTCTCTCTCTCTCTCTCTCTCTCTCTCTCTCTCTCTCTCTCTCTCTCTCTCTCTCTCTCTCTCTCTCTCTCTCTCTCTCTCTCTCCATAAGCCCTTCAGTGGCTTCCCTTTCCTCTCTCTGAGAGTTGGGCGTATCTGTCAAATCGTTCTCTGACTCCTCACATTTTTCTGCCACTTAATTAAACATCACCTTCAAACACAGGTGCTCCCTTCTACAAATTAACTTTACCTTCGTTGTTTGGGATTAGAGGCGTGTGTGGACCTAAGCTTTTCTTCACCTGAAACCTGCTCTAAACCAGGCTGGCCTTGAACTCAGATCTGCTTGCCTCTGTCTCCTGGATTAAAGGCGTGTTTGTATTCCAGCGGGATCACACAGACCTAGAAGGTCTTTGGATGTGCTCTCTTCCCACAGCAGTCATGTTCTGAACTCAAATTCCTCTACAGTAAAGGGCTTGACACAACGCAGAGTCTCCTGGGGAGGTCGTGATCTCCCCATGAGGAATGATCTAGATTAGGCTGGCCTGTGGACATGCCCATAATGGATTTTCTTAACTGAGATGGGAAGACCCAACCCTGAATGTAGGCAGCTTCATTTCCTGGGCTGGGCCCTGGAGTGAATCAAAAGTGACGTGATGTGACTAGGAGCCTCAGGCTCCTCCCATTTTAACCTCCTCACACCGATGACTGTAGCCTAGAAACTACACAAGCGCTTTCCACCTTAAGTCGCTTTTGTCAGGGTATTTTTTTTTTTTTTTCAATCACAGCAACAAGAAAGAAAACTAGGCTGGTCATTTGCCTCTGCCTGGGCCTGTAGTTATGCAGCGCCTGGCAGGTTCAGTCACCTCAGAGAGGAGAGTCTACGCTACAGTGAGGAAGGCAGTTCAGGCTCTCTCCTTTGCTGTTTTTCCTCCACCTCCGACCCTCAGACTATGGTATGATGCTTCCCTCATTCAGAGCAGGTCTCTCTCTCTCTCTCTCTCTCTCTCTCTCTCTCTCTCTCTCTCAGTTAATTTTTTCTAGAGACATCCTCACAGACATACCCAGAGATGCGTTCTCTGAGTGTCTTTGGTGCTTCACTTCCCAAACAAGACAGCAAGACCAATCGATTCAACTAGCATGAAAAGCATTGTCTGGTGAAACGAGAAACAAAATACTACTTATGACTGTTAAAAGCTGAAATGTTTATGGCCAAAATACGCACAGAATTAGCATGTTTTAAACTACATACTTTTATGAAATGGAGCAAATACCATAATAAATAAATGAAGAGGCATAGCCGTCTTCACAGATATCAGTTCTTCACTCGAATTGATTTTCCAGAGTTAATGCAAAGCCTGGTAAAATCCAAGGAAGATTTCTGTAGCTAGAGATAGGTTATTCTGAAATAGACAAGGCAACTAGTACAGTTTAAACCAGTTGGAAACAGAGAATTAAGTGGTAGGGATCGGTCTGCATAACTAATTGGTGCACATCAGGGTCGTAGGTGTAACTATTGCAAAGAAACCAGGAGATCCTTGCAGTGCTGGTGGCCTGTGCTCTTCCTGCGCGATGCTGACATCTTCCTTGCAGTTCTGGGATCTGTGCTTTCTGCCAGGATGCTGACTACTTGGTCATGGTATAATTTTGGAAGACTATTGCAAAGAAACCAGGAGATCCTTGCAGTGCTGGTGGCCTGTGCTCTTCCTGTGCGATGCCGACATCTTCCTTGCAGTTCTGGGATCTGTGCTTTCTGCCAGGATGCTGACTACTTGGTCATGGTATAATTTTGGAAGATGTTAATAAGAGAGAATAAGACACATAGAATCTGTTTGTTTGTTTGTTTTTACAGCTGTATATAAGCCTGAAAGTGTCTCAAGAAAAACCCTCTAGATCTAATAAAAATATTTTTGGAACTTTGATCATGCATGCACGCACACACGTGCACACAGAGTGGGTGACATTTGAGTAAAGTCTATAATCTAGTTAATTGTACTGGTTTAGTTAAGTGCATTGTGTCAATGTCAATTTCCCGCTTTTGATAATGTAATGCATTATGAAAAATGCCGAGAAAAGCTGAGTGATAAGTATATGGCACTACTCTGTTAATTTGTGCAAATTCCTGTGAGTCTATAATTACTTCAAAAATTTAAAAAAAAAAAAAAAAGTTTTTTCCCCAAGTACTGAGAACAGAAAGGAAAGCACTTATTATCAAGCAGAATGTGGAATCCCCACCCTGAGAGTTCCCTAGAAGGAGGCCTTCCTTATAACTTTCCAGCTGGTATATTCTGCATATAGAGGGTGCTCAGGGGTCTTCCAGCTCAGCTTTCACTGCAGTAGTGAGTGAGAGGCATTCAGGTTTCCCTCCTCTCGATCCCAAACTGGTGTAAGATGGAAACAGCACTCCAGGAGCCGCGGGTACTGCAGAGTTAGGTAAGATGAAAGTATAAGCCATATGCTTGCGTTATAGTCATGTCCTATTTGGATCTGTTCACTGGCTTCAGCTTCTTCTTGAAAACCATGCTGCTTCATGTCAGGCATTAGAAAGATGAAAGGGGGTGTGACAGAAGAAGATACAACCTCCTCTCTCCCCCACAGGCTGTTCTGGGAATGGCGGTCTTGTGAGGCAGATGGGGACACATCATCCTGGCAGGGCGTGGCAGAAATCCCAGAACAGTGTGCACGCACACGCGTGCATATGCGTTGTGCATGCGCAAGGCTGATTAGCTTGTCCTATAATAGAAAGGCCTCAGCTGCTTTCCCATCTGTGAAATGGGGAGGCTGCCAACAGCCCTGTTACCTTAGGTCCAACTGGCTCCCAGCGGGAACTACACTATGGGATAGTGGGTCTAGTATTTATCCCCTAAGACAACACGATCAGAATGTAGGGATGGGAAGAGAGAGAGAGAGAGAGAGAGAGCTGGCTCTCAGGACCTAATGCAAGTCAAGAAAGAGGAGGAGGGCTGGGTTATCCTGCTGAAGTCTGTCTGGGAATGCTGGCTGGACAGTGTGAACACAGCCCAGTGCTCTGGGGTCTACTTTGAGCTCCTATACGCATGCCTCAGTTATAGTCAGCACACTGTGTGGCAGTCATGTCATGGTGGGATGGACCACTCCTAGCAGCCCTTTAGATAGAGCTGATCCTTCCCTACAGCTCACAGTGGAGTGAACAGGTTCAGAAAGGCTCCGCGACTGGTATTTGAGGTAGAGTAGATGCCAGAATCCCAGATCTAGAGTTCATGCTGTCAACCACAACTTGAGTATTTCTTTCTGCTATTTGCTTTCTTGCTGACACATTCAGAGAGAGCTGGGGCCCTAAAAATGTAGGGAGATTGGCACATGTGATCTCCTTCTGTCAAGGGAATGGCATCTCCATGCAATTCCAGAATCTTCAGTTTCCTGGAGATTTTGACCCCAGTTGTACAGAAGAAAGGTCAAGCCAGTTACATCTGCTCCCTGCCACCTGGCTGCAGGCCTGCCTGTTGTCTTGTATTGGTATATTGTTCTTTGATTAGCTTCTAGAAGTTTAAGAAAGCCCTGGCCACCTTCCCAGTCTTTCAGTTGGGAGTCATTTGCTTACCTTTGGAACTTGTGGTTTTGGAAGGAGGCACATAGAATCCAGAACCAGCCAGCCGATGCCAGGATTCAGACCTCCCACTTACTGTCAGGGAAGCCCCATCACTATTTAAAAATGATCTCTACATGTGGTAGAATTCCAGATGTATTCAGCTAGTAATGGGGCAATCTGTGGAAATAATTTCATATGTTTGAAAGAAAAACATAGAAGGCAAAACTATACTCCGTTTGCAGAGATTGGGATCTAAAGAGTAAGAGGAGTCCTGGTAAGTGGCTCAGATAGCAAAGTGTTTGCCTTGCAGGCATGAGGTTCTAGCACTTACATCAAACAAACAAAAAAAAAAAACCTGTCTTGATGGCTCACATATAACCAGCTTCTAGGGAGGCAGAGACAGGAGAATCCCCAGTGCTCAATGGTCAACAGACCAGCCTACTGCATGAGCCCCAGCTCCCAGTGAAAGATGCAGTTTCAAAAACAATGTGGACTGAGGCTAGAAAAATGCCTTGGCAATTAAAAGGCTTGCACTGTCTTTCAGAGGAACTGAGTTTGGTTTCTAACACCCACATCACGTGGCCCACAACCACTCATAACTCCAGCTCCAGGGGATCTGATGCCATCTTCTGGCTTCTGTGGACACCCACATTCACGGGAGCACATACCCGACCGACCCCAAACACATGCATATAATAAATAGATGACCAATAAATAAGTAACTAGTAAGAGAATCTTATCCCAGTCAGAAAGACAGTTTTAAGAAAAAAAAAAAAAAATCAAGAAATACCAGCCCAGCGTCCATGGGAGACAGTATGGAAGCTGTTCAAAAACATTAAAAATAGATCCACCATATGAGCCAGCTAGACCCCTCCTGGGTATTTTTGTCCAAAGGACTCTAAGGCAACATGTCACAAAGACACTTGCGCATCTGTGTTTACCGCGGCACTGCTCACAATAACTACATTATGGAACCAACTTAAGTGTCCAAAAGCAGAGGGAAGAACAGGATGGTGTGGCTCGCAGAAAAGCGGGTACAATGGAAGAGAGTCGTATTAGATGAGTTATGCCAACATGAGAAGGACAAAACTCACGTGCTTCCTCTCATTTGTGGTTCCTAGCTTATACACAAAACCATGTGTGTAGAAATGACATGAAGCAGAAGCCAAACTGTCTGATGGGAAAGGGAGTGCTAACAGGACTGGGGAGGAGCAAGAGGGTAGGGGTAGTAGGGTTATGAGGGAGGATATGCTCAGTATACAGCATATTCTTGTTAAACTAACTTTTAAAAATAGTAAAAGGGCAGGCCTGGTGACAAGAGTTCCATCCCCGGGATCCACACGATGAAAGGACAGAGACAACTCTGATACACACACACAAATGCACACACACACACACACACACACACACATATATACACTCACACAAATGCACACACACATATACACACACACACACATACACATATACACGCAAATGCACACACACATGCACACATATACACACACATACACACATGCACGTGCACACACACATATACACTCACACAAATGCACACACACACATATATACACACACACAATGTAATTTTTTTTTAAGTTAAAGATTTGGGCAGGTGATGGGTGGAGACAGGAGGATCAGGTGGGGAGGGGGAGGGGAGGGGAGATAAGGTAGAGGGAGGGAATGCAGGAAGAAAAGACCGTAATTGAGGGATGATATGGAAACCTAGTACAGTGCAAACTTCTAAAGTATATAAAGGAATTCCAATGATACCTCCTAATGATATGGGATATAGAGTGTCAACTGGTCATCTCTTATGGCCAAATGAGACTTTCAGTAGTGGGACTGAACATTCAGTTGAATTGTTGGCCAAGGGGGGGGGGGGCCCTTGGAAGTCCCCAAACAACCCAGGCTAAGACAATGAAGTCGCTCTCTGTAAACTGGCAGTGGGGGACCCCCCCTTGCAGACAACAACGCTCCATTATTTGAACATGGAGCAGCCAAGCCGGTGCCTACGTGACGTCTTCACCCCAACGTCCTAGTGTTCTTGGTGCAGGAAGGTAGCCTTCAGTCCACCGAAGAGGAAACGTAAACCCCAACCCAGCCACAAACCTTGTGATCTACAACACTGTCCTCCTTGCAAGATGTGCTGGAGCAGTGGCGTCACAGAATTTATGGGAGTAATCAACCAATGTCTGATTTGCCTTAAGGCCCAAACCGCATCCAACCCGTATCCAACACTGCGTGACCAACAGCCGGAGACTAGATAGCCCAGAGACCTTGCGTAAAACCAAACACTACTTAAAAAAAAAAAAAAGTTTCAATAAAATGACTACTAGTGAAACTGTGCTACACTTCTAGATAAGCGTCTTATCCAGTCGTCAGAGAAGCTCCCTCCTGTAGCAGATAGAAGAGACACATGGCCAGACACTACATGGAGAGAGAGAGAGAGAGTCCCTGAAACACATAGCTCTAATTTGGATGCCTTCATCAAATCCTCCCCCTCAAAGCTCAGGGAACCCCATGGAGGAAGAGGATGAAGGGATGTCAGAGGCGGAGGGGATGGAGGACACCAGGAGAACACAGCCCTCTGAATCAACTACGCAAGGCTCACGTGAACTCACGTGAACTCACATGAACTCACGTGCAGCAAGCGCAGGCCCTACACGGGTCTGTACCAGGTCCAATGCAAGTTAGTGTGTTCACGGGACTCCTGAGTGTGAGAATGACTGGCTCTCTGATTCTTCTGCCTGCTCTTAGAACTCTTTTCCTTCTGTTGGGTTGCCTTGTCCAGTCTCTTTGTTTCATTGTATTATATTGTATTGTGTCATGATTGATTGTTATCTTTTAGAAACCTGTTGTTTTTTGTTTTTTTTTTCCTAATGACAGACAGAAAGAGAATGGGTGAGGGGTTGGGGAGGATGGTGGAGAGGAACTAGGAGGAGGAGAGAGAGAGAGGAAACTGTAATCAGAATATATTGTATGAGAAAAGGATCTATTTTCAATAAAAGGAAAAAAACGAGAAAAATAATAAAGTTAGAGTTAGTACCAACCTCAGGTACAGGGAAATGCAGCTTTGTTATTCTATTATATTCTACATTCCCTTTGAGCCATACTTTTCTTTCTCATCTACATAATGGACTTTAATTCACATTTTAAAATCTCCTATAACGCTGTAGCAAAGCCTTGCCTGGGGAGGGTGGGACATTGGTGGACACTGGGCCCCTGCAGAATCTCTTTCCTTTCTCCCATGGCTGAAGGCTCATCAGTAACATGGGGGCTCAGCACACCTCCACTTCTAGCTGAGGTACACAGGTCAGGTGCAGACAGAATTTGCATAAGCAGAAGTGAAGCTGGGCTTGTATCCTTTTGAGCAGAATTCTGAGCAGCCCTTCCTCCATTAAGAGCTCCTGTGCTCAGAATGAGACGCTGGGCGCTGTGGAGCTCTTGGCATGGCTTCCTGGCTCTGAGCCTCCATCTGTAATTTGCTCCTGACCTGGAAGAAATAAAATCCAGTCCAGGAAGGACAGACATGCCACCCCTCTTCCTAGCAGTTATCAAAGTCTCCCTGGTCCATCAGGGTCACACCAGAACTAGGAGACAGGACCTGGACCCAGGTTTAAAAAGAAGAAATGTTTCTTGTTTTGCATATAGTTGCATTTATTATTCTTTTAAATCTATTATCCCATTAATTCTATAAACTAATTGTTTTCATTATGACACTTTTATACAGGTGTATAATAAACTTCATATTCACTCCCCCATTATCCTTGCTCTATCCTCCCAAATTTATTCATGAAAATCAAAAAAGTTATGGGCAGTATTTTGGCTGGTTTCTGTCCTCTCTCAATCATTCCAAGCCCCCTTCTCCCTCTCCCCTCTCACTTTGTCTTCTGTCTCTCTGTCTCCTTCTCTCTGTCCTCCCCCCTCACATACACACACAGACACACACCACTGAAACCATTTATAGCTCTTTTGTATAACTTGGTAGCTCTATGTTGACTCCACCTCCACCAGAGTATCAAGTCAAAAAGCAGGTAGACCTGGCATGCAGGGGGAAGTCCTTTTGCCTTACAAACTCCTCTTGGGTTTACCCATAAGATTAGAATAAATCATTGTGTCTTGGAGTAGCACAGTGTGAGTTGGGTGTATGCCAGGAACCTGGCACAATGCATGGCACATGGCCATCACCTGCTATGATTCCTCCAAGTCTCCAAGTGTCTCGTACCAGAAACCACAGAACTCTGTCCTGATTCTCACTCTTATTTAGACTTATCTTTTCCTGCACAGTAGGGGATGTATCTGACCTCTGGATCCTTCTAGAAGTCACTGCAATCTACCTCTATTGATATCTGTGAACAAACACTGCAATCTTGAGTTTGCCTGCCCCCCCCCCCCCGCCAGGCTATGAATTTCTACATGTCTGCTTTGGATTGACACTGCATCTGACACCCCTGAAGAGCTTTCCCTCAGCTGCACAACTCTCCCATAAAGCTGTGCATCTTGTCTGTCCTGACCGGTACATGCTGTCCTGGTTTGAGTATGATCTGAAAGGTGTCCTCTCTTGTTTTGGTGTGACGGCTAACTGTTGTGAAGGTGTGGTACTTGGTCCTGTTTTCCTACCATAAAATAAGAGCAAGCATTAACAGTCCTGCAGCAAATTGGGTGTAAAGTGGCCTATTCAGTCCTCACGCTGAAAGCAAAAATATTAGTGAGCTCTCTTAACCCTAGAGTGAAGGGGGAGCAAGCATCTCAAGCCAGACTGGGAATGAAGCTTTGCGGTTCTAGAATTCATTTCAACGCTGGTGGTACTTAGGAGGTTCCAGAAAGAGAATATTATCATCTGTGTTTTTCATCATTTGTTTTTAGAAGTGGGACAGCATAGAGGGAACCGAAAGGGCCCTTGGGATGCCTGCAACATTCTCCCAAGCGATTCCAACCACAGGGTTCTCTTCTAGAAAAGTCTGAAAGAGGAAGGAGAGAGGAGGCAAAGAAGAGACACCCGTAATATGACAAATGAGGCAGCATCCAGAAATAAAGCAAAAGCCTGGGATTCCTTAAACCTTAACCTCGGGCCAAGGGGTAAGCAAAGAACAAGTCCTCTCCAAAACAAAGGACCAGATGGACATCTGATTTCGGCAAGTGACACAAAGCTGCATCTGCCCCTGGAGAAAGGAGAAAGGAGGAGGCTTAGTCCTCCCATGGTCACCAGCTTCTCACCTTCCAGTGGGTTCTGTATCCTTCTCCCAGAGGTGGTAGATGGTTTAATCCCACCCTGCTCCCATTTCTGAAGCCACAGTTCGAGCCATGTCCAGGGTCTTCCCAGGCAGAGCCCAGATGCACCCGTACTCTTCCAAGCCTGTCTGGCCCTCTCTAATCTGAAGCTTTATACGCTGCGCTCTGCCTGCCATATGCTTCCTTCTTTTGGGTTGAAAATCCCCACGCCTGGGTTCCTGTTGTCTCCCTCATTTCTACAGCTGCCCAGGCTCCCTCACTATGGATCTCATCACGTCTTGTAACTATCTCTCCACTTGTCCTTCTAATGTGTCTGTTTTGAACAGAGTCAAAGCCCATGGCCAGGACCAGGCCTTCTGACCAGTAACCCTGTGTGCTCATGAAATTCAGAAGGTGTGGAGACATAGGAGTGGAGTAGAGATGCTGTTCATGGGGGTCGCTGAGACAGAGCTCTAGTGCAGTTGATAGAGGCTTGGGTAAATATACACAAAGCCATGGATTCAATTCCTAGCAATGCATAAATTGGAAGTACAGGCCTGGAATCCCAGAACTTGGGAGGCAGAAGCAGGAGGAGCAGGAGTTTGGGGTCATCTGTGGCTACACAGAGAGCTCTAAGCCAGTTTGGGAAATGTGGGTTGACGGGGGGCGGACCATTGGTGGACTAGTGGTCAATGTCTTGATGGGCCGTGCAAATGTGGGCTTGGACCCCAAACTAAGATGATCTGAATAGAATGATGAAGACAAATTAGGCAGAAGGACATCTTAGATGAAAGTCTGATGCCTTTAATCCCAGCATTCGGGAGGCAGAGGCAGGCAGATCTCTATAAGCTTAAGGCCAGCCTGGTCTACAAAGCGAGTCCAGGGCAGCCAGGGCTACAGAGGACCCTGTCTCAAAAAACAAACAAACAAAGAAAGAAAAGAAAAGGAAAAAAAATGAAGTCAGAAACAGAAGATGTCCCTCCAGCATCTCTGAACATTCTATGTGCTCTAACAGCGTATTAATGGGTTTCCTCATGCGGTCTCACACTTTTGCAATAATTCTAATGCCCTCTTACACAGTGGGTCCAAGCCATCCCCAATAAACCACTCACTCAGGGAAATTCTCCAGTGCACACACACCTGGGCTGTGAGAAAAGACCGACCATGCCACCTGAGGCTGCTTTGGTCAGGCCATTCGTCACCACACTTTCCTGGCAGGGTGGCGAACTGTTCTCACCGAGACAACCACTATGACGATGGCACACTTCCTGCTGAGTGGTGGCCACGAGGCGGCTGGACCGGCTGAACCTATGCCAGCTCCTCAGATCTCCAAAGTCACGTGCTCAGAGCAAGATAAGTGGTCAAATGCAGCAGGAGGCAAGACAGTATTTTGGGGTCCCGAGCCAAGCTCTTCCTCCTCCGCTTCAGTCTTGTGACGGGAATGAATAATCACCCCAATTACAGAGTAACCTGAAGGAGGCAAAACCACTTAAGTAAATGAGGTGCTTGGGGAGCAGAAGGAGGGAGCAGTTTGCAAAAGATTTTGGCAGAAGGTTCTGGGCCAGCTCCCTGGGAAGCTTATATTAAAACAAGGAACATGGTTATCAGAGCTCCTAAGTTGGTGGCCTCAGGTACCTTTGGTGGTTTCTAAAAAAAAAAAAAAACAGTCTGCATGTCTACTTCGTACTTTGTCATTGTCATCTCCAGGATGTTTAGAAAAGTGAATGCGAAATTAAACTTAGTCAGGATCCAACAGCGATCTAATAAAGGCCACGGTTAGAATATGGGAGGGGTGCGCAGCTAATCAGAGCCCTGGGGAGCCGAGGGGCTTGGCTGTCTCCTTCAACAACTCCTCCGGGATATAATTAGCTCGGATAGTTTGGGGCTTCTCTCTGCTTACTGCAATAAGCCAATCCAGAAACACAAAAGCATGGCAAGTATGGTGCCACAGCGAGGGGCTGATGGTCTGTCAAAGTCCCATGGGAGCTTGCTAGGTCATCTCACAAGCGGTGCTCAAAGACCAAGTTTCCACACCCCCACCCCTCCAACTGGCTTCTCTTTAGAAGGAACACAAGACCATGTGTACAGATCTGGTTTGAGCCAGAGACCGGCAAAGAGCCCCCACGCTCTCCAACAGGCCAGAAAGACTTGAGTAGGCCCGGAGGCAAAGGGGAAAGTTCCCACAGACTTCCTTGGCACAGAGTCCTGTGTGCTGTGGGGAAGCCTGGCAGGCTCTTTGTACACCTCTCAAGGCAATCTGCTATGCAGTGGGGCAGCAGACACCAGCCCCAGTCCCTTTGGGCTGGGCTAACATACCTTATACACGCCCCAGATCTGCAAGAGTAACAAAAGACAGGGGCACCCATCAGAATGTAAAAGCTGTGATGGGAGTGCAGGACTAGAACCCAAGAGCAAAGCACCAACAGGTCAGCAGGTATGAAGGCCAACTCCTCAAAGATGCATGCTGAGCCTCAGTCTGTCCAAACTACTCCCTAAAGGTCCTCCACCTAAAGGTTAACTCCACCATAGCGGCCATTTGGTCTCCACAGGAACTTTGGAAGGACCAATGAGCCTGCATGGCAGAAGGCCCAACTGTGGCCTCTAGATAGAGAGTGACTATGCTGAGTGGGTGTATTAATGCCATGCCTTTCACCTCTCTCCCAGATCCCTGGGCTATTACACTTTATACATATTTATAAGTAGAATTATATTAATAGTAATTTCTACTAGCATCTAGTTAAACAGCCAATCGCCTTGTCTGACACCAGTGACCCGCCCCAGTCCCAGCCTTCTCAGAAACTCCTCTTAATGTCCGGAACACAGACCTCTTGGTTCAGGCACCCAGCCTGCCTGGCCTTCAGTTCAGCTTCTCCCCTTACCAGGATCCCAGACTCCACCTTGACACTTCAAGCCACCATGTGCTACCCAGTCTTCACGCGGCTTGCTTGTTGGATCTGTTAACTGCTGTCTCTAAAGAGATCCCCAGAAGACTGGCCTGCCCTCCACTCCTTTTGCCCATACTGCCCTAAACTATGTTCAACACCAGCGTCAAGGACTCAGCTCACCCAGGGCCCATGTCTATCAACTGCACACTTCCCCCTAAAAACCTGGAGCCTAGGAAACAGTGCCTTCACCTCTGAGCAAGCAAGCATTCTGTGGGCCGCTCCTGTTGTCTGATGGGAGGACAGATAGGCTGGAAGGGTCAGAAAACCTGCATCCCAGTTCGATAGTCTCACTCAGGCACTCCTCCGCACAGCTCCAGGAGTAAACATGAATAAACATGAACAGAACGGCCTTGAGCTGCATGACTGAACGGATGCACCCCCTCCACCCCAGTGCTGTGGCCTTGGGTAAGACACTGGATGGCTCCAGGTCCCAACTCCACCTTTTAGAGCCTTATGTTTAGGCCAGGGGGGCGGGTGGTGGTGAGGGGAATTATCATTTAGGTCCGGGAAAGTAGGGGCTAACTGGGGAAAATTTTAACCTGTTTGCCGCAGTCATGCTGTTGGGATGGTTTTTCAGTGTGATGTTCAGATCCAGAGCTATTGTGCAAGCCGGGCCTTCCTGCCCCACACTTATGGGAACCTAGGAAAGGGGGCTAGGGGAAACAGACTCCCACAGATCTTCCTTGGCTCTCCACTCACCCCTAAACCCACAGGCAGTGTGGGGTCAGAGGTCACTGTTGTTCTCCCTGTACACATCAGGCCATGCAGGCTTTCTCCCCTTCCTTGTAGCCCTCTTCTCCCCCCTGCCCCCTGCTCCCCGGAATTCCCTATTTCTCCAGGACTCTTAGGAGGAGAGGAGACTATCCTTGGGCAATGCCACCTTCCGCCACCCACTATATACTGATCCAGGGTCTTTTATGCTAATTATACCATCACATTCTCAGCAGGAGACTTGAGGAGGGGAGTAGTGACGCCAGTCCCATCTCAAGGGCAAGGAGGCAGCAGAGCCTCAGTTCTTCTTCTCTGGAAGGTGGGTATGAAGTGGCCCTCCTCTCGGAGGACTGAGATGGTCAAATGGACGGACGAGTGTGTGGTAGATTGATAGCAGGCCTGACAAAAGGCAGCTCTGTCTGCGCAGGTGCTTCCACCCACCTCCTCTTCCTTCCTTCCCTCCCTCCCTTCTTCTCTTTCCTCCTGCCTTCTCTCCCAGAGTCCTATTAGAAACGAATAAACCAGGCCAGACCCAAGGCCTCCCTAGTCTATAGAGTGAGTTCAAGGCTGTCCTTGGTAACATTTCAGACCAAGTTTAAAAACAAAACAAACAATAACAACAACAAAAAAAAAAAGAAAAAAGAAAGAAAGAAAAGAAAGGAAAAGAATGTAGCTGACATGAGAGCCCAGATTCAATACTCAGTACTAGAGGAATAAAATACATAAAGTACAAGGGGAAACATTCAGTGGGAGCTGGGGAGGCAGCACAGTTGGCAAATTGCTTGCCACACAAGCACTAGGACCTGAATTTAATCTCTAGAACCTACATAGAAGCATTGGGCATGGTGGCGCCCACTTGAAATCCCAGCACTGGGAAGAGACAGGCGAATCCCTATGGACTGTTAGCCAGCCAGCCAGCCAGCCAGCCAGCCAGCCAGCCAGCCAGCCTATCAGGAGAAAGAACCTAGCTAAAGCCAAACAAGCAAAGTGGGTAGTGTCTGAGGAACAGCACCTGAGGTTAACCTCGGTCCTCCACAAACATGCTTATGTCTGTTACCCCAACACACTCACAAAGAAGCATTGAGTGATTTGCCCAAGGTCAAATACCAAGCAGATCACAGAAATAAGAGCTGGAAACTTTAAAATGTTAAACATTTTTTTAAAAGGTTGGTAGGAGCCAGGCTTGTATTGAAATATAAAAAGGAGAGTGATGTTGCAGTTAATTTTAAAGTATGGCCCAATAAATGTTTATCGTTAGGCTAATTATTATTACAGCGGTATTTTCTAACCTGCTATCAATCAGTAAAAACATGGACACCTGTTATATTTTAAAATAGCCTTGGTTCACCCGGGGCAGGGCAGATATTAATCCCCTAAACTACCTCCCATATCTCCCTTCTCAAATCCCATGCCGTCTGCGTCTAATAATTTCTGTCAAGGTACCTCCCATCCATAATCCCAAGTACTTACTAATACTCTTCATCTGGGCCAAATCCTCCATCCACGCCGGCCATGTGCTTCTTATTCTACCGAACCCATAACAGCTGTCTCCTTCCTTCTCCTCTTCCCTCTCATCTCCTTCCCAAGATCCTCTTCCGGTCTCTGATTACTTCCTTTCCCAAGATCCTCTCTGTCCACAAAGCCTTCCCAATTTAGCCACGCCTATCTCATTTGCCCTGCCTGGGTGTGTTGGCTTCTTATTGGTCAAACAAGAATAAGTTTTTACATAATAAAAATATAATACAAAAGTCAAGGATTTATTTGTGATTGAACAGCTGTTCAGTGGATTTTTCAGTGAGAAACATATTTCAAACTGGCAGCCACTTCTGCTACTGAGCTGTATAGTAGCATTTTATCACAAAACCGCATATCTAATGTTCCTGGACTTGGATTAATCTATCAATGAAGCTGTTCTTTTATAACTCACTCAGCTTTCTAGAAAATATATTATCATCTTATATATGCTATTGCTGTGAATATATTTATGGTTAACACGTCCAGCCTAATTCTACTTTGTTCAAATTTTATGAGTGCATTTGGAGTCACAGGGTACATAGCTAATTAGGTTCAATAACCTAATTTTGAAAAGTATCAAATGTTATATCAAGTATGTGAAGTGACATCAATAAACATATTTCTTCTCTTAAAAAAAAAAAAGAATAAGTTTTTAGGCAAGATTACAAGCATTTTGAGGTATGTGAGCCTGCTCATTTGGGCAGCAACCAGACCAAGGCCCCAACAGAGTGGTCCATCACAGCCTCTTTGCTGGCGGTGTACCTGTGGTGTGCACACTAAACATAAAAAAGGGTGGGGAAGAACCCAGAATAAACCAAAGACACTCTCAGTTCCCACCCACAATCTCCTTTAATCTTACCAATGACCTTGCAAAGTAAATCTCAGGTCCCCGTCCTATGATGTAGAAGACTTGAGATTTTCCCAGAGCAAGGCATGGCTTCCCAGTTATGCCTAGCTGGCAAGATCCCAAAGGCAGTGGACTCAAACTGGGCTTGTCTGATTCCAGAAGCCTTGTTCCTCGGCCTGCCCAAGGCTGCCTTCCAAATGCAGACATGTCTCAGTCTCAATATTAGTCTCTCAGTGTGAGCTTTGTAAACACTTTTCCCTGTGGGTCCTGATGCGTTTGTCTCCAGTTACTAGCAGTGTTTAATAACGGCATTGTGTTTTCCAGCCTCCTTTATTCTCTGCAGGAAGCGAACGCATGCCAAAGTGGGTGTGTAGAGTCTTGTTAGACTGGAGGTGTGAGGGTGCATTAATTAAGAACAGGGTGTGACGCCATTTAAATTTCATATTCGAAGTCCTCCCTGTGCCACAGTTTCATGACAGAGGCCAGCCTATGCTGGGGTTAAGTACCACATGGCAGGGGAACTCACTGATAACTGAACACCGCAGCAAGGAGCTGAAGACATGGGCTGTACTGTCCATACAAGGGAACAGCTTGCCAGTGCATGGCAGGTTGGGATTTTTTTTTTTAATCTACAATTGGGATTGCTGTCGATGGATCCTGCCTCATGGACACACCTCATCGCTCTTTCATTATTAATATCACTGAACCACAATCTGCACTTGTCCTCGGAGTCCCATTGGCCCCGCCCCCTGACAGCTGGTTGGGGGCGGGGCAGGCTTTCTTCTTTATAGTATACTTTGTTCAGACTGCTCAATCTCCCTTCTCCCCAGTATATATTTTTCCAGCCTTCTTTGAAATGCAGCCATTTCATCTGTGTCTGAGAGTGCCAAGGTTGTTTATGTACTGGCCACACTGGTTTCTGGGCAGATGAGTCAATGGATTTGCTTCCTCAGACTCCAAAACCCTTACAGACCCTATTTTCTCTAACTAGACCCTTGGCTTCTCTACTGTTCTTTTCTGAACATATGCCGTTTGTCTTTGTATCTCTGCTCAGCTGACATTTTCCAGGAAGAGTTCCCTGACCTCCTACAGTCACGGTTTCTCTTCTGTGCCCTCTCTGCAGCCTGTGTTCCTGCTCCCTGCCACCACCATAGCAAGCGTCATGATTGACACTCACAGGCATTGTGTAATCCTTTGGTTTTCATGCCCCGCCCTGCAGCTTGTCAGTTTTCAAAGCAGGGGAGATAAGATGATTCACCGAGTGCTGAGAGGACATTAAAAACCACGTTGACATTTATTTTGACCTAAAAATATGAAATTAAGCTGCATTCATCTTTTCTATGCACCTTGACACCGATGCCAGCATTCTGTTCAACATGAGACAGCTACATGTCACATATGGACTGTGAGCATCCAGGGAGGAGTAGTGGAGAGGGCTGAGCCATGAGGTTGACAGAGCAGAACTTGCCTGTTCTGGGACTTGTAGATATATTGTGATGGATTCAGTTAATGTGTGTCCAGAATTTCAGAATGTAAACCAATACTTAACAGAACAAGGAAGCAGCATCAAAGTATTCTGAAAAAATACCATGCTGCTAATGGCACAAGGACTACAGTTCTCCCTGTATTCTCATCATCACCCAGATCTCTATGTCAACAACAACCCTGCTCTAATTGCGTTTGGAAAGGGAAAAAAAAACCAAGCCACAAAAGCCTACAGCTGCTACAATGGTGATTAGTAAAGTGTAAGTACATTGTAGCTGCTAGAGTGTTTTAGCCATACAAAGTTTCGTTTCATGGGTTGCCATCCACCACTCCCGAGATCTCCCCAGACACCTTGTGTTAAACCTATTGGAACAGAACAGCACCTCTCTGCATTGTGGAAAGATCAGACTTGAAAGGAGTGAGGACACAGTGGAGCACACACACGTGCTTGTTGCCAGAGAAACAAAGCCCAAGTCATCACAAACAAAAAGTGTCCACTCAGAAGTGCTCATATAGGTATGATGTGTTATTTTTAATTTTTTAATGTTTTAAAAAACATTTTTTTTTTACTCCTTGGAAGTGAATGAAAAAGTGGTCCACAATTGGAACTCTTTTTTTTTTTTTTTTTTCACAATCGGAACTCTTAGATGTGTATATGGTAGAGATGTACGTGAAATAACATGTGGATGGGGTATCTGTTGGGAGTCTTAGAGACCAGAGGCCATTTGTAAAGCCGTAGAAAGCAAAGCGATAGCTCTTTCTTCATTCCCTGGCACCGAGTGAGTGTCCCTCTGGGCAGGAATTGGAATTACATGCCTATGTTAGCGCTGGCATTTCTACTTGAGGCTGCTAGAAAGACTAAGGCCATATGGCTAACAAATTCAGTCTTAAGAAAAAAAAAATCAAGGCTCAGATGCAAAGTCAACATGGTTGCTGACACTCTTGACACAAGCATTGCTGGCAAGAGAGCATCATTTGCTCTTGAGTGTGTCCCTAGCCTCTCTCTTTACACTCCATGTCAAGATAGTTTATCCTTCTGGATTATCCAGCAAGTTCAATGTGCTCCAAGCAAGAGGAATTCTAGTGAATAGATTTTTCTCCATACACAATTACACAATGCATGGAGGAGATAGAATTAAAAACTCAAAGATCTAGAAGGGAGCTAGGATAGGGGAGTAAGTCCTTGTGGCTTTGAACTCAGATAGATATAGAAAATAGATTGATAAATAGTACCTACAAAGTTATAGATAATAGGTGCCTGATGGATAATAAGTAGATGGTAGATAGATGATAGATAGATAGATAGATAGATAGATAGATAGATAATAAATAGACAGAAAGACAGGCATGGAAGGTCTCCCATTTCTTTCATCCTCCACAGCAGCAGAAGCATCACCATCATCCATCACACCCATTTTTATGACCTGCTCCACATTATAGTTAGTCCCGGTCAGCACAGCTGGCGAGCAGATCAAGGGCCAGCAGGTTGGAGGTGGCAGAGATATTCTTTGAGGCTTCATTAGAACAGCTTGAATTAGACTCTCTGACCCCAAACACAAAGAAGAACACGCATGAATATGTAAACCTGGGCCATTAAAAGATGTTCAGCCGGGGACAGCAGGGGGTGGTGACGGGAACACTGAAGGAATAGAAAGGCATATGCTGGCAAGATTTTAATTTGTGTTCAGTTTTTATTACTGTTTTACACTGTGCCCCTCCTGTTTGCTTGCTTGTGTTTGCTTTTGTTTCTTTGCCCGCTTGCCTGCTTTGACGATGCAGAGTAGTCAGGCATCCCCCAAGACAAACAGAAGCACAAGAAAATTGAAAGCTAAGGTGGGGGTGGCTAAGGGAGATGCAGAGGAGAGTTTTTTTTGGAGGGCACTTTCCCCTAAGGCATTGAGGGGTTTAATCTGTTCCATGGGAACTGGGGACCCATGTCATACTGAGTGGAGCAGAAGAGGCAGATTATTGGACAGAGACCCAAACGTGGCCTAAGTAAAGATAGGCAGCCGTGATGAGTGTGTACCGAACACCAAAGGCTCCCACAAATCTCCTGTACTGCATAGAAGTGTTACCCCAAGATGCAAATTGCTGCCACGCCCATTTCCCTACCAAATACTCATCCCTGAGTTGCCCACTCACTGTGCAGTCAAGGACTGGCCAAGGCACTGTCAGCAGAGAGGAATATTAAGCCTGAGCCAATGACATTGGGAAGAGCGCTAAATCCTGAGGACCAAGAACCTCTGAATCTAGGGACCTGGGCTGGCACCATGACTCAGCACACGGAAGTGGTTGTCATGCCATCCTAAAAACCCGAGTTCCCTTCCTGCACCCACCCCGTGAGTAGCTGGAAGTAGAGGCTCACCTCACAAAATTTCTCTTCTAACTTGCATGTGTGCAACGCCTCGCATGCATCACACACACACACACACACACACACACACACACACACACACACAAATGAATCAAGTATTTTTTCAAATTAAATATTTTTAATTAAAAGAAGCCAAAACAAGGAAGCATCATAAACAAGGAGGAAAAAGCGAGGGCCACAGCAATGTTAGCCCACATACTGACCATCTTGTAATGGTGAGAAAGGCTCCCTAGAGCGTGGGAGCTTGATGAAGGCCACCTCTCCCTGAGCTCTTAAGCAGTGAATAAGCAGCCATTTTTGGAGCACTGTGTTAGCACCCTGGCTTGCTCCCGGTAACTCACACTTGTCCATAGTTCTTAAGTCCATAGTTCTTAAGAACAATCCAGAGCAGTCTTCTCTGCTTCCTAAAACCCTTCCCTGCCTTCCATCCATCCCCTGTCACAGAGTCAAGAGTCTAGACTTTAGGACACGAGAGCCTAAGGCAAATATGGTGCTTCTTCCCAGGGTGTCTCCTTCACTTTTGCTTTTATGCTGGCCTGCCTTGCAGACAGAGTAGACCACAAGCTCCGAGCGCGGTTTAAAAATAAACCATGGGACTTGCTGAAAATCTGAACCCTGAAAAGAATTTCTTCAGGCATTGCCCATTGTATCCAGTTGCTGTTGCAATGATAAATTATCCCGACAAAAAGCAACTTGTAGAAGAGGAGTTTGTTTGGCTTAGAGTTTCAGGGTAGTGAGAGTCCACCGTGGAGGGAAGACATGGCAGTAGGCAAGGGAACCATGGTTGGGAGCAGGAGCTGGCTGGTGACGTCATCATCATACCCAGGAAGCAGAGCGACCAGAAAAATGGCATACAGCTACAAACCCTCAGAGTCCACACCTAGTGACATACTTCCTTCCGCCAGGCTCCAACTCCTAAAGGCGCCAAACCTCCCCAGGCAGCTCCACCAACTGGACACTAAGTCTTCAAATACGCACATCTATGCGGGATGTTTCTCATTCAAACACTACATCTGTAGAGTCCTCAGATTTCCTTCTGTAGGATGGAAAATCCAAAGAGCCCTGGGCACTGAACACCGCCTTTCACTTTTGCCGCTTTCCCATCTCTACAGCTCCTTCATCAGCCACTCCACGGATGTCTTGTTTTCTAGAATACAAGCTGAGAAGCCTATTGCTCTGAATGGATGTCACCTTTGCTCACATCCTAAGCCTTTCTTGATTTCTTCAGCTCACATCATGCCATGTCAACTGCTTACACACACATGCACACACACTCAAAACATACACTCTCACATATGCATACACATATGCACACACACAAATACACATGTGTACATACATACACTTATACACACACATGCATACATGCACACACATATGCACACAGCCAAACATTCATCATCCTATGGGAAACAGAAAGACAACAACAGTAATAAAGACCAACACAAATGAGGTGCTCACTGCATACCCATCATGCTCTGCACCTCATCCATGATCCTGCACCTACTGTACGGTGGTCACGCCATACTATCCTTTAAATTGAGCAAAGAAGTTCCATGTGACTGGCAGCCAGAATAGGATGATGCTTGGGACAGAAGGAGATGGTTGAAGGGAGAAGTTATTTAGTGTCAGATCCCATGTCATTGAGACTCAGGATCCTAGGTCTCTTAGCTTGTAAGAGGCCAAAGCTTTGGGGAAGGTAAGTCAGGAAGAACAGCTTGGAAGTGTTGTAGAACTCTATCCCCTAAGTACAGAAGCCATTGCCTCTGTTAGAGTAGCTGTGACAGCTTGAGAGACTCAAGATCAAGTGTGTTTGCTGCTGCTGCTGCTGCCTTATAGAGGGAGGGCTGTAAGGAGGGCCCTCTCCTGAGAGTGCAGCTGCTCCCTCCTGCGCCTCCCAGACATTGGTATTTAATTCTGTCCTAGTTATACGTGGCTTTTGTGGTCTTAGAGGTGCTGGAATATAAAATCCCTGGAAGGCTAACTGAATCAGATTCCAACTATGCAGCTACGGGTGGGGGGGGTTGTTCTCCATGCTGAGGTACGGTTTTCTGGTGGCATGGCTACTTTGGGGTCACCCATGCTTCTTTAAGTAGCTCCTCGCCCATGACCTGTAAGTAAGCCTGATAAACCCATTGGTTCCCCAAGCTGGACTTCATATTCACACACACACACACACACACACACACACACACACACACACACACACTCACAAGAGAGATAGGTAGATGATAGATAGATAGATAGATAGATAGATAGATAGATAGATTTCAAAACACTAAGTCGAATTATCCCGCTGTGGCTGAGCTCTGGATGAGGTCCAGGTCCTGTACAACCTTTCTTTTCTTCTGGAACCCGACAATGGAACCTCCCATTCTTTCATTCCCATTCTTTAAAGCTAATGAAAGAGAAGTCAGGCTGGGGACCTTGAACTTTATTTATTGACTAATTCCAGCCTCTTTCTGTGATCATTACCTCGGTTGCTCCCCACTTTAAATCAATTGGAATTGCACTCTTGTTGCAAATCGGAGCCACTTCAGCACACTTCTCTCCGCTCCTATTCATCTAAGGGTTTGAAAAGCTAAGGGGAAAAAAAAAATCCCAGAATAAAACCCAAAAGTATCTGGAATTCATTTCTTCACAAATGCAGAACAAACCTCCTGGTCCTTAACTCTTGGCAGTCATTTTTCATATACCCTGTCCCAAGGGGCCAGTTCCACACACTCCATTAATGCTGGCTGCCAACAGGGATCATTATGGACAGACAGCCTTTCCCATCCTAGCAACTGTTTGAATCAAAAAGCAGCCAGCAGGAAGGAAAAGGCAGGTTTCTGCTTTGTCACTGCCCTTACAAAAGGGATCTCGGCTACTCTCCTCCCCCTCCCCCACCTCCTGTGCCCACCTCCCCTACTGTCCATGGACAGAATTCAGAACTGCATTTCACTTACACGGCTGCTATTTTGTTTTCTACTTCCAGCTTTTAAAAGGAAAAAGAGTCTCCACTTGAAAACCTTGCAACTGCTGTCCATCCCTAGGCGCCTTTGCAAGCCTTGGCCTGAAGCCTGCTCCCTCGATGAGGACAATTTTTCTCAGTTGGCTGTGGCTGAGAAAAGTCATGCTCCGAGAGTTCACAGGCATGAGCTGGGGTGGACAGGGACTTTGCGTGTCCCTTCTTGGTGATTCTCCCGGGCTGTCCTACTCAGGCCCACCCATCCCATCCCACTGACGTCATCATCATAGAAACTGTTACAGCTTATCATGCAAGCTTTCACATTTTCTGTAAAGGACCCAAGAACTGCAGTTAGCAGTGTTTAAGATGCCAGAAACCTCTCTCTTTCAGCAGGGAGATGAGCTATCTTACAGAAACTCCTGGAACACCCATAGTTCTCTGCCATCAAATTCTTTAACCACCCTGAATTTTCATTGCTCCATCTAGAAAATAGAAAGAGTATCAAAAATTATATGCTTTGCCACACAAATGCGAGGAGCTGGGTTGAGATTCCCAGTCCTCACATAAAAGTCAGGTATGGCAGAGCTAAGCCTATAGTCCTGGGCTTTAGTGAGGGGAGCTCTGTAGCTCATTGGCTATATTGCCTAATGGAGTTGATGAATTCCAGGTTCAGTAAGAGCTCCTGCCTCAAAAAAAAATGTGGAGAGCAATTGAGGAAGACACTCACATCAACCTTGCAGCCTTCAGATGCAAACACACACACACACTCACACCATTGAAAAGAACAGTGAAATAAAGTATGAAACACATGACACATTTAACACCATATCTGGCATGTTGAGAACTCTGTGAATACTGGCTGATGATGGTCCCAATAAAAATGATGTGAAACATCAACTTTGGTATTGTGGACACAGAAGAGTAGATTTGGGGGAAATCACAGCTACCTCACAGCACCTGGTTAGAGCCTTGCAGAATCTGACAGTCTCAGGTTCAGATGCAGAGGCAGAAGTTGGAGAAAAGAAGAGACATTGGTGGAACGACTGGTGAGAGGCCATAGGAAGAGTGGACAGGACAAGGGGCCAGATCTAAGAGGAACCTAAGCCCCAGGGCAAAGGACTTGGCCTTTTCTGAGGGTAAGAAAGACCTATATCTGGCAGAGTAGATTCCTTTCATAGTTCCCAGTGTCTATACAGTGGACTGCCTTGCTGAGCAAGGATATCTACATGTAATTCACATAAAATGAGGTCTGAAAGACATCCACACGACTAGCTGATACAACATCTTTGTTAAAGACAGTCCACAGATAAGTGATGCTCAGACAAGGGCTCTAGTAGCAAATGTCACTGGGGAGATGGAAAGTATCCCTGCATTGGTCATAGAAGCAAATGTCACTGGGGAGATGGAGAGCATCCTTGTGATGCTGATGGAGGCATATGTTACTGGGGGGGGGGGGTGGAGAACATCCCTGCACTGGTGATGGAGACATATGTCACTAGAGAGATGGAAAGCATCCCTGTGATAGTGATGGAGGCATATGTCACTGGGGAGATGGAAAACATCCCTGTGATAGTGATGGAGGCATATGTCACTGGGGAGATGGAGAGTATCCCTGTGATGCTGATGGCAGCATATGTCATTGGGGAGATGGAAAACATCCCTGCACTTGTGATGGAGGCATATGCCACTGGGGAGATGGAGAGCATACCTGTAATGGTGATGGAGACATATATCACTGGGGGGATGGAGAGCATCCTTGCACTGGTGATGGAGGCACATGTCACTGGGGAGATGGAGAGCATGCCTGTAATGGTGGTTGAGGCATATGTCATTGGGGAGATGAAAAACATCCCTGCAATGCTGATGGAGGCATATGCCACTGGGGGGATGAAAACATCCCTGTGATGATGATGGAGGCATATGCCACTGGGGGATGGAGAGCATCACTGCACTAGTAGTGGAAACTTGTGGTGTTAAGAGTTATATAACTATACCTTTCTCTCAGTACCCTGCCCTCACAGGGTAGCAAACACCCTCAGGAAGGCATGTGGGTCCTCATTTTCATGACATTATGCCCTTTGTGCTATTTTGATATCCAACCAAGCATTTCCCCAAAGTTAGTTTACTGTCGGTGCCAGTTATGAAGCTGTGTGAGGTTCACAGGGAGCAAGCTTTGCCTCGGAGCTGCAGACTCTGAAAGTTTGGGTTAAGCTTCCCACCTGCGTTCTCACAATACCCTTCAAGGATTCTACACGCCAAGATGGTTCCTTGTGTTTCTTCCACACAGATCCCCTCAGTGTCCCACAGGGCACTGCACTCACATTCTAATATTCTTTTTGAGTTCCTTTTGCAAAGCTACTCCCGCCAGCACCTGGGCAATGTCTACATAAACATTCAGTCAGTTGGTATTATCAAAGAAATGACTGAAATATGGTGAGAACCAATGAATAATGGGGATGCTACTAGCTGTCACCTTTTGTGTTTGCTCTGTGCCGCAAAGGGTTACGCAGTTCTTCTGTGGGTGCCATTTAAATCTTGTATTCCTATGAGGCAAATACAGCTTTTCTCCGTTTTATGGAAACAGGAAATAAACTCAGAGCGATTAAGTGACTTGATCAAGTCAAACAACTTGTAAGTTATAAAGTAAGTTCTCCTCTCCTCTCTCCTCTCTCCTCTCCTCTCCTCTCCCTTCCCCTTCCCTCTCCTCTCTTTTCTTCACTTCCTTTCTTTTCTTTTCTTAATAGATGAATGAGTGGATTCATGTGTCTCCCCCCCCCTCCCCCCTTGCTGGGGTCCATAGGGCTTAGGCTGCCTGGCAAGCCCGGGAAAAGCACAGTCTTGCTCTCATCTGCCCTCTGCTGGCCTTGTGTGGTGCAGCAGGAAGAGGACAGATGCAAATCTGGCTTCCTTGTAGACATCTCAGTGACTGGAGGCCTGCTGCTAATAGGTGACTCACCTCTTTAAGCCTCTGTGACATGTTTTTTTTTTTTAGCATGGGAACAATAATCTCATCCTAGATAACTACTCAGTGACTCAGAGGAAACTGAGTCAGAACCGTGAATGGGTACGTGTTTTGCCTTTTTTGAGCTACGTGTTTACACAAATACAAACATCTGTCTTCTGATGGGGGTAATTAATGACTTCACCCTTGTGGAGTGCTTAGGCTAGTGCCAGGCACACAGCAAGCTGTCGTTCAACATTAATTAACGTTGCCAGTGTGATGAGCTCCCTTTAGCCCTTCAGCCACAGCCACCCTAGCTCTCTTTCTGTTTTGCGATTCTCTGTCCTCTTGGGATCTAACCATCTCCTCCCCTTGATGCTGTGTGAGAGGCATGGGCAGCCATGCCTGTCCTGGTACTTGGATGCTTAGGACTTCACTCTTGCAAAGCAACACTCTCCACGCACTGAGCCACCTCCCCAGCCCCAGGCAGAGATTTGTTGATGATGACCTTTCCTGGACCAGGCGCTGAGGTTCCAGGATGTGGCTGTGAATAGTTCCAGCCTGTACTCACAGAGATAACCTTTATCTTGTAAAACAGATGCCTGTGACAAAGGTACGGGGGTGGGGGTGGAAGAGACTTGAGAAGTGCAGATGCAGGGTTCCAGATAATAAGCTGGGAGAATTTAATGGCAGAGGAAGGCGCCTACATAAGAAGCTGAGACCCAGGGAGGCTTCCTGGGGAGATGTTTGTGGTGAACTGTGGGAACAGGAAAGAATAAACCAGGTAAAAGACAAAGGAAACAGCCTTTGGTTAAGAAGACCAGGACTGGTAAATTGCAAAGGTGCCAAGGCAGAGTGGGGTGTATCCCTGAGGCATGGCAAGAGCACTGCAGTTGATTCATGGAGTCAGGGACGGAGCTCCAAAGAGGGAGGCGGGGAGGGACCTTCCAGGCTGTAGAGAGGAGCCGGGGATTTCGTTTTCTGGAATAATCTGGGAAGATCGGTATTTTTTATGGCATTTTAAGGCCATAGGAATAGAGGCTAGCATGTGACGGAGGATCATGGTATGGATGGCCTACAATCACCCCCACTCTGCATATTAATAAAGGTCAAGTTTCCCAAACTCAGCATCTGTCCATTTGGCTTGTAGTTCTTTGTTGTTGGGGCTGGGCTGTTCTTAGCCGAATTTTTAGCTGTATTCCCAGCCTGCTCCCACCAGATGCTAGTGGCAGCCCGCTAAAGTGCGATGACCAAAGAAATGTCCAGGCATTTCCAAAGGGCCGCAGGAGGCAAAGTCATCACCAATGTAAACTGCTGGATACTTGTTTCACATCACTCCATTCTGGCCCCTGAAAGATGCTCTGCAGGCTCTTCTTAAAGCATTTCCAAGACTCTTTCCCATCACTTTTCGGTGATTTCCTTATAACAGGAAAGGAGAGGCTGAAGGGTTGGGGTGCTGGCCTGTGTCTCAGCCTCCGGCTTTCCTGAAAGGCCTTTTGCTTCCTTCTTCACGTGCCTGACTCTCGTTATTCTATGAAGCTCAGTTGAAGTGTTTCCTCCTACAGAGATCATCTGTGGTCACCTCCACACCACACCTGTTGTCCCAGTGTCCTGTGCGTATGCTAACAGCTCCAGTCACCACAAGTACTAGAATGATTAACCCCCTGCACTCTGTCCCTGGTTGGACTTTCAGAGCCTTGAAGGTGCTGGGGCATGATGGCACACACCCTTAATCCCAGCACTCGGGAAGCAGAAGCAGGAGCATTGCTGTGGGTTCGAGGCCAGCCTGGTCTAAAAAGCGATTCTAGGATAGCCAAGGCTACACAGAGAAACCCTGTCTCAAAAACCAAACAAACAAAAGAGCCTTGAAAGTAGAGGGCACGACATGACTCAGGCTGGCATCTCTAGTGACAGCCCAGTGGCTGCAAGCCCTCATTGAGCCTCAGCAAGTGAGTCAGACCTAGTTAATGTTCTGCCTTCTCTTTCTCCTTTGTGCAAGGTGCATAGTGTACAAGGTGACCTTTGTACAACACTAGGATTCCAAGTCAGAAATCAGCCTTACAGACAGTAACTTCAATGATATCTTTTGTAAGCAAGCTTCCGCCGTGGAAGGGAACCAGCTCCATTGTCCATTTCCCCATTTTCCCCACACTTGAGAGGCCTGCACATAGCCTCTAGGAGAGACATTAACTAGATCAATTAAAAAAACAATAACAGTGGAAGAATTTTCAGTTTTAGTCCTGATAGTTCGGAGAAGTTCATCTGGCACATTTGCTCCTGGCTTAATGCCAGGGCCAAATTAGATTTATGAATTTAGCATGATTGCAAGTTAACAGATAATTCCATGTTCTGCAGAGCCAGTGTTTAATCAAGGAGTGGAATTAGAAGTTAAGTATGCCTTCCTGCAGATATGGGGGGAAAAGCATAAAATAAGAAATACCCCTAAGTCTTCCAATCACAGCCAACTTCCAGCCTGTTTAGCCTGCCAAGATTGTTCTCAGTGGCTTTCACTTTGGGAAATGGCACTTCTCAGCACCAGGAGGTGGATGCCTCATCTCAGCACGGGCAAAGGAAACCTTATGTATAGTTATTGTTCTTATTCCATGGCCTGGAAGAAACCACTTTATTAAAAAAGGATTGATTTTGGTTCACTGTTACTGGCCGTATCAGTCCATTAAGGCACAGGAAGCATTGCAGCTGGGTCTGTGCACGAGAGCCTGGGGCCCAGCTTAATCACTCCTTAAGTAATCAGGAAGCAACAAACAGGACCAGAAGTGGATGTTGCCTCCACAGAACCCGCCTCTAGCAATCTGCCAGGTAGGTCACAGACCTAAAGGTCCACAACTTCCCCTAAAACAGCATCATGACCTGGGGGGTGAGGGGGGTGGGGGCAAAGGTTCAAACACTGAGAGGGAACATGTAAGCCTGTGGGAGGGGCATTCCACATTCAAGTCAGAGCCTTTTATAAGTGGAAACACTTTAACATCTGCTATTGTCTCCACTGTCACGGAGACCCACGACCACGACAGTCAGCACATCAGCTCGCTAGGCTACGCGGCAGTAACGCTGAGTGCCTTGAGTCAAAAAGATGCCCAGCTACAGAGGCTCGCAGTTGCAGATCATGAGGGCATTAATGGGGATGGAGTGATGGCTCAGCAGTCAGAGCACTGACTGCTCTTACAGAGGACCAGGATTTGGTTCTCAGCACCCTGTGACAGCTCCAAGGAATATTCTAGCATTCTCTTTTGACCTCCGTGGGTACCAGGCACACAAATAGGGTACATACATACACACAGGCAGAACACAGAGGCACATTGAGCAGAAACACATACACCTTGAATAAATACAGTTAAGACGGCACTAGGGAGGAGCTTACATGTCTCACTCCTATCTTCTGGAAATTTCTTGGCTTGAGGCAGCGTAACCACTCTCCAGGGGGGCTGGTCTTCCTATGTTCTATCTCTGTGCTCAAATTTCTGCCTATCCATAAGGATACAGTCATGTTGGGGCCCACTTACCTCCCCCAGGGCTTCAGTTTCACTAATCATGTGTGCAATGACCCAGCTGGGGTACCAACAGGACCTCAGCAAATGAGGTTGGGGTGGGGGTGGGGGGGACATGTCTGCTAGTTGCCCCGCACACTCATTTTGCATTGTGACTTCCTAAGATCCAAGAGGATCGAGTCTGGAGGACATTGTGTGGCTTGGTATCTTCAGAAGGCGGATTCTCCCTCCAAAGCGGAGATGTCGGTAAACCGCTAATGTGCTGGGCAGCCTGCCTGTGCTCTGGGAGGCCAGCTCCCCTCCTTTAGGCCTGTCTGTCTGGGAGTTCCTCTTTCATGTTTCGCACTTTGGAGTCAGCTTCTCAGGGCAAAAGGCATGTGTTTTACATGTGTTTTACGTGTTCAGAGGGCTCAACAGCTAGAAACCGCAGTTCTTCCTCACGGAGCGTCCTGGGATGTTGATACCCGAACGTAGCAGGAATATAATAAATGTATAATTGTCTCCAAGTTGATCATTATCTACCCTAGATTCTAGATTTGATAGAAGCAGTGGTGCCTCATGGTTTACAGGGGGAAAAAAACATACTTTAAAATTCAAACAATTATATTCATAGCTTAAAAATTTTAAATGTCTGTGATCAAATTCCAGAGAAGGAAGAAATTGGTCCAAGTGGGGAACATGAAGAACTGTGTGGGAATACCAAGGCGTTCTGTTTCACGCTGGAAAAACACAGGGCTGTGGGCTCCTGATGAGAAACTAGGTGCTGTGTACAGGGCTAGGCAGGAGACAGACGCAGAGCTGTCACGGCGAAGGATGCATAGCCAACTGTGATCACCTGACGCCAAGGCAAATTCTCAGGCAAAGAAAAGTCCACAAACTACAAGACTTTGATCTTATCCCCAACTCATTTTTCTCCTAAGGGGGCTTAGTTCCCAAAGAGAGACAGATGGAAGCGAGCTTTCCTTCTTCTTCAGCTCTCCCCTACAGCAGACTATGGTATTCAACATTTTTCAGGCTGCCGAGGCCCGGCGATTCATATTTCACTCCTGACTTGGTCCTGAGGGAACTGCCTATCTACTCTGATCCCCACCATCACCAGGCAGGAAGATGAATGACCTCTCTATCCATCACCAACCTCTGTGTGTGGCCTCCAGCAGACACGCTGGCTTCTCTGTTGGCTCTGTTAGCCAACTCTCCTGCCCTCCCACTGCATGTTCCAGGAGCCTCCCTGTCCCACTCCGGTTCTAGAATACCCTGACAGAGAACCTTTGATAAGGGAGGACTGTGCATCATGTCCTGATCAGGGGTTCACTGAATGTAAAAGGCAAATCCAGGTTACCAAAGGCTTGCTTGTCTCTTGGAAACAAAAAACAGGTCCAGCCAGGATGATAAAGCTGCCTAGAGTCCTGAGAGGAAGGAGTTCTCACTGGAAGAATGTGTTAACCCCTGCATCATCATCTCAGGCTACAGGATGACAGAGGTTACTGGTGGGGTAGCTCCATTTACCAGGCAGATAGACAGAGGCCCAGGGAAAACATTCAAGTAAGTCTCCACAACTGTCAAAGAGTCACTGCCTCTGATACGATGTCCAGCTCTGAGCACTGTGGAGTTGCAAAAAAGCCAGGGCAATGGGTGTTCATGTGGGAGTGCCTGCATCCAACTGAGCGGCGGCTGATTACGCTCAGGTTGAGACGGGGTTGATTCTCCAGGAGCCCTGAGAGGTCCCAAGGGAGACTGGGTCAAGGCTATTCTCCCACTGGACAGCCTTGCTCTTTTGGCTACCATCTCATCAGGAGGGACTGAGCTCCCCAGGGACTGGTCAGTGCTAGCCTAGGTGTAGGCATTCTGAGGTCTTGTGGCAGTAGCACAGGATCCCACAACAGTAGGTCTTGGCACTGATGAGTGCACAGCTGAAGCCAAAAGAAGAGACAAAGGGTAAAGGGTCAGGACAGGCAGCAGAAAGGATGCCAGAAGGAGGACACGCCAATCTTGATAACAGCCCATTGCTGTCATTTAACTAAACTGGCAGAGCATCAACCTGCCTTCTGAACAGCCGTGCTCATACCCACAGCCAGAAGCTCCTCTCTGCCTTAGAGATGCCGCTCCCTGTGACGAAGAATGGCTAGACCCATGGCTACCCAGGGTTCTGAAAATAAATCATGGTCTTGGACTGAGATACCTACACCATCACGTCTAAGGCTCGGAGAGCTTCACAGAAGGCGCGTGACATGCGTAAGAGTCAAAGGTACAGTGACGGGCAAAACCATTGCAGTTAGTAACTTACAATTGTGGTTTCTTGTCCCGAGTCCACAGGAGATCAACTCTGTCAACAATCAGCCATGGACAGAGGAAGGACTCTAGGATCCCTACTTTTTTTTATATATATTTTATTAATGTATTCATATTACATCTCAATGGTTATCCCATCCCTGTATCCTCCCGTTCCTCCCTCCCTCCCATTTTCCCCTTACTCCCCTCCCCTATGACTGTGACTGAGGGGGACCTCCTCCCCCTGTATATGCTCATAGGGTATCAAGTCTCTACTCTTTACAGGCTAGTAGCCCCTGCTGAGCCCACAAGGCTCCACTGAATAGCTCCAAACCCACAGTCACGCCTTCCCGATTTGACTCAGTGGATCATGAGACACAATGAAATATGGACATAAATGTGTGAGGCCATCTAAAATGAAATGAATAATTATAACAAATCACAGGATATCCAGAACAGCCGAGCCTACGATTCTATAGGTGCTGAACCTGAGCTTGGAGTGGAGAGAGCCTTGTTTTACCATGAGAATTGGGCATGGAGCAATTTGCCAGATGTCTAAAATTTGGCTGGTCACTATTTCCTATAGTTCTACCCTTCACTGTTGACAGGCCACCTGAGTACCTTCTCCATCCCAACTTTTGTTCATTTTGTTGGTAGAACATCTGATCTTCAAGGAGCCTTGGGAAGAAGTGGGGCTCTGCCCATTCTCTGCAGGAAGCCTTGTGGTCTAGGAAGAGGGCAGCTCTGGTCTTGGGGTCAGCACCTTGGCCAACAGACGCAGTGGTTACCTCTCATCCATCTCTGAGGAACATGCTCTTCCTGCTCCACTCTCCCATGTGTCTAGGAGAGTTGTCATTGATATGTCCCTCCAGAAAACTAGGAAGCATGCCCAAGGATGACAGTCCCCAGCTGCAGAGCCAGAGCACCACATACCAAATGGGATGAGGTGAGCTGGGAGCGTGCCACTGTGGTTGTGTTGGTGGAGTTGAATCAGGAAAAGACAGGGATTGGGAAAAGAAACCCCAAAAACAGTCTAGCTGAGGTCATGACTGACAGGCATAGGCCTTGAGGTCACCCAGACCTATTTAAATCTTGACTCTCCAACTTAATGTGTGTCTCTGGATGAATTGTACCCCCAGCCCACTGACCATTTTTAGCATTCTCATCTACAGCAATGTCAAGAGAATTGATTACTGCATAGAGTTGTGTCCGTTAACAAGAATAACACTGAAAACATCTAACATGCGATATACCCAAAGACAGATGCCAGGTACCCAATGTGATTTCTTTCCTCACCTTCCCCAGATTCACTATCCAGAAGCAGAGAACAGCAAGGGCTAGCAATGTCAGACTGACATCTAGAGGGACAAGCTCATATGGGCGCTGGCTTGTCCTCAAAAAGGAGAGAAGAGATGGGGATGACAAGCCACTGCTTCTATGCTCTAGAACAGTCACCCAGCAGTGAGTCCTCCTGTCTCTTCCTTGTCCTCCAGAAGGTCTGGCCCTCCCTCTCCCTGTCCCTGTGGTGAGAATGAAGACCGTTCATTACCATCCTCCCCAAAGCCCACTCAGCTCTCTTTCCACCAGGCTCTTTCTTCTTTCCTTTCAATTTGGGTGGTGGCAGATGCCAAAAGAAGGTGCCAGGTCATTTATGAGGCATCTTCTCCATGGCAGAACAATAACGGAATAATTATCTGCCAGTGTCATTTGCTGCATTTGGTGGCAGGTCCTGTGCTCAGGGATAGTCACGGGCCCCAGCCTCTCTAATGACCCGGAGAGTGGAGAAAGGATGCTATTATTCTGTTTATTGAGAATTAAAATAAATCTGGCCAGAGGAGAAGCCATCCGCTATTTGGCTCTCCCCAAAAGCAATTACCTGTAATTCTGCAGCTTCAGGAAAGCGAGTCACTAGCATTTGGGGGGCCCAAGCCATCACCCGCAACCAGAGAAGGCCCAGAGGAGAGTAATGAGAACATTTTTCTCAGGACTACATCTACCTCACCTTCTCTCATTTTGAGTTCAATTTACAGCCTACACAGCCCTTTATAGGAGCAAAAAGAGGGGAGTGTGTGTGTTTGGGGAGGCATGGGGGTTAATTGGAAAATTCCATAAACCACCGTTAGCAAAGAGGAGGCAGCCGGCTGGCCGGCCTGTGCGCTTCAGTGTTTCTATCTCTGGCTGAGATGTGTTTGGGCTCAAGAGACTTATTGTTGGTTTTGTGCATTTGTGTGTGCTCGAATTAAAGATATTTAGGCAATGGGCTGCTGTTCCCACCTGGCTGACAGTGATCCAATGGTGCACCAGGATCCTGTGCCAAGAGTGTTGCAAATCAGTTTTACTACTCATTGGAAAAACACCGGGTCGAAAATCATTGTGTGATAAAGGAGAAAGAAAGGTCTCATCATGCACCTACTCGCCAATGGTGTATTTGATTTAATGGCAGAGAAGAGGTTGGCTTCAGAGCCAGGATTTAGAAATACCACAGAACATCCAGCCGTATCCACACTCTGTGCTCTGGCAGCAGGGAGCTATTACGGCTGTGATTTTGTTTACAGGGACTCAAATGTCAGAGAAATGACTGTGGATCAGTTTACTTTGAATGGATGCGTTGCTTTCTTGATCGCTCTGCCCCAGCAAAGGTAACTGTGTGTAAATCTGAGGACTTTCCCCCAAGGGGTGAGAAGAAGGAGAGGGGGGAGTGAGGGGGAATAGGCCGTGAGGGTAGGATGGCAAGAAGAGGAGGGAGGGGGCTGGGATCAGGCTGTAAAATGGTTAAATAAATAAATGAAAAGGATCTGACGACTTTCATGTGACAATATTTGGCATACTCATCACCTCCAGTTACTAAAGAGGGAATCCAAGATTCTGAAAGTCCCACTGAGGGATCTGGACAGGTCGCTGGCTTCAGAAAGCGTGTGGCAGTGAGAAGGGTAGCAACCCTGCTAATGGAGTTCACAGTGCTGTAGTGATTGTTAGCCTGTGAGCTGCACAGCTCTTCCTATCTGCACAAAGATGGTGTAAAAACCATGGGCTGAGACCCTAGTGTACCATGAAGATGCTCTTGGCAGGTCATGCAAGCATCTGAGTGTGGCTTCTCTTTGGTACCCAGGAAGACGCCTGGTGGGAACCTGTTGCCAGTACACAAACCGAAATAAATATAAAATCTCCATTTACTTTTTTTTTTTTTTTTTTTTTTTTTTTTTTAAGCTATATGTTCTTTAGATTACTGACTGGTGACAGAACATTCTGAGGCATCCCTGGCCTTTACCCACTAGGTCCCAGTAGACTCTCCCAGCTATGATAACCAAATCTGTCACTGTGAAAAATACACAGTTATGCATAGTCCTCTGTCCTCGAGGCATTTAATTGTCACGTATGCTCTGAAGGTGACCAATCTGTATCAATACCGTCTCTGCTTTCCTACATGAACAGTCAGTTGAGCATGGCCTTATAAAAAGCTACGTAACATCCAACTCTATGCATCCAGTAAATGTTGCCTGATTGTGTGTGCAGCGGGGAGGGCTGTCACTGCAGATACAATCAAGCTAACGTCTTGAGATAACATCTCATTCTGGATTAGCCTCAAGAGCCTCCAATCCAACGATCGTGCCTTCCTAAGAGGCGGAAGAAGAACCACAAAGAAGGCTATGTGGTTGGGTCAGTGAGCGGCAAACCAGAAGCCAGGAGGCCAAATAACGCCAACATCCACAGCAGACCCTCCGGGGGGACAAAAGCCTGCCCAGACTTTACTTGCAGATGGCCAAACTCAAGAACTCAGTAAAAATTAATCCCCACTGTTTTTTTAAAGCCACCCAGGCTTTCCATTTCGCTATGGCAGCTAACATACTCTATGTTACACTTTCCTTATGAGCACACAGCAATATAAATGGTTCTGCATGCTGCCTTTTAATTTACAATGTTATTCTAGAATCCTTTTCATATGAATACTATTGCACATTAGCATTGCTAGAATCGAAGCGGTCATAAAATGGAGCGACTCAAAACACAGACAGTTATACGTATAGTCACGGGTCCGTCAACTGGGCAGGGCTCAGGAGTACTGCACACTCTGTTCTCCCACAGCACCTGCTGAGGCTGGAGGGCCAAAGCTGCTTCACCACAAGACATCAGGCACCTCAGCTGAAGTGACAAGGGGATGTTGGCATCCCTCGCTCTCCTCTTGGCTTCTCCGTATGGAAGCTAAGGTCTCCTCCCATCCTGGTGGCTGCTGTTGTACACTGTATTTCACAATAGTAAGTCTCAGTGTGAGGTCTTTCACAAAGCCCCCACTTCAGCCACGCTTTCACTTGCCTTGACTAGTCAACAGCCAAGTTCAAAAAACAAACAAAGTGGGTGTAAGGCTTGGTTGGCATGGTTGGTTAGGAGCTGTCAAAGTAAAATTCTACCACAGCATCTGAAGAGTTGTTTTCTTTTTCCTCTGAATTCACTGTGGGCACATAAGCTAAACAAAGTTACTGCCTCATTTTCTTTAATAGCTGAATGATTCCTCATTATCTGGAGGGATAATACTTTATTTAATTGATCATATAATAATATTTACATTGTTTCTAAATGATGTCATTAAAAGCAATGCAGTAAGGGGCCAGGTGGATGGCACACACCTGTAGTCCCAGCACTCAGAAAGCTGAGGCAGGAGAACCATAAATTTGATACCATCTTGGGCATTGAATCAGATGGAAGCTGCCTTAAAAGAAAAAGCCAATGCTGGGGAAAATCATTTCTGCCTGTGTCGTTTCATGGATCAGTGAGGATATCGCAGAGTGAATGTCTGGTTGTGGGCCTGCTGCCAACACAGCTTGTGTTTCTGATGGACAGCGACTGACTAACCGGCCTCCTTAGAGCTGATATCAGAGCCCATCTGCAGTGCGTGGAAAGAATTGTTTCCCCACGACCCCAACACTTTCACCTTTGCAAGTATGGTAGGTGGGACATGGTATTTCTTTTTATTTTAATTGATATCTCTCCTATGAGTAAGAGCAAACATGGTTACCCAGTCTTACAAATAATAAATACTTTTTCATGAACCCATGTTGCCCATCTTGGGGAGACTTTTGGGCCTTTTTCTTGTTGTCTTAGAACTGCTCATAGGTAAAATGATTAACCCTTTGCCCATCGTATGACTGGAGCTGCACTTCTCCGGTTTGAAGTGTGATTCTATGGTATGTTACGATGATTTGCAAGAAGTATCTCTTGAAGTGACCCCCTGTGCAGAGGTGCTGCAATACTCGGAGGCGGGGCTTTGGGAAGTGGTTAGATCGCAGGTGTTCTGAGAAAGCAAATGGTTTAATCTATTGAATGGAGTCGCAATCTGATGATGTGAGAGCTGATAGAAACCAGGAAGTGGAACCCACTTGGAGGAAATAAGTCACTGAAGGCGTGGCCCTTGAAGAATCTGTCTCCCATCCCAGCTTTGTTACTGTTTCACTCTGTTTTCCAACCTGACATGAAAAATGCAAATGCACTCACCATCCATATCTCATCATGAGATTTTTGCTTTGCTTCAAGCCCAAAGCAATGGAGTTATCCAAGTATGGCCTTGATTCTGTGAAATTATGAGCCAAAATAAATGCTTTCTCCCTTCAGTGATTTTTCCTCCAGCATTTTGTCACAATATCAAGAAAACGGTTGATCCCCCTCCTCCATTGCATTTTATAGCATATAATTTATCTCATCTCACCAGGTCTTGCCAGCTTTGGAAAGGTTTTCCACATGAAAAGACCATGAATTTGTGCATGCAAACACATGTATGAGGCTGTGTAGATATGTATATTTATGCAACATACCCTACGTTTTAGTATCTTACCCATTTATTTTTTTATTCATTTTTACATACAAGGTTTCTCTGTGTAGCCTTGGCTGTCCTGGAACTCACTATGTAGACGAGGCTGGCCCAAACCCAACGATCTGACTGCTTCTGCCTCCCAAGAGCTGGGATTAAAGATGTGCACCATCATGCCTGGTTGTAGTTAAATTCTTTACAGCACTCATCTGAGTGTCTGTTATGAGGTAAGGACACAACTTTACTGTTTACCAGTTAGCTCCTCACCCACCTCAGCGGTCTTTATGTCATTAGCCACTCTCTACCCATCTGTTTATGATGCTGCCCCTTTCCTTTGCTACATTTCCTACTGTGGGGTTTGATTTCTGGACTTGGCTACTCTGTCACACTGATTTTTAAAAATGTCCCAACAAGTCGGCCTCAATGGTGCTTGCCTGTGATCCTAGGATTTGGGAGGCTGAGAGAGAAGGATTATGAGTTTGAAGCCAGATTGGGGCTACATTGCTAGTTCAAGGTCATCCTAAGAGATCTAGCCAGATCTTGTCACAACAAGGGAAAAAACAATAAACATGCTCTTCTATTCTTCCATGCCACATGGTTTCACAAGCCTCTTGTCAATTGGCTCTGGCAGTGGACTGCACATGTGAATTCACTTCAGGAAAATCTTCTTGATCTTTGAATTTTCTTTCTGTCCCATCTCGTCCTGGGCCTGATCTTGATGAGTTAAATTAACTTGTCAGCTTCTGAATCTGTTGACCTCACTCCTCTGGTGGGAGCATTCTGTATGCAAGTTGGCCTTGGGCTGTGTGATGGAGCAGGGCTAAACCAGAGCTGATGTGTCTTCAGGACAGCGTGGAAGCATGTGAGTAGAATTCCATGTGTGTAGTTGGGAATACATCAAATCCTGGCCTAAGGGTGCCAGAAGAATCTCTATAGGCAGTGCCAGGTGTGATAAAGATCAAAATGATGTTGGTACCCAGAAGACAAAGAGAGGAGAAGTGACGCCTACAGAGAGAAGTGAACACAGCAGTCTCCTGAAGGCGTGGCTGGGAATCTAGAGCCTGGCTTGGGACTCTGAAGAGCTACAGGCATCTTGATAGAGTTCACAGGACTGGAACTCTCTCTAGGTGAAAGAGTCCTGATAACTTTTTAAAAAAAAGACAGACTAAAGTGTACCCCAGGCCTTACACAAAACTGCTCAGTAGCTGAGGACGGCCTTGAACTCCTGATCTCCCTGCCTCTGCCTTGAGAGTTCTGGCCTTCCAGATGAGTACTACTAGATTTTAAAACTGTGTTTTGAGAGACAGTGCAGTGTTATGTGTGGCTGAAGCTGGGGTGTGTGCCCTTAGGATTCTAGTTGCAGCACTGCAACCCTCTTATGGGAATCGGGGAGCAAACTCCTTGTTCTCTTCCTACAAAGTTGAGATTGCACCTCCTAGACTCTTGCCCAGTGTGGTGTGTGATGGCTCTCCAGTTCCTTTCTAGGATGTGCAGGTGACCATTTGAAGTTTCAGTCAAGGCCAAGGTTTAACTTCAGCAAGGTCTCAGGTTCCGGGGTTCAAAGGGGCATTAGGGCATTCAGGGTTGGCTATTTATTACAACAGTGATTCATGCCACAGAAAGACAACATGGTAAAGACTGAGTTCAGGGCAGCGTGTGGGCCTCTTCCAGGTTTCAGGGAGTGGAGAGAGGTCCAGTGCTCCATGGTTAATGAGTAGGCCATAGCAAGTGCTTGCAATCAGGGGGCCTGTGATTCTTGGGAAGCAGGAAAAAGGCAAAGGGTTGGCCCTTTAATTAGTGCGTGCCCATCATTACAGGATGTGCCGCGCATGCGTGCAGCCCCTGATTGCTCAGGGTGCGTAATAAGCTTCCTATGGAAAAAAAGAGTATTATAGCTTCCCAGGCAGACTATCCATAGGATGTCTGCTGTGGCTTTTCACAAGAGCTGTGAGGGCAGAGTAAGGGTCTGAGGCAGGTGAGCTGGGCCCCGAGTATCCCCTAGCTCAAACCTAAATACTTCCTCCTGGAGTCTGGGAAACCTGAGTCCCTCCTACTAACATGTGCCCTATTTGGAGTCAGCGAGAGCACTCAGAAGATAGAGACACTTGTTGCCATGTGCCAACCCTGATGATGCTCTGAGTTCAGTCCCAGGAACCTATGTGGTTAAGGTGGAGAACCACTCTCTACAAATTGTCTTCTGACTTCTACACGTGCATACACTAACACACACACACACACACACACACACACACACACACACACACACACACACACACACACCAAGCAAATAGAGTAAAATAAAAATCACAACTATCCCAACTGATGGCTCCTCCATGTCAACAGAATGGAACCCTGTTTTAGCCCGGAAGGAAAACAAGGGCATGGTCTAGTCTAACATTCCTTTCAACTGCATCCCTAGGTGCAGGAATTTTGTAGTCAGGCCATGCTAAATGTCCTGTCAGCTTCTCTGTGTCAGTGCTGTCACCTCTGTGTCTTTAATCCCATTGTTCCCCCCACCCAGACTGCTCTTCCTTGTTCTCCAGACAAATCCCAACCACACGTACGGACCAACTCCAGCCTTCATCTGTCCTTTGGTTCCTCCTCTTCCAGCTGACCATTTGGAGTCAGAAGGAGGAGGAACCCCTCAAGACAACTCAACAAAGGGAAACTCATTATAAAGACTCAGTGGATGATGCCACAGGCAAGCAGAGAGACAGCAGATGATGAATCGCATCGGGACAGAGGAGGACTGGTAGCTGGGATACAGGGCGAGAGAGGGGTGCTAATATGTCGCTCAGGGCGGTGGGGCTCCCTATATTTCTGGTCTCCTCTGGTCAGCTCTACCCCTTGCTCTTTTTTCCCCTGCTCCTCATCACAGTCATCAGGAGAAGCCCCTGTCCCCGCCTGTATGGTCGCGCAGCCCCCAAAGCCCCTACTAACTGGCATTTCATTTTGGTGGCATTCTTAGGAGAAGGAACATGATTGTTTCTGAATAAGGGGCCTGAGTTGTAGGTGTCCTGTCCATTCAAGGACAACAAGTGGTCCACGCAATGGTTTGGAGTAAGGCAGTTGCCCGGGGCCAAGGGCGGCTCCTCTGGAAAGGATTATGTAGGTAGAGGGGTATCCCACGTGATGTCGGCTGGGAAGAGAACAATCACACCGGTGTGGTAGAAATACCTATAATCCCATCACTTATAACCTCAGGGCCAGCCTCGGCTACATACTCAACAAAGTAGAAGCCAGAAGACGAGAGAAAAAGGAGAAGGGGGATGAGAGGGAGGAAGACGGGAAAGACATGGGTGGAGGAAGAGAATGATTCTTTCTCATAAGTATTTTTTTACTGTATACTCTAGCTCCATGTGTGACACACAGTTTATAAATATTGAGGCAGTGCATGGTGGGATGCTGACTGCACCCCATCTTGTCCCAGTGACCTTGTTTGTCAAGCTTCTGTGCTCTAACCTTCCGCCTTGTTCATTTCCCTCCTCTTTGGAGTCATGTGCTAACTAGTGTTTTCCACTTCTATGCATATGGGAAAGGACCTCATCAGCCCTTTAAATGTCAGTGACAACCTGTTAAGAGGAATGTGAATAAATGTGTGTCTTTGTTGTGGTCCTAACTGCTGTATCTGATGGGACCTCCAGAGCTGTTGTGACAGCAGCACAGATGGTAGCTCAGCTAACAGCTCTACACTCAGTAGGCTGGTCTATGCCAGCCTATCACCCAAGGAGCTGGAATCTGCTGAAAATGCCATTTAATAGTGTTTCAAAACAATAATGACCCAGTGACCCAGTAAAATGAGAACGTAACCTCGAAATGCTGTCTCGGGTACGTACACTCTTAGAGACACTCTTGAAGATTCTGAGCGTGAGGGCTGTGAAAGATATTCACTGCCACACTGACTGGGAGGGAGAAAGCTGGAAGGAAAATAAATCCTTCTACATTCATAGGATAGAGTAAAATGAATGAACCAGAATCATATATCAATATGGACAGATCTCCCCAAAACACCAATACATATAAATGTTTCTTTCCTTCATATATCAGTATGGACAGGCCTCCTTAGGATGAGTGACATGTACATGGTGTTAGCATTCAAGTGAAATTTCCAAATCATAAAGAGTGGGTTAATATATCTTTAAGGATTTATGTATATGTGTAGTAAAATTATAAATGCCATACATTGGAAAAGATGAAATTTGACTTATGATCCAAATGGCTTTGGCAAATAGGGCATGTGGGACTGGAATGGTGGCTATAAACCTTTATCTGTAAATTTATACAGGTGTGATGCATGCTTTTGTGTGTGTGTGTGTGTGTGCATGCCTCTGTGTGGTGTGTGTGTGTGTATGTGTGTTTGTGTGTGTATGCGCATGCCTCTGTGGAGTGTGTGTGTATATGTGCGCGTGCCTCTGTGTGGTGTGTGTGTGTGCACGCTTCTGTGTTTGTGCAAGTGTGTATAACAATGTGTGTACATGCCTTTATGTGTGTGCAAGTGTGTGTGTGTGTGTATGTGTGTGTGTGTGTAAGATATGGAAAACAAAACAAACAACCCTTCATCTGCTTAATCGTCCAGTGAGAATGCCACTCTTGGGAAGGCCATCTTGCCAGCTTCTGAGCATTCCTCTTATAAACAACTAACGCTTCTTTAAAAACTCACTCAAGTTGTACTTGGCATGGTGGTGCATGCTTGAAATCCAGCAGAGCAAGTGTGGAGTGGAGGCAGGAAGACCAGAGAGAGGTTCAAGGTCAGCCAGAGGCTCTTGAGATCCTGTCTCACCAAACCAACTCCTCTCTCCCCTGAGGAAATGTGTTGAAGTCTTCAATTATTGCATGGCTTTTAGAAGATTCCATTTTCAAAGGAATATCTTTATAATTTTCTTTGAAACAAAATGTCAGTAAAATTCTTAAAATAAATGCCCGAGTTCCCTGTGTATTGACCGCAACACGCCCACAGCCTCTGGCCCCTCTCTGGCCCTGTAGCTGCTTCTTTCATTTCAGTGGGGTTTGATTGCTCTTTCCAGGTTTCCAGAGCTAGACAGGAACTTTCAGCCCTGAGAAAGGAAGATTTAACTCACACCAACCACCTCCCTCTCAGTGGCTTCATCCTTGCTTCCAATATCATTTTATTTCAGTTTGTTTAAATCAAGTCAATGTTTGCATCCGTAGAGCTGTATGAACACTGAACACTGCTAACCATGGGAGTTTATTGGGATTTATTTATTTTCTCGTATAATTCAGTGTTCTAAGATTAATAGCTGCCCTCCATCCTTTAAGTGCTAAGTTTTCTTACAGGAATCTGATGTTAGCCAAATATTTATTCAACTTTCTTAAATTTTTTTTTCTTGAGACAACATGTAGCTCAGGATGACCTCAAACTTACTAGGGAGCCGAGGACTTCTGACCCTCCTGCCTTCACCTCACAAGTGCTAGGATTAGTCTTGTACCGCCATGCCCAGCTTATATCCACTTTTTTTTTTTTTTGACAGGGTTTCTCTGTGTAGCCTTGGCCATCCTGGACTCACTTTGTAGACCAGGCTGGCCTCGAACTCACAGCGCTCCGCCTGCCTTTGCCTCCCCAGTGCTGTGATTAAAGGTGTGCGCCACCATGTCCGGCTCTATATCCACTTTTAGAATGGCAACTTATTTATTTTCCACTGGTTAACCATGGTCCCAGTCACAGTGGGGTGGAACTGCAGATCCCGCAGCTTGAAGCACTCTGTGTTATGAAAGTCAAAGCATCACCTATTTCACATCCTTGATCTCTATTCACTTTCTAAGCTTTTCCCCACAGCCCTACTGTGTTTACTGAGTACATGCCATTCTCTCTTATTGGACCGGCTCTAACACTTGGTGGTTCCAAAGAAAGAGCACGTGGGAAGGGGCTGAGTCCTTGCAGGTCTAGAAACATCCCATGATCTTTGTGCACTTGCTCAGTGGTATGTTTGGCATAGAACATGGATGGATGGATGGATGGATGGACGGATGGACTTGTGAATTGATAGACAGACAGATATATAATGGATAAATAAAAAAAATAATGGATAGATGGATGAATTGACAGACAAGGCAACAGATAATAGATGGATGAATAGATTTTCTGGTTAACTGATTTTGTGCTTTGGCCTGGGTTAGTTTGAGAGTCCTTTTCTTCCCTAAATGTGAAGGCATTGATTTTTTGGCTTCTAATACTGTCAGTAAGAGGTTTGCACACTTGCTTGTATATCACACCAGCTCTTTGCCCTTCCCTGTTCATCTGAAGTGTGATGGGTCATATACTGGTTGGTCCCTTTCCCTGAGCACCTGTGAGCCTTCTGACCCTTCCAGAGAGAGATGTCCTTGTGTGTGGAGTGTTTCCTTTGATTATTTCTTTTGGTCTAATCTTTGCTTTGGGAATGCTATGAATCAAGATATTTCAGCACCTTAATTGCTTCAGCAGCCATCTTATCCCTCACCCACTTTCACATTTCTGTGCACTGGAGTCCATTGGTAGATTGGCTCTGACTTTGACCTGCACAGATGTCTGCTCGTTCTTCCTGCCTTTATTGTATTGTTCCCCTGGAAGAATGCTGTCCGTGTGTTTTGCTCTTATTCCTGTGTTCTTTCCATCATTTTCTACATTTCTTTTCTCTTGTGTTTCTTTGGCTGTGTGCCTAGTTTCTGTCTCTCACGTGAAGATTCTGTGGAAGTGTTGTATCACCTCTGCATTTAAGATGCCTGTGTTATCCTTGTAGTTGGGATGCTTGTGAAATTTGGGTTGCAGTATAAACCCCAAAGAGGGATGAAAACTCAAAGACTTCTGATATGGTGTCCACTAGCTATTTTCACCTCTTAAGTTTGAGGAACTTTAAAGGAAGTTAAATTTTCAAGTCTTCAGTCATGCTGGCCACACTCAAGTACCAAGTAGGTTCAGGTGGATACCTACTAACACAGAATGTTCCATTAGACTACTCTAGTCAAAGGAGTAAAGCAAATGAGGTGCTCTCACATGCAGTTTTCACATGTTGTAATCATACTTTTGGCATTGGTATGGCCTCCAAAGGCCTGCTGGCCACACGTCTAGTCTACGCCAAAGACTAGATTTCAGCCCACATGTTATTAGGTGAAATGGGTTTGTGGTAGAAAACTGAGCTTCATGATCAATCTGTGTTCACTCTTTACAGATCAATTGCCCTTTGTCTCCCCAAAGTCCTAATAGTCATTAATCATCAACTATACTCTCTTTAAGTTGATCACAATAAATACTAGATAACCAAATGCCTCTTTCCTATGAAGTGCCCACTGCAGACATCACTAATTGATCACAGAACTTGAAAGACCTTGAAACAATGTTAATCTAGCATTGGAGCAAATGTTCACTCTGAGACAGCATTAGCACAAGGGATACCATATTCGTCCTCCCTTTGTCCTGAGGACTATTGAAAGAAATGTTATAGTAATGGGGGGAAGGGGCCAAAATCCAAACCAACCAACTAAACAGAACCCTCTCCATATAATGTGGGGAAGCCATGGAAAGGACTCTGACTCCCAATATGAAGCATCTGGAGCCCAGAACCTATAAATAATCTGAGGATGGCTCTGAAGCCTGAGTCTTGAGGGTACCTGATAACTTTGCATGCACCACACACTGCACATAAGGTACACACAGTTGGTATTCAATTATGACTAGTGGAATGAGACTTATTGAGCAGTGCTTAATTAAACTCTCTTTAGGTGTGATTAAACAGATAAAATATTTTACTATTTGAAAAATTCAAATGACTTATTCACCTAACTATTTTGAGAGAACATACATATCAAATTATTTTAACTGGCTGTTATAATTCAGGCCTACTATGTAGATCCAGTTGTTATTATATAGGTAATTGTCGTCATCATTTAGTCCCTATATTGTAGCAATTCTCTACTCAGTTGCCAAACTTGTTACTTTTCGATCCTGTTTCTATGCCTGTCTGTCTAACTGCAAGGCTGCTGTGCTTAAGCATCCTTGCCCTGCAGTACTGAGAACAGTAGCATTTATCCCCTAGTGCCACTGTGCTCTGAGGATAAATCGAATTCCTGCCTGGGGAATTCTTAGAACACTGCCTGGGCTGTGGGAATTGATCAAACAGCATTTTCCGGCTTCACTTTTTATACCAAAGAGGAAACTGAGGCACAAGACAGCCAAGTTCCATCATCAATCTTCCCAATGGTGAGTGTCCCTGTCATACTTTGAAAAATAAGAGTGACAACAAAGGGGGAGAAGCACTAAGGCAGTAGCTTTGGTTTCTATGGTAGCATCGCCAGGGATGGATGGGGCTGGTTAGTTCTTGCCTGCCTGCTGAATGGGGTGTGGATGTGGTTTCGACAATCTAGCAGACAGGTAAAGCCATGTGGTCCTGAAGAGTGTGGGGGAGGTGAGAAGATTAGACTAGATGGGGGGGGGGGTGTCTGTAGCTTGGGAGAAAGGAAGGCGAGGCTGGGACCAGCTCTTCATGTCCTGGCAGCAAAGGAAGATGACCATTTGGACTCATCCTGGTGTCCAGGTGGATGAGGAGGAAGCCACACACCCCCTCCCTTCTGCACCAGACGCATTTCACATCAATTAGCATCGTGCATAGCTGGAACCAAGCACTGCCTTCTTGCTGGGAGACTTGACGACTTCCTGTGCTCCCGGCAGGAGTACTGCAGCTTTCCAAAGAAGTCTGTCCTGAAGCCAAAGGCCTAGGTGTGAGCAGTGAGGAAGAGCCAGTTGGTATTCCTGCCAGTAGAGTAACCTTAACACATCACCTCCAGCCACAAGCCCTGAGCCTACAAAATCTGTTGTTTTCTCACAAGAAGTCCATGAGAAAAGATGATTAATTCTGTTCAGCAGGGGCACAAATGGAACACCAGAGATAGGAAACAACCCATCCAAGACCGTGGTGTTCCTCCTCAGTGTAGGTCCCCTATCTCCTAACAGCCTCTAACCAGACACTGAGCGTGAGAGATCTGTTCTACAGAGTCTCTTATTCCTTTCTTCCTCACTACCAACCATCATGTGAAAACAGTCTGAATGAGGTTCAAGAAAAGGCACCTGCGTCAAAGGAGCGGCCAGAAGAGACCAGGGGGATTTTGGAGGTCCCTTAGTGTGGGGTTTGGTGGACGTTCCAAGGAAGCCAATTCTGTAGATACGGCCACGTGTCGATATGACCGTCTCTCATCTGGTCCCTTCCTTTCTCCTTGAACATGGTGATAGTAGCTTATCACTCTTCTGTGGGAAAACTGTAGACAGCAACCCAGACACAAACAAGGAAACTGATCTCCCCTCCCAGCCATTCCCATATCCTCCCTTTCTCCTCAGAAGAGGCTCAGAAAAGGGGAGGCCTCCCATGGGTATCACCCGCCTTGGCATATCAAGTTGTAGAAGGGACTAGGCACATCTTATTGTGGCTAAGCAAGGCAGCCCAGTTAGGGGAAAGGCATCTCAAAGCAGGCAACAGAGTCAGATACAGCTCCTGATCCTGCTGTTAGGAGTCCCACATGAAGACCAAGCTGCACAAGTGGTACATGCGTGCCAAGGGCCTAGGTTTGGCCTGCACATGCTCTCTGTTTGGTGGTTCAGTCTCTGTGGGCCCCTATGTGCCCAGGTTAATTGGTTCTGTATTTTTTTTTCTTGTGGTGTCCTTGACCTCTCTGGCTCCTTCATTACTTCATCTCCTTCTCCCATGGAATTCCCCAAGTTTCACCTAATGTTTGGCTGTGGGTCTCTGCATCTGTTTCCATCAGTTGCTGGATGAGGTATCTCAGATGACAGTTATGCTAGGCACCTATCTGGAAGTATAGCAGAGGATCATTAATAGTGTCTGGGGTGGGCTCTCTCTTTTTCATGGCATGGGTCTCAAGTTGGGCCTGTCATTGGTTGGCCATTCCCTCAATCTCTGCTCCAATTTTACCCCTGCATATCTTGTTGGCAGGAGAAAGTAGGGGCCTAAAGTTTTGTGGTTTTTTAAATAGAGATAATTTCAAAAAGCCTGTGCTATGAACTTTCAGGATTAGAAGAGACTGTGTATAACATACCACAGAGCTTTCATTTTCAGTAACCTGGCAGATTGCATAGCCACATTCTCCTCAGGAAAGGAGGACATTGCCACTCATGACACATATGTGTATTTTTCAGTGCAGATCTCCATGAGCGAGACAAGACAAGCCTGAAAATTGAGTTACCTATGACCTCACAGTTGCCCTGAAACCAAAATAGTTTTGCTCAAGTAGTTAGAAGTTCCTCATAGTTCACTAAATACACACTGTGACTCCACCAGCTCACATTAGACAGAGAGCTCCAAAGCAGATCTGGACAAAAATGAGACCCTTGGCACATGGGTAGTTGAGAGAGAATTGTTCCTGCCAACTCAAGGAAAAGGCAACTTTGGTTGATTTCCTCTCAACCCTAGAGACTAGGGACGTGGGGCTTTTGGTCCATAGTGTTTGAAACACTGACCCCCAACTTCACTTAGATTTGGTATTTACATCACTGAATCTTTTCAGAGATGAGACATCCAAGAGCCCCTGGCTGGAACCTAGATCTTAAAGCTAAACAAAATTGAACTGGATGTAAATGGACCCAACCTCACAGAACTCCTCCTATGAGATCCTACCAGATATGGGCTGCATCAAAAACCACAAGAGGAATCAGGAGAGCATCGCTGGTAGCACACGGTTCCTCCCACCCCCGTGCTTCTGATAACGGGACAACCAGATGGAGAAATAAGTACATGCAGAACAAATGAAGACAAAGTAGAAAAAGATAAGATGCCAGTTAGCAACTATTAGCATAATTAACATATGGTAAGCTATTAATGGCTGTTAGATATTGCTTGTATTAGCATCATGGTCTGCTCTAGTGGACTCAAAGATGAAGGGAGAGTAAATCTGAGCTATAGCCCCTGTATGGCCACTTGACACCTGTAGCACAGCCCTTTACAGGCTGAGGGGCGGGAGATAAGCAGCCTGGTGGAGGGAGGTTATTAGCTGCCAGCTTGCCCTCAATATCCTGACTTTCCTTCTCAAGTGACTATGTAGAAACTTCTGTCTATTCTGGGTTTCACTTCTGACTTCCACCAGCTAAGAAGAGTAGATAATTTTGTAGGAAAATTCTAAAGCTTGCTGAAAAGTTAATAAACCCCACTTTTAAAAAAAAAAGTAGTTGTCTGAGTGAGAGAGACATAAAGTTCCTGGTGTCATTGCATGGGACTATCATTTTGATGTACAGTTCCCACAGAGGTCAGGTGGCTCAGACTTGAACATTATTTTTGATGCAATTATAAGTCTGGATGGAAAAGGAACTAGAAAGGCTGGGGCAGGGCTGCAGAGTCTGGAGAACTGGAGATGTGCACATGGCTGAGGGCAGACTGGGACTAAGGACTTGCTTGTGGGGATAGAATGAACTCTGGTCAATCTCCGGCCATCTCACTGTTTAACTCTCAGTCCTTTGTGAAATACCCGAGTGGCCGAGCCTTGAACCACGCTGGATACAGTCACACCTGACTATAATCATGCAACAACAACAACAACAACAACAAAAGCTAATGGTAGCTAATAGGGGAAACTATAGCTAATAAGGGGTAAATGCCATCTGACCCTTTTCTACTTTGTCTTCATTTGCTCTGTGTGTACTTATTTCTCCATCCAGTTGTCCCATTATCAGAAGCACTAAGAGTCATGTGCTACCACTGAGGCTTTCCTGCTTCCTCTTGTAGTTTTTAATGCATCCTTTGTCTTTCTTGGGATGCAAATAAGCAAAGGACATTATTATTATTATTATTATTATTATTATTATTATTATTATTATTATTATTATTATTTTATTATTATTTTGATATGGTGCTCAGTTCAGTTCTTGCCTAAACAGGTACTCAGGTCAGGGTGTATGTCCTAAGCCACAGGCTGAACTCTAAAGGGTGTTGATCCCAGAATCTAGTCCGGCTTGGATATCGTTTAATGTGGAGTTCAAGTGTCTTGATGGCACACACACACTCCCTCCCAAGCACAGCCAGCCATTGGCAGTCTGTGTTGATATATGCTTCGCAGTGCAGCCTTGGAGAATGCATTTTAATCAACCCGATCATTAGGGATTGTCAGAGTGAGATAGTTGCAAGTCACTTCATCAGCTGGCGAGCTTTTGGATTAAGATGGCAATCAAGCTTTCCCCATCAATGTCCCCTCACTATGAGTCATCCCTGCCTGCCTCTCCACATTTATCTGTATCAGAAGGTGTATGGGTTTCACTGTCACTTCTCCAGATTGTGACCAATTTGCTGAAGTGACAGCTGAAACTCTGCAGGTGGTAGGAGCTGTTGGGGTTGAGCTCAACTGTGCCAGTTGGGCAGGGCGCCTCTCTTGGCTTGGATCATTCTAGAAGATAGCAGCTCCTGTGTGACATGCCACCGCAATGTGACATCATAGAGAGTGCTCAGGTTTAGGGATTGAACAGGCGTGTTTGTGTCTTGTGTTGGAAAACACAACAGCTTTGGTATCTGGGTCAACTGCCTCAGTTTTCTCATGTGTGAAATGGACATCGGCAACTCTTTCATCTGCTGGGGGCACCAAGTGCTTGGCACACAGTAGCTACTTACTCAGGGTGAGCCTTTTGCCTCCCTGGCCAGTGGATGGCACTGATTTAATCATGAAATGTTAATCATAAAATGTTCCAGAGTAAAGGGTCTAAGCCAGGGCAAGCTTTCCTATGATGAGATGGAATGAAAAATGTCTCTCGATTCCTCCCAATGGGCAGTTCACCGAGATTTAAAATCTAGGTGGCCTAGCCACCTCCAACATTTACATCATGGGGCTCTGGGTAGAGGGACACTTGCCGCTTTTGTTATGACTGACGCAGTAGCCCATTTAAACTCAAGCCACAAATGGCCAAGGACCTCGTGCTGATGGAAGGACTGGGAAGGGTCCTATAAGCCAGGTAGCCTTTAAGATGACAGTCCATGGACATCAGAACTTGAGTGAGGATATACTGCAGTTAGGGCATTTCTTGGTGACTGCGGTCTGTTCTGTTTGTTGAAGACATCCCTGGCACATTCACTCAGTTACTCAGTGGCTGGGTTTAGCTGCCCTGCAAGAAACCTAGGAGAGTCTGTCTTTTAGCCATTTAGTAAATGTTTGCTGAGCACTCTGTATGTCAGGCAAGGCACTAGGACCTGAAGGAAAGAGGGCATGATTCCTGTTTTCATGGGGCTGAGGGGCTAGGTGACCCATACCAGAGACAATGCTTAGTAGATAAGGTCATTGGTTCGTTCAGAGTTTTAAAACAACCAACTTCCTGTGCCCCAGGCATTCTATTCTCCAAGTTTCCTGGGTACCAGGACTTCCTCAGTTTCAGAGAAGTGTAGGAAAGAGATTGATCATAGAAAGCCCCAAGTTCACATCCCCGCTCTATTTTAGAAGTCACTGCTTCACCCCTCTGGGCCTCCTTGAACTCTCTACGAGTTAGACCCCACGATCTTTAAAAACCTCTTTGGGCTTTGATGTTCCAATCTATGGTCAGACAGTCCCAGAAAAATTGAAGACAGGGAGTAGCTAGGCTACATCTCAAGAGCAAATGTCTCTCTCCAGCCTGGGCTCTGGTCTTCAGTAGGCGTGTTTGTGCCACACATATGTCTTCCAGGGAATGGCACTCATGCTAGTTGTCACTTAACTGGAGACTTGACTTGGGTTTGTATTTAAAATGAAAGGCATAAGACCTCGTTAGCTTCAAATGTGGATCAGCCAAAACATAAAATACTTCTTCCTGACTCTCTTTTTTTCTCTCTCACAAATTAACGTTTTACACGAGTACCATACGTACATTATCCCAGAATGCAACAGACATGCATCGTGCTGAATTGAAAGTCTTCTGTGACTTCCCGTTGATAATTATAGTTCAAAAATGGATTAGATCCGCCCCTTCCATTAGTTATATAGCAACATATTTTAAATGTGTATGGCAAAGTAACAGTTCCTTAAGCTATAACCACATCTCTGGGGCCTGTGTGCTTTGCCTTATTTGGAGAAAGGGTCTTTGCAGATATGGTCAAATCAAAGATCTCAAATTGAAGAGATTACGCTGGACTTTCCACAGGGCCTGTTATTGTAATTACATGTGTCCTTTTAAGATGAAGCCAGAGGGAGGTCTGACACAGAGGGGAAAGGCCTGTGAAGACGAAGGGACGGGATGACACGACATGACAACAGGGGACACGGGACACAACGACTTGAAAACCCTGGCTCTGAAGACTGTACTGGCACAGCCACAAGCCAAGCAATGCCTGAAGCTCCTGTGACATGTAAGAAGGGAACAAATTCTCCCCTAGAGCTCCCAGGTGGAGCAGGCTCCTGCCAATGCCTTAGCTCCGTCCTATGAAACCCACCTTAGAATTCTAACCGCAGGTAGGAGGTGGAGGAGAACAAATGTGCTGTTTGAAGCAATGACGTTTGTGGTAGTTCCTTGCAAGAGACACAGAAAATGCATCCAATGTTGATGGGTTAAAACAAGAAACAGTAGTCTTCACTCCTGTCCTCCCACACCTCTAGTTTTGTTCCCCCAGAGGCAAACAATCTAAATCTTGGTGCAGTTTCTTAAAAAAAAAAAAAAAAAAATTGTCTTCATGTTTCTGTTTAGCATACACGTATTTATTTTAGTTGCTCTCTGAGGGGGGGGGGAGTTGTTTCAGAAGCAGGCTGGAGAGATGGCTCACAGTTCCCATGGGACTCAGTCATCTGTAACTCCAGTTCCAAGGAATCCGATGCCCCCTTCTGACGTCCATGGGCACTGCGTGCATGTGGTGAACAGACATAGGTGTAGGCAAAATAGCCATGCACAAAATAAAATGACCAAGCATGATTTGAAATTCTCATCCCTCCAAAACACATGCAATATATTCACCTATGTCTACATACAAACATCACTGCAACTTCCAAATTAGCTGTATGATTTTCGGTTGTCTCTGTAGTCATGTTTTATATTATTAACTACAACAATACAAACTGTACTCTACCATGTTCTGTGCAATACACTGCATTTCTAGTTCCTTTTCTTGAACAACCTTTTGTTTTTCCTGGAGTTGATCATCACCAAATGTTTCCGTTTGCCCTTTGTGTACAATATCACCACAGCCACACACCAAACTCACTTACAGAAATGTAAAATCTGTCTCAGTGCACTCAGACATAAAGCATAGTGAGGTGAGCTACAGCCTCTGACTGCCTTCACCTTAGAAGCAGTTCATAACCTCCCTAGCTTTTTTTGATGTAGTGGAGAGAAGTTGCTTTAGGGGTTGGGCATGTAGCACAATAGCAGAGGGCTTTCTTAACATGCACAAACCTTTGCACTCAACCTCTAACACCATGGAGCACAGATGACATGTACACACACACACACACACACACACACACACACACACACACACACACACACACACATGAATGCATGCACACATGGAGGTGGGAAGTCATTTACTTTTCAGATCTGTTTTCATTATATATAAAATATTCTATATATATTATATTTCATTATGATATCCCTTGGCTTTGTCTCTTTTTTTCTTCATTATAGAATCTCATTAAATGAAGGTTCAATACCCTAGTTATCTCTGAATAAAAAGATAGGTTTTTAAAAAAAAATTTACTGTCTTTGTCTTAGCTGTGCATAGAAATTTAGGCAGAGTGCTCCCCTATCGAGATTTTAATGGTATTCCCTTGATACTGCCATTGATAACTTCTGCCATTTGTGACATCTGGCTGTGTGTGTGTGTGTGTGTGTGTGTGTGTGTGTGTGTGTGTGTGTAGAACTTCGTAATTTGACTCAGAAATTTTAAGAGAAATTTTGTTCTTTTTAAAAACAGTGTACTTCTTATTTCATGGATCCAATTCTTTAAAATCTCTCTAAGAATATACCTTGGATGGCTTTCATAGTTTTCTCTCCTGTCCTTTCTGTATTAGCGTTGCTTTCTGTGGGTTCCTATATTCTGTCTTTCAGTTAGTGGCATCACTCAGGTGTTTCAGTGCACGGCATCCTTCTGTGTTCATCAACAAGACACTACAGAGATGCTGGGCAGCTGTGTGCACATGTGCTGTGCTGTGTTGGTCCCTTGCTGTACTCCCAGCAGGGTGTCCCTACAGACTGCAAACTAGCTTGCTAAGGAAACTCATCTGTCTGGTTCTGTAAGAGTTTTCTCTCCTGTGGGTCAGTTTGCCTGCCCTCCAGCCTTCTGTCAAAGGGCTAGCAGCTTTCTGTTCCCCACTTGACAGTTTCTGGTATAGTAATCTGCACTTCCCACTCTTCCCAAGCTGTGCATGGTGTTTTCAAATTCGAATTCCCTTGGTACCGCTTCTCCAATGAGCCAGCCTCCCGTCTCTCACTTGGTAGGGATGCAAACTTGCTAGTTTTGGCTAGAGTGGTCCTATACTGGGTCTAATGGCTTCTTTCGCAGAGTTCCAACCAATCCAGCATTGCTTGGCTCCAACTAGACCTCCATTTGGGATGGCATTTACAGCCTCAAGTTCCGGAGCTGTTTACAGAGTTCCACAATGCGATCGGATGGCTTCTTGTTTATCTATCCAGCACCTTATGGGCATTTTATTTTGGCTTTCTCTGATATGAAAGTTAAATTTTACTTACCCATCTGTTTTCTAGCTCCCAACGTTCTCTTGCTATCTCTCCATTTTTTAATTTTCTTTACTGGTTTTCGTCTTGAGTTTCTGCTTTGTTAAAGGTCTCTCCCACTTTGTTAAGTGGCACTTTGGATCAGAACCGAGGGAGGCATCCTATCCTTGCTGCCCATATTTTGTAAGAACCTGACTGTTGCCACCTTCTGTTTTTCTGGCTGTGAAGCCAGCACCCATATTTCTGCACTGGTGGCCCCAAAATTTCTCTCCAGGTGCAGTTTGTGACTGTCATCTCCGGTGCTTGTTGAATATAGTACAGAGAAAAATCTACCTAGCCAAGCTACACTACCCCCTACCCCGCCACTCCCTGAAAACCTCTTTTTCTTTTTCATCCATCTTATCCACAACTTCCCAGGCTCTTCTGGCCAAAGCGCCTCCTCCACCCCATGAGACAGGATCCTTCGTAACAATCTTTCAATCCTCTCTAGTCTTCAGACTCAAACTAAGACATGTGCTTTAAAGTCTACTCTTGTACCGTACTAATTTTACAGACCAATGTCCCCTTCCTTAGCCTCCTCTCTAGGTATCTAAGCCTTTGAAATGAGAAAAAGGGCCAGCTACTCCACGTGAAGTGGAAACTCAGCCATGGAGAAGAATAACATATTTAATACTGTGTAAAAGTCAAGCCTGTGTCTTCTGGATCTTCTTGATATTACTTTTAAAAAAGACATTTGTCTTAAGCTTCGACTCTCCCAGACTCTAGTCTTCATGGCCTTCTAACTCAACTGCCTTTCTCTCTTATTTTCAGTCTTCTCTTGACATCTTGAATGTGAAAATGGGTTCTCTGCCCCTTTTGCGAGAGGCTAAATAATAGTCCCTCAAAGCTGCACGCATCTGAACCCCTAGAAACTGTAAGTCTATCACTTTATATGACAAGGTAGTCCTATGGAAGAGCTGAAGGAATGATTGAGGGAGCCAGAGGGGTCAAGGTCTCCACAAGAAGACATACAGAATTAACTAACCTGGGCCCACGGGGGCTCACAGAGACTGAACCACCAACCAAAGAGCATGCATTGGCTGGTCTTAGGCCCCCTGCACATATGTAGCAGATCACAGTTTGATATTCTCATGGGTCCCTCCACAACTAGAGTGGGGGCTCTCTCTGGCTCTGATGCCTGCCTTAGGATTCCATTACCCTAACTGGGCTGCCTTGTCTGGCCTCAATGGGAGAGGATGTGCCTAGTTTTGCAACAACTTGGTACTATGTGGGACCTTCCCCCTTCTCTGAGGAGAAGGGGAGTGGAGAATGAGGGGAAAGGCTGTGTGAGGGGATTGGGAGGAGGGGACTGTGATCAGGATGTAAAGTGAATAAATAAATAAATGGCTGGAGAGGGAAAAAGTGTATCTTCCTACTTCGAATGATTTATGTAAGAAAAATGCCCTCACAGCTGTGCCCCTCCATTTGGGTTTTTAGCATTACACAGGAAAACAGATCCCACTGGAGCCCAGCCACAATGACACTCTGGTCTTTTCCTTCCAGCCTCCAGACTTTGAGAACTAACTTTCAGTTGCTTATAGGTACTTCGCACATGTATGCTCTTTGTTATAGGAGCTTGACTGGACTAGGACACATTTAGTTATATCTTCATTCCTGGTCTGAACATGACCTAGTATTAAAGATTCTCAGTTAAGGAATTGCTAGTGCAGGGCCTTGGCATTGAGGAACAGTGATGACACAATAGGCACAATGTATGTCATGACGCAGAGACAGAATACACCCAAGCCATCTCTATGTGCCCCTGGACCAGCCACTTGTGTTGATCATTATCTGGAACTCTCTAGTTGTGTGGGTGCTCAGGACTATGTGGGGCACCCCATTCTATCAGTGAACTATCAGCACTTCTTTCCTAACAATTGTCTCCACAGAGGCTTTGAGTCAGTGATTTCTGCCTCCAGTCATAAAGGAGTCATAACGGAGACAGGTTTCTGCCCAATGTCACCGACTCTGCCTAGGATCTGACTTTCGGCATCACTGAATGACTGACTGGCTCAAACCACTTTGTGCCACTGACACCAACAAGGCACGTGGCAACTTCCTGGGCTGTGGTTTGAGGAAGGAAAATTCTCACCAGGGGCAATAGGGCCTCACGTGTTCACTCATCTCTCTAGTTGCTCTATTTCCAGACACTATACATATGCTATGTGTCAGGCAGTCTGTGTGTCCTGTGTGTGCTAAGAATGACATAAGCCAGCCTCAGTGTCACAAGGAGCTGACTGAATACAGGAGCAAGAAGATACGAAAGCCAGGAATCCCCTGTGCAGGCCATGATTGCTGGGGGCAGATATGGGTTGTGTCTCCAGTTGGGTTTCTAATGTTGTGAGGCCGCGGGACACTTCCCAGGGTAAGTCAAGAGTGTGTGGAAGGCTATGACGAAGTGAGCTTCATGAATGCTCATTTGCTCGTGGTTTATTTCCGGACCTTCACATGTTGAGTATTTATTAAACATCTTTAAAGATGACATGTAAAGCCAATCTCTTGAATTTATAAATATGAAAGCTGAGACTAAAGGAAGTTTATGGGACATCAAGGATATGGGTAAGAATGCTTCAGAAAAATCATACTTGAATACATTTGGTTCTCCTGACAAAAGTTCCCAGAGTGTAAGGCTTTCTTCCAGGTCACCAAGTGCCTTCCCAGTTGGTTGAAACTCTCAGGCCCTGGGTGATAAGTAAGATGCTGGCGTTTGTGTTGCTGTAATGTAATCTCAACCAGCACGGTGTCTGTTATGGGCTATGTGACACTTAGGCAGGAACTTGAAGGCCATGGGCACATGTCCAGCCTAAGAACAGAAATGGGAGTCACGACAGGCTGATCACCTGGGGTCACCCTAAAAGGATGCTGTGTGAGTTTCTTGGTATCACCATAGCACCACCTGGAGGGCTCAAAACTGCAGGACTCAATCCTCTCAAAGATTCAATGGCTTGAGGTAAATAAGGCCATGTGACCTCACCAGATCAGAGACTGGTTGGTGACACAACCCAGGTATGTGCCCACCAATCACAACCTGCACAGGGATTTCTGGCTCCCAAATATACCTCCTCCAGTCTCCAGCCAACTCCTTAAGGCAATGTCTCATTCTTCTTTGTACTTGAAAATTAAAGTTTGAGCAGGGCCAGGCTCTCTCTGCAAGCTCTGTCCCTTCCTCTCCCTAGCATCTGGAGGTGACCTGCAGTCTTGACATCACTTTTCTGTTGCTCCCAAAGTCTAGTTTTTCTTCCCTTGACACAGGAGTTCTCTGTGTACCTCTGTCCACTCCACACAGTGTGCTCCCTGCTTCCCCTACCCCCTCAGCATCTATGCCCAAGTGTCCCCCCTGATACAAGGACACCTCTAACAGCCAACTTAGGACCTTCTTTAATGTATACTGCGTCTTTATGGATTATACTGTAGATAAACCCGTTGTCCTGGGTTTCAGGCAGGCATGCATAGAGGAGGCAGTCACACTGACTCTAGCAGAAGCACCTCCTAAAGGGACCTATTCTCTTTTCTCCGCCCCCCCCACACCCCTGCTATAGCCTTTCTTCATTGTGTTTGCTTTGGTTCATTGTCCTTTATTTCCTGTATAGCAACAGCATGGTTGAGTTACTGGTGACATAGTGCTGGAGCCTCATAGTTGATCAGTCCAGCTAGAGTCAATCTAACTCAAATCTGATACAGGGAATTTTAGAAGCAAAATAGTACACACACACACACACACACACACACACACCAAGTTCCTCTGATAAGTAGACAACATTTCTGCTATAAACAAGACACAGAGGAATTTGGTGGCAAAGGCACACACACACACACACACACACACACACACACACACACACACACACACAGAAAATTTGATTTTTTTTCCTTATCTTTAAGTCCCTGAATCTCAATCCTTTTCCCCCTACATGCCTGAACCTGCAACACATATGAACCTGTGGTTCTCATGGGATGTCTGTGTCTTCTTAGTCAAGAGAAGAGACGGTGCGGAAGTATGTCAACATTTCCTAGTAGGTGACTTGGTATTTGAACATAACTACTTATCTTGCTTTATTTATTGATGCTGTTGTGTGTGGTATGTGTGCATGTGTTGACATGAGGTCTCATACAGGATTACTCTCCACCCTTGTTTCTTGGGAGGGGCTCTTTCACTGAGTCCGAGGGCTCATTGGTTCAGTTAGACTACGTCAGGCCAGTGAATGCTGCAGATCTACCTGAGTTGCTCCCTTTCCGGCCCCCTCCAGTGCTGGGATGCAGGTGTGCACCACCACTCCTGGGGGGGGGGGGGCGGAGTTGGTCCAAACTCGGATTTTCCTGCTCACACACCAAGCACTTCACACTGAGCCATCTCTCTAGCCTCCTTGAACAGAACTGTCATATCGGGTCCTTCGCTTCTCTAGAGCCCTGTGGAATATTACTGCATCCTTTCAGTGGTACGGCTCCCACCCTTTGCGTAACCAGTTCGGGTGGACATCACCTCCTTGCAATCAAAACAAACCAGGTCTCTAATAAGAGCACATCCCCAAGGGATAAAAGCAGAAGAGAGGCCCAACTCAGGATGCTAGAGCAGGGAGTCAGCAGCAGGAGTCAAAACCAGAGCGACATGGAGAGCCTCGGGCTCAGCGCGGCCCACCTCAGCTGTACATCCTCGTCAGAGCCAACCCCTGGCCCCATCTGTACAGTCACCATTCTGCACCAGCCTGGGTACCTTATCTGGACTGTAGGCTCCGCCTTCTGGGTGCTTCTTTCTGTCCTGTTTGCAATCCATCCCCCGTAAGGAGGCTGGGAGGATCTTGTGAAGCAGATCTGACCCTGGCCTCTCCTTTCCTTAAAACCTTTCCTGGTGTCTCAAAGATAAAAGACTCCACTTTCTAAGGACTTCCAATGCTTTGCACAATGAGCTTTGATTAACCCTCCTTTGTTCAATTGTTTGTCCTGACACTTAGACCTGCACTCACTGACAGTCGTCTAGCTCTTCACTTTTTCCAACCTATGAGGTCCAGCTCAGAGGTCACCACCCCCTGAGGATGGCTTCTGGGATTACATCTCTTGTCCCTAACACACGTACACTCAGAGTTGTCCTCTGTCTTCCAATTTCAGAGCAGCCTGCCTGCCAGGGGAAGATGGATGTCTTGCTTTGAATTGCTAACCCAGCTATGTGTACTTCAATAGAGCAGACACTCAGTGCAGAGGAACTTGACTTTACAGCATTAATGGACTGGAAATAGTTCTAGGCTGTGAAGGAATGAGCGCTCACAAAAGACGGCCGGGGTGAAAACTTTTCTAAAGAAGCTCCGTGGCTCACCTTTAAATTCCTCTCAACTTAAAAACCTCTGCCAGCCATTTCCCGTGAATCATTTGGACAGATGCACTAATAATGATCATTTAGAGTGAGACTCCGGTGTCAGCGCCTCATTCACACTTCAAAAAACGTGTATTCAGAGGCGCACAAAAGGGGTGTAATTACCATTTCAGAAGAATATGTTAATTTGATGCAATGCATTGCTGCTCTGACAGCTTTCAGCCCTTGCACCAACCGGTTGTAAAAAAAAAAAAAAAAAGAAAAAAAAGAAAAGAAAGAAAGAAAGAAAAAAGAAAAAAAAAGAAAGAAAGAAGGATACTGCGCGAAGGAAAAATATACTTCTCTTCCTGCTTAAAATACAAGAAGTAAGCAAAGGCAAATGGATGAAGGTCTTGCTGCTGGGGGCTAGGAGGGGAAGGCTCTGAGCACAGCGTGCTGACCAGTCAGCAGTTGTTCTGACTTGAACTTATCAAACATAGATGCACCTGAGTCTGTCTGGGAGGATGCCTCAGTTTACAAAGCGTATTGAAAGTCCAAATCAAGTAGAAGTGGTGAGGCTGGCTTTCTTCCACGTGACTTTCCTCCACCCCAGGAAGACCTGACCAGCTTGTCCAGGCTACAGCTGGGGTACAGAGATTGGGTTTCCGGAAGCTCCTGAGACCACATACTCTGTGATCTAGCTATAGAACTTCCCCTTCCTCCTGGCCTCAGGGACCCAAAGGTCCTGTCTAAGCTGAGAGGCTACGAGGCTTACCTAAGATGTGGGGGATTCCTTTGTAGAACGTTCCTGTGTTAGTTTTGAATTGATTTAACACAATATGTGAAACTGGGTCAGCCAAGGGGCGGAGGTGGGGGTGGGGGTGGTGAAATGTGTGTTTGAGTTTACACCTGTGGAGGTTGGGAGTCTAAGATGGGGTGGCATCATCAGCTAAGCTTCTGGCGGAGGGGAGGCGCCTGGCTGGAACACAGCAGGGTAGACAGTATTATGCAGTCATTATTGCACACAGGAAGGAGAGATCTTATGGCAAGACAGGAAGCCAGAGAGAAGAAGAGCCAGGCATCAATCAGCCTTGACAAAAAATTCTCTTCTTATGGTTTGGAGCTGAAAAGTGTCCCCAAAGGCCCTGTGCTGAAGGTTTGGTTGTCAGCTGGTAGCATTACTTGAATGTAGTCAAACCTCTAGGGGGGGTGGGCTACCTAGAAGAAGTAAGTGTCTGGGGGTCTGCCCGTGTGGCAGCTCAGGTTTCTGCCCAGACCAACCTTTCTGAAATGGTGAGCTAAAGTTAACCTTTCCTCCATCCAGGTTGTTTTTCCCAGGTATTTTTTTTTTTCTGTGACAGAAAGTGATTAGCACACTTCTTATGAGAATTAACCAGGTCCCCTGAGAGAGAGCGCTGTATCAATTTCACCAGTGATATCTCCGATGTCACTTCCCACTAGTCTCCACCTCTCACAGATTAAGCCACCTTTCACACTGCCACCCTGGGGAGTAGACGTCCAACAACCCATGAGGCCCTGCAGGACACACTCACCCTTAGCAGCCAGCCATATCCCTACTTCAAGGCCAAACTGTAGGAATGAGATAGGGTAACAGAGATGAAATGCTTAGCTTAGTAAAGATGCTTAACAAATGGCGCTTCTTCTGGTTATTATCTTATTATCCTGTATTATAATCTCATTATCCTATATTATCATCTCATTATCCTATATTATCATCTCATTATCCTAGGGAGTAAGCTGATTACGAGTAATTACCAAAGGGAGTGATAAAGTGACCTAAGCCATAAGAAACCGCCTAGAGCCTGAGAGACTGTGCTTTTTCCGTCTCGGTGGTGGGAGCGGGTGTCTGTTTAAGGAAAGGACATTGTGCTCACCGTGTGGGAAGATGCTCTTTTCCCGAACCCCAACAGTATCAGGGTGGATCCTAGTCTAATTCCCAGAAGGAGCTGAGATGGAGGATGAGGGTGGCTTAGAAGAAATCAAGTGGAAATGTTCCATAATAACAGAATTTTATGCTGGCTCTCATCATGATCATTCAGAGAAAGGGCAAAGGGATCCCTGTCCAATCTGAGGGGCCTCAAGGGATGGGGGAAGAGGGAATTAAGAAAGAAGACTGGGGCCTGCTTGTCAAATGCAGCACACTGGGCTCTGTCCCCTTCCTCCCTTGTCAGTGGAGGCATCTGTTGTTACAACAAAGCAAGCATCAATGTGCCAGGTGGCAAGAGAGACCAGGCAGAGCCAGAAGCCGGGATGCCCATGCATGCCACCAGCAACCCATGACATCCGTTACTGAGGTCTGAGTCACCGTTAAAAACCTAGAGGGAGTTTTTTTTTTTTTTTTTTTTTTACTTAGTAGTGTTACAAGTGTTTTTACAAGACCAAGTATGGCAGGAACACTGTTGGCCAAGAAGGTCAAAGTCCAGCCTATCTAGAAATGGCAGGCATGGGCTCCACCAATGAACTCCTGGTGAGCCTTTTGGGGAGGGACTCTGTGCAATGTTGACGAAGAGTGGACTAGGACCCAGACTCTGATATTCTGACATGGTTGGGGTGACCCATATAGAGCGACAGATTAGCCCTTCTGCCTTCAGTGTACCAACCTAAGCATTAGGAACAAAAGAGACATCATTTTCCAGGGGAAGTGGGCATGGCAGAGGGCAGAGGAGATGAGTCAGAGATTCTTCAGTGACCAGGATCCCATGGGGACAGTTTAATGACGTCAAAATGCTAAGGAACTGGCCAGTAAGTTTCACACTGGTGATCCATCCCAGCCAAGCAGTTGCACAGAGCTTCTTGTGGGCTCCAAGGATGTGTCCTTTCTTAGGATGCCTGCTTCACATCTGCCAGGAGCATGTCACAACATGCCGATCCTGTTAGAGACAGACATTCCACTGCCACCTGCTTAAAAACTGTCATAATAAATGTGTGTGTGTTTATAGTGTCAGCAGTAGGAGAGGTGGCTTGGTGCCAGGGAAGCGGTACGGTGGGGTTTGAGGCTTTGGGCAAATGTTTTGAAACTGCCTTTAGCCGGGGGTGGGGGGTGCCCTAAGATATCAAGTCTTGAGTTGGGTCAGGTATGAGCAGGAAAGTGGGCTTCCCATGTAAGCTCCACTCCTATTGCTTTCTGTAGTTTGGTCTGCAGACCGGTCCCTTCAAAGGAACTCTGCCACACAGCTAACAGCCATGTGTGTCATTCAATTAAGCCAAGAGAGACATTAAAAAAAAAAAAAAAAAAAAAAAAAAAAAAAAAAAAAAAAGAGGCTATTTGCCTGGACTTGTTTGCTGTATTCTGTAAAGAATCTGGAGAGAGAGAGAGAGAGAGAGAGAGAGAGAGAGAGAGAGAGAGAGAGAGAGAGAGAGAGAGAGAGAGAGAGGAAATAGTGGCTCCAGTAGCAGCATTAATAAAGCTTGAGGAGGCACTGAGTTCTCTTTGATGCCAACAAACGCTGTTTACCGAACAACAATCAATTTCCATGGCTCTCGCTGTAGTCTCCAAATCCTTCAATATCTACTACTTCGTTTCATTCATGGAATGCTCCTCTTGGAAAGGGAGAGTGGGTGTGATCCTTATTTTTCAAGGGAAGAAATTATGGAGGCAGCCTCACGCGGCCAGTGCCCCGTTGTTTAGAAGTTCACAAACAAGAGCTTGGTGACCCGCATGAAGTTTCCGGCTTCAGTAATGTAAGCAGCGGGGCCTAAGTAAGGGCCGAAGAACAGCCTCTTGACAGAAAGCAAAGCAAAACACAATAAAGGAACCAAGCTGAAAAACTCTCACTTGGTAAAATGACCCAGTTGGTTAGATTGACTTCATCCAGGACAGCTTGGGGTGCCCTGGGATGTTGGCAAGCATCCAGTGTAGACCCACATCAGAGTGGTGCCTGGAGTAAACTAGAATGAAGCCAGAGAGAAAGAAGCCACAGGGCAGCATGTGGAGTTGGACCCTGTCTGCCATTATGCAGAAGGAAAAAACACATGCTTTAGAGCCAACGCCTGAGCTAATCCACTGGGAGTATGTGGACCCCTCTACTCTATCTTCCTGGGTCTTAGCTGACCCAACTGTTAAGTGGGGCAAATACTGTCTACTTTAGTAATTCATGGGAAACAATATGCGCATTGGGCTGGAAAATATTGAAAATGCAGGAAAGCGGACATGGTGGCTGCCCCACTCCTGAGAACGTAGTCACTGCCATTACACAGCTCAGCCGTTTCTTGACAGAAGACACTGTGTGTCCCATGGTGCTTCTTGAGGTTCAGGGGCAGAGAAGTGTAGAGAACTGACTATCCAACTGCTGTGGACCTGGCCTCATTCTTCAGTTGCTGTTTCTGAAATTCATTCATTCATCCACTCACCCATTCATTCATTCATCCATTGATTCATTCATTCATTCATCCATCCACTCTGCATTTGGGGGTATTTAGATTCATCCATGGGCCTATTGACACTGCAATAGACATTACTGATGCTCCAAGGGATTTCCAGATCTTTTCTCTTTCTAGGCACATTCCTCTCGAAGCTGGACTTCACTGGTTGCCTTACTTTGAACAATGAGATATGAATAAAGATGGTAAATGTGGCTTCTGGACAAAATAATTTAAGGGCCACTGCTCAATTCTCCATGCTCTCTTCCTCTGTCATAGCAGACTTCATATTTGTGGTTTAGCATGGCAGGTAAAGGCTCCTCTCTCACTGACGCCCTTCAGTAACAACAATGAACACAACTCCTTGGTAGACCACAGTAGACTTAGAACACAGGAGAGAAAGAAGCCTTGGATATTGTGAACACTGATATTTTAGGGCTATTTGTTAGCGGACCATACCCACACTTAGCCGACTGATCCATCCACCCTATAGTTTCATTTATTTATTAAGTTTTTAGAAGTACTTCAGAAAATATACTTTTTAGAGACTGGGAGATGATAAGGAATAAAATGGACTTGGATTGTGTTCTCACAGAGATAAAATTCAAGTGTAAAGTGGAGTACAGACAAATTGACAGACACATAATCTCAGTTAACACATATTATCAGAAAAAAATAAGCCCAAGAGGTTTGGGGGAAGAAGACATTCTGAGTACAGTGAGCAGAGAAGTGCCTTTGAAAAGCAGCAATGGCCCAGAGGAGGCAACAGTCCAGCTACCTGGAGAATCTTCCACCGAACAGAGAGAGAACTCGAAGGTCTGGGGTTGCATGCAGGAGGTGTGGCAGACACGCCAGTGTGGCTGGGTCCAAGCAGAGAGCAGAAAGAAAAAAGGTGAAGTCCCAATTAAAAATCATGGTGTGGTTCACAAGCATATCCATTAGCCTGCCCCTAGGTTGCTTACCAACCTCTGACATCATCACCTGCCGCCAGGTGTGCGCAGGAGTATAAAAGGACCAACCCACCACCTCGCCTCTCTCTTGCACTTTCTCTGCCTGTCCCTCTGACTCTCTGTCTCTCTCATGGCTCACTCAGACTGTATCTTCTCACTTTCTCTCCCTTTCCCTTCTCACAGTAGGAAACTTCCTCACACCACACCTGTTACACAGCGTTTAATTTATATATCATAACACATGGCCGAGAAAAGAATAAAGCCAGAGCTCCCATGCAAGCACACGGCACATATCCCGAATACTGAAAGAACTTTTACAAGCCAACAAGACAAGGGAATCGAATTTCCAAACACAGGCAGGCAAAAGGCTTGAACAGGCAATTTGCAAAAAGCAGATATTTAAATTACCAATAAACCAATACAATGTTCAGATTCTATTATTCCTCAGGAAAACGAGATTTCAAATCAAGTAAGGTAATACCATGCATAACTGAGAAGGCTGGGAAATGCCAAGTGTTTAGGAGAACGCGAAGTAAACACAACTCTTACCTTTTGTGGGAGTGAAAAAACCACACTAGCACACTCTGTGGCACCTTAATAGAAGTCAACGGTCTGTGACCCAGAAACTCCACTCCCAGCCACACAGCCAAGGGGATACTGCATATAGTCCAAAGCTGCACTGAGGAGGACCGTCCACCCTCGGAAAGCACGGAGGTCAACTGCACTTAGTCACCACAACAAAACCCTCACAGCAACAAGTAGGGCAGGCATTAACACGAGAAAGCAAGTCCCCCACCCCCACCCCGCTATGTGGAATGGATGCTCACCTCAGAAAAACCATTGCTCTCCGCACTTAAGTTATTTGTGTTCGTGGTGCAGTTTGTGAGTCTGTTGGGAGGAAGAAAGGGAGGAGGGGTCAGGCGGAGGGGACTGGGAGAGATAGTTTGTCAAACTGGAGTTGGGAGAGGAGCTCCTGCTTTTGTTCTAAAAAGGATGAAGAGCGGGTTGGAGACGTTCTCAGGGAAGGAGTGCGACGTAACCAAGTTCTGAGAAGGACAGTTTTGTGTGTGTGGCCAGTGGTGGGACCCGAGTGGGCTGGGTGTGGGCAGAATGGCTGGAGGAGATGAAGGGGACCTCTTCTAGGAGGGGAAAGGCGAGATCCTGGCTGAACTGCTGCAGCTCTGGAGGTGGGGGGGGGGGCAGGATTGATGGGGGCGGGGCTTAGAAGAGGCCAAACCAAAGACAAACTTTTTTTTTTTAAAGACAGGGTTTCTCCTGTAGACTTGGCTGTCCTAGACTCACTTTGTAGACCAGGCTGGCCTCGAACTCACAGAGACCGTCTGCCTCTGCCTCCCAAGTGCTAGGATTACAGGTGTGCACCACCACAGTCAAAGGTAACTGGCAATTTCTGACATGAAAATGAACCAAAGGAGGAACAGCCTTGAAGTGAGGGGACCAAGAATTTAATTTGAAATATAATTTTGGGTTGCCTGTTGATCCACCATTGGCATAACAAACTAATGAGTAACTGAATTGAGATTAAAGAGTGGAAAAGACTCCATAATCCCAACACACACCACCACCATATCCATTAACACACGTATGCACATTAATGTATACACTCACATATACACATGCATTCTCTCTCTCTCTCATTGGCTTAAATAAAACATGGACATCTCCCTTTCACTTGATTCTTTAAGGAAAGACATATTCTCTTCTAATATTTTAAACTTCAACTGACACATGATAGTCCCGTATTTATGCACGCAATGATTAGAATAGGGAAGTTGGCTCGCGGTTCCCTCCTACATTTATCACCTATGCATGCAGGTTGGGAAACATTCAAATTCCTCCCTACCCACTATCTTGGAATATACGGTAATTGTTGTCCACTAATAATCTTGTGCTGGTGCTCTGCACTTACAGAACATTACACATTATCCTCTTACCTGCCTGCGTCCTGTGAAAAAGCAAATCCTGAAGGTTCCTTTAATCTGTTTCACCTGCCACTCGGTTCCCAGCGTCATGAGACGCTGCAAGCCTGGAAAATAGCCAGATTTGAAGTGCAGATTGGCTTTCTCAGCTTGTAAGGGCACCCTTCCTGGACCCTCTTGGTGCCCTGGTGTCACTTGGGCTAGTGCAACATGGGTCACCCTCCTGAGAGCCCTCGCCGACCCCCTGTGGCTCTGCCGTAAGGTCATCTAGAAACCCCGCACCCAGCCAGGCCTGTGGTAAGCGCCTGTCAGGACAGAGAGCCTCTGTGCCTTGTGTTGAATAAACAGGTCGTTAGGGAGTCTCCGCGGATATGCGCAGGAGGGGAAAATGTCATTTTGGTAAAGACCTCAATTAAAGAGAAGAAAAGGCTTAGTGACAACATTAAATATTCCAGTTCCAGGCTATTAGGAACTGTCATACAGGGCAGGAGAGCCACCCAGGTCTGATCTTCCATGCCGGCTTTGCCACTTTGCGAGCTGCTGCGATCTTTCAGATGTCGGCTGTTATTTCCCAGCGTTTGTATCTGTCAGTTGACCTGGGAATAGGATAGGACTGTGGTCAAGGTCGAAAGGATGGACGGATGGATCCCTCCAGGATTCTGGATTATTGCAAACATCCTGAAAGTCCTTCTTTCTTTGCGTCTTTTCCTACCCCAGTTCATGGGAACGTGACTGCATCATGTTACTATCAAGAAATCATTTTTTTGCTGTTTGACTTTTACTGTTACTTTCTTAGCTTGGGACCAAGGCAACACACCCAGGTGTCTGCTGAGGCACACCAACCACTGCGGCTCAGGCTTCTGCTCTGGTTCTGTACTGACCTTGGGCAGCCACATGAGGGCAGCACCTCACCAGGTTGCAACTTTATATCCAGAAGCTGGCTCAGGGAACCAGCCAAGGATCCTTGGGATCCAGTGATGTCAGAGGACTGACCAATCCTGACTTCTTTCTTTCTTGTTGTTGTTCTTCTCGTTCCTCCTCTTCCTTCTCTTCCTCCACTTCCTCCTCCTCTTTCTTCCTTCCTTTCTTTCTAGCCAATCTGTAGGAGTGAGATGCTATGTTCCAGACATTATCATTTGCAATTTTGTGCTTTGTAGGGGCCCAGCACTAACTGTGAGAAACTGGCTAAGGCTTCTAGAGAGATTCCTTGGGTATGTAGAAATGGAGGAAGGGAGGAGCAAGGCAAGGAGGAAGTGGAAGACAGAGGAGAAAAGAGGAAAGTGGAGGGGAGAATAAAATGGGGGGAGGGGACACTCAGCTGCCTAGTATCCCGATAGCCTTTCCGCCACAGCTGCCGGAGACACCCAAGTAGACCCAGCTGAAGAGCTGCCCAGCTGAGCCCAGGCAACTTACAGGACTAGGAGAACTAGTGAAAAGATGCAGCAATAAGACGGCAAACAGGCACAGGTGACACTCAGCAGTGTTGAAGGGGCAAGCAGAAAGCCCCTCAGTTGACAAGCCCTCAGACAGATAACACCTGCAATCCTGGTCACCAGTTTGGGAAGAGCCCTGGGCCAACTTTGAGTCAAGACACCCTGTTCCATCAGGATTAAATGAGAAAAATCCAAGTGGGAAATCATTTGTTAGTTGTCAAAAACCATTAAGAAAGGTGGGACTTCCTCCTGAGCCTACTGCAACGACCTCAGGGCAGGAAGGTGGCCCAGGAACATCCGGGCTGTGAGCATCTGCCAGCACACACACAATTTTTTTTTTTGGCAGAATAAGTAAATAATCTTCTATATCCCACGCACTTGCCTGCTACTAATTGAAAAATTGCTCCAATTCATAAATGCAAATTTATTTAAAAGAATCACTGAGTCTCCTAGGAGCTTTTTGTCATTGTGTATTCTCTCCAACAATGAACACCAGCATGAACTCCACAGGCGAGCCTATCAGGAATTTTACACTCATCAACAGACATCTGACTCAAAAATAGTTGAAACCCTTCATGCGATCGAATTCTACTTTATTAATGAAGAAACTGCAGCTGGGAAGGGAGGTGGCTCACAAGGGGCTGCTACATGTCCTAATGCATTCAGATTTAGGCTTCTCAGCCTCAAAGATGTGCCATGCAGAATGTCCCAGCCATATGCAGGGTATGCAGGGACCGCCAGGACATACCTCATGTCTGCAAAGTCTGTTTATAAGCCAGTAGCCTGAGCTGAAGTGGCTGTAAATGCCTCAGTTTGGGGTTTTATGTGTTTTTGTTTGTTTGTTTGTTTGTTTGGGTCGAGACAAGGTCTCATGTAGTGCAAGACACCCTTAAACTCACTATGTGGCAGAGGGGCGACCTTGAGCAACTGACTATCTTGCCAGCCCCTCCAGATTACAGACACGCATTACCACTCTGGGCTGGTGGTGCGCTGGAGATGAAACCTAGATCTTCATGGGTGTCAGGGAAGCATTGGTTAAGATATACTGCATCTGCGGCCAAATTTGGTTTTGTTTTGTTTTTTAATGCTAGCTGTCTAAGGACTCTTAGCTTAGGCTTTCTCCATTCTAACAAAGCTTCCTTTTTCAAGATAAAGCACACGTCAGGATTCTGTAAGTCTGGCAAGACCTGCTCCTGTTTGCTCAGTCATTAGGAAATATGTAGAGAGCATGAAGGGAGTTTGAAAAGTGCCACCCCTCAAATGTGACTTGGGAATATGCTGGTGACTTTGGGCGGAGGGCATCTGGGGAGCCACTAGAGGCAGGGAACTGGCTCTCTTAGAGCTCCTGCTAGTTGCCTAGAGACCGATCCTTCTGGGGAGCTCTGCTGTTATGAATCTATACCCCAGGACTCTTATCAGCCAGAGACTGGAGGCTAATGCTAGGTGCCGCTGGATGACTGAGAATCTTCAATGTGCCCAACAGACAGCCTTCACTCACCAGACTGCTCCTCTGCACACCCCTCATGGCGTCTATTGACACCACCTTCTCCCCAGAAGCCCGGGCCTTCACTCTTTCCCACAGCTCAGAACCTTACATACATGACCTCCCACATACAGCATACACCCTCAGGACCTTTCTCCATGTCCCACATTTTGTGGGACCACCATACTTGCATGCATCACTGAGATCTTTTTCTCCCTCATGTCAGTTTGCACCACATCGATTTAATGCGTTTCTCAGCCAAAGAACTAAAATAAGAGAATGAAAGTTGAGGTCCCCCCTCAGTAGTAGACCTAGGGGAGGGGAATAGGGTGAAAGTGGGAGGGAGGGAGGAACAGGAGGATACAAGTGGTGGGATAACAATTTAGTTGTAATCTGAATAAATTAATTAAATAAAAGAAAACAAATAAAAACAAAAAAACAAACAAACAAGCAAAAACAAAAAGCAACAACAAAGAGAGAGAGAGAGAGAGAGAGAGAGAGAGAGAGAGAGAGAGAGAGAGAGAGAGAGAGAGAGAGAGAGAAAGTTATCTTTACTCCCTGGCTGGCATCTGCTCAGGTACCATTTCGTTGGCAGTCTTTGCCCGCTAGTTAGAGAGACGGTAAATAAACAGGAAGTTAGGATGTGGCAAGTGATGTGCTGTGACAGAGGTTGATAAGGGCCACTGTGTGGGTACACATGGGCTATGCCTGAGTGCTCTTAGGTCTGCATTGCCTATTCGGCCATTGAGTCCCCTCTTCTACAGCCTTGCCTGCAGCTGGCTCCCAGCTATAGTACTCAGAGAAACCCTGCTAGGCTCCTGGCACTGTCCCTCAACTTGAGGGCACAACTTAAAGTCCATGTGTAGCACAGACCTGACCCCAGTGACTGACCTGTCTCCAGGTATGGTGACATCTGTAGTGGAACCGACACCCCGGAGGTCTTTGCTGGGCCTGACTGAGATTGAGACTTTGTCTCAGCTCACTTTGTTTTGGGTTTGCCTCCATCCCCAGGCTTCTCTTTTAAGGGTGGGCCCCTGTGACCCTGTTTAACAGCAAAGAAAAAGCACAGTAGGTGAACACCGCCCTCCCTCTCACAGGTAATGTGCTGTTGGGACATCTTTTCTCCCTCACAGTGATTTAGCTGCCTGACCTTTCCTTGGAGACCCTATCACAGAACGAAATTGGTTTCCCTCTGGGTGTACGATGATTTAAACTCGGGACCCACAGACTGTGGTGGGATCTGTCTGCAGAGTGTGGTGTGTCTAGCTGTTAAGGAGAGTCTAGGGTGCAGAGGAGCATCTGTACAGAAAGGGAGAGGCATGAGTGATGCCTGTGGAGATGTGAGTTAGGGAGGGAAGGGATCCAGGCAGCTGGTCCCACTGAGCTGGGAAGATGCATGGGGAACAATTGGGGAGAGCTCTGTGTGGGAGGACATTGGGGGGGGGGTCTCCAAAGCAGCTTGGTGCCTCTGATCATGAATGCATCAGGATTTCAGAGGGTGACTCTCAAAATGGGATTTCCACTAGTGGGCGTGCAAATCTTCACCCCAGAGACCTGAGTCTTTGCAGTGCCCACCACCACCAATGTACTTGAAACACACAAATTCAACTTCATTTGACCAACTCTAAAAACTTACAGACGGGAGGATCACTTAATATTGGACTCTGTGTGTTCAGTGAGGTCCTACATCTTTCTATATAGTTTCCTGTGAAAGATTCACATACACAAGGAAGGAAATGTAGAACCTGGAAGGGTGAACCCTGCCTTAGTTTTCCGACCAATGCAATCTGCCCTTTGCTGTGAGACATGACAACTAAATTTTCCTCATAGGGATTTGGGGTGGGTTGATGGGGGTGTCAAAGACCTTGCAAGTCAGGAAGTCAAGCCAGCATGAGGAACAGTGCCCTGGGAGCAGTCTTTCCACAACAGGTATTGGACCAATTTTACAGGAAAGCAAACTGAGGCTCGGAGGGGTTAAGAAACAAGACACAAATTATGTGGCTGACTCTGTTCTAGGGGACATCACCTCATTCCAGTGTGCCTGCTGCCAAAAGGCAGTGCTGGCATGTCAGCAAAGCCTGTGGGCTTTTCACACCGTGCTGCCTCACTCTAGCAAGAAGCTAAGATATTCCATTTTAATTATTTTATTATATTACAGGACATTCAGTGCTTTCGGGTGATTAACAAAGATTTAAATACAAGCCCAGTAGAGACTGAGTCTGTGAGTTCAAAAGAATGGCTTCCAATTAGCACCAGTATAGTTTACCTATAAATGAATGACTTCTAAGAAGTCTGTTTTGTTTTTTAAAAAAAGAAAAAGAAAAAGAAGAGATCCTCTTGCCTTGTTTGATAAGCTAAATATTTCTTTTGAAACTGCGTCTGTTCTATTAATTTGCTTAATAGACTTCTGACTTTGATTTCCTGGAGAGACAAAGCTCCAGGGACCTCAGATCTCCAATTCTTGCTATGACAGTGAGGTCTCATTAATGAGGACTAATTGTTGGAGAATGAGGCTGAGCTACTGAAAAGTCAGAGCTGAAAAATCTGCCGTGCTGCTCTGTCATGTTGAAACCATCCCATAATTCCAACCGGCTCGCAGAACTCATCAATCCATCCATCTCTTCATTCAGCAGACCCTGGCTTTCAGAAACAGATGTGTGCAATCTAAAATTATCTTATTAACTACTTGAATGTGAATGTACAGGCATGGTTTTTTAAATGCTGGAGGGGACTGGAAGAAATGAGTTCTTCTGGGTGCTGGAATATATTGGGCCCCTCCATCTCACTTACTTCATTAATTCATTTCCCAAACATTTTGTGGAGCTGCCACAAGGTGGAATCTCACATGGGCTTGCCCTGAACTCTCCTGGGTCTAAACTCAGTTTCCCCATTCCCTGCTTCATCTTTACCCTCTCTCTTTTTGCATCTTTGCGTGGTGTCCTGTTTCCTGGTTATTGTAGATAGAGTTAATGCAAAACTTGAGAAAAGGTAACCGAATAGCAAAGCTGAAGAGCACGCCCCACCCAACCACCTTATGTTTCCTTTCTGGAGGGAGTTTGATGTGCTTCCTTACATGCGAAAGGGACGCGGCTCTTAATGTGAACAGTGGTTCTCCACGGTGCCCATGGCAACCATCCCAGAGTCTGGGCCCGCATCATCCACTTAGCCATACATACCAGTTCCCGCCCTGCTCCCCTCTTCCTGTGTTTATTCAGTGCCAACCCCAAGGGCGAGAGAGACAAGACCCTGTCTCTGGAATAAGGAATTCAAGACACTCGGGAAAACAAAATAGTTTTTGTTTTATGATCCGAAAGAAATAGGTGTCAACCTAAAAAAAAAAAATGGCTGCGGTCTTGATGTGCCACACAACAGTGGATCTTAGAGTGCCCGATCATTCAAAATTTTTGTCCTCTTCCTCCACACACTGTCACTCCAGAAAGCAGTCATTACATTTATCTGACATGGCCTGCACCCCAAACTCCCCATCCGATTGGTTCAGGACACAGGTGTTACCTACTGTGTATCCCAGGGCAAGAAATCCCCTCCCTTTTGTATCCTGAACTCAGTTACACAGCAGACTACCCATGTGGTACTCCTAGGATGAACTGAAAGCCTACACAAGCAGGTACCAGTCTGTGAGTCAGGGAAGAAAGGGGCCCAGTGCCTCCTGTTTGCCCGGGGTCCTCCGATGGGTCCTAAACCCATCTCACACTGAATATGAAACATAATGATTTCTTTCTTATACTGAGATGCTCCACTGTGGTATAAAAGCAAGCTGACAAGGGCAATGAGTGGCTAAGGGTCTCAACAGATGATCTCAAAGCTGGAGAAAATAGTTACTGGTTTCTACTACCCTAACCGTGGCCAATATTCTAGACATGAGAAGATGCCTAGCAGATGGCTGGGGACATAGTCCAGTCAGGCGAGTGCCATCCTTGTAAGCATAATGACACGGGTTCAACCCCAGGATCCATGTAACAAAATATCAGGCACTGTGGCTTGAACTTGGATCCCAGTGCTGGGCAGGTGAAGCCAGGGTGTCCCTGAGACTCATTGGCCAGCCAGCCTATCCTTCTTGGTGAGCCCTTGTCTCAAGTAAAAGGTGGATTTGTTTTCAGTCTGTCACCCAAGCCCAAGGAATGGTGACACCCACTTTTAGAGTAGGTCGTCCCACCTCAGCTAACCTAATGAAGATAATCTCTCCAAGGCTTACCCGGAAGCTAGCCAAATCTAGCTAACCCCTCACAGGTGCACCCAGAGGCATCAGAGTGGTTCCAGTCCCTGTCAAGTTGGTAGTGTTCACATCACAGATACTGCCATAGTTAGGGCTAATACTGCTATGGTGAGAAACCATGGCCGAAAGCAAGCTGGGGAGGAAAGTGTTTACTTGGCTTATACTTCAGCATCATAGTCCATCACTGAAGGAAGTCCGTGCAGGAACTCAAGCGGGGCTGGAACCTGGAGACATGAGCTGATGCAGAGGTCACGAAACGGTGCTACTTACTGGCTTGCTCACCATGGCTTGCTCAGCCTGCTTTCTAGGACCACCACCCCAGGGATGGTGCCACCATCAATGGGATAGACCTTTCCCCATCAATCACTAATTAAGGAAACGCCCCACATCCAGCTCTTATGGAGATGTTTTCTCAGTCGAGGTTCCCTCCTTTCACATGACTCTAGCTTGCCTCTAGTTGACATAAAACTAGCCAGCAAAGACACCAAAGGGTAAATGAAGTCTCCCGCTACTCAAGCCATGTGGCTGATAATCCATGTCCTGCAAGGGAGATTTACCACAGCCACAGAGCCTTTCCTCTGAGCCTACAACTTGCTCTCACGGGACAAAAAAAAAAAAAAAAAAAAAAAAAAAAAAAACATGGTGGCCTTTCTTCCTCAGCTCACAGGGAAGCATCTCTCACAGAATTCCAGAGGGTAGGGATCTTGCCTTCGAGATTTCTTCAGCACCTGGGACAGCAGCGGACACAGGCTATGGATCCAGAAGCAGCCAATGATGATTCCTTTGTTTTGAGAAGCCACTGGATGCACCAGATACAATGTATTTAACTGTACCTTTTTATGTTTTCAATCCCCCCTGCCCCCCCACCACAACACTCTTACCAATGCTGCAGTAAGCACCTGTGCACACATGCCACTTGGGCAATGTCTGTCCTAAAAGGGAGAGCCCCTCAGATGAGGCTGTCCAGTGCGGAGGGGAGGGGTCCTTTGACAGCCTTTCAGGAAGAAAGTACCTTTAACGAACCGAGGCTCTTTCTTTGCTGTGTTTGTGTGTGCGTGAGCATATGTCCTGCAGTTGACTCATTAACCTTGCGTGCCTGGACCTTCTTTGTTTTATACTCAATTTTATGTCCTGGGAAGCCCCTAGCCCAAAATAATTAGGACACTTGAGCTCTGTATTAACCTCCCTGAGAGGGAGGAGGACACGGGGAGGCAGCCAGTCCCAATACAAATGCTTTCCTGTCTGAGTTCACCCTCCTTGCACTCACTCTGAAGTCTTGGAATATGACTCTTGTACTAGCCAGACACCTGCTTTGTCTCCCCGAGCCTCCAATAACTTATCAGAAAGACAGGACTGGCAACCTTCGCCCCCTGTCCATTGCTAAGGGCCTGCCATATTTTCTCTACCCACCTCTGTCATCCACACCCAAATGAGTTTCTGGGGACCCTCTCTCTGCCCTGGTAACTGGATAATGTTCAATCTGATTGGACACAATTATCTCCCTCTTTGCCTGAACCCGAGGAAGAATGCAGCTAGAGGAGGAACATTGTCCTGACAATGGTCTCACTTTGAGCCATGGCCAGAAACATTCCACGCGCCCCCAGCGCTGCCCCACAGTGCTACCAGGCTTCCAAGCTCAAGTATTCTCCGAGGTAACTACTTGCACTCTCTTCCCTGTCCTTAGCTTCTGAGACTGTGCCCTCCTTCAATGTTGGTTGGGGACGTTGATTCTGATTTTACTGAGGCTAGTGAAGCAACCAAAAGAGGAATCCTCTATCCTTCCTCCCTGTGAGGCAAGAGCTGGAAGCAATTGTGGTTTTGGCTTCTTGCTGCATAGACAAAATGGTCTGAGCGCCTGTCCTGAAGCCAGTTCTTCTCTTTACTGCCGGCCTCTCAACGGTATCATATTGTCGCTTCTGCAATTGTCATCTATCTCCCTGTGTCATTCCTGTGGCTGCCAGGGGTCCCTTTCCCTCAGTCTTGGACTGATGCCATCCTTGTATCTATAAGCTGACTCAACTCATCTCACCTCCTACCAACCCCCACCTTTGGCTCACTGAGAAGACTAAATTGTGTGCCCCTTAGAATTTATATGGAATCCCTCAATTCTGATGGGACTGTGTTTTACATATAGAGTCTTTAAAGGGTAATTAAGTGCCCTGGTTAAAAAAAACAAACAAAAAAACAAACAAACAAACAAAAAAAACAAAGGACCTCAGACCCCAGATCTGCCACCCCTGTGTGGGTATGCATTGTGTATGTGTGTGTGTGTGTGTACATAGAAAGGACCACATGAGGACACAGCAAGGCACCTTGATCCTAGATTCCCAGCCCCCTGAACTGTGAGAGAGCACACTCCTGTCTAACCCACGCATGCGCGTGTGGAGTTAAGGCTGCCAAGCCAGTTAGGACAGTCTCTGCACCTGCCTGCACTGACTTCAGTGCTGTTCCTTAGAGCTTCCAAGATGATACCTCTGTGGTGACACCTGCTGCTCTGTTGCCCAGGCGGCTGTTCAGGGGTTTCTTCATGGGCCTCACCTCTCCACAGAGGTCATTTAGATCCCAATTCCTCTATCAGATCATCTAAGCATCATATCTAAAATAGTGCCTCACACTCTTAACCATCCAGCTGTGACTTAGTTCCCTTCCCTACACTTGCCAGTGCCTGACATTGTATGCCTCTTCTTTCTCCCTCACTGCCATAAGAGCAGCCTCAAGCAGAGACGTACCTCCTGCTCTATTCTTCCTACCAGAACAGAGCCTGGTGCTCAGGGTAGTGCCCAGGATAGACTTTTTTGTCCTGTGCATGCCCCTCAACAAAAAGGTAGTGTGTTATTTTTGAGTGCTCCATGGGGATGCCACCATGGGATCTGCCGGGCCTGAAGTCAGAGGTAGTGGTAGAAGTCCGGGGGCATTACTAGTCAGATATAGGGAAGCAAAAAAGAGCCTTCATTTGGGACTCGGGGTGCAGAGAAGATGGTGGCAAGTTCCATGGGCCACAGTGTGTCCCTCAAGCGAAGACTCAGAGGCTCATAGTGGGGGTGACCATGAGGGCTTGTGGTGGATTGTGGCAAAATTCCCAACTACTCCAGGAAGTCCTCAATAATGACACCAGAGTGCACTGCTCTGCCCCACTCAGGGCCATTCTTTTGACTTGGAGCATCTCCTTCCCCCGTGTTTGACCCGGCTCCTTGGTATGACCCTGGAGCCTTGGATCTGCACTCAAAAGCCACAGTTGGTGAGCCTTCCTCCCTCCGGAAGCATCACCAGTCTTTTTTTCAACTTCACAGCTCAATGCCTGTTTCTAAAGTGGCCTTTAGAATGAATGAATGAGTGAAGAAATAAACGAATGCATAAATCAACGATCTTAAGACTCTCACAGTCATAGTTACCCTCAGGCCTCTGCTGGTTCAATAACTGAAAGGACCCCAAAACACCCAAGATCCCCCAAGACCAAGTTCTCAGTACAAAGGACATTTATTTGCCCCAGTGGGACAAAGAGCAGAGAATAAGAGTCAAAGACAGGAGGTATGAGGACATGGAGAAAGAAAAAGGAACAAGGGGGTGGTGGAAGAGATGAAATATTTGTCCCTAAGGACAACGGACTGCCTCTAGAGAGAGAGAAGACAGAGGTGGCCCATAGACAAATTGCAAGGGGAACAGCCCTTCCCCATGTTAGGATGAGGTGGTTTGTTTTGATTGGTTGTGTTCATTAGGTGAGCCAAAGGGGAGCTTTTGATTGCTGCACTTAATACCTTGGTGATCAGCCTCCGGAGAAGGAAGTGACCAAATAAGGGGGGGGGGAGACATTGGTGGCTAGCTCCAGGAATGTGATCTAGTGGGTTTTTTTAGCAAGGCAAAGGGAAGGGGGAGGTAGGGAAAGGCCTGCCAGAGCCATGTTTGCCATGCCTGGGGCTGCTGGAGCCCTTCGGTGACTTCACTTTTAGGTGTGCTGTGCAGAACATTTCTTCTAATTCTTGCATCTCAGTCCCATATATAAGCAGAGAAAAGAAGGCAGAATGATCGTGTTAGATAAATGTTTGCTGGCTGCAGGAATAGAGGAAATTTTTCCTCTCAATGGAGTCCTGGACTGGGCTTGAAAAGAAGGCCACTGGGGGAATTTATTTTTCCTCCCGTATTGAGAGGAGAGATTATGAAGTTGAAAATCAGCCTGCTATTGCTGTGGGAAGCGAGGTCTTAGTGGGGTCATCCCAACGCCTGAGGCAGCGATAAAACCCAGCCCATTATAATTCCCAACCCGTGAAATTATTAAAACCCCACATTTTATCATGCAGACATTTGGAAAGAAAATGTGTTTTCGATTGCTGCTGACCTTTATGTACCTATTCTAAACTCAGGCAGCCCCGTCCACTGCCGTGTGCTCAAGAGCCCTAGCTGAGACAGCCCCTGCACCTCCGATGCCTTCTCAGTCAGTCCCAGGAGACACTGAACCCCTCAGGCATCTGTTTCCTCGGAGGCAAGTGACTTTAGTTGGCTCCACAGATGGCTGCTATCTTGTGATGATTCACTGACTTGGTTTAGTGTCTTACAGGTTTGTTTGTTTAGGCTTCTTGTTTTATTTTACATTATGTTATGTGTCGGGTACTGTGCCGGTACGTTCATGTCCCATGCATGTGCCTGGTGCCCTGGGAGGTCAGAAGACGTCATAGAGTCCCCTGTAATGACTTCCAGGTGGTCATAAGCTGCCATATGAGCTCTGGGAATCAAACTCAAGTTCTCTGGGAGAGTAGTGAGTGCTCTTAAACACCAAGCTACCTCTCCAGCCCTAGTTTTTGTTTTGTTTTATTATAGAAAAAAAATTGGCTGCTTGTTTAAGAAGTGAAATAATAGTGAACTCCATCAAGAAAACTTTAGTGCTGTTCCTGGCTCTTCCTGCCAGTTGGGCTTTCCTCACCAAGATGGGTGGAGAAGAGCCCTCCCCACCTTCCTGGTGCTAACATAAACACCTGTAGGGTGCGCATGTGATTGTGCCAGGTGCCAGAATGGACTTGGCTATTACACATTTAACACTGAAACCAGTGTCAAATCACCAAGACGACTTTTGAGTTGATATTGTGGATACTGACCAAAAGTTTTACGGAGGCACAGGCAAACATCTGGGTTAATGGGTTCGGCATCTGAAGCACGTTCTCATTTTAAAGCTGCAGCATAATGTTTGAATATCTCTCAATGGACTCGTCTACTCCTCTATTGATAAACACTGAGATCCCTCTAATAGCTCTCTTCTTTTTTATTTTTAATTTTTTTTCAAACATAATGAGAGCTGTAAGCCCCTCCCAGACAGTCACCTGTTTCCATTCAGGCTTCGAGTGAGGGAGAGTGCCAACAGTGGGTTATTGATTAAAAGATTTGCTTATCTTATGTTTTACTCAGTCCCATCAGACTACTTTCTCAAAGTACAGCTTTCATCATGGACGACTAGATGGGCCCTCAGTTTGCTCTTCTTAACCTTGGACCATGAGCCACAAACCTAATTTTATACAAGCTAGCTCTAATATTCTTTGTAGAACTGCCCAGACTCTACTAAATTACATGTCTTGGGAGCAGGTTGGCTCTTTTGCTCATAGTTGACTAGATTAGAGAAAACTTCGGGATTTTAGATCTGAGTTGAAATGTCAATTTAGCCCCATTCTCAATCGTAAGATGTGGCAGGTTGCAGGTTCCCTGGACTTCTATGATCCTAAGCTTGCTCAGCTAAAACATCAGCACAGAGTGCCTTGCCCTCGGGTGGTGAGGATTAGAATATCAGTGTGTAAAGCCTCCTGAGAAAGTCCTCTCAAGAGAAGGTAGGTGTACGTCCTGTGCATGGAGTGTTAACCCCCCTGGAAGAAGAGCATCCAGTCCACGCAGGTCTGAGGAAAGATGAGCTGTTTGGAAAATGCACAAAAGCCCCCATTACAATTGAATGCACTGTCTGAGTGGGGCTTTATACACTTTCCAAATCGTAGGTCAGCTGGATATGGCTAATGACCCATCTTCCCAACCTGTTGCAACTCTTTGGAGCCTGGATAGCTGGGAGAACTCAGTGGGAAATTGAGATAAAGCAAATGTGGAGCATGGGCTCAAACTGTTGGCTAAGTTTAGTAGCTCAATGCTTCAGCGTAATTCCATCCACAGAAAAGCCAGTATCCAAAAGAGGCAACTGATTAAGATCCTATTCAAAAGGAAGAGCCTGTATCACTGGGACACCAGGTAGCCCTTCTCAGGATGGGGTAGCCACTGGCAGTATGGGGACTTTGCATCTTGGAATCCCATGACGAGACCTCGGCATCCTTCCCGGTACCCAGAGCCCCTGCCTGGTCCATTGAGCCTCAGACTGAGGATGGAAAGCTGACTACCTCATAGAGGCTGTTCTTTCTTTGGGTTGGTTACCTGGATCATTGTACAGCTCTCCCATGGTGCTTTACAACCCATGCTGTTAGTCCTTCGTCGCATAGTCCCAGGAACGCCTTATATCTCCATATACCTCCAGAAGCCCTCACCCACATCTGCCTTGGGGGTCTCAAGAACCTAATTTGCTCACTAATTCTGACATGTCTGAGATTGAAATATCCCCACCTGGGATAATTGGGAGGTGGGTTGTTTTACAACAGTTCTGAGACCTTCCCTGGAGTGATATGTTTTAATCACACACAGTAGCTGGCTTGATGTTTCCCAGGTTACCAGCTTAGATGGCCCTCTTCCTGTCATGGTGTCTTTTCCTGCTGCTGTGATAAAATGTCCTGACAAAAGCAACTTGAAGGAGAAAGGGTTTGTTCTGGCTCACAGCTTCAGGGCACTGTGCACTGAGGCGGAGGAGTACATGTGGCAGAGACTCGAAGCAACGCATTGCATCCCACCCACACTCAGGAAGCGGAGAGGGACACGGGCACTGGAACCCACCTTCTGTGTTTGGAAAACCCGGCATCTCATTTCCAGGGCATGGGCCAGCCCCCAGTTAACACGGGTCTTCCCATGTCAATTACCACAACCAGAAAAATCCCCCGCAGGCATGACCAGAGGGAGACCCACTGGGATTCTGGATTCTGTCTTCTGTCAGATTGCTAGTTAACACTAAGCATCGCCTTCCTTCCCCCATCTCCTCACCTCTAAAATAAAATGCTCTTCTATTTCAGACCTGTTTCTGGGTGGGGAGGTGCAGGAGAACTTAACCATGACAAAGACTGACTTTTCCTTGTGATTTACTTGGAGTCCTCAGATGACAACTTTGAGGTGTCTGAAAACACATCCTGAATATTCCTCTCTACCGGGCTATCGGTTTCACAGCCTTCACCAGTTGCTCACACACCGGGCTCAAAATGTCCAAGGCATTTGTTACAGATTTATGCCATCAGTGTTCCCCCAAATCTCAAATGGTGAAGCTGTAGCACCCCCACTCGTGTGTCTGTCTGCTTCCCCCACCCCTCCTTCCTTGCTGCTTTGAGGTGAGCAGCTTCCCTCTACTACAGGCTCCCTGCCGGGAGGCTCTTGTTTTGGCCCAGGCCCAGAAACAACCAAGCCATTTAAACATGGATTGAAACCAGGGGTCTCTTGTAAGTTTACTTTCCCTGACTTTGGGTGACCACAACAGAAAACTGATTAGGACAGAATCCTTTAGCCACTATGGCCCTTTTGCCCATGGTTGTTTGTTTGTTTGTCTTGTTTTTGTTTTTTCCCCATGGTTTTTTCATGTCTAAGGGTGGGAGTAACAGTTCCTAACAGAAAGCTGGAGGGTTCATGGATTACTACTCTGCAGTGTTGAGTTCAAAGAGACAAACGCTTTGAAGATGAAATGTTGTTTTACCAGCAAGAACCAAAAAGACAGAAAGGTTATACAGAGTTCACAATCAAAGCCAAAGGTTAGTCCAAGTTCACACGACAGGTGAATAGATTAGAGTGTGTGTTCGGGGAAAGACCAGGCTCTTTGTTTCTGATTCTGTCATGTGTCTGTCCTCAGTGTGACCCCCCTGGTTAAGGTGTGTGTGTGTGTGTGTGTGTGTGTGTGTGTGTGTGCGTGCGCGTGCGCGTGTGCGTGTGCGTGTGTGTGTGTGTGTGCGTGTGTGTGCATGTGTGTGTGTGTGAATCATTGGCACATTGAAGGGTGAAGGTTTGACCGTGTTGCCTCAGGCCAAGGACGTTAGGATGCATGCCTGGGCTTGGTCAGACCTACTCTGTCCATGATCTCGGACGTGGTATAGAATGAAATGCATGACTTTGACGTGCTTCAGTGAGGAGACTGTTGCCTCCCATCAGCTCTACACACACCACTCAGGCTAAGCAATGGCTGATTGGATGTGGAAGGGTGACTCAGGGAGTTCACAGTGAATCCCTGTCTTCTAAGCCCAGCCCAGAGCTTCCATGCAGATATCTCTGAGGATGGTCAAGGCTCTGCTGGGCTCCTCTATTCAAGAGCTCACAGTTTGTGTCACAGTGATAGACAGCACATAGGCTGGGAAAAAAAATGACCCTTCAGCATAGAAGACTGAACAAGACATGTATGCCACAAGCACATCAATGGGACAGGAAAAAAGAAAGACAGTTGAGAGAGGTGGTCTGATAACTTCCTCAGAGCCAGAAGTGGAAAAGAGATAGGGGTCCAAGGTACTCACTAAGTCCAACTTAAGCTGTCCAGAATGGTCTAGAATAAGATGCTAAGAGACAGGTGAGTGTTTGAGGAAGTGGGTACAGTTGGATCTGAGGATAAATCATGGGATGGAGGCAAGGCAGACATCAGATGGGAGTGGCCTGAAAACATGGCTTCCCTCTTCCTAGGGTACCATTCCAGGAACACCAAGTGTTTCTTAGTGATTCAGAGATATGGCTCAGCCCTGTGATGGAGAGCAAGGTGTGGTTCTGGGACCAGATGGGCCTGGCTGTATTTGAAAACGAGTCCTCTTCTCTAAGCCCCAGTTTGTCTGAACACTACCTGCTTTTGCCTCTTCAGTGATGTTTGCTGCAGGAGCAGGGAGATACATGCCTTGTCTGAATTAAGAATGCTCCCAGCATCTCTGTGGACTTTCCTTCCCTGCACAGCCATCCAGCCCTGTATACCACTTCCAGGAAAGATGGTCACACTTGCTCAGGGATGCACAGCACAGAGATGCCTAGGGAACTTCTAGACAAAGCCAATGTCATGCAGGAGAGGACAGTGACAGCTCGATGTCTCTCAATTGTGCTCCCTGGCTCCCCTTACTATCCCAAGAAGCCCTAGTAGATCAGAAAGCATGTTCATGGAATTTGGTCATCCGCTTCAATTTCCAGTTCCTTCTCCTAATGGCTGCACATCACTGACTGGCTCTGGGCACTGTGCTCATCTCTGAAGTGGGGACATCAAAATCCATTGTGCCTCTCATACAGGGCTGACAGGGAGACCCCACTGGATGACAGAGGTGAAAGCCAGTGGATTCTAATGTATTTCACTGTTTGAATCCCTTTCTCATTGGGCTTCTGAATTTAGTGTACTAGAGATTCAAAGCTCACAGCCTGGGGATTTTGGAGGGGACATAATATAAGTTAGGACTGAGACTAGAAGATGGAGAAGTCCATTGGAACCTTGGAAAGTATTGAGTAGCATCTCTGGACTCTGCTCGGAGCCAGAGCTACCCATCTTGGCTTCTAAACTGTTTACATTCCCCACAGATAACACTGACAGTAACAGACAATGCAATTTTCTCCTGCTCTGCTCAGAAAATGCAAGCTCACACTGGAGCCAGCCTGGCAGGGCAGAGGTGGGACACTGCTGCACTGATCCTTGCTGGTCCTCAACATCCCTCAGACTCAGAGCTCATGCTCCTTAAGGGAGGGGACCTGTGGGCTGATGGATGGAACGGAGCTGAACCAAGAGCCCCTAGGTGCATATCTGATGATAGGATTTGGTGGCTGGCCAGAGCTTATGAAGTGAAAGTGTGTCAGTTTTGTCACACCCACCATGGAGAAGGGACAACTGGCTAAAAGAGTGGTCCTGAGTGGATACTGAAGCTATCCAGGTGCCTGCTCATCAGGTCTGGTTTTAGTGTGGGCAGGTAAGGTATGGAAATGGACCAGGGTGCTCTAGGAAAGCAAGAAAGGACCTTGAGATGTCTAGTACAGTAGCATCATCCTTGTCCACTCATTGTCTCTTCTGGTGCTCTCGGCATGAGAGGACACTTACATCTTTGCTCTGTGTCATGGCTGCACAGACTTCTCCACTCACATCCTGTCCTCATTACCTAAAATGTCACTGCTCTCTTACATTTTCTTTTCAGTGTTGAGGACTGAGTCTAGAACCTTGCGTATGCCAAGCAAAATTCTACCACACTGAGCTACAATCCAGCCCCTTAGGCACACCTTTTAAGGGCCTGCTTCTATCCCCAGAGGCAGTTGAAGCAGAATTATTTACCTCTGTCTCTCACTAGATGAGCATACACTAGAACCATGTGTTCTCCCTTGTTGGCCAAATGACATGTAGGCAAATAGGCTTGTTGACGTTTTGAGCTCCTATAGAAGGGACCAGGTGACAGCGTGGTCTTCAGTTACTGTCTTGTACAATAAGGCTGTCCAGAATGAATCTGAGTAAGAACTTGATGGGTGTATGAATGAGTATTAATGGATGGAGTGGGATGAGAAACATCCCAGCACAAGTTAAAATTTCATACAGCTTTTTCTTTTTTCTTTCTTTTGTTTCCTTTCTTTCTTTTTCATTCTTTCTTTCTTTTGTTTTCTTTCTTTCTTTCTTTTTCATTCTTTCTTTCTTTCTTTCTTTTAAGATAGGGTCTTTTTTTTTACTCTTTAGCCCAGGCTGACTTTAAACTTATGGCAGTTCTCAGCCTTTTGCCTCTCTAGGTGGGACTACATTTATGCACCATTATCTCCAGCCAAAGTTTCACACATAACCCTTATTAGAGATAGAATCTGTGAAATGGGTGAAATGGCCCAGTGCATAGCTGTCTCCTATACAAAGGGATCTGTCTGTCTGGTGGCCATTGGTCACTCACTATTGGATAAACTTAACTCCTGTCACATATCTCTGAGTTAAAGATGCAATGTCCAGAAAGATTCAAAGCTTAACAATGACGCCAGGTTTTAAAAAAGCATTGAGAGAGGGCTCTGATCAAATTACTGCCATGCTAGGGTGGCTGTGCCAGCCTTGGAGCTGCAACACCTAGGCTTAATCCAGCAAGAGGTTCCCAGCCAAGCCCCCAATCAAGGACATAATCAAAACAAGACCTAGTGATGAAGGAGCAGAAACAACGCCCAGAGTTGCTACAATATATTCCTGAAAGCGCCCAGTTTTCACATAAAGAAATAAGAATGTATGAACGGTACACAAAGCATCAGTTGGGGGCTAAGGGTAAGGAGAGAGAAACAATAAAAACTCCCTGCAAGGAGGAGGCCAGGATTAGCAGATAAGGGATTCCTTAGCATAGCCAGGAGGTATGTGTTCAGAAACATGTTGAAATGATTAAAAAGAACAGCTAAGTGGAGATTCTGGATCTGACAACAAAATCAACCAAAATAATAACAATAATAATTAGCAGAGCTCCACAGTAGACTGGAGCATGCAGAAGAAAGAACCAGGAAGCTTAAGGATAAATCAAGATACCAGGAAGCAGATAAGATGAAAACCTTAACGCAGTCTCAGGTTAAATGTAGAACATTTGGAAGTTTGCCAGTGCATGCTTAATAGGAAGAGACAGCACCAGAAAAATGCTCTTAAGACACCATCACTGAAAAGATCCTGTATTCGCTGAAAAACCATTAACGTATACGCCCAAGAACCCTGGGAAAACTCCACAACGACAGATGTAAAGACAGGCACGCCTAGATAGAGCAGACACAAATGATTAGCACCATAGACAAAAAGGAAATGGAAAGAAGCAAGATGAAGTTGATTAATCTCATAGAAGGAAAATTCAATGGGACAGTGGCTATGGGGATTGTAGAGGTCTGGTAGCGGGTTACATATTCAAAACATAGAAAGGGAAGGAGTGAGCAAAACCCTTCAACCAAGAATTTCGTTTCCAGGAGAACAGTCTTTACAAAATGGAAGTAAAGGGGCTGGAGAAATGGCCCAGTGGTAAAGCACTGATTGTTCTCACAGATGACCCAGGTTGGATTCCCAGCATCCACGTGGTGGCTCCCAACCATCTGTAACTCCAGATCTCTTCTGGCCTCTGTGGATATCAGGCATGCAAGTGGTGCACAGACATGCACGCAGACAAAGTATTGATCAGCATGAAATAAAAATGAATAAATAATTTTAAATGAAAGCAAATAAAGATACGCGTAGATTTAAAAAACAAAACAAAACAAAACAAAACAGAGAACTAATTGTTAGAACAAGGTTTTCCAACATCCCTATCCAGGCATGGTAGCACATGCCAGCAATTCTAGAGCAGCTGTGATACTGAGGCTGAAGGATTATGAGCTCAAAGCCAGCCTTCATATATAATACAAAACATATGTGTATGCATGTCTATGTATACATAACATATGTGTTATATATGCTATGCTTATATATAATATACATAACACATATAGTATATATATATATATATATATATATATTATATGGAAACACTATTAACGGGAATGTTTTGTGTTACAACTAACCTTAGATGAACGTTCAAATCTGCAAGAAAAAAAAAAGAAACAAACCCCGAAGATAAATGATGCAAATGTAGCTATGAATGTAGTTATGAAATCAATTATAAATGCATGTTTCATCTTAATTAATTTAGAAATACTCTCGAAAGTAGTATGTACACAGTTGTGTTGAGTCTATAATGTAGATACACATTGCTTGGCAGCAACACACACAGGAGGCTTGGGGGAGGAGCATTATGCTAGAGTACAGAGAGGGTGCTAGGTGCTAGCATAAAGAAAACCAGACATGACACATAAGAAGATAGAGGTAACAAGTGATTTAAAAATGCTTTCATCCTTTCTTTTTTCAGCTTTTAAAGCAGCCATAAAGTTATATAAAGTAGCCATTATTCCAGTGAACTGCTAGGTTTGTAGTATGCTTAGACATAATGACAATAACAAACATAAAAGGAGCTGGAGAGGAAATAGAGCCCCGTGTGAGCATTAAGTCTGTATTTCACTAAGATGAAGCTTGAGTAAATCTGAAAGACTAGCATGCATCAGACAGAACCTAGAGCAATCACTAAGAAAGTAAGTCAGAAGCTACAGTCAAAGAAATCAAAGCAATAAAATGTTCACTAAACCGTTCCACTTAGTATAAAATGAGACAGTAAAGGACGGATGAAATAGTGGAAAACTACACAGAAGTATAGAAAAAAAATGGCAGATGTAAAGCTAATGTCATGAATAATATTAAATGTAAATGTCTTAGAAAATCTAATCAGAAGACAGAGCTTGTCAGACTAAATAAAAGAATCCATCTGTACACTGTTTACCAAAGACACATTTTAGTCTTAAACATGCAAATATATAGAAGGCAAAAGAGTAGGAAAAGAGCTATTATGCAAACAGCAGGCATTAGAAAATGGAGTGGCTATATGCGTATCAGACAAAACAGAATTTAAAACAAAAGCTGTTGTCACTGCAAAATAGTTTATGTTGATAAAATGGTCACTCTATTAGACAGTTATAACAGTTATGAAGATACATGTACCTAACAACAGAGCCCTGAAAGTTATGAAGCAAAATGTGACCAAATCGTAAAAAGACATAGACAGCAATAGCTGGAAACTTCGATGCCAGACTTCAAATACTGGGTAGAACTCTATTGCACATTAATAAGTAGATAGAAAACTTGAAAAAACTACTGTGTATAAATTGGGACTGTCCAACAGTGGCAGAATAGATTATTTTATTTTTAAGTCTTTTATTATGGTATATTCTCCACGATGAACTGTCTGCTGAACCATGAGACAAGCCTTAAGACATTTTTAAAAACTGAAATTATGCAAAACGTGCCACCGAGTACCTTGAAGCGAATTAGAAATAAACAAAAGTTGTGAAATTCACAGTGTATAGAAAGTAAACCACACACCTGTGAAGAATCGATGCTGTTAAAAACCCCGAAGTCAACACACAGAGAATGAGAAAGGATACCTTAGGAAGAATGAAGATATGAAATGGGCAAATCCAGGGGCTGGGGAGATGGCTCAGTGGTTAAGGGCACTGGCTGCTCTTCCAGAGGACCCGGGTTCAATTCCCACCACCCACATGGCAGCTCACAACTGTCTGTAGCTCCGGTTCCAGGGGATATTGTACAGTCACAAAACTACACATAAAATTAAACTAAATTAAAAGTTATTTAACAAGAAAGAAAGAAAGAGGCAAATCCACCTATTTTGGTGTCTCCGGGGTCCCAGTGAAGGTGACGTGAACCTACAGAGGTGAACGTGTGTTGTTAGTCACCTTACCAGGACTCTGCTCTCTCACAGAAGCCCGGAACACCGGTACCAGCTCCTTCTAGCCCTCAGCGATACCAACCCCTCTTTGTGTCTTTGTCCACCTTTGTTTCACACCTGGCCGAGAGAGGACACTCGCTGCTTCCACTTCCCACAAGTGCCATTGGGGCTGTCACCCCTACCCTAGGATTCTCCTATTCCCATTTTTCTCTCTGTGAACCACAGAATGTGACATCCAAAAGGCCTTAAAGATGAAAGGCTGTCACCTCCAGGTGGCTGCCTTGCGGCTTTCCTCAAGCTCACCCTGGGCTTCTCCCATTCGCACAAGCTACCTCCTGGACAAGCGCTTGCAAGAGTTGGCCTTACCCTGGGGTCCATTCCCTGGAGACCAGGCCCAGTGTGGCTTCTCTCAGTCCACACCCCCTCCCTCTGCAATGGCTTCAGCGTCCTCAGGACTGCTCTGTGGTCCCTGTGTCGTCTTCTGTTTGGTCGCCTCGACTCCCTCGGACGTCTTCCACACATCTTCAAGTCACTTTGATTTTAATAAAAGAAGCCAGCCAGTGCTTGATGAGTGTTCTTTGCAAGCCGAGCTTTATGAGGTCTTCCATGAGGGCTATTAAGCGGAGGGAACTAGTGTCAGTCCCACTCTTAGAGGTCCACTAAGTGACCCTCTGACGCATACATACCTGGAAGGCACGGAGTCAGGCTCCGCCTACCCGCTGACAGCCAGGCAGGCTCCTAGGGCCCTTCCTTCTGCCCTATCCCCTGCTAGTGTTCTCCCTCTTGGGCTCCTGTAGTCTCCATCCTCCTTTCCCGCTCTTCCTTCAAGCTCACCCTGGGCTTCTGTTCACACAGCCACCTCCTGGACCAGAGCTCAGAGGAGCTGGCTGTATCCAGGGCCCTACCCCTCTCCTGTCCTTGCATTCCTGGCCAGTTCCTGGAAGCCCCTGGCATGAGTTGAGCCTGTGGAAGAGCAGATGCTGTAGCAGTCTCTCTCAGGACTGTAGGGAAAGTGAACCCAAGTGGGGGTGAGGGCGGGAGGGGGCGGGGGCTGGGGAGGGGCTAACAGCAGCTTACTATTGTAAACAAGGCTTTCTGACCATGAAAGGAAACTGGAAACATGGACCCAAATCACAGAACTTGGCCCTTTCCTGGTCTAGAAGCTGAGACACTGGGCAAGGCCCTGTGAGACCTTCCCCTCCCTTCAGGGCCAAGTGGGAAGGGAAGCGGAATTTGGCTTCCTGCTTTCTGAGCTGATGTTTGTCTCCAGAACGGGAGATGATAAACACAGGCTTTCTTTTGCGGGCCTCTTAAATGATTGGTGTAATAGTCTGTACACAATAGACTTTTACTTAATACTTGTGGAATGCATAAGCACATGATCCACTGAGGAGGAGCGCCACAGGAAGGGACTGAAGGCCCGTGACGCAGGAGTCCCGGGAGGCCATCTACCCCATCTTACAAGACAGCCATCCAGGTAGTGGGGTGATACTCAGAAAAGGGGCCTCCAAAAGCTAAGGAGAGGCATTTGGATGCTGAGGTGAGGAGGGAGCATCTGGCATCTGGGCGTGTGCTGTCCTTCCTCTGACTCCTTAGCAGGTACGCATACAGTGAACTGAGAGACCTGGGGTACATCTCCCTGGGGAATCGACAGCTATATGAGGAGGGGGTTATTATTTCTCCTGGGGCCTTCCTCTCATGCTCGTGGCTCTGTCTTACCATCCCCTCTTCCTCTGAGGCAGGATTGTGTAAGTCATGGGGTCGTCAACTCTAGGACTTAGTTTACAAGCAGATGTGCTAGCCTGCTAGCCAATCTGATCTGCCTCTAGGTTGTTTAGCAACTTCTGACATCATCATCTGTCCCCCATCCCCCCCCACCCCTGCCACCAGGTGTGTGCCAGAGGCACCAGATATAAAAAGACAAAACCACCATTTCATCTCTCTCTCTCTCTCTATGGGGCGTCCCCTTTCCTTCTCTCTCTCTCTCTCTCTCTCTCTCTCTCTCTGTCTCTCTCTCTCTCTCTGTCTCTCTCTCTCTCTCCCACTGTCTCTCTGTCTCTCTCTGTCTCTCTCTCTCTGTCTCTCCCACTGTCTCTCTGTCTCTCTCTCTGTCTCTCTCTCTGTCTGTCTCTCTCTCCCACTGTCTCTCTGTCTCTGTCTCTCTCTCCCACTGTCTCTCATTCTCTCTCTCTCTCTCTCTCTCTCTCTCTCTCTCTCTCTCTCTCTCTCTCTCTCTACCTTCATGGCACACTCAGGCCCTAACCCTCTCCGCTTCCCTTCCCCAAAATAAATCTCTCCATATCATATTGGGTGTGTGCCATCTCGTTCTTGATAACACTTAGCAACATCAAAAAAGTCTGTTGGGGGATGGCCTGATGTATTTTGATGCTAATTAATAAAAAGCCATCACACCTGGGCAGGGCAAACGAGATAGGAGTGGCTAAGGGTCCCGGGCTTGGGGAGAGACAGGGAAAATCTTGGGAAGAAGAAGGGAGACCCAAGGAGAAGAGAGACGAAGGCCGCCATGGGTTAGATGGAGGAGAAGCACACGGCTGGCGTGGATGGAGGACTTGGCCCAGATGAAGAACATTAGCAAGTATTTGGGATTATGGATGGGAGGTAGCGTGATAGAAATTATTAGAGCCAGATGGCATGGGATTGGGGCAGGTATGTGATAGCAGTTTAGGGGATTGGTGTCTGCCCTGCCCCAGGTTAACTAAGGCTATTTTAAAATATAACAAGTGTCTATGTCTTGATTGATGGCTAGCGGGCTATACTGCCATAATAATAATTACTAGGCCAGACAACAAACAATTATTAAGCCATACTGGTTAAATTAAAAACAACAAAAGTCCATTTCTTGCACTGCTCCAGACAAGCCCTTGGATTGCACAAGCCCCTTCCAAGAAGCAAGCAAATATTCCAACCACAATTAGAAAGCAAAACCCAATAGAGGATCCCTCTAGAGATTTCTTCAGTGCATAACCACTAAGGGAAAGATGGTCCTAAAGTGGCCTCGGGGACATCACAAACCACTTAAGGGCTGACGCATCCAGACTACATCCACTGCATGACTGTAAAAGAAAGAATCACGAGATGGCACAACCCAGGAGATGCCCATCACCTATGTCAGTCAAAGAAAGCCTCAGCCCTTCAGAGAGCCCCCTCCCTCCCTTCCGTAATTAAAAGCCTGTGGATCTGGAAACAAGTGAGATCGGGAGCCCTGTGCTTGCTGGAGCTTGCTCCTGCCTCTTGGGGTGTGTACTCATTCGGTTTTCCTTGAATCAATCTGTGTACTTACTGATATTGTGGGAGTAGGGTGGTTAACCTCAGGATCTAGCAACCAAGAAAGGCTTGCACACCCCAGACAGGCATTTTGACTGCTCAACCCTTGGAGTGTACAAACTCCTCCAAACCTGGGACCACACTCAGGACTCGCATCAGGATTTGCATCACCCATGTAGCTCATTCCCACGCCCCTGAGCTGTCCCTGGATCGATGTGTTACCTGAGGGAAGTGAGGATCCCAGGTTCCACTGCGGTGCCTAATGCCTGTCAGGATTAGAATGAGCTTTGTCCCCTCTGTAACTCATGAGGAGATCTGGTGGCTGCTGTTTTCTTGTCAGGAGGTTGAGCCAGAACAGGTGACCGGGCTACTAAGAGGGACTGATTAGGGGAAGAGTGAGGCAGAAGTTTCCCATCTGTCAAGACGGGGTAATTCACGCAGAACATGCCGTCAAAAAAGGCACCCCTTTGTTGTGGCTTTCCCACCCTTTCTTTCCCCTCCTGCCACTTTAAAGGAAGTAGTATAAAAGCCTGCACCCCCAAGTTGCTACCACACCCACAGATGTCCAGCACCTTGGACCAAAGGAACCCTCCTTTCTTGAAAATTACTCTAAATAGTCTCAGACTTGGGCTGAGGCACACGCCCAGCCCTCTCCATCCGTAGACCCCCCACTGCCTGCTTGCTGGGACCTACCTATTCTCAGTCCTGAACCAGTGTGGACTGAAGGAAGAGAGGCTCATTGGCTAATGGAAACGGGATTCAGGGGCTCAGTTCTGAAGTCCTACAGCAATGAGCTGGCTTCTGAATCGCCAAGATCCCCTCTCTTGTGGGTCTCCACCACCAGCTGGGCTTGCATACCCTGTCCTCTTTCCGACACTTAGGGATCAGCTTTGGACACAGTTTTTTTTTTTTTTGTTTTTTTTTAATTCCTGACCAGGGCTTCTCCAATTCCCTCAGTTACTCACTCCATTTATTGTACATCTCTTCTGGACCAGGAACGCAGGCCCAAGGAATGGAGATTGGGAAAGGTGGGTCTTCAAGTGCCTGAGGGGAATCTGAGGCTCCGGAAGAGTTAGGCAGGAGGTGGTGGATGTGGTGGAGCCTGGGAACACAGGGTCTGTCTTCTCTGCAGGGGGCTGTGGCTGAAACCCCACCCTACCTTTTCTTTCCTGGACTCTGGTTCCTCTTCCTTGAGGGCACAGTTGGCCAGGGTGGTCTTTGTCTCTGAGGGCACGGTGGGGACACACAGGCTCTTCTCAGGTGTCTCAGGCACTCCACAGTTTGCAAAATAAGCCGAGCTCAGTCAGCAGCCAAGCACCTGGGGTGAGGTGCTTTCTAGGAACCTGGAACCCCTGTATATCTTCATGCCCAGGGCTTTACAGTTTATAAGGCCACCACCCAGAACCTGGGGCCCTAACCCGGAAATTGTTTGCATCTTTACTCCTTTGACCCCAGATCACTGAGACACCATGTTCTGCCCTGGGCCGGTCAAGATTCCTCTGTTAGCACTCAGTATTCAGGGGAGACTTGTGACAGGCTCCCCCATCCACCTCCACCCAGTCCCAAGTTTCAGGCAGCTTGGTTTGGGGCTGGGGTGGTGTTTCATCTTCCTAATAAAATCCATCCATCCATCCATCAACCCAAAGAAGCAGGTTGGTGATGTCCCCAGGGCTAGGCTGGAGAGAGAAAGTAATAATGATATCAGCCTTCACAGAGCTATTTAAATACAGACTGGGCTGCTGGGGCGATGAAAGGGGGGCCCCTTTTGTTATGAAAATGAAGGGAGCTGGGAGGGGTACTGTTTGTGTTTTGATATGTTAATAAGCTCGGAAGCCACCCTGGGTGGGGGACTGCTGGGGAGGCTGAGTCGCACGGCAAATTTATTTGTGCAGTTTAATTTAACAGCTAGGCTACAACGGAGCTGCAATCGGGATTGTGTAAAGATAATTACGGCTCCATTATTAATCAGATGCCTGCAGGAGATGGCTTGCTAGCTTGTGGCTCCCTGGGCTGCATACAGATAGGCAGCCAGCCTGACGCAGTGTCTTTATGGTCTCATTCTGCCATCTAGTGGCTATTTCAGGAATTACCCAGGGAGGCTCTCCTTAATTTGAAGTTCCCTTTAAAACAATGGAAGGAAAAGCAAGTGCTCTGCCTTCTGAAAAGATAAGATAGGGAAAGGTCTTTGGAATCACATTGCCAGTTTGCCATTTCTTAGTGATTCTGAGCTTGAAGTCGTGGAAAGTAACATATTTTTAAATTGTAGTTTTATTTTGATTGTTTACTTCGAATCGGAGTCTTCTAAAAAGTTCATGAACTATGTATGCATAAACACATGCACTTCTCCATCCTTTTCTCTTTCATCTTTCCTGATTTTCAGCTCTTTATATTATGTTTTTGTTTCAGTTTTCTCTGTCTCTTGGATTAAAAATCTTGCTTTTCTTTGATTTGAGTTTCTCTCTGTGTAGAATGACTTAGGTTGGGGGGGGGGCATAAATCAGAAATAATTACCCCTAGCCAAGCATGGTGGCATACAGCGTACGCCTGCAATTCAAGTACATAGAAAGCTAAGGCAAGAGGATCTTAGGTTCACAGCCAACTTGATTCACCCAGTACAAACAGTACACCTGCTGAGGGAGGGCCACGCAGGAAGTGACCGCATAGAGGAAAATGGGGTCCTGAGCAGGAGGGCAGAAGTTCAGGGACTGCTGCAGCGGCCCGCCCCCTCAGAATGGGGAGCCTGGGACAGCAGCACACACACAGTAAGTGAATACCCTTCAATTTAAGTCTTGTAAACACTGACAACCTTCCACACCTGTCTATTAAAATACAGACAGCCCAGGGCGAGGGGTGGGGAGGAGCAGTCCTGCCATCTGGGAGGCCACAGTCAGGGTCAAGCTAGGCTCCTGGACAGACTCACAGACTTGCTCAAGCTGCCTTTTGCTGTTCAGTCCTGAGGAGGCTGCAGGCCCAGTTGCAGCCTCCCTGAGAGAACAAGTGCCCTCATAAAGACCAAGGGACAGCTTCGTTTCCCTTATGCTCCTACCTCTCAAAGGAAATGAAAGTGAATCCAGTTCATAACCTTCACCGCCTCCCGGAACTTTCCTTTCTTCTTCGATATTCTGCTTTGCACTCTCCGAACTTGCCTTAGCTAATAAAACAAGACCGTGGGGGGGGGGGGGGGCAGCTAAGAGAACGAAAACCCAGGCCACGTAACGAGTGGGATATGTTGTCTAGACAGGACCTTTACCCAGAAATTTACAAAAGAACTGTGTCTGCTCAGTGACCCAATTTAAAACTGGCTAGATGCTGATGCGGGGCCCACCAAAGAAGAAACACACACACAGAGAGAAGCTCCTGGAAGCTTCCTGTCATGATAGAACCACAGTCCTCATCACTGAGTCATGCCCCATCCACCTACCAAAAGACCTCATCCCAAACAGATGGTACCCAGTTCCGGAAGGGCCGGAAGGCATGCTCACTGTGAGCAGGGCTATCAAAGGGTTAAAGCCTCACAGGAAATGATCAGACAGTTTCATATTGAACCAGGCAATACTCATACCGCGCAAAACAACCAGCACTCTCTCAGGCATGCCCAACAGGCCAAGCATAGCTCCGAGTGAGGCCCACTAAAAACATCCTGAGTTTCCGATCTTTTAAGACCTTTCTTTCCTACAGTTTTTTACTTAATTGCAGGGGTCCAGGGCGCAAACTTCCTAAATGACAATGTCTATCCTGTCACATTGTTAAAAGTCGAATAGGCCTGGGTGGTGGCAGCGGCGGCGGCGCACACCTTTAATCCCAGCACTCGGGAGGCAGAGGCAGGTGGATCTGTGTGAGTTCGAGGCCAGCCTGGTCTACAAAGTGAGTCTAGGACAGCCAAGGCTACACAGAGAAACCCGGTCTCAAAAAAAACCAAAAAACCAAAAACCAAACCAAAACAAAACCCCCCAAAAAACAAAAAAAACAACAAAAAACAACATAAAAAACAACAACAACAAAAAAATGTACGTCAGACCAAAACCCTCATACAACAGTAGAATTCTTTACTCACAGTTCCTCCAAACTGCAACCTTTCAGTGGACTGACAGAACAGAGTAGCAGGGGCCTACATCTGGCCATCGGACCACCAGTGACTTTCCAGAGCTCGTTGTTTGGCCATTGTTGACCCACTTAGCACCGACCTGGCCCTCTCCTGGGGTGGCTGTGGATCTTTCTAAACACCAGACCTTCATGTGGCCAGCGTGTGTCCCATATTAAGACTTCGAGGGCAGCTCACTAATGCCCCCCATGTAACTAGAAGGCAGCTGGGCTCATGCCTTTAGAGTTAGCACCCCAGGAAAAGTCCCCTGGCACATGGTCCTGGGAGAGATCTATGTCACCCAGCTGAACTCAACAGTTGCTTCTGGAAGGCGCAGTCACAACCCCCCTCACACTGACTTGGAGCTTGCTGAGTAGGCTAAGCTTGGGTGTCCAGCGAGTCCCAGAAAACCATCCACCTCTGCCTCTCCAGAGCTGAGACACACAAACTACTGCACTGGACTTTAAAAAAATCTGGGTTCTGGGTTTGCACTCAGGTCTTCTTACTGACAAAGCAAGCATTTTACTAACTGAGCTATGGCCCCACTCTTTTCTCACATTCTTTAATTTCTTTCTTTCTTTTTTTTTTTTTAAATAAAAACATTTGTCTTTATTAATGGACATGTCTCTGTGTGGGTATGTATGTGCTTGCATATGTGTTTATGCCCACAGAGGCCAGAAGGGGGCATCATATACCCCGGGACAGGATCCCGGTTGCAGGTGGTTGTGAGTCACCTATGTGGATGCTAGGAACCAAGCTGGGATCTTCTGTAAGATCTATACCTGTTCCTAACCGCGGAGCCATCTCTCTAGTCCATTTTTTTTTTTCCTGTTTGGAGACAGGGTACATAGCTCTGAGTGACTGGCCTGAAACTCCAGACCAGACTGTCTTCGAACTCACAGAGGTCCACCTGCCTCTGCCTTCCTAGTGCTGGGAATAATGGTGTACGCCACCACGCTTGCTCTTCTTGCCTTAGCCTCATTCTCAAGAAGTCTGGGAGCTTTCTCAGCTTCCACGGGTCCTATTGGCTAGCGCAGATGAGCCTGGGCTTAGGCTTCTAAATCTTACAGGAAGATGCACATGGGGAACTCTCACTCATAGCTGGCAGGTGAAGGGGCAGCATCTTGGCTGTGGCTTCCAAAAGCAGTTGTTCAGATCTGGTATCTGACATAGATTCCTCCTAGGCCCCCTGTGCCCTGGTCTAGTGGAGCTCCTGACTGAAGGCAGCAGCCAGCACCCACCAAAAAAAAAAAAAAAAAAAAAAAAACCAAAAAAACAACAGACACACACAAACACTGCCCCTAGAGGTGGGAGGTCAGATTGCAACAACAAATAACAGGGCCTTTCCCCTAGTCTTTCATGTGTTATCTGCATGTGCATGTATATGTGTATGTGTAACGTGTCTGAAACATGTCAGTTCTTAATGCCTGCATGAAAACCTACCTTTCATTAAGAGCTACTGAAAAGCTTATCTGAGAGTTTGATTTTTTTCCTTTTTAATGAATTCCACACATTTAACGTCTTCTGAGAACTAATTAGTTTACACAGCTCTGTTGCACTGCTGTAGTATTTATGTAAAACTTTCAGTTCTTTTCTGAACCTGAGACTTTTATACTTCTATTGACAGCCATGAATCCAGCTGCCTCTACAGAGCTGTTTGTCCAAATTGGAATGAATTTTTAAAACGTAATCCTCAAGAAAAGCTGGCTAATTGGACAGGACTTTCAGCAAAAACACACATTATACAAAAATTCACTCTATTACAACACAATTAGTAATTCTGCCGGTGTGAAAGCAAAGGAAAAACACATCTATGAAATAAATAAACATAGAATGCCTGTAAGTAGCATGCGCTGCTGTTTTCGAGCTCCTCTGAGCAGCAGTGAGCTGCCATGCAATACCCAATACATGTGAAGACTTGAGTTCAGCCAACGTTGATGTTTTTCTGACAGTCATATATAAAACACAGTCAGAATATATAAAGTAAAATGTTATGTGTGTATATATACATAAAATATATTTAAATGTGTACACCTATCATGTATTTGTATGTAAGCAGAATTTTCACATTCAAAGGAAGGTAGAGATATGTGATAAATACACATGCCTGTATATATAACTTTGCTTTATGTTATTTATGCATAATTATGAGGGTATATAGTCTGTTGTGTACTTATGCATGTGTGTGCAAGTACAGGTGTGTGCTTAGGTGCCCACATGTGTTTGCATATGCACGTATGTAAAACCAGAGAATTGCCTCTGCTGTCATTCTTTAGGTAACAAACACTTTTGGGGGGCCAAGGGCATGGTCTGAAGCTCACCAAGTAGGCTAGGCTAGCTGGCCAGTGAACTCTGGGGGTCCCTCTGGCATGGATTTCCTACATTGGGAGTCACAAGTTGTGCCAGTGTGCCCACCTTTTGCTTTTTTTTTTTTTTTTTAATTATTTACTTTAATTTTCTATGCATTGTTGTTTTGCCTGCATCTGTGTCTGTGTGAGGGTGTCAGATCCCCTGGGACTGGAGTTACAGATAGTAATGAGTCGCTATGTGGGTGCTGGGAATTGAATGTAGGTCCTCTGCAAAAGTTGTCAGTGCTGTTTAGACACTGAGCAATCTCTCCAGCACCCCCCCCCCCAATTCACTTTTAAAAATGAACATGGGTGTTTGGACTGTATGTATGTCTGTGTGAGAGTGTCAAATCCCCTGGGACTGGAGTTACAAACAGTTGTGAGCTGCCGTGCGGGTACTCAGAATTGAGCCTAGATCCTCTGGAAGGGCAGCCAGTGCTCTTAACCACTGAGCCATCAGTCTGGCCCCAACCTTACCTTTTTTTTTTTTTTTAAACTTGAGTTCTGGGGTTGAACTCAGATGCTCATGGATATGAGGCAAGTACTTTATCCACCAAGCCGTTGTCTCAACCCTGAAGGTAGAGTATCAAACATGAAAGAAGAGGATGTCTGGGTAGGGGTTTAAAGTTTACCACCTGTATTGTCCTTGGCTGGTGCCTTAGTTTGAGTGGGACCCCTGGGCCCAAATCTGCCTATCATAATGTTCTACTTTGGGATATGACTTTCTCACGTACTCTGGTACCTCACATTTGACCATGTCCCCTGGAGGGGGAGACCTGGTGTCACTCAGAGGAAGGACAGCAGGTTACCAAGAAGAGACTTGATACCCTATGAGCATATACAGGGGGAGGTAATCCCCCTCAGGAACAGTCATAGGGGAGGGGAATAAGGGGAAAAGGGGAGGGAGAGAAGAATGGAAGGACACAAGGGATGGGATAACCATTGAGATGTAACAAGAATAAATTAATAATAAAAAATTAAAAAAAAAGAAGAGGATGTATTTCATTTATTTGGGGGAGCGGCTTTATGTTGCTTCTTGAGCACTGAGATTTATGGTCTGTGGGCAGCTACCATTCTCTTGCTTGGATCCTCCGCATATAGGGACAACGTCTGCTCTCCTGTGAGATGTCAAGTTTAGGAGATTTCATGGGGGGGGGGGTGATTCAACATTTCTTCCTGGGCTTGGAAAAGCTCAAAAGGAACAGAACCAAACTAGGGCTGAATCTACTGGCTAGATTACGGAATGTGGCCACTTTGAAGCATGTGTGGGCTGAAGGAAGCTCTATGGGGGCCTCAGGTCTCTGCCTGACTCCATCTTGGTCTGTCCCTGCTGTAGGTGTGGTCTGGCTGGTGCTGACCACAGGGATCAGGCGATTGTCTCAGGGGACAGATGTAGCTGTTGGAAGCGGTGGCTAGGGCTGCCATGGTCAGGGCAGTGGACACACAGTTTCAGTGGTGCTCACCTACCATGTGAAGTTCACTACACTGGTTAGAGCGAGCATAGCTCACCACCATCTCTATACTCCCTGTTTGTGTACCAACCTCAGGAGGGAGTATACGCCTCTTTGTCAAACCATGAGGCTATCCCAACTCAGCGCTCTCTTTTGCACTCTTTCCCCAAATATTTCAAGGCCCTGTCAGTTCCACTGATAACTGGTCCTCCCGGCAGCAGAGCATGGGGAAAAGAACCGAGAGAGAATCAGGCATCTCTGGGGTGGGCAGGGGCAGAGGAAGGCCAGCCAGTTCCCTGACAATGGCCTTCAACCATGAGGAGAGATGCATGGGTCCCTCGGTCTTAGCGTTAAGCCATCAGCAGATGCTCAGCCCGTGTGAGCTGGGGATGTAGGCCGAGAAGAACAGTTGTCTGGGAAGACCAAAATTCAAGTTCATGGGAGCAGGCTAGACTCCAGATTAGTTCCTGGGACACAGGAGAGAAAAGATGTCAATGGTTTATAAGACGCTCTGCCTTGTAGATCACACCCCGTTCTCTGTGCCCTTCTGTTACGGGAAGGTTTTGGAGTAGAGTGAGGCATGGGTTACGGGAACTACTATTGCGTCACAGATGCCGGAAGAAAGTGCTGTATCCTTTGGAGCTGGAGTTACAGGGGTGTTTGACCCGCCTGGTGTGGGTGATAGGATATGAACTCAGGGCCTCCTGACTGGACAGCAAGTGCTCTTGACCACCACAGCCATCTCTCTAGCCCCTGCATACCTTGTGCTAGAAATTTCTGCGGCACCAGATCTACCCTGCTGGCTCTTTTCCTCTTCCCATTCTGGCCTTTGCTAGTTAAAAGATCTCCTCTTACCAAGTATACGGAACAGCCTGCTTCTCCCGAACTGCCCCATCTGTCCTTTTATTGTAAAAACAAGCCCTTTGTCCCCGGCAACAGTTTACACTGAGGATCCCTCCTCTCCCCATTTTTCTCCTTTGCCCCTGATCTTTGCTTCCTCAGCATCCTTTGATGGTCACCTGTAAAATTGCTGGTCTATCAAAGCATTGTTAGCTAGTACCAGGGTTAGTAACCCTCCATGCTTCCCCAGGGATTCTTTCTCTCTGGAGAAGAAAGAGCCATGCACAAAACTAGCTGTGATAGTGTGAGGGTGGGAATTGATAGGGCGGGAGCTTGAAAACAGCTTGGATGCTTTGCTTTCGTCTGTTACTTTTTTCTCCTCTCTCAGGACTGTCTGGCCAACTGACTTTAATCAATCTCTTTTGGCCACACAAAGATGGTATCTCCAGACAGGTTCTTCAATTTCCTGTCACTTTCAGGAAATGAAAAGTCCTTTGCTCATTGCTAGTATCAAAATAGTGGGATGTCAGCAGTGGTGTGGCCAGTCTCCTGTAATTCTTAAAACCCGAACGTGAGGCTTCTCGCCAGTGCCCCCTGGAAGCCTGTGACAGGACGTGATGAGGGGCCATGACCAGCAGCAACATTCTTAGAGAACTCTTCCCTGCCTGACTTTTCAGCCTCCAGGCCTTGTGCCCACATCGGGTGTTGCACTGATGGATGAAATCATTTTGGGTGGCTGCCTTCACCTGTGCTGCAAAGGCAGTTGAAACGTCACTCTGAAACATGAAATTGCTTTTCTAAGTTAATAATAATGGTAATTATTATTTGTGTGTATTGTATACATGAGCACCATATCTCCAGGAGCCCTTGAAGGTCAGAAGTCAGATCCCATGGAAATGGAGTTATAGGCAATTGTGAGATGCTGTGTGGGTGCTGGGAACCGAACCCAGGTCTTCTGCAAGAGCAGTAAGCACTCCTAATTGCTGAGCCATCTCCCCAGCCTATGGGATTATGTTTCGGCCATTGCTGACTTCTTAGTCATAGTACTTAAGGAATAGTGATAGTTGGCTAAAGTGAAGATGTATGCTCTAAGAAGTTACACTCAGCACCCTGGTAAGAGTGAAAAAAAGAAAAAAAAAAAAGCTGCTGGGTTCACCACTCCAAAGCCCACTCTTCCCCATGCCACCAATGTTGTCTTGGATTGAAGATATAACAGAGACATTTGTAGCCCTCCTTTCAGCTATCAAACTTTTGGTCCCTAAGATATTAGAATTCCCACGGGAATCTCATGCTGGGAGGAGGGAATGCTTTTAAGGAAAGACAAGAGGAGACAGTGACACTGGGCGGGCACCACAGCGTAAACACACATCCTTGCTTGTACAGTGTTGCTCACCAGAGAAGCAACCCTGAGGGACTCAGCATCTGCCCAGTGCCTGGGGTTCAGGCTTATGTCTGAAAGCTCTGTTTCCTTGTTCTTTTCAGACATCTCACTATGTCACTCGTTATGGGACCCTTTCTCAACTCCCTGTGAATATGTTTTAGCTATTTTCCTCCTGGGGATTTGCTGTGGCTTAAAAAGCATATTTCCTATTAGTTACGGAATCCACGTTTTTGTTTTGTTTTGTTTGTTTGTTTTTTGAGACAGGGTTTCTCTGTGTAACCTTGGCTGTCCTGGACAGACTTTGTAGAACAGGCTGGCCTCGAACTCACATCGTTCCACCTGCCTCTGCCTTCTGAGTGCTGGGAGTAAAGGCGTGCGCCACCACCGCCCGGCTTCAGAGTCCACGTTTTAAATCAGACTATTGGGAGAACACCTGATGACTGTGAAGGGATCCTATTCCGTGTGTGTGTGTGTGTGTGTGTGTGTGTGTGTGTGTGGTTTATGTGGTCTCCGTGTGTGCATGTCTGTGTGTGTTGTGTGATGTGTGTGTATGTGGTTTGTTTATGTGGTGTGTGTGTGTGTGTGTGTGTGTGTGTGTGGTGTGTGGTTTATGTGGTCTCTGTGTGTGCATGTCTGTGTGTGTTGTGTGATGTGTGTGTATGTGGTTTGTTTATGGGGTGTGTGTGTGTGTGTGTGTGTGTGTGTGGTGTGGGGCATTTTGTAACAACTGCTCCTTTGGAGACTTGTCCTTGCAGAGTTACTTACCCCGCCTAACAACCCCTTCTACATGAATTGACTTTCCTCATCCCCACTCACCGAATGCGGAGTTCTAAATTCCAAAGACAAGTCTTGCCTAAATGTAACCAATGTTAAGTAAGGGACAATCTTTCTTCCTGTTTCTAGAACCCTGCTGAACTCTGCGATGCTCCCCTCTGGTCCTTCATTCTCCGCATCAGCTAACACAGAGCGGGCAAGCTGCCAAGAGCGCTAACTTTCAGAAAAGCAATGCATCCTTGTGGGAGGATGCTGCAGCTAGCTCTGAGGGGGAGGCTGAGGTTGCTTTCCAGGTTCTGACCAGAGTGGGAAAGGAGACACAGTGGGATGACGAAGGCTCTGCTCAGCACATAGCCTGCACTTGTCTGTGCCTCTTTATCTCCCAAAGTGCTTTTGCATCCCCATGTTGCCCAGGATGAAGCTTTGAGGTCCATAGCCTCTGTATCTCCTCAAGATGTCTTCCCCTGGACAAACCAGATTGCCTCCCATCAGCCCTCACTGGGCCATTGGGCTTGTCAGTGCTGAGCAGCTGAGCTCTCCTTCCCGTAACACTATGGTAACAGATTTCACATAAATGTGTTTAAGTATAAGCTAGTAAGAATAAGTGGTGGTGGTGGTGGGGGGAACCCTGAAGCTTTTGATTTAAAATGGAAGCTAAAGCCAGAGCCACACTTTATTTTTAAGCGGGGAACGTGAGAAGCTTTAAGATGCTATTGACGCATGTTTTAAGGATCTGAGGCGGCTTGAATCAATTCCCTGAAATATAAATGTAAGAGAAATACTTAGAAGATATCTGCATACAGATTTCCTTAAAGTCTCAGTTAAACCTCTAGTTGCATCAGACGTTTCTAAAGAGTCTATTAAATCTATACCCTTTGAAGGTCGAAGAACTTTTCTGTCCTGCCGAAAGGCCAACTGTTTTGTGACCTTGAGTCTGTGAATATTCCTTTGAAAACCCCCGATATATTATCATATTTATTCTGAAAACAGTTGAGGCTGTAAGCTTTGCTCGCTACAGGCATACATTTTATTCTCCTCTTCTGAGATAATTAACCACTGACTGTGGCTCCATTGAGTTCGTTCCAATTAACTCGGACCACGTGACAATGCTCATGGTGGCTCTGGGAAGTGGTGACATAGCTGAAGGCACTCTCTACTGCAGAAGGTTCCAGATAGATTTTTACAGAGTGACTCCAACCGTTTACTTTAGAACAGAACATCGGATTCTTGTTTTCATTATCTAAGGGATCTAGGACCCCTTGATGCAAAACAAACAAACAGACAAAACACAAGAACAAGGGCGCCCTCAGCTCACTTCCCAATCTCGTCAGGAAGACCCTCACAGTAAAGCACAGAGCATAATCAAGCCAAGGAGGCCAAATGGCTCAGAGATGAGCTGGCCCTGTTTGCTTCAGGAAGTCAGCACAGATGGTGTCACAAGTAGGTTTTGGTCAACTCATCACAAAGCTCCACACACCTGGGAGGATGGACTCTCCACCGGTTAGCTGCCTTCATCAGACTGGCCAGTTTGACCAACAGCCCCCACCCCCTCGCAGGAGACTGGGGTTCACTTAACGTGTTTTGTAAAACAGGAGCTCCCCTCTAACCTTTATCAAAAACCGGCGGGAGGCACCTGGTCTAGCGCCCCTTCACTTCATGAGACCCAGTCTTCCTCAATATGTTGCCTTGGAGAGAGGAGGGGGCGCTCATTCTACCTTAAGAGAGTACTAAGGACATTTGTTGCAATATTATTATTTTTTTTCTTTCTGCACATTGTGTCAGACCCAGCGTTTTAACATGTAAACTTAGAGGGTACTTAAATATTTGGTTCAAATTAGCCTGAGTGGCTGCTGGGGGCCCTTAAAGGCACAGAGTCCTGAATGGGAGGTGAAGCAAAGGGGCAGTGGGTTTGCTAGCCTTTCTTTTTTGATTTCACAGGTATCTAGCCATTTATCTCACCCGGCTCTCTGATGGATTGTGGGAAATAAAGAGAGGTTGTCCCAGCCCCTAAGCTTGACTATTTTCCCCACTCCTAATGTCGCGTAGTGAAGGGGCTGCTGTTGAACAATTAAGGGCATACCCATGGGGTCTGATGGACCAGAGTCCCAACTCCGTTTCCAAGGTTCATATCACTTCCCGGAGCCCACATCTCTGTTTGTGAGCCACCACGTAGGTGCTCGTAATTGAACTCAGGACCCCTGGAAGAGCAGCCAGTGCTCTCTCCAGCCCCCATGTCTCTGCTTGTAAAATGAACGGCAAAATCGTTACTACTTGAGGTACCCACTTAGTGGGTGATGCCTCTGGAGGCCACCTTGGTCACACAGCAGCACTGACTGGACTCATGTTTTGTGGTATTGATGCCCTTGTGTCGTCACTGCTCCTGGGATTCTTTGACGGTAACATTGCCCACCACAACTCTGGGCCTGGAGAAGTTCACTCCACAGCCAGATCTCTGCTGTTTAATGATGTCAACTCCTACCAGGGCACCCCACATTTCCCAGGGTGTAAATCTGCCTCTCACCCTTGTAGCCAGCTGTCTCCTGAACAGGAACCACTTCTCTGTAATCAAGCCCGCGGAGACGGCAGTTCCCCAGCCTGCCTCCGCTGCTGGGTCCCCGCCGCTCTATCGCTCTCCTCGCTTTTTGAATTGAAATACTCTGTAGCGTTTATGCTTCTCAGATTGAAACCTGCAGCGTTAGATTTTCAATTCCCCACCTACCTGGGATGCTAGCAGAGCCAGTCTTCCAGAAGACAGGCTAATTGAGAGGTCTCTGACGGGGTTGCGGATCTACTGCCACACTGGGATAGAATGCCCTGGTCCGAAGGAACACAGTGGACTATGGAAGGCTAGCCCAGCTAGGGTAGGAAGCCGCCAACAAGGCAGTCGGCTTGGAACACTACTTTTAGAGGGACCCATGGAGATGAAGAGGGGCAGTGTTTAGAGTTCACTGTGTACCAGCCTCTGAGCCATGAGCTCCGTCTCACAGACAGAGGGGAAAGTCCTCAACAACTTGCTATGGAAGGTTTTTTGTTTTTTTGAGACAGCCTTGGCTGTTCTGGATTCACTTTGTAGACCAGGCTGGCCTTGAACTCACAGTGACCCGCCTGCCTCAGCCCCCCCCCCCCCCCCCCCCCCCCCCCGCTCCGAGTGCTGGGATTAAAGGTGTGCGCCACCATGCCTGGCTGCTATGGAAGTTTTTAAATTAATTTTGGTTCTTCGTTTTTGTGAGACTGAGTCTTGCCACGCATTCTCAGCAGACCTGGTGCTTACTCTGTAGCCCAGGCTGGTGTCAAAACTAGCAGCAATCCTTCTGCCTCAGCTTTTGAGTGCTGGGATTACAGGTAGCTGCCATTACACCCAGCTATGATAACAATTTTTTAAACGATTTATTTATTTATGTATATAAGCACTCTATTACATATATGCGTGCAGGACAGAAGAGAACATCAGATAGAAGAGGGAACCACATCACATTGTAGATGGTTGTGAGCCACCATGTGGTTGCTGGGAATTGAACTCAGGACCTTTGGATGAGCATCCAGTGCTCTTAACCGCTGAGCCATCTCTCCAGCCCCTATGATAACAATTTTAACATGAGCGCTCAGAATGGATATTTCCCAGTTCTCTCCTCTCTCTTCACCCATCCCCACACCCCCAGCCATAGAACTTGTGTATACTATGCAGGCTCACTACCAATGAGCTACATCTCCAGGCCTTTTCATTTATAGACAGTGCCTTGCTAAGTTTCCCAGGCTGGTCTTGAACTCTCTGTAGCCTAGGCTAACCTTGTGATCTTCCTCCCACAACGTTTGAGTAGCTCGCATTAGAGGTGTGCCCCACAGGCCTGGGGCCACATCTCCAGTGTATCTGGGGTAAGTGTCTGGTCTGCTAATGAGAAAATGATTATTGCTCCTTCACCTACTAATCCAGAAACTGAGTACTAGGTCAAGGTGACCGGTCAAAGGTCACCCCCAGAGAGTCAGTCTCAAGAGCAACTCCTTGGATGTGTACCAGATGAGTGGCTAGACTCTGCAGCATACCTCAGCTTCCAATACAGAGTCGGTATGGCTTTCCCAGATGTTCTTTTTGGTTCGACATTCACACAACACTGTGTTCCCACCTCACCCCCCTTTCTCTGTACCTGTTCTTTTGAGCTTGCATCTGTGGGTAGAAACAGAATCCAAGCTGAGGCCCCCTAGAAAGCCTTGTGTATACCAGGGGCCAAGGCTCTGCTTTTGCCTGTGGATATGAATGCTGGAGTTGCTAGCTCAAGCCTTGGGGACTCTGGACTGCAGAACACCGCAAAGGATCTTGGGGAGTGTTGGCTACAAGGTCAGCATTACAAATCTCTTTTATACATTCCTGTCTACACTACAGCTGAAAATTAACTCCACAGGAGGAAGAAAATGGGGAAACAAGTGTTCCCTGAGTTCCAAAGATGAGAAAAAAGTGTCACCCCAAATCACTTTCATGCTACTAAGCTGCCTTTAAAGGAGGCTGGGAGGCTGCTCTGTGCTGCGGGTCAGAAGGGCTGCCCTGGGGCTTAGATGCAGCAAGAAGCCGCCAGTCTCCACCTTCTGCCTGATGATCTTCCTGGTCAATCCATTTAAAGCTTTGTATTTAAAAAGTTTAAACCAAGTAGGCATTGAGATTATGAAGAGACCAAGAGTTTTAGTTACTTAAAAAATGCATTTGAGAACCTCTATGACCAGCTACACTTTAGATGGAGTAGTCAGAAGAAAAACTATAGTGGAAGGGAAAATGTTTTTTTTTAAAACCCCAACTAATAACTTTTCACATGCATCTCACCATTAAAGCCCCCTACGGCAGGGGCTACCCAGCTGAGCAAGGAGTTGACTCCTCTTTGATTTCGCGTTAGACAGATTAAATTCACATGGTGTGTGTGTGAGCATGTGTGTTATGTGGTGTGTGTGTGTGGTATGTGTGGTGTGTGTGTATTGTGTATGTGTGTGTTGTGTGTGTGTTATGTGTGTGTGTTACGTATGTGTGTATGTGTGTGGGTTATGTGTGTGTGTGTGTCAGGTTCAGAGAGAACCTAATTCATTCTGAGAAGTGCAGACCAATCTCTTTTCTCTCTTTTCCATTTGTTTCTTCAGATTGGGTCATTTCCCTCTCTGAAACTGCACTGGGCTGGTAAGGGAAAGGAAAAAGAAAAGAAACTTGGCTGTTGACTTTATAAGACGCAGAGCAGGTTCTTAGTTTTCTCTCAGTTTCTCTTCTGTTCTTGTGATAACATACTCTGACAAAAGTGACCTAAGGGAGGGAGAAAGGCTTTCTTCTGGCTCAGGGCTTCAGTCTACTGTGACCAGGAAGTCAGGGCATCAGAAGCTTGGAGTAGTGCTGGCTGCACACTGGAAAGCAGATAGCAACGAATGTGCACGCTGCTCAGCTCTTTTTCTCTACTCACACGGTCCACAGTTGGAGCCAGGGAGTGGCACCACCCGGAGTGGGTGGGACTTCTCATCTCAATGCAGTCCAGGCACTGGCCAGAGGCCCCTCTCCCTGGAGACGGTGGACTCAATCAAGTTGACAACAGTACTCAGCACATGCTCCCATTATATTAGTCTTCTCAGCTGCGTTGTAAGATCCAGGTCACAGTTAAGGCAACCAAAGCGTGGGGAGGAAAAGTGACGTTTTCAGCATCTCACAGAGTAAACATTACCATTGAGATAAAAACAAGGGCTTCCAACTTTATGACAGGCAGATCTGGGTCCTGGGGTCCTCCTCAAACTAAGGCACCAGCCAAGGAGAATATAGGCAGTAAGCTTTGAACCCCTACCAAGACCTAGCTGACGAACATGATATTCTCCACCGTTGAGTGGACAGTGAGATCTGACTCTCACACGAACTCTGTTGCCCCTTTTCTGTCCATGTCCCCTGGATGGGGAGGCCTGGCGGCACTCAGAGGAAGGATAGCAAGTTACCAAGAAGAGACTCGATATTCTAAGAGCATATATAGGGGGAGGAGGTCTCCCTCAATCACAGACATAGGGGAGGGGAGAAGGGGGGAAGTGGGAGGGAGGGAAGAATGGGAGGAAACAGGGGAAGGGCTAACAATTGAGATGTAATATGAATAAATTAATAAAAAAAAAAAAAAAGCAGGGTCTTCCAGGCTCCAAGATCCGCCTTTCTTCCAGTGACTCAGGCTATATGGAGTTAGAAAACTAGTTTTCAACTCTGGCTGCAATAGTATTCATATGAAGGCCAGGCCTGGTTACTTGTCAGGGCCTGCTCAGAGCTCTTGGTTTAAAGAGCGTCTTTAGTCGTGTCTAGGCTCATTAGGAAAGATTTCTGTGATTGACTGGTGATGTCTGCCTTGGCATATATAGAGGTGGCATGAATGGGTCACAAAAGGACTATGATTGTGAATACTGTCCGTGTAGCTAGCTCACTCACCCTCTTGCCACCATTACTGAGCAAGAAAAACAGAAACGAAAGAAGGAGAATACTTTTTATAAAAAAACAAAGCATTTCCCCAGCATTCCTAGCAGGCACCTATATGTCATTTGATCAGAATTATAGGCTATGATAACAGCTTGCTGAATAAAGGGTTGTAGAAATAAACACTTTAGTTAGGTCCATTTCTATTTGCTATTGTGTAAGAGTCTCCCACGTGGTACTGGCTGTTGGTGGCATGCCACGGAGTCTGTGTGTGTGTGTGTGTGTGTGTGTGTGTGTGTGTTGCTTGTCACATACTCTTTCACTGTGCCCTTAGGCAGGTCATCTGAGTTTCAGCGTCTTGATAAAATTGAGATTACAGCTACACTCCATCCCTCAGCACAGGGCAGTCATTTTGAGAAACTACAACAGTGCCTGTCCCTGGATGACTTCCTGTCTCTAATGTGGCTCCTTCTGTCCTGTTCTCCTAGTACAGATATGATGTTGTGGCTTCCCTTCAGAGAGCCCTACGCTGGTTCCCTTTACCACCCAGGGTTATGCCTGGCCTCCATGAGCTGATCTACTGACCCTTGTAGAGGCCTAACGTCTCATGACCTCCCTCACCCCACACTCATCCCATTCAGAATGCACAGCGTCTCAGAGAACACACTCTTTTCCCAGAGCAATTAAACAAATATTTAAACAATTGTAATCACCTGTGTATGTGCGTGGTTATGGGCATGTGCTTGCAGGTGCCATCAGAGGCCAGAAGAGGGCGCCAGATGTCATGGAGCTGGAGTTAACAGGTGTTTGTGGGCCCTGGGAACTTAATTCAAGTCCTCTACAAGAGCAGCTTGTGGCAGTAACTCCCGTGCCATCTCCAGCCTAGCATTCTACATGAGTCACACAGTGAATCAATGTTTGGGGAAATGGGCAGGTAGAAAAGTCACGGTGGTTCCCAAAGACGTTTCATTGTTCCTTGTTATTACTGTTGTCACTGCTTATGTCAACTAGGAAGATCCTGGCATGTGGGGACAGAGTGATAGGGACTTCCCCTTGGGTAGCTTATGACTGGTCCCTTGAAGGCACCTCTTTTCTGCCTACTAGCTCACATGCCATATTACTTTGAACAACTGGGCTGCAGCTTGAGGCTAGCCCCGGTCACGGAGAGCCTGGGTCTCATGCTCAGACAGGCTTTTTGCCACTTGAAGATCTGAGTTGAGCCTGCCTGGAGGGACAGGTCCTGGCTTGTTACCTTGATATGGAGACGGTACATCCAGATGGCGTATACACTGGAAAAAAATGTCAAGTCCCATGTGCGAGTTTCCTTTACAATGTTTTCATTCTTCCCAGGCAGGCAAAGGGATGCCAGTGGTGGTAAGGCTGAGTGATTCCTTCCGGTCCCTTCCTTCTCTCAGGTGGACCACATCAACGCCTCTTCCAGGAAGCCTTCCATGATTGCATTTCTCTTCCAGCATCTTACATTGCCTCTCACTTCTGCCGTGGGTATGTGCCTCTGCGTGAGCCCCCAGGATGACAACATTGATCCCCTTATTCCATGAGTGTCCTTCTTGGGAAACACAGGAGGATGAGGTGCCCAAGGCCTGTCCCCACTGGCTTTACTGCTGCCTCACTGAGCTACCCACACACACCTCACTCACTTAAGCCTGTTGCCTCACTGTGAAGCAGGGAAGAGCCTCTCCTGGCGGAAATGGGCATGAACTGTGGAGGCTTTGGGGCTGTGAATACTGTGAACACACACACACACACACACACACACACACACACACACACACCACACCACACCAACTACACACCACATACCACATACACACACACACCACATACACACCACACCAATTACACACCACATACCACATACACACACACAACACCACACCACACTACACAACGCACACACACACACATGAACTAAACACTCTCCAGGACATGGTCCTTGTCCACAGTTCCTCTGGCAGAGCAGCCTCCCTCCCCTATTTACTGTATCTTTTAGGGTGGGACATGGTGCTGCAAGCACATGATCTCGGCACATGTGAGGCCAAGGCAGGAGGGCTCTAGCTCAAAGCCAGTCTGGGATACACAGCAAGACTGTTTCAAAACAACACATACACACACACACACACACACACACACACACACACACACACACACGCACACACACCACATACCACACACACACCACGACCACCAGCAGCAGCAGCAACAACAAGCTGTTAGGTGGTTTATCAAGAGTTGGACAAAACTCAATTTTCATATCTTAGATTCACATTTAAAAAAATAAACAAAGCCCTTAAATCCCATTATCCATGGGATGACTTGGCTCAGAAAGATTTTTTTGACTATTTCCTAAAATCAGATTCACCTCCTAGGGATAAACACTCTTCACTACTGAAGTAATCAAGAGCCAATTTCCTGTCTGTGCCATTTTCCCACTCCATGGGCAGCCTGGCGCCACAGGGCACATGCGTGAGGCACACAGGACAGGTCAGGATTGACGCTCTGGCCTTTTCCTCTTTCAGCTGTGCTGCATTGGGCAAGGAACTCCACATCTCTGTGCCTCCACATCCTCATCTGTGAGATGGGAAACACGCAGTAAGCTCACAGTGTGAGCTCACATTCTCATGACGATCTAGATGGGAGGGAAATGCTCACGCAATGCCAGCCCCTCTCTTCCTCCCTCCCTCCGAACCCCACTAAGCAGCACCTCTACGTAGGACATCCAGTCAATCTGACTTATCGTGATCCTTAACTCACTGTATTCTTGTTCTCCTTTTCCTCGTTTGCATATGGACATTTTAAACTCAGGGCTATGAATTGCTCTGTAGGCCCCAAATTTCTAGTGTGGCACTTAGCACAGAGTAGGTGCTTAGATAGATAGATAGAGAGAGAGATAGAGAGATAGATAGATAGATAGATAGAGAGATAGAGAGATAGATAGAGAGAGAGATAGATAGATAGAGAGATAGATAGATAGATAGAGAGATAGATAGACGGACAGACAGACAGACAGACTAAATAAATGGAGAGGGAGGGGAAGGGTGGGGGGAGGAGGAGAGAGAGGGAGAGGGGGAGGGGAGACGGGGAGGGAGAGGGAGAGGCTGCTTTAGTAAGCCAAAGATCAGAGGAGCGCAAACTCCATCTAACAGTTGTCCAGGGAACAACTGTGCAGTATAGAGAGCATACAGCATGTGTAGTAAGAAGCATGCCATTCCCAGAGTAACAAGTAACTACTGGCAGTCATTTTGTAAATATGTTTGGCTTCCCAGGGTGTCTTTGAGCCTCTTATGGATTGTGTTAAGTTCTGATGGGCCTTTAAAAAAAAAAAAAAATTACTCAGGTTGCAATTCTCCAAATGGCCTCTAGATGGCGGTGTTCAACACAGAGACAGCCCCGCAAGCGGGAAGCAACTCAACAGAAGGGGCGGCGGGGTGGAGGGGAATCGCTTTTTATTATCAATGCATTAAGGATGAATTTATCATCCTGGCTCAGCAAAAGTCTAGTTATTCGGTAAGAAGCTTTATCCCCAGCTAACGCGCAGCTTAATCAGTTCGCTTAGATACAAAGCCAGCTCGCGCTTTCGTCTCGTGTTCGGAATGAATAACCCCACCTTGGTTTCAAAGCTCTGGGCTGACAGGCCTGAGACTTGTGGCTTCTCTCTAGGATCCTAGAGCCAGGACTCTGGAAAGGTGGAGGCGAAAAATCGGGTGCATCAAGGCCAGCTTCCTGTGGCGAGGATGACTGACGATCTAGCAAGGTGGTTTGTATGCAATGATGATACTAATATCAGAAAGCAGCTACGAAGTCACCCGTGTCCTACGTGGCAGGCACTGCCGTATGCCTTCGTATCCCACTCACTCACTCACGCCACATCGTCCTATGTGGTCTGGACCCTTATTACCTTGGTATCAAGGGTGAACACTGAGATCTAGGGAGAGAGCTGGGCGCATCCCACAGTGAGTGGTGACAGCTGAGGTGGAGGCCTGGCTCTGAGAGCCATAGTCTTGGTGGCTTCTGTTTGCTGGTAGCCTACCAGTGGGCTGTCAACATTCGCTCTGACCCTCCCCTAAATCAGGAATCACCGTGGCCCACCTTGGCGTAGCCAGGACCCCCAGCACACAGAGCAACCAAGGGACTCGGGACAGTCTCTTGCAGGGCCTCCTAACTCTTGGGTAGACAGGGCAACGCTCACGACTCCGCACCAGAGGTAGATGTTGCTGTAGAGAGATGCTAGTTGCTTTTGTTTTTTAAAAACTTGTAAGGTTTAGAGCCAGAGAGGCCTGCACTTGAATCTATAGCCCCTCTGTTCCTTGGGTAGGTTGCTTTACATTCTGGCGTATTAATGGATTCCATAGGCAGGTGCAACCCAACTGCAGGGGACACACACAGATCCGAGCACTCAGGAATTAGAGACAGGGAATCCTCTGAGCAGGCTGGAAAGAAAACCCAGTCAGCAGAAAGACCTGCTTGAGCCAGAGAGGCTGTTACCTTAACAGTGAAGAATTTGGGTGCCGGGTGGCCCCAACTTAACTTGTAAACTCTTACCAGGCCACTTGGCTTGGGCCGAGTCACTTCAGCTCTCTGAGGCTGAGCATATTCATCTGTGAAATGGGTACAATATGCTGACATGTGAAAAGCTGAGCATGGGGACCTGGTGTGGGCTAAGTTGTGCCGTGGGAGTAAAGAGCAGGGATACAGGAGAAACATAACGGAGGGCAAGGTCCCTAAAGAAAACAGAAGGCACCAAGAGTGTCCCTTTAATGGTCGTGGGTTAGGTCCCAGGCATTGGGAGGCATGGGATGCAGGGGTGGGGAGGGAAGGTAGCTGACAAGGGTAGCTGAAGGGAGTGGGACGAGGAGGCTATATTCCCTTTGGGGCTAATTAGCAGAAGAACTGTGCTAGCATTTACAAAAAAAAAAAAAAAAAGATAAAGATAATAAAGACACAACAGAATTCACTGAAACCACACACACCACACCACGCCCCCAGGCTTGTGAGGACACCTGAGAACACAGGGCTTGGCCCTGCTTAGCATGGACTTCAGGCATCCTAAGTGACACTGGGGACAAGTGGGTCCTCTCGCGTCCTGGCATCCCTCGGAGCCAGCAGCTGTGCTTGCCTCATTCTGCCCTTCCTCGCTATCAGTCTCCTGTGCCAGCAGGCTAGTGGCCTCCCGTGAACTTGGCTGCACACCAGATTGTCCTCAGTTCTCTTTCCTCCACACTCTGTGTCCAATCCAATGGACATATCGTCACGGCAAGTCTTCTTTATTTTTTTGGTTTTTCTTTTTCTTTCTTTTTTTTTTTTTTTTTTTTTTTTTGAGGCAGGGTTTTTCTGTGTACCCTTGACTATCCTGGACTCGCTTTGTAGACCAGGCTGGCCTCGCACTCACAGCGATCCGCCTGCCTCTGCCCTCCCGAGTGCTGGGATTATAGGTGTGTGCCACCATGGTAAGTCTTGAGTCTACCGTGGCTCCCCATCTCCTGGCCTCTCCCCCAGCAGACTCTGGGAACCTGCCCCCTCCCCCTGCCCCAGCCTCCTTAACCCTGCATGTTTCTTCAGCAGGGGGCCTCCCTCCCTGCATCCTGCCTCTAAGTTCCTGGTAGACATTTTCCTCTCAATCTGCTGCTCACCCTTTTCATCCACTTAACAACGCTGGGCAACACTTTCGGCCCTGGTGAAACTCAATCCATTCATGTTTCCTTGATAGAGAGCACGTTTCGAGTCATGTCTGAGAACTCCTTTGCCTTGCCACAGGTATTGAAGACCTTTCCTTTTCTTTCCAAGGAGCTTCCTAGGTTAGCATCCTACATTTCCACCCGTGATTCACTTTGGATTAAGTTTCTATAGAACGTTACGTTCAAACCAAGTTTTTTTTTTGGCTGGGGATGCTGGAAGGTGCCCAATTGTTCGAGAACTATCCTTCCCGCTCTGCAAAGAAGTCTAAAAGTAAAATAAGAGCTGAGCATGGCGTCTCCCACTGACAAGCCTTCAGAAGCTCCTAGCAGCATCCAGAGAAGACACTCAGCAGGGCTCTCCTCAGGACCCTGATGACCAGCAACTCACCTCCCCCTCTTCATCCCACTGCATTCCAGTGAGCTCTCTGCTCTTCCTGGAGGTGCTGGGAGCTTCCTGGTGTCAAAATCTTGATAGCAGCCGGGCGTGGTGGTGTGTGCCTTTGATCCCAGCACTCTGAAGGCTGAGGCAGGCAGATCTCTTGTGAGTTCAAGGCCAGCCTGGTCTACAAAGCGAGTCTAGGTCAGCCAGGGCTATTACATAGAGAAACTCTGTCTTGAAAAAACAAACAAACAAAGGGCAAAAATCTTTATAGCTGATGCTACTTCTTTCCAGAAGGTTCACTAGGCTTCTTTTACAGCTGGTGTGTTCCTATCTATCAGGCCTAGGATCATCTATCTTTTGGCATAGCCATGAGCCATCCCCCAGCTCTCCCCATTCACTCCCTCCTCCAACCATGCTATGTGATAGGCTTCCTAGCATGGCTGCCTAGCCTAGTGCATCCTATCTACTTTCTTTTCTGGTTACCTACCTCATCCTAGGTTGGCTAATCTTGGTTGAGACCTCATGTTGTGAAATCACACAGCTGGCATCTAATCCCACACCTAAGCTTTTGTGATCACTGGAGGGTCTGGGAATTGCTCCGTGCCTCAGTTTCCTACTCTGTCAAATGCAGATGTGATTGCACCGAAGGTTGCTGGACTGTTGGACTAAAGGCTTTCGCATACAGGAAGAATTCTGGTATGTGCCTGGCATGCATTGGGACCATGAGGCTGCACTTTGAGGCTGGTTATTACAGTGTAGAAGACAAGGAGAGGGGCCAGTGCCTAGGCAGCCTGCTCCCACTGCAATTATCTCAACTCTCCTGTCAGCCAATTATATGTTAGCTTTCCATGTAAGGTTCCTTGACAAAACGTCACTGCCAAGAGGAGTTTAAAAAGCAGGGAAATAGAGGAAAGGGCACTGCATTTTCTCACGGGGGAGGACCTGGGTTTTAGTTTCAACTTCAGTTTTCATTGTATGGCCAATTATCAGTCTGTTTTAAACTTCAGATTTCTATCTGGGTCATGGAAATTCAGGAGAGATGGTCACCAAAGTCTTCTGTATTTGATGCTGCTTGAGACTTAGAATCTGTCACTCTTAGTCTCGACTGACCCAGAGTCCACACCAGAGAAGCTCTTGTCAGTGCTCGGCAGGGACCCTCTGAGAAACCTCACATGCCAAAGGCACAGCTGCCAGGCAGTGGCCCCAGGTGACAACCTAGCTCACGAGGCCTCCAGCCACCAGCAGGAGACTAGCTTTTTGTGAGAGAGGGGGTCCTCAGAGTCTACTGTAGCCCCAGGTGCTGTCAAGTCGGAAGGCTCTGGCATCCTGGCATCAACCCCTCCCCCATCGCTGTTACTGGGTGACAGACTTTGGGCCATGTGTCTAAGCTCCCCGAAACTTTTGTTTCTTCATCTGCAAATTTACTAAGTTTGTGTGGGCAGTCAAGGAGACAATGCAGGCGCAGTGTCAGCAAGTCTGGCACAGTTCCAGAAATATGGATAAGCAAGCCTACCGAAACACAGGCTCCATGAGAGGGTGCTGGGAAGGAACCTGAGTTTAAGACTTTCACATGAACTCTGGTGCCCCATGTTTGACCATGTCCCCTGGATGGGGAGGCCTGGTAGCACTCAGAGGAAGGATAGCAGGCTACCAAGAAGAGACTTGATACCCTATGAGCATATACAGGGAGAGGAGGTCCCCCTCAGTCACAGTCATAGGGGAGGGGAGTAAGGGGAAAAGCGGGAGGGAGGGAGGAATGGGAGGATACAAGGGATGGGATAACAATTGAGATGCAATATGAATAAATCAATAGAAGAGGGTGGCAAGTGTAACAGCATCATGGTGAAGGTGTCATCGCTGTGGCAGGGGTTAGGGACAGTACAGGAGGAGCTTCACTGTGCACATGGAAAGGATGACATTTAATAATGTCTGACATTTCCTGATCCTCAAAGTGGCCCAGGCACCTTTAATAAATGCTTTCACAGACATTGTTTTTGCTTAATGTTTCCAACAGCACATAATTATCCTCACTTTATAGACACAGAGACAGGCTTTATTTATGTGGTTCTTCTGGGGAATGTGGCTCTACATTCAGTGTGTGTGTGTATGTGTGTGTGTGTGTGTGTGTGTGCGTGTGTGTGTGTATGTGTGTGTGTGTGTATGATGTGTGATGTGAGTGTGCCTGCGCCTGTGAGTGTGCATGTGCACACATATATGTCATTTCAGGTGGCCACGGGGATCTCCCACTTCCATGGCCTTTTCCCTCCACCCTGAAAAGCCCTAGCTATGAGGCTGCACAGTGTGATAAAATTTCAAAATGTTTTCATGACTATTGTCTCTTTCCAGCCTGATGTACCCACTATCATTCTTCCCTTTGTGTTGAGTGGGCTGAGTAGCTTGGACCATTTGAGCACCTGCCTGTGGGAGGCTGCACTTGGGAACAGTTACTTTGGACTCAATGAGACAAGGACACAGCTCTGTGTGTTTTCATCATTTCTGTGTATGGCTAGGTTACCGCTGGCTCTTTCAGCATAAGAATGACTTCTAGGCCTATCCCCGCCACATGTTATTTAGTGAGGTCCTGTAAACGGCAGAGCCTGGGTCCTACGTTAATACGAATGGCTCCTAAGCTCTCAGTATAGTGAGGGTAACAGAAGAGACACTAGCACCAAGCCAGAGCTAGTCTGTGACACACTGTCCTGATCATGTCACGGGCAGTTGTACAGTTCGGTTTCTATGAATGCCCAGTCAAGACAGGAGTGCGTGCTCACACATTTGTATCTTACGTACCATGTATACCATTCACTTTCCTAATGGAGCTTTTCCAAGTGGAATTGACTACAATCCCTGAGTTCTCAAGGTCCAGGCACGGAGCAGTACTGCAAACAGCATTTATGTCTGTGTTTGCTGCAGCCTGGTTCCCAATAAAATCTTCTTGGCCAACCATGCCAGACGAGATGGCTCACTCCCTGTAAAATGTGCCATAAAATTGTCCCACGAAGAAACAATCTCAGAGCATGCAACCCCCACATATAGAGAAAAACAAGAATTCTAGATGGGGAATCAAGCTGCTAATTAACAGAAGCAGTCTTGTGTCTCTGAGGAGGCCATTTGCCACCACTGTCAGCTATCTTAATATTGACAGTGTGTTGTGATCTGCTCGCATGCTCATTTGCTTCTGATTTGATATTTATCATTTTGCATTTTCCCCTGTATGGGGCTCTTCTAAAAGACATAGCTTCAGGCCCACCAGGGCCTGTTGGCAGGAAGGTTTTTCCTGATTTGTACCCATGATTGTGGCCATAGCCAACAGATGCTCCTCCTCTTTGTCACCAGTTTTGGTGACAAAACCCATGCTAATAATAATTTCAACCCACCTTTAGGGCAAACACTCTTTGAACTAACATCTGATTGAGCTCACATCTGTAGCTCCCAGATCGGTGACACACCCCCTGCCAAGCCTCTAACACAAGAGAGACACACTCCTCCACAACAGCACTGTCATGGCTCCCTTGCAGGCCAATCTCCACCATGACATTTGGATCTTTGTTCCCCAAGTGAGAAGCAGAGATAAGTCAAAGTTTCCCTTTGGCCTTGGTGACAGCCCTGAGGTCAGCTTGCTTTATCAGAGATGGAGTAAAGCCCTTCACTCAGCAAGCTTTAGGAATACCCAGCTGGGCTGTCAACCTAATCCACAGTTCACAGATGGGAGAAGCACAAGTCTCTATATGGTGACAAGAGAGCCGAGATCAGAGAAGGGCACTGAACCCAGCCTGGCTGCTTGGGGAGGCCTCCTGAGTCAAGTGACAGTCCAGCTGGGTCCTGGAGGCCAAGTAAGCTCTGCTCAGATGAGGAGAAGCAGCCACTGTCCATCACACTTACGTATCCTGGAAATGACCCAGCGCAACACTAAACCACGTAGTTCTGGGAAGAGATCTCGAGATGTGATTCAAGTCCCTCATCAGCCGATTTTCAATTCAGAAAGGGAGAGAAGCTGAGGGTAGGTGAGGCCTGATCAGGGAAGTACTCTGAAAGAAGCACTTAGCTCAGAGATTCCAAACAGCCACTGGCTCTGCGCTGTCCCCAGTCTCATCCTCCTCCCTCCCCTTCCTGGCTTCTTCCACCCTAAAGCTCCACACTCTCCAGGTTTCCGTAGTCAACCCTCACAACGGCACAAGCTGGTCTATTATAATAGATCTATTGCCTATGTATTGATCCACCTCCCATTGGTTGTGCCTCTCTTATTAAGCCCTAACTGATTTAAAAAAAAAAAAAAAAAGATGATGCCAAGACACAGCCGTGCATGAAGCTCACAGAGACTGATGGCTTTCACGTCACTGATGGGTGCTTAGCCTCTTTCATTGTTCCCACATATTCAGATAACAATATTAAAGGAAGGGATGTTATGATTTCTTCTTATAGGTAGGATTACTGAGGCACACAGAGATCAGAGAACTTCATGGTCTCCAAGCCATGCCTGGAAGATTGGACCTAACGTCTAGGACCAGGCAGCAAGAGTGACAGAGATGTCACCACTGTTCCTGCAGTAGGGAGACCTGAGAAGGTTAGACCATTTAGATGCTTAAAGTGGAAATGGACGGGCAGTGAGATGAGTGATGGCATGGCTTTAGATTGATGTCCTAACTACCCTGGGTACCAGCTTGCTTTCCTCATCACAGGTAGAGCAGGTAGGCGAGAACTGAGGGCAGGGAACACTGGTGTCGACCATGACATCTGCCAGTCTGTCTTCCTACGGATGTATAAGCAACCCCAGGCCAAACTGAGGTGTGTAGAAGGTGTGAGAGAAACAAGGCTGTCTTGCTGGGCCTGTCTTGTGGCAGCACTCTCCTATACAGAAGCCTCCCTGCCACCCTGCACCCACAGAACATGGAGACCCAAGCATCAGGAGCTCAGCATCAGGAACCCAAAAGGGCTGATTCTGAAAGAGTTGGGAGTGTAGGCAGGGGCAGCCCCAAGGCTCACGGAGAAACCTCCTTGGTGGTCTAACCTTTGACCTTTCACAGGCAAGAAGAGGCTCATCTCCTAATCTTGTATGTAACAACACAGTTCCCTAAAAGATGAAGAAATGGCTTTGTTCTTTGGCTCAAGATGTGTTGCTGCTGATTGTGAGGGTATGAGGAAAACATCACGGCATCAGGAATTTTGATAATGTCAATAATATTTTCACTTCCTTCATGGGTTAAACATGTTTTACAGTTTTACTGAATAACATTGTACATATTTTAATTTTATTTGGGGTGTGTGTATGTTGGGGAGGCACACACATATAGCTTGGTTGTGGAGATCAGAGGGCAAGTTGTAGGAGTCTATCTCTCGGTGTTTCCTTTTACCATGTTGATTCTAGGAATCAAATCAGGCCATTAGGCTTGGTGGCAGGTGTCTTTACCAGCTGAGCCATCTCACTGGTTCCATATTTCAATGTTTAAGTGGATATGTTACTGTCATTATGCCCACTTTATGAATGGGAGAACTGAGGCAGGGGGACCGGTAGTAGATCTTGGTAGCTGGTAGTTAGAGCTGCTCTCGGCCTTCAGAGCCCCTTAACCTTTCTCTACTACCATCACGACTACGTCCCTGGAGATTTGCCTCTGGGCAAGGATGGCTTCCCTCTTCTCAGCTCCTGGCTTGCTTTTTGCATTGATAATACCATGTAATTTCATCTTGAGGAGTGGAGGGAGGGGAGGAGGAGGGGAGCTGTTAGAAGAATGGCCCAATTGCATCAGAGAGGTAATAACGAATTTGCACCAGTGATGGTCAAAATACGGTGATTAATTACACTCCATCCAGGAAGTAGGCATTTATGGGCTGCCAGTCAGAAGGAAATATTTGGAAGCCCGAATCTGAAAAATGTCACAACCAGTGTTTTGAATTCATAGATGTTTTGGGTGCTTGTGTAACGCCTATGTTTTTCATGTGGAGAGAAGAGAATATCTGTCTTTGAAAACCACAGAAGCGTAGGAAAATACTGCTCCTGCTCAGCTCTGAGCCCCATGGGCTGCGCTGTGTGACATGAGACGAAGGTGTTGTTCCTTCAGGAGTTTGTTCTCAGTATGAAACCAGGAACAAGGGCTCAAGGACTTCGCTCCTGCTTGTCTTCCCAGCTTGGTGTTCTCTGGCAGTCCCACATCTGCACACCTGTTTTCAGCATCTGTGAAATGAGATCTAGATCCACAGAATCTGTGCTGCCAACGAGTCATGTCCTACCACACATCTCTAAAGGGCCAGAGCAAGACTCAGGACAGAGGTGGCATTTCTATCCCTCCTGTAGCCTTTGACACAATAAGTGAAAAACACTTTCCACACAGTATGTGTTATGTAGAATTCTAAAATTCTTCTCCCAGCCGACAGTCGTTTCATCCCATGTCCGTGAAATGAGGCACTGGATGAGAAGTCTTCCCTGACTGCTGATGTCTCAGAGGCTGTGTTAAGCAGCTAATGCAGTTTATCATTTGATCTGTTCAGAATAATGATATATATTTGTTCATGAAAGGTGCTTGAGGGCTCAAGCTCCAAAGTGTTAATGCAGTTATCTCTAGATGCTGGAGTCTCTAGATTCCAGATGCTGCAGCTGATGGTGGTGATGGTGATGATGATGATAGCGATGATGATGGTGCTGCTGCTGCTGGTGATAGTGGTGGTGATGGCAGTGGTGATATCGATAGTGATAATGATGATTTCCTTCCATGTAATTTTATACATGGTATTTATTTGTTTATCTATTTATCTAACTATCTATCTGCTTATTTATCTTATTTATCATTTTTTGATATAGGGTCTCAGGTGACCCAAAATGGCCTCAAACTTAATATATGGCCAAGGATGGCCTTAATCTCTGATCCTCTTGTCTCATCTCCCAAACTCTGCGGATAGAGATGTGCATCATCACAATTGCCTATGGTTTTCTTTCAGGATTACTATTCTTATGCCATGCATAAGAAAGTCATAGCATTGATTATTATTATTATTATTATTATTATTATTATTATTATTATTAACAGACTTATTTCACCTTATTTTTCTTGTATTAAAACCCTATGTGGTAGCCACAGCTGAAGCCTGGGTCCTCTGAACAGGGACTCTGGTGTGGGTTTTGACAAGATGATCAGTGACTTCCTGATAAGGAAACTTTGGACTTGGTAAACACAGTCTCTTTCCAAAGGTCTGATGTCAGGTAGCTGTAGGTCTTAGAGATGGCATCAAAGGTGGCTTTGGCAAAGTTTCCCAGGGGTGCTGTCAGCCCCTGCGTGATGTGCAGCAGTTATCAATACCAGCCATAATCAGCAGTAGCTTCTTGGGCACAGGAGTAGAGACAATACCTGTGCCTCTGGGGACAGGGATGAGACGCACCAAAGCAGAGCCACAGTCGCCTGTTACCTTGCATGGAACAGTGTGGGGCTTGCCAATCTTGTTATGGCTTTACCTCCATGAGCCCCAGGGTCTTGGCCATGACTGTGGTCCCTAAGACCACTGCCTCCTAATCTTGGGTCCTGGGTCCTCTGGGCCCTCCCACTGCACCAGTGGTCATCTGCCATTTAGTGTTTTCTGGAGGAAGAAGAAGACTTTTTATCATTTTTTAAGATTTATTTTTAACTCCGTGTGTGTGTGTGTGTGTGTGTGTGTGTGTGTGTGTGTGTGTGTGTGTGAATGTGTGAATGTGTGAGTGTGTGTATGCAGGTGCCCAAGCAGGCCAGAAGAGGCTGTAAGATTCCCCCAGAGCTGGTGTTACCAGTCATTGTAAAGCTGCCTGCTGTGGATGCTGAGAATTGAACTCTGGTCCTCTACATGAACGGTACAGCTCCTAGCAGGTGTGTCATCGCGCAAGCTCCTGTTTTGACTTTTTAAAGCAGATAAAATGCCACAAGCCATAAAACTGATCTTCGTTCCCTTGTGGCTGTTTATGGTCTAAACAGCAAAGGTAAGGAAGAGATATATATCCAGTGCTTTGGTGGTGAAAACACAGGGCTGTAGCCTGGCTCCAGTCGTTTCACACAAGTGGCTTTGGGGAAACCTGGTTTGGGGAATCCTGGCTCTACACTCACTAGGAAATACTGTGTATTTACTAATAAAAAATATTCATGCTGAGGACATTGATTCAGACCTGCAGTCTAGTACTTGCTGGTGTGTGGCCTCCGACATGTCACGTTGTCTCTCAGAATTCCTGTGTGTTGGGAAAATTAGGTTAATCCAGGACTTTACTTAGGATTGGGGATGTACCTTAACCTACCAGCAGTTTGGCCTTCAAAGCTGATGATGTTACTGTCATAATGTTGTATACATAATGCCGATGGTGCAAAAGCAACAAACATTTGTCAACCTGTATTATGCAGAGGCTAAAATTGGACCGAATGTTTACTTTCTGTGACTCCCAACTTTAAGAAGAACTTTTAAAGTGAAGATTAATTTTGGTTTTTGTTTGGGCATGCACGCATGTGTGTATGTGAACATGTGCACACAGGTGCCAGAGAGGCCTGCAGAAAGCATTTGAGTTGCGAGCCTCCTGGCATGTATGCAGGAAACCAAATGCAGGTTCTCCGTGAGAGCAATGTATGCTTTTAACCTCTGAGCCATCTCTCCAGCCCTGGCTGTCACCTGTAAATACTGTGTAAAAATAAAACCATGCATGCTCCTAAGGTGCCTAAAACATGCTGCTGCCAGAATCGTTACGGTTTTCGTGATTAGAGCCACTCACTAGCCTTTACCGCAGCCTGGCAGCTTGAGGCTTGAGCTGCCAGAGAAAACAAGCTGCCTCCTGTTTACAGTGAACTTAAAGCTGGCCGGAGATTGGGAGATGGGAACCCTCAACTTAGTCACTCTTTAGGCACACCAGACCCATTTCCTCATTAGTTTACGCATCCCACGGTTCTAGAACAGTGTCTACTTTTGTGAAGATGATGCAGCAGGCAAACCAGAAGCAAGTCAAGTAGCAGTGTGAAAATGTTGGGTGTGTGTGCCAGGGCATGCAGAGCTGGGAGAACCCAGGACTTTTGTCAACTCCAGGGACATTTGCATAGGGGAGGAGGAGGCTCATTGCAGATGCCAACAGAAGTCGCAGTGCAAAACTGCTGGGGGGAAACAGATGGGGTGTGGTTATTGCTGCATCTTGCTTCCTCGATGTATATGCATTATAGATTTACCTTATAATTGTTGTTATGACTTTCAATTATGTCTATTTTTGTTGGTTCCTGATTGACCATTAGCAAGCAAGCATATGCATGCTGACGTGGGGCTCAGCTCTGCGCAGTGCATTATTGATGGATCCATTCATTCATGCCACGGATACTTTATTCTGATAAATGCTAATTGCTGCTCAGAGTGCCTCACCAAGGTAATTTGCTGAGGCACGAATTTGAGCTTCCCCCGTTCTGTGGGTCTACACGGTGGGGCAGGGGTGGGGTGGTCAGGTGGGGGGGCACTTGATGTGTGCTCTTTCTGCTCCCAGTGTGTGATTCTGGCCTTTGGGGACACTGCTCGGATGAAAGGAGTGTGGGTTTCACCATCACATCCCAGCACTGCATCCGGCATCTGCGTCTCTCCCCACCTCAGCCCACTGCAGCCGGCAGACCTGCGACCACAGCCTGGCTGAGCAGGGTGGAAAGATGAGGCGGAGACACACTTGGGGGGGGTGATGGGAGGGAGGGAGGAGACATCACAGCACACAGAGAAGGAGAAGGAGCAGATATGAGGGAGAGGCGCCTGCAGAAGGTGTCAGCCAAAGAGAAGGGAGGCAGGGCTCTAAGCAGCCGGGGGGTGAAAGGGTGGGGGACGGAAGAAACAGGTTTTCTCAACACAGGAAGGAAGGAAACGAAGCAGATGGGAGAGGGTTAGAGAGAGGAGAGAGGGAGGAGAAAGAACTAAGGGGATAAGCCCGGAGGAGGATAGGCATATGAAGTTGGGGCAGAAGGGGAGCTTAGGAAGGGTAGAAAAGGGATATAAGGTGATTGTGTAGACACGTTCCCCAGAGCCAGAGCTCACACAGGAAGTCTAGGTTGGGAGAACATTGCAAAATGCTAGCCTATACCGACTATCCCATGTGAGGATATGCCATGTGTCAAAATGTTCAGTGGTGACGCATGGATTAGCAGAGATCAACTTGTGTCTAAGGAGTCTCGATGGGAGCACCCCACAGCACACATCAAAGCCATCAAGCAGATGAAATTGCTCATCTGACTAACACACGCTCTGCACCTGCCTATGTGGAGTGTAGCGGCGAGAAGCTCAGGTTGGCATCCCAGAGGTAGGCCAGGATTCGTTTGGTTTGCTTACTCACTTGTCCTGTCTGTGTGTTCTGTGGAGGTACAAGAAATGGTCTCCAGGGATGTGCTGTAGGTTCTGGTTAAAGGTCGTCATGTTCCACCGTTTCTAACTATCAGCCTGGAATGAGTCACTGACCCAGACAACTTAGGCGCACATCCTCATTTGGTGCGCATAGACACTGGCTCTTCAGGAGCAGGACCAGAGCAGCCCCACTCCCAGATCTCTCTGCCATTTACATTGGGTGAGGGAAATGCTGAGGTGAGGGTACTGTGCCTGGCAGAGCTATGGGTCCTGGCCATGTCATCAGACTGTTCCTTGGCCAGGTGCATCACCAGGTGGCAGCTGGGGTGCGTGCGGGGATGTCAGGTGGGACCCAACAACTCCGTGCTGCTCAAATTATTTCCTTTGTTTAAAGCCTTGTGCCTGAGCTTCTGTTTAGATGCCCTAAGAGTCCTGTCCTACACCACTGATGTGACAAATGCCTTGACCTGCCACTTAATTCTCTTCTGTTTGTGGGTAGACTGGTTCCAGGAATGGCTGGCCTGGAATTGAGCTCTTATCTAACTTAGAAAGACATTTGTGTACCTAGATCTCCACTCTCTTCCATCCTTCCTCTCTCCTCTGCCCCTTCTTTAGCCACATTGCCAAATTCTATTATGTGCCATGTATAAGTTAAGCTTGTGCTCCATTACCAGCTGGGGAGAAGACACATTCATGATAGCCATGTTAGGAAGAAAGAAGATGGAGTCTCACTCATCTATAAAGAAGTGTGAAATTGTGTCATTTGCTGGAAGTTGTATGAAACTACAAACCACAGTAAGTAAAAGAATCGGACACGGAAACACAAATTACTGTAGATTTTCCCTCCTCATATACAGAATCCAGATTTTTCTAAGCAAAGATATGAAAGCAGAAGGGGTCTGTCTGGAGGCCAGACAGGATCAGCAGAAGGGGTGGGGGTGGGGAGAAGCAGTGACGAGGGGCAGAACGGAATCAAAGTACACTGTGTAACAGTGTCATGGCGGAGCCGATTGTTTGGGTACAAATGACATATTCTCATAAAATACAATACAGTCCATCCAACCTACTGTAACAAAGCACCACAATCCAGGTAGATCAAAAAACCCAGAAGTTTCTTTCTTAGAGCTCCAGAGGCTGGGAGGACCAACCAGCATGGAGGCAGAGGCACCCCTGCACTAGCTGTCTTCTATCTACCCTGTTATGCAGACCTTTGGGGCTGGGAAAACAGATCCTATGGATTTGTGTGCCGTAAAAACGTAATGATTCTGAAAACGTCAAAGTTCAAGATCAAGGCCCTTGTAGATTCAGGGCTTAGAAAAACCTGTCTCCTGGTTCACAGAAGTCCAACTTTGGTTGTATGCTCATGTGGCAGTAGGATGAAGGAGCCCTTGGGGGCCTCTCATATAAGGGTACTTATCCCATTGACGGGGCCTTCACCCTCATGAACTGATGGCCTCTCGAAGGCTCTTCCTCCTAAAATCACTACTCCAGTGATTAGTTTTAGCATAGGAACTTTTGGTAAACACAAAGTTCAGGCCCTAGCAGGGTATTAGGCAATGATATTTTACAAGGAGAAGGCTACACGAGGGAGAAACAGGCTTTGCGTGCGTACAAATGAGAGCAACAGCTACAATACGAGAACAGCACTGCCACAAAGAACCCTGTGTTTGCTTGTGAGTCAGATCCCATGGAAATGACTCAGGCCCTTTCTGGCTCTAAATGTATCCTGCTGGCCACTTGTGCTTGGTTCCACAAGCACCTGGAAATTTAATTTCACAGCATGCCTTTGGACAGGGTTTCTGAGAAGAAGACCCATGAAACACCATAGTGGCTTCTTGAAATCACGAGAGGCAGCCTGGCACCTCTGCTGTGACATGACTCAGAAGGAAGCAAGCCGTATCCGCTGGGCTCAGGGAGACTATGACGACCATGTATACTTGGACAGCTGGTACAGTGGACAGCCCAAGAGATCCTCTACCCAGCCTGCATATGAGGGGAGGTTCCCAAAGGGTCAGCCTGCCATGGCAGTGTCTCTGATCCACACTAACACTTGGGGGCATTGTTAAGTCTTGGTACAGGACAGCGCACTGACCAAACAGCTTCTGCCTTGGCATTGGCTCTCCCCTGGGTTCTCTCAATGGCTGGCTCATGAGTTTTCATTACTCAAATGTCCCGGACTTTGAATGATACATCAAGAGACCGCAGAACTGCCACCGCCCACGGCAGCTACTCTTCAGTTCTGTGATTTGCTTGACCTGTGATGACCCCATGAACGCCTCTTCAGTTCAGCTTTTGACTGGCTGGAACCTTCCTGGTTTCTAGACTAGAGCATCTATCGACTTTGTATTTCTGTTCTCTAGGCCCCAGAGAGGCTCAAACCAACTTCTACCATTTTCTTCCCCAGATTGGGAGTCATAGGGCATTAGATATTTAAAAAATTTTTTAAAATTAATTTATTCATATTACATCTCAATTGTTATCCCTTCACTTATATCCTCCCGTTCCTCCATCCTTCCCTCTTTCACCCTATTACCCTGCCCTAGGTTTGTGACAGAAGGGAACATCCTCCCCCACCATATGGCCACAGCCTATCAGGTCTCATCTTGGTAGCCTGCTTATCCTTTCTCTGAGTGCCACCAGGCACTAGATCTTGATTCTCAGGATTCATCACACTTCCAAGAGAGCTTGGTCAGGACTGAGGCCCTGGCTTGTTTGCCCCGAGTGTGCTTTTCCTCTTGACCTCACAGCCTGCTTCATGACCTCACAGGCTGCCAGCAAAGTCACCCAGTGGACAGATAGATGCCAATTCCCCAAAGACGAGATGGGAGAGAACTCCGTCCATCACCCAGCGTTCTTCCACTTCTCTGACAGTAAGGATCATCACTGTTGTTTGTTCACTATGTCAACTCTAAGGACTCTGACTCCTTCCCACAGTGTAAGCGTTTCTAGGGGTTCATCTTAGGAAACCTGGTACGTAAAACACAGCTCAGGGCCAGTGAGATGATGGGTAAAGGCATACACCACCAAGCCCAACAATCTGAGTTCTATCTCCAGGGCCCACATGGTAGAAGGAAAGAACTGAAAATTGTCTTCTTTACCCCATATATGTGTTGTGGTGTGTGTACCCCATCCAAACACACACACACACACACACACACACACACACACACACACACACACACACACACACACAAATACAATGTAAACTTTTTTCTGAAGATCTCAGCAGATTCTTATTATCATAAAAATTTAGGAAACTGGGGGAGAATGAAGTAGCAGTAGCTGCCTTTAAACTAGCAACCATCTCATTTTACCTCTTGGAAGTAACTATCATCCTCTTTGTATGGATGAGGGAGAGGAAGCAGAGTGGAGCAAAGCATCTTTTCCAAGGTCCCACAGTTCTGCACGGCTCCATAACTTGCTTCTAACTACTTGCTGAGCTGCCTCTCAAAGCAAAGAATCCTTTGAGTTTATGTACAGGAAAAATGAGCAGTCAGCTGAGTGGTGAGATTGAAAACCCTCCAGGAAAAGGGAATTTGCAGTATACAAGTAGTGGCTCAGAAGTCCCCTTTATCAGGAAGTGTTTCCATCCATCAAAACATAACCCAAAGGCCCTTGGACCTGGCGTCATTCATTCAGAGAAAGAGAAGAAAAACAAGGGAGCCATCACATGGAAGGAGGGAAGAGTAGTCACTAACCGAGAGACTGTGCAGCATCTCATAGGAAAGGCTGTTGGGATTAAAACAGACCACTGGACTTTTGTTCTTCAGCCCGCAGTATCCCCTACATTCTGATCTCTACCTTGCCCCAGATCCTAAATGCTCATTCGTTTCTGAAACTAACATAGCCCATCCATACTCCATACCCTTCCCTCCAATGTCCATTCTAGAATGTGGCATTTACTAACCATTATTGCGCATATATATATATATATATATATATATATATATATATATATATATATATATATTTTTTTTTTTTTTTTTACTCAATTCAGGAATTTAAATGCCTTCAAGATTGAGATAAGATCATACCTGCCTTTACATTCTGGGACCCTGTGGTACTCAGAATACCTCTCAACTCCCTAGATGCTCAGGAAATGTCACAACTGTTTTCTGACTGTGATGACAACAACGTCCATACACAATATTATACACCTCTAATAGACTAGCTCTTTTAATCCTGAATGAACATTGACATCTATTTGATATACACATATATGCTTACTGAATAGGGCTGATGCTTAAAGATGGCAAGCAACTTAGACATAAAATGTTAGAACTGGAGGTGGAATCCACAGCGTTCTGTCTCCAGACAGCTCTGTGGCTCCCCCCACACCCAGCTCTGTGGCTCCCCCCCCCACCCAGCTCTGTGGCTCTCCCCACACCCAGCTCTGTGGCTCCCCCTACACCCAGCTCTGTGGCTCACCCCACACCCAGCTCTGTGGCTCACCCCACACCCAGCTCTGTGGCTCATCCCACACACAATGCACTGTACATGAGCTCAGGATAAAACCTGAGAGATCACTTTGGCCATGCTTCATCACCTTCACTGCTTTTTGGACTTCATTCTGTATAACTTGCATTTTTATGGCAATGAGCTCTTCTAATTTAACAAGTAGAAAATTGTGTGAGGTATTTAATTTTGTGTCAAGCTGTTCATTGCAGAAGACCTAAATACTCTCCTCTTAAAGTTGAAAATTGTTTATCTAAGTTGTCCTTGAAGATTTTGGTATCAGTGTGTGTTAAAGAAGATAACTTACTGATATGGAAAGGATGCTGTTGGCTATCCCATATAAATGTTCCTGAGAGGAATTGCTTTCAGCACTATGTACCCAGTAACAGAGAGGAAGCCACATGAACTATCCAAAGTTAATCATACAACTGACTCTACTACCTGTTATGCTTTGGTCACCAGGATCCTCACAGCCAAAAGTTTCCTTTGTTTTTAATAACTATGCAGAAAGCTGTGTTGTGTTGTGTTCTTCTGAATAGACAGAAAAGAGAGAGAGAGAGAGAGAGAGAGAGAGAGAGAGAGAGAGAGAGAGAGAGAGAGAGAGAGAGATTTTCACAGAACATGTGAAATCCTTTGTCAATATACTGGACTGGACTAGAAAGTGCTGAAATGCTAGCCTGTCGTGGGCAATCAGTTCAATCTCAAAGTGAGAACACAACCATGTAGTGTGTTTTGCTCAAGCTTGGGTCACTTTTTCTCTTCCACAAGAAGATTTAGGAAGAAGGAACATACAGAAAAAGTTTTTAAAAATATATTTTATTAATTTATTCATATTACATCTAAATTGTTATCCCAGAAAAAGTTTTTAGAGCATCATATGGAACCAGGACAGATAGACACAAGCTTTGACACGAAAGAGTGCAGACCAGAGTCCCTCGGGCAGATCATAATGACAGTGTACTACTGCTTGGCTTTCAGAACTGAGATAACGGACACTGAGCATAGGCTCTCTAACCCATCAGAGCAAGCCTTGCAGTGGTCCAGTGGACGCAAGCCCTTGGCTGACCCAGTTAGAGCGCTCCTGATTCATCAGCTGCGCATTGTCACATCAGCATTGAGGAATCATTAAAGGGGGGAGGGGAGAAGAACAGTCTGGGATCACCTCATCTGTCAGGGAAAACAGACAGGGAATCACTCCATTTGAACCAGAAGAGGCCCACCAGATGTAAAGTAATAACACAATAGAAGCATTCTTACTTAATTATCTCATACAATTCATATATTGGTGGGAGAATATTTAGGGGCTAAAGTAAGTGTGTGCGTGATAGTGGAAATGTTGCCCAAATGTGAGTGGGCAAAGCCATGCAGCAAGCTGGTTCTTTGGTCTGATGCAGTGATTGAGTTAAACTGAATTGAATCAAAATCCCACCTAGTGATTTCCTTTAATTAGTGCAAAGCCCAAACACAGCAATGTTGGCTTAGGTAGCCTGCCTATGCTCAAGATAGAAAAGAGCATGCTGGGATACACAGGCTCAGCTGCTGATCTTTCCCTCTGAAATATCAGATCACCAAGAAGAAGTACATACACTATGCTGATAATCTAAGCCTCTATTTTCATTGTGGGAGCCCCAGACCAGAAGCAGCAGCAGCAGCAGCAGCAGCAGCAGCAGCAGCGTTATATAGGAGCATGTTTGAAGTGCAACCTCTCAACCCTGACCTAGACATCTGAGCTGGGATCTGAACCCTCAAAGAACATTTGCTTTTCATGTTATGTACAGAAGTGTATGTGCACTTGTGGGTGTGGGTGCCTGAGATGTCCAGAAGAGGGTGTCAGAGATCCCTATGGAGCTAGAGTTGCAGGGATATTTCGACTGCATGGTTTCAGTGCTGGGAACAGAACCCTGGTTCTCTGCGAGAGAAGCAAGCACTCTTTACACAGCCGAGCCATCTCTCCAGGCCCCAGGGGCTGCGTTTTATCCACAGTCCCCTAGCCCTACTCTCAAACAGGTTACCAAGGGCATTATCTCAAGGTGGATATTATCTGTCAGGATTATTCTAGAAATTACCCAGAATATTCACGGTGCAAGATGATAGCTCCTAGTCACATATAGCTATTAACATTAGAGTTTAATTGTCAGGTAGTTAGATATCAAACTCAAGCCCTTGCGTGTAAACATTCAAAACTACAGGTGCTGTTGGATGCTGTTTTGGGTGAGAGAGATAAAGGCAACTTTCCTAAGTCATCATCGTCACAGAGTTTTACAGGGCAGAGATGATGGCCTAGAGCAGGGGTTCTCAACCTGTGGGTTGCGACTCTCTCTAGCTCCAAAAATATTAACATCACAACTCATAACAGTAGCCAAAAAAAAAAAAAAAACCCACAGTTATAAAGTAGCAACAAGAATAATTTTATGGTTGGGAGTCACCACAGCATGAGGAACTGTATTAGTGGATTGCAGCATCAGGAAGGCTGAGAACCACTGGTCTAGAGGGACACATAGGCTGTATAGTTCTTATTCACAGTAGGTTTCTTTCAGGCTAGCTAGGGTAAAGAGCTGACAACTGATAGTTCTTTGGAAAAGGCTTGGAGGACAAGGGTCTCAGTTCTCCGGGTAAATCAGTTCAGTAGTGTTAAAAACAAAATACACAGCAAAGCTCTGGAACACAGAAGGGCCTGGCCTCCCAAACTGCCTGTCTTCCCCATACCAGCCTATAGGGAAGGTACGGATGGCAGACCAAGGGGGCATCTCTGGGCAGCTGTAGTGTTTCTCTCAGCACTAGACCAGAGCCTGCTCCAATAGCTTGAACACCTACAGAACCAGCTCCCAGTTCACCCTGAATTGTTTCTCAGTGTATGCGTCCATGCCACTACCCAAATACACATGTGCATGGAGATGTCAGAACGAAACCCCCTCCTTTGTATACTATTTTTAAACAGGTAAAACCCAAAAGGTTTTTTTTTCCTGATTTTAGTTAGTAACTTCTTCCATCGGCAGAAGCTTCTAGAAACAGAAAGAAGACCGAAGACAATAAATCAATGAAAATCTCACTCTTGTCTGCTATTGGCCTAGAAGCCAAAACTGTGTGTGGCTGACTTTTCTGATTTACACCCATTGCACCTGGCTACTAATCCCATAGTGAATCTGCGACCTTTGAGGAACCTCTAACAATGAACTGGAGCCCCGCCAACAGCCTCTGCTTTCTTCCTTGACCTCGTTAGTGACCACGTAACAATGGTTAATCTACTCTTCTGTCTCCAGTAGTCAGAAAACATTGTAGAAAGAGGGATGCATCTGCAGTCCAGAGCCCGCCAGATTGGCCTAGAGTGGGCCTACGTAGGAATGGTTGGTATCTGCAAGAGGCAATTATTAAACTTTACATGGAAAGTGAGTGTGTGTGTGTGTGTGTGTGTGTGTGTGTGTGTGTGTGTGTACACGTAGGTGTATATGTATACATACAATTATATGCATGTTTATGTGTATATGTGTGTATATGCTAGTATACGCACACACGTATGTGTATATATGTGTCTTGTACATGTCTATGTGTGTATATATGTACTTGTGCTTTTGTGTATATATGTACATGTGCATGTGTGTAGGTGTGTGTATGCATGTGTATGTGTGTGCATGCTTGGGTAGATGACATAAATGTTCACTCCCACATCAGAGACCTTCCTAAACCAGGGTACAGTTACAGTGTGCTAATGTTGAAAGGGCCTTGAATGCTCGCTCCAAGGCGGAACAGTTCACTATGGCTGATAAGCTTAGATAGCTAATATTTAATGTTTACCACTGAAGGCAAAAGAATTGAAATAAGAAAATGACAGTCTTGACCCAAGGCCAACACATTATTTTGAAAGAAAAATAAAGTATTGGCTTTGGATTTATCACAAGAACAGAAATCCATTTCAACTGACAGAAATTCATTTCTCCTGCGAACCCCCCAATTTCTCCCACCTGCTTTCCACTCAGGCCAACTCAGAAGATGGATGTGCTCTGCAGCTCCCCAGTGGTAAGGAAGATAAAGGCTTGAAAACTCCACAAGTATGTTCTCCTAATTATCCTAACAGACATTAAAAACAAAACAAAACAAAACAAAACAAAAACAAACAAACAACAAAAACAAAAACAACAACTCGGCAAACCATTTATTCAGACTAAACTCCAGTTTAGGAGCCTTTTATTTGAAGGTTGTCAGCGAAGGGTGGAAAGCCACCTCTGTTGTGTGATTTCTGCAGCTTTAATAGCCCAAAGAGAAGCACTCTGAAAAAGCTCCTGGTATTTGCATGTGAGTGATTTTTGTTAGGAAAGATCTAAAAATACCCATAGCAGCCTGTTTCCCTATCCTTCCCCCTTAAAGCCGGGCGGAGTGATGTGTTAGAAGTCTCCTGTTATTACCTTCCTGTCCCAGTGTCCCGAAAGATCTAAATAAAGAAGCGAGTCCAGCCAGTGTATGGGGGGCTTCAACCCTGCTTAGCGCTGGGGATACACTTACCCATTCAATAACTATTATTTATCCAGACACTAGACTACATCATTCTAAATGCAAAGAGAAGCCCTTAAGGGAAGGTAGCTCAGCTGCTGAGATAGGACAGATGTTTAAAACCCTGCTCCTGTGCTCCATCCCCTTCTGCAAGTGACTCTCTGGGTTTGGGGTTGGGAGAGCTGCCACATGGTGAGAGGAAGCCACCTGGAAGCCGCTGCCCGTTTGCTATGCTGCTTTTCACTCATTGCTGGTGGGAGTGCAGACTTGTACAACCAGTTTGGAAATCTATCTGGTGCTTTCTCAGAAACCTGGGAATAGGGCTCCCTCAAGACCCAGCTATTCCACTCCTTGGGATATACCCAGAAGATGCTCCACCACACAACAAGGACATATCCTCAACCATGTTCATAGCAGCCTTATTCATAATAGCCAGAACACGGAAACAGCCTAAATGTCCCTCAGTTGAAGAATGGATAAAGAAACTGTGGTACATATACACTATGGAATACTACTCAGCTATTAAAAACAAGAAAGTCCTGAAATTTCTGGACAAATGGATGGAACTAGAAATGATCATACTGAATGAGTTAACCCAGAAGCAGAAAGACTCACATGGTATATACTCACTTATAATTGGACACTAGCCAAAAAGGGATGCCCCATGAAAGCCTTTACTTACCAGGAGATTGGGATAGATGTGAGGACATCCAATTGGGACTCTAGGTAAGAGAAATACAGAAGAATGGGGAAATAGAAGGATCCAGAGGGTCCTAGACACCTACAAAAAGAACATCATGATGGGTAGATCTAGGCCCAGGGTGGGGTCTGCTCAAACTACTTCACCAACCAAGGACAATACAAGCAGTAAACATTGAACCCCTACTCTGATCTAGCCAATGGACAGGACATTCTCCACAGTCAGTTATGTGGAGAGCGGAGACTGACTCTGACATGAGCTCTGGTGCCCCATATTTGACCACTTCCCCTTGGTGGGGAGGCCTGGTGACACTCAGAGAAAGAATAAGCAGACCACCAAGATGAGACTTGATAGCCTATAACCATACAGTGGGGGAGGAAGTCCCCCTCGGTCACAGACATAGGGGAAGCGAAATAGGGTGAAAGCGGGAGGAAGGAACAGGAGGATACAAGTGATGGGATAACAATTGAGATGTAATCGGAATAAATTAATTAAAAAAAAGAAAAACCAACCAAGCAAGCAACCAACCCACCAACCAAACAAACAAAAGAAACGCACGGATGAAGAAGTGTGTTAAGATTGTGCTTGAGAGGGGCCCTTGGAGAAAGAGGTGCTCTCAGTTTAGAGCCTAGGAAGATGAGAGTCAAGAAACCCCACTTAAGATCAGAGCTGCCCATCCATTTATGACCACCATAATTCTGCATCTTTAAACTAATTAACCTTTAATTAAATTTAATTAAATCCTGGGATCCAAATGTGAGTTGATTCAGATGGCTCAAGCCAGTCTGAAGTCCTTAAAAACCCCCTCTCGTGTTCTAGCCAAAGCCCGGAAGCCCTTCTTAACGTGTTTGTGCTCATGGCGGAGAGTCTCTGGGATAAAACAGAGCCCTCAGCCTCTTGCTTCTTATATGATTCCTCTCGATCTTGACCAGTGCTTCTGACTTCCTTCAAAGGTCACCTCATGTTTTCATTTTTTTTTCCTAACTCTTGCAGAGCGACTTTCCAGCTTTCTCTCTTTTTGCCTTGTGATCTTGCCCTTGCCCGTGGGAACCTCTGCACGCAGGTGCTGCCTGGTCAGTCTGCCATGCAAAAGTCTCCCAGGCTTTGTGATTGCCTGAGGGTCTCAGAGCCCTATTCTTGGCAAATGTCCCGGATGAAACCAGAGAAGAATGTTTGTTCAGCGGGTTCCCGAGTCTCCTTTTGAAGGGTGATAATACTATTTCCAGTCAAGATTCCTAGCTGTCACTCCTCACACTGACCTCCTTTCTCACGGAGCCGCTGGAGTCACAGAGACTAAAGCAGAGCTTAGACTTCAGTGCGTGTTAATGTCCCTGACTGGTAGCTGCACTCAGTGACTGACTGACTTCCTCTTGTCATCGTTATCTAGCTCTTGGAAAGGCAGAATGAAGGATCTGGAGGCCAAGGACCAGGCAGGAGAACACTGTGGCTTTTATATTTGGGAAGTGTAGATGTCAACACATTAAAACCTCCTGAAGGGCTGTGGAGGGAATGCCTGCCTCGCTTCATCCCTCAGTGCTTCCTATGTATGCTCAGAAGACACCCGGCTCATTTGTCTAGTGTCACACCCATGGCACACATTGCAGCTGGTGTTGCATGGTCTTTGCAAAATACTGATTTTGTTCAAAGTCTCCTCTCTGTCATGAACACACAACACACACACACACACACACACACAGAAAGAGAGGGAGGGAGGGAGAGAATACATATGCACACACACAAATACATGTACAAACATATACACTTGTTTGCACATAGCAATCAAAAGACCTCCCATACAGCCATCACTCATTTCCTTACTCCCCGTAAGGGTCATTGTCTTCAAACACGCATCCTTCATCATCCATTCCTTCTCACAATGGCCACCTACCTGCAGGGACTCCCGGGTCCCCTGACACTCAGGGACACACACACACACTCATAGACAGAGGAATGCACCACGCAAACTGAGAGTCAGCAGATACTTTGCTGGACAGAGCCAGATGGTGACTATTTCAGGATATGCAGGCCAGACAGCCTGGGCCGCATGGACCCAGCTCGGTTACCGCAGTGTGGACACAGACAATACTGAGACAAATGAGTGTGGCCCCGTGCCAACAAGAGTTCGTGTCTGAGTACTGAAATCTGAATTTTATGTAACTCTCACAGGGCACCAGACAGAATTCTTTCTATTTGTTTTCAACCATTTAAAACTGTAAAAGACGTGCTAGGCTGACAGGCTGCGCAGAAGCAAGCAGCTGGCTTGTACAGTTCAGTGGCCAGTCAGCCAATTTGTCCTTTGTGTCCACGGGCTCTGAATGTCCACAGAACGCTATTGGGCCACATTAAGGGACGTGCCTTAGAGGGTGCTACGATGAATTCTTTTTTTAAAATTTTAATTAATTAATTAATTAATTCACTTTACATCCCAATCGTAGCCCCCTCCTTCCTTTCCTCCCAGTCCCACTGTCCCTCCATATTCTCCATATCCCCCCTCCCCTACTCCTCATAAAAATGGAACCCCCCCCCCCCCGCCACTGCCTACTACCAGGGCTGTTAGGATCATGGAGTGGAGTGGGTCCAGCAATGTTGTAAGCTAGAAACATTCACTCACTTTCAATAGACCAACAAATAAAAACTTGCAAAACATGCATGCACGCGCGCGCACACACACACATGCACACGCACGTACACATGCACACACGCACATACATGCACAATAGCAGTTATTCAGTATGACCACACTGGGAAGAGAAACAAAGAGGATCAGTGACCTACCCTACCCTACCTCCAACCAAGTCTATTTTCAGAGTCCCAACATGAAGTTTAGGTTTAAATAGAAGGCAAGAGGTTGGCGGAGCTAAGCAGCCCTGCTTAAGACACCAACCCTCCCCCACCACCATCTCTCCCTCCCTCCCTCCCTCCCTCCCTCCCTCTCTCTCTCTCTCTCTCTCTCTCTCTCCTCCATCCTCTCCTGCAAGGTGGTCTGACAAGTTGTCAGACCTGCAGGAAATCTCTTTCTGAGAGACAAGTTCCCCTCCGGCTGACATCGGGCTCCCTGCTTTTTCCATCTTCCAGCATGAGGCTTGGAAAAACTCCAATTTCCTAGGGTCCACTGCTAGAATAATCAGAAAGCCAAAGGGAGGCTGTCTTTAGAATATCTTCATTCTGTCCAGGATGGCTAAAAAGGCAAACCTCTCAGTCCCCAACACGACCCTGTAAGTACCAGGCTGTCCTTTGCCTCTTCTGAGCACCATACACTGGGCGTTTTGGTTTCCCTGGGGCCCAGCTGAGGAGTCACTCTTCTATTGCCACACGGATGTCCCTCTTCTTTCTCCCCTGACAGGGATTTGTCATCTGAGCTGATTCCAGCTGGAAGCTTCCTGCCCACAGTTCTGTGCACAAATCTGTGTGTTTAAACAACAGCGATGGCATCTGCAGAAACCCCCAAGATGTCATCTCACGCTCACATCCTGTCACTATAGTGACAAACACTGCATCCCGAGTCTGAGAAATTGAGTTGATGGACTGATGACGGTCTTCTCACCGAAAGACAGAGCTGCCACCTGGCTAGCACATCTGTGCTGCTGTTAGCTCAGATGCAGAGGAGCCTCGACAATATCTCTCTTGGGAAACAGAGCCCAGTCCCATCCAGCTTGAGGGCATGCGGTGAAGGCAGTGGCTGTTGAGGTGGGGCACACACTGGTTTGGTGTGCTCTTGGAGGAAGGCTCAGCTATAGATAGTGTTCAGTCACAGTGCAGGCATTTGGTATGTTTCTTAGGAACCTTCTGCCTGGAAGGTTGCATGCTAGATGCTGCTGATACAAAGGCAGGGGTTAAACAGCATTGTGTCACCCCACTCTGAGCTCTATGGAAGAGACTAGGACATCGCGGGTCAGTTATAGCACAAGATACCTTGGAAAGGTGTAGACAGAACAGAGGGATTGGCTCAGCCTCTCTGTCTCTCAGCATCTCTCCCTTTTCACTAAACTACTCAAGAGAATGACACCAGATTCCACACTTTTTCTTGTAGAGATGCCTCTGTCACCGCCATTAACTTAAACCACCAAAGACACATCAGTCCATTGTGCTGTTTCCCACTTAAAGCCCAGCCTCGAGTGGGTGGCTTTCATATTAGAATCAGATCTAGGAGCTTCTGGTGGCTTCTGGGCTTGGCGATCCTTCTGGTTCACCTCCATCCTCTTTGGTGATTTCTCCATGGTCTGTGTTTCTCATTTTCTTTCCCCCTTCCCCACCTGGAATCAAATTACCATATCCAAGTGCTGGCTCCTCTGTGTGTTATTTCCATGTGTGATTTGAGGGAAATGGTTCACTTCTTGGCACCTCAGGTTTTACACTGTCAAATGGGACAGTGTTCCCATCCTAGGGATACTGGGAAAGTTAGCAAGACCATGTCACACACAAAGGGCCTGGAAAATGCCTGGCCAGAGGGGCAGTGACTGATGCCATGGTCATTTTAGGAATATATCACCTTTAGGTCGCAGTCTGAAAGCCTCCTCTCAAGAGAAGTCTTTCTGATGCAATCTAAGGAAGGACCCTTTTATATCGCACAGTGGTGCCTCATGTTTTTCCTCTCTAATTCACTCACCACAGTGGCCATTATGCCATCTCGTGCCTGACTCTTGGCTTAACGCTGGTCTGTGTACTGTGCTCATGGCTGTGTTTCCACTTTCTGTGCCTGTGGAATTCCTGTGACATGAACGAAGTACTGGAAAGATGGATGGCCCCCATGGGCAAGGAGCAGGGAAAGAATTCTTAGAACCTCGGGCGGGCCAATGCTCCTGAGGAGGAGCCTGGGTGACAGGCAAGATGACATGATGTGCACTCCCCCTTCCCTTTCTCCCTATCTCTCCTCTTTCTCCATCTTAATAGATTTTATATATTATTTTTAGAACAACTTCGAGTTCACAGCAAAATCCAGCAGAAGATGCAGCCGTTGTCCCTTCTTATTCTTTCTGATCCCATGTTGACACGTCATCATCCCTCAAAGCCCACCCACCACTCACGCCATCACCGTTGCTGTTACGCATTCTTTGGGATTGGAAAAAAAAATCCACAGCGATCTGAATTTACTACCACAGTCGCACAGGAATTAGCTTTAATTCCCTAAAAAGGCTCTGGGTTCCATCTACTCACCGTCCGCGACTCCTCCCCCACACCACTCCCCAGCAATCACTGACCTTTTACCTCTCTGGGAAGTTTGGCCCTTTTGTGTGGCTTATGTCATACAGTCTGAAGCAGGTGCGCTGCTCCTTCAGATTGGTGACTTTCATTGAGCAATATGCGTTTATGTTTCTTCTGTGTCTTTTCATGTCTTGATAACTCCTCCTTTTTTTTTTTTTTTTTTTTTTGGTGTTCCATAATACTCCAGTACCATGATCACCCCACTGGCTACCGAGCCCTTCATCTACTGGAGGACCTTTTGTTGACTTTTGGTAATTATAAATAAAGCACCTGTAAACACTGTACAGAGCTTTCGGTGGACAGATGTTTCCAATTCCTTTGATATAAAGGAGCATCACTGCTGGATCATTAGCATGGTTGCGTTTAGCTTTACGAGAAACTACCCACTTGTCTTCCAAGGCTGTTGAGTCACTTGGCCTTCCCAGCATCAGTTCATGGGCATTTCTTTGACTCTGCATCCTCACTAGCATTTGGTATTGTCAATTTTATGACCTAGAGATGAGAAGAGGCATGCAGCGCCATCCACGCGTGTTTCACTTTTGATTCTCTGATAACATGACATGGGATGTCTTTTTGTATGTTTATTTCCTGCCTTTCTTGGTCTGGTCTTGAACACCTGGGTCACTGAGATCGTGACCCCTGATTTCTGTTCTGAATCACAGCACAGGGTGTACTCAGAGTTGAGTGAACATGAAGACAAAGAACGCCCAGGTGACATGGTTGCTTCTCAACAATCGGACGAGGGAATCCCTCACAGTGTGGCTTTCTGGGTATCTCTCTCTCTCACACCTCTGAATGCCACTGCGTATGTCTTGCTCCAGGTTGGATGATTCAGTGCTTTTTCTAGAACTACTTTGGGTAAACGGAAGACAGGAGTAGAAGGCATGGGTATAAAAAGCGCATAAGCCTAGTGTTTCTTCTTTCCTTCTTTGGTTATGGGTAAGAATATATCCCTTATGTACAGAGCCTGTGAGCACACATGGACATAGTCTTCTCAAATGCTGAGAGCTGGCATCCTTCAGAAGTTTGCCAAGTACAGTAGAGAACCCAGGCCAGGCCTGGGATGTACCTTAGTTGGCCGAGTGCTTGTCTAGCATGCAAGAAACACTCGGTCAATCTTCGGGACTGGATAAACTGATCATGGTAATACACGCCTGTGATCCCAGTACTGGGGAAGTGGAGGCAGGAGGATCAGGAAATCAAGGTCATTTTAGACTACACAGTGAGTTCAAGGCCATTCTGGGCTTCTCTAGACCTGTCTCAAACTAAAACAACTTAGCCTCAAAGGCTATGTGTAGTTTGAGGAAGAGATGGAAGGCGGCCACGCCCTAGCTAGTGGGTGTGTCTGAGAACTTTATTCAGGGCACAAAGACTAATGACTAGTTTGCTGCCTTGTCCCTCTCCAAATTGCACACAGTAGGCATCCCTAATTGATCACAGCACACCTGCTGAACCTGACATCCATCTTGGAATCCCTTTTGCTAATTCTGGCAATTCTGTTCCCACATGCACTTAGGAACCAAAGTCTTTTGGGGACCTCACCCACCTAGGGTGGAGAGCCTGAGAAAGAAGCGATGTCATGTTATTTAAGCCTTGACATTGATCAGCTTTTTAAAATTCTCACAGGAGTGTTAAATCTATGCTCTTGCAAGAAAAATCACGTTCACAATCCAGGTTGTGAAACACTTCTAAAGCTTATTCATGGCTCATTAGGAGACAATTCACTGGGACAAAGAGTAGAGAATGTTCTTGGCATTAGAACAAACAGTCCTGGGCTATTTCTGGGAGAGGGGTGACTTGGAATTTCAGGGAACTCACAGGGGGACCTCTGCAGGGAGGACAAGACTAAACCTCCCTGATTGCTCTAGTTGGTCCCCAAACCATGGTGCACATTCAAGCCACATGCAGAATTTAATCTTAGCAGTTGGGAGGCAGAGGCAGGGGATCTCTATGAGATAGAAGACAGCCTGGCCTACACGGCAAGTTCCAGATGAGCCTCAAAAAACAAGACCCCCCCAAAAAAACCCTCAAGCCCAAAATAAAATCCAAAACACCCTTTAAAACAAGAGTGCCAGGATGAGACCCATTCAGAAAGGGGTGGGCATCAGGAGGCATCAGCAGCTCTCAAGGGTCCCGAGTGATTCCACTAGGCAGCCAGTTCGAGGGACACTGTTCTGGACACCACATTGCTTTACAACTGCCTGCCTCGTTCGCCTCAAAGATGCCTCCAGAACTAATCTGTTCTTTCAACACTGTCAATGAGACCACTTAAAGAGGTGCCATGACCCTGTGGGGCAGACAAGAAAACTAATTCCCGGAGGAATGAGTTAAAATATCAAAGCTGCAATGCTGGGAGCAGATGAGTCCTGGGGTCTTCTTGTCTATAGCAAGAGGTGTTGCCGTGCTAGTGTAGGGAAAGGAAGAAGGGCTGGTAAATTCATATAAAAAGGTAAGAAGGACACACCAGAGGAGTGATATGTAGCCTTCCTAAAAAGTCTACACACACACACACACACTCGCAGACACTTGCATACACATACACAGGCACAAGCATACACACACCACTATAGCAACTAAATGTGTCAAACAAACAAACAAACAATCAACAACTCTCCTGCCCCAGTCTCAAAACAGCCCAGGAACCTTCCTATGGAGGGAAGTGTGTGAAACACCAGCCTAGATGAAAGAGAACAGAGTCACATAACAGTATTTTCACAGGCTGAGTCTCAAGGTCCAGCAGTTCATGTAATGAGATTATTCCAACCTGGAGGCCAATTGGAAAAGCAATTACGGAACATTAAGGGCCCATTGCTTAACTCCTCGGCCCTGCCCACCTCATTCCCTGACCTGCATCCGTCACCCTGGACATCTTCGGTTTGAACGCTGGGCCAGTGGGAAGCTGGGTGCCTTGGTTCACACGGATTGTAGAGACTTCCAGGAGAGAAAGTCAGATAGAAGTTCACCCTTTGCTCAGTGATCGTTTAAACAAACAATCTCCCAGAGAGAAAAAAAGTGTTACACAAATGCCTTCATGGTGTGAGCAAAATGGTTTTGTTGGCAGCCTCATTTAATACCTATCAGCTAATAGTAGGAAGTGCCGCTAGTACCAGCCCAGGAGTCCTAAAAACTTGATACTTCTGTTGTCTTCCCCCACCCCGTGTGCCCTTGTGTACGTTGCAGACATCACTAATAGATTTCAGCACATATTCCTGCAGAATCCATCACAGGTCCTCAGTGCTTGCTTGGCTTATTCCTCATCCTTTCACACCAACTTTCAGGTTCTTCACCACTTGGAACAGCTGCATAAGCACCCTCCTCCACTCTTCCATAGTTAGGTACCTCGGTTTTCCTTTTCCCCCCATTCTAGCCCCACCCTGGACAAAACCTCCAATATCACACAAAAACCTTCACTGCAAGCTTAAGTTTCTTACACAACAAGACACTATCAGGAAACACTGACTGATATGTTTTTTTACTCCAAATATGCAGCGGTGCGCTCCCTTCCCCTGCCCCCTCGAATTGATCATAGCGATGGATGAGGGCATCTTGTTTAGCTGCTCTTGAGGTTATGTCAGTCATGACAGCAGTGCCACATGGGAGCGAATGGAGCCTTTTAAACTGCATCAGGCTTTAGAAATCAACAAGACAGGAGCTCTGTGGGAAAGGCCTCTTGGAATGTCAAGATCGGCCGATGTCCAAGTCTAAGTGGGCCAAGAGGCTCTTCTGAGGCCATCTTTTTTGACTGCCTGTCAAGGAGCTGTGGGAAGAAGACTTGGAGAGAACGGAATAGTAAGATGTTGGTGAGCATCCTGGGGAGGCCAGAGGAACTGTCAGAGGGAGTGCATGCTCACTTCCAGGCTGGAGAGAGTTGCCTGGCAAAGCACTAGACAGTCCACATTTCTCCAGCACCAGGAGTGGGGTGTGGTGGTGGTGGTGGGGCGAGGGGGAAGGTAAACATGAAGGACTCTGTGCAGGGAGGAGGACCTAAGCCATCCCATCAAGACCTTAGGGTCCCATTGAGGCTTAGGGGAACTTCAGAAGTCATTCCTATGTTTTCAAAAAGGCCTTGGAAGCGACTGAGAGAGCTTTGGAGAAAGCCTCACATTCATGGTCTGCTTGGACAAGGTTTATTGGATCAGACTTAGGTTGGGCACAGGTCTTGCTAGAATTTTTCAGACTTCCCAGTACTGGTCTTAGCAGGGAGAGGCTCTGGCCTGCAGAACTCAGAAGGGACAGCAATGGACTGATGATATTCTTTCTAGCCAACACCAGAAGCAATGGCGTACTTAATGGGCAAAACACAAGGATCTGTCAGCTTGGTGCAGGGCAGAGTACTTCGCATGGGAAGTCTGTATAAGATACCGACTATTGGAGGGTCCTTGAGATGCATGAGAAATCAGATGGGTAGAGAAGAGGAGAAGGAGTAGGGACACAGAGAACACAAAGGCAGACAGCAAAGAGCTCTGGTGGGGGGATATTAGTGATATCATTGGACTAGAAGGAATTTATCTTCTCAAAAGCTAACTCAGCTGCAAATGGGGCTTAGCACAATATGGGCTGGTATCCATTGTCAAACAACAAACAAACAAACAAGCAAACAAACTCACCAAAAGAACAGTCTCCAGACTTAGCTTTTGATAAAAAATACAGCACAAAGTATCAACATGACGGCACTGTTTTAGAGAGGTGAAGATGAGATCCTCTTTGCTAGTGCTGAAGTGAGAAAGAAGTCTGGACACTTGCCTTTGGCATGCTATGTCGTTCCTGGTTTGAAGAGGTGGTATTGTTGGAGCAGTGGATAGTGTCCACCATCACACTTTACTGAGAAGAGCTCTTTCTAAGATTGGATGGCTGGCAGGGCAGTGGAGAGAGGTGGATGAAGGTCTCCATGGGGGCTTTCTCTTAGCTAGCCTCCGACTTACTTTAACCTCACTTTCAAACAGATATAGGCTGACCCACAGGGCACATTCAAAGGGGACTGTGGTCAAAAAGTATTGGGAATTAATTTGGATGCAGAAACTTCTCTGACCCAAGGATCACAGAGCAAAGGGATGGGCACTTCACCATCATAATTTCTTCCCAAGGGAGTGTATATCTGAAGATACTGAGAGATTTCATCTGTGAGTATGGTCCTCCTACTCCTGCAAGCCTCTTACACATCCAGTCTTTGTAAGAAGCCAAGTGGAACTAATTCCCAACACAGTTAAAGTGGCATTTTGTAGATGGTGGTGGTGGTGGTGGTGGTGATGATGATGATGACGATGATGATGATGATGATGATATGTGTGTGTGTGTGTGTGTGTGTGCGCCCATGTGAGCATGTGTATTAAAAAAAAAAATTCCAACTTTGGCTTCAAGTCCTCAGGGCTCTTAAGCAAATGTGAGCCAACAGTACATCACTCCAAGCGGCATCTAATTTATTGATTGAATCTCCATAAATGCCAGCTAACAAGACTGCCACAAAATAATGTCCCTATAAAAGACCTAGATGGCTTCTCCTGTGGGAATAAGGATAGAGCCCCACTTCTTCATTGGGTATGCAAATGGAAAGTGGTATCATTCTGCAAAGTTCTACAACCTGCTGACTAAGCCAAAGGGGGTGGGAGGGAGCCTGGAGGGTTGCACACACAGGGACGCAGGTACAGCATGGAAACGTTAATCACTCGTGGGTGCCCACGAGAATTTTCATGGACTCCACATGGCTACACATAAACACACATCAGACACACCATGTCTTTGGTGTGCTGATGTGAACTTTGTGCTCTGAGCTCCTTGAAGGAATATCTCCAGTTTATCTATGGGTTACAGTGGCTGGCCCAAGTGCCTCATACATGCCAATCAGGAGGGAATTTAAGTGCATGTGTGTTGTTGAGTCTTTGAACTTTGCCTCAATGGCATGTGTCAACATCACTGTGGGACCATGCATGGTCATGGGGGTATGACACTGTGATGAGTCTGCTTCCTAGGGAAGCTTTTTACAGAGCCAGGGGGTGTGCATCACATATGTACATCCTCCCAGAGACTCTGGGCATCTTAAGTATCCATTTCCAGCATTAAGTGTTTCTAGCTCCCCATAGGGACCTCAACATCTCACATGGGCTCCCCACCTGACTAACCCTAGATTTTCCCAGAAAGCTGATCAAATCAGGGCCACCCTGTGGCACTCACCCTCAGATGGTTTACATGCTCTGGTTGGTTTGATCTGGGCCATGGTTCTACAAGCTGACCCCTGGCATCTTCTCATCCTGAATTTCCACCCATTAGTTGCATTCATAATTGTCCGAGGTTGTGGGTCCTTGCTTCGGAACTGTTCTGTCCATGCCTGGCCATGTCTCCTGGCTCTGTTTGGCTTTTGCCTCCTGAAAAGGTCCTTGCTTGCCTCTCTTTGAAGGATAGAAATTCTATTTACCAAACCGATACCCTTATAGTGCCTTGGCCATTTCCAACTAGTGATCTTTTGACCTGTCCGCTCACCTGAAGACACAAAGCCCATGTTCATCCATGTCCCAGGATACAGCACCCCCATGGCATATCATTGTCACTTCTTTAGTTTATTGGCTGTCTTGGTTTACTTCCCCATAGGTCCTTTCTCTCGGCTCTATAGATAAATTGATTACTGGGAATGGAACTGCCCTTACAACACTTCCACGCCCCTCTTTACCTCACTTTGTGGGAACTGAAGCCGACAAAGGAATGGTGAGTCTGCTCTACTAAATTATCCATTCTACAAAATTTGTATTCAGTGCTTACACAATGCCAGGTCCAGAGCTAGGATCACTGTCCATTGAGGGAAACAGACATGGACGAGGCTACAGCACAGAGAAGAACACATTTCACAGAGAAGCATTATCACATTGGGAAGAATGCTATTACATATGGCTGTGGGACAGGGTAAAGAGCTCTCCCACACAGACGCAGGAGATGAGGGATGACTTCTGGAGCAGGTGATGGAGGAGTTTCCTCCTGAGGTGGAGCTCCCCAAAGGATGGGCCTGAGGATGTGTGGGCAGATGGAGATGCTTCTCTGATACACTTCAATAGGCTGCTTTCCCAGGCACCTGCTTCTACCTCTGAATGTTCCAAACATGGAAGTGTTTTTAAAAAGTGGAGGGGAAAAGGAGATGAGTAATAAAAGCCAGAAATCACCAAAGGGTAAATGAGTGAAATCTACACTTTTTGTGTCCAACCTGTGGTGGTCTGAGATGGATCAGCTTCGCCCTGTCAATATTCTCATCAATCTCAGTGATGGAGAATTCCCCCTACCACTCCTTCTCAGTATTAGAGGGAAAAGCCATCTGTGTTCTGTACCCAGCAGCTGGAGAGCAGCAGTTTTTCCCTGCAGACCACCCTTTGTACCAGAGGCAAAACTCCCAATGGTCTACATTCATACGAGGACATCAAATGACATCTGGGGCAGTGAGCGTATTAATGGAACCTTTAACCAGTCTCCGAATTTGATGAATCCTCACCTTCACTTGAAACTAAAGAGGTTTGATTTTTAATTCACCTCACAGAGTCATAAAACAAACCAGAAACAGCAGCTTCTGATCAATCCCCATCTTTTGAAGGCTCTGCAAGCCTGTCCTCAGCATCAGCTACTGAGCTGATGCTGCCCTCTCTCCCACCCTGCCTGCCCTCCCCAGTGGAGGATGATCCAACTGGGCTTCAGAGGGGATTGCACCCAGAGCTTTGAGAACACTCGTGCCAAGATGCCTAGCGGAAGTGACGTCATTGGATTATGGGCACAGAGTTTCTCAGAAACTACCCATTGTTGTGGGCAGTGGCTCAGGACCCCCGTCCCCAGAGTGCACATATACCCAAGGTGCTTGCCTCAAGCCTTCTGTGCCTTTGATGCTTGCCTGGTCTGATCCTGCCTCTTTGCTTAACAAGGACTTTCTATGTTTTATTTGGGGTGGGTGGGAATCTCTACAGCCTCAGAATCCCTGGGGCTGAGTTTTTTTTTTTTTTTCTGGTTGGCGTCTTGCTTCTCCCCTTTCTCCTCCAGCTGTGCTGACTTGAGAGTAACCCAGCTGCTCACAGGTTAGATGGGTGTGGCTGCCTACTTAGTCATGGCTTCCTTCTTGGGAGCAAGAATCACCAAAGGGACACGGGGGGGGGGGGGGGGGAGGGGGGGAATTCTGGAAAGAGTAAATCCTTGGTTCAAATCTTAGTCTTGGTCCTCACTGCCTCCGGAAACTCCCTAAGCCTCAGTCAGTTTCTAATCTGTCAAACTATTTTCATATGGTGAGCTCACCTGATGGCTTCACAGAGCACTAGAGCTGGTGAGATGGTTAGATTGGTAGAAGCACTTACTGTCAAGCCTGATGACCTCAGCTGGATCCCTAGAACCTGCCTGGCACAATGGGGACCCACCCCTGAGAGTTACCCTCCGACTGCCGCACATAAGCACAGGAGGTACAACTAACTCCACATACTTACATGCATCTGTATGTACAAATACGTAAATAAATAAATGTAGAAATCTTGAAGCATCACTATCTATTGCTTATGTTTTTATTCAGATATTTATTTTTACTTGGAATCGAAAAGGTTGGCAGGATTCATCAGGACTGTCTCATCTCTGCTCTGATCAGCAGGGCTCCCTGAAGGCTGTGACGTCATCAAGAGCCTCCTTCATCCTCGCGTCTGCCACCTAGGCTGGAAGCGGGGTTGGAACACCGCACTCCTGCGCCATTTCCTATACATTGTCTTAAAGTTCTCAGTGCACAAGGAAGGTGCATGTGCCTCATTCCAGCCTCCGAGGGTATGTAGACTCCTCCACTTCATTCCCTTCAAGGCAGTCACAAATGTCCTTTGGGTTTAAAGGCCGAGAAGTATAATGATTTTTGGAGGATCCCGTAGAATTGGAAGACACTGCAGCCACATTGGGAAAGCATAATCTTCCAAGTGTGAATAGTAACACTCCACTATAAAATAGACTATTCTGATGATTAAAAATGCAACCTAGGCTCTTCACCTAAACCAATTAGCTTATATTACTAATAAACTGTTTGCACTATCATCTCATTGGCATCCCTTAGCAGCCCTACAAAGCAGATATTCGGGCTTCCTTTTACAGAACCAAGAACTTGGTCTAGAAGCCATCTTAAGCTATTTGTGTGGTAAACTGCAGGCCTGAATTTGAAGCTCACGGTGGCTCTAACGTTTATGCAGCCTGCTGAGGGAATCCCCTAGGGGTGAGTTGGCAATTTCCAGGGGTACACAATTACAAGTGGGGTGGAGGTTGGAGAGGTGTTACAGAAATCTTGGGGAGCAAGATTGAAGTGCTGCTACATGGGCTGCCCTGTACAGAGTCCCACAAGAAGGTGCCATCTAATCTAGTGTCAGAAGAGCTAACTCAAGAAAGCCAAGTTGTCTCTAGATGGCTCTGTTACAATCACTATGATACAGGGTGCAGTTGATATAACCTGGTGCTGTTCTCACCTCCTCTGCCCCTCACCTACCTGTCAGCTCTTTTCCTAGAAAGACCTCTGTCATCTATTTGCTCAAGTTTGGCATGAATCACAGGGTCTAGAACTGGGCATGCTTTCCCATGCTGAGTCTGAGCAAGGGAGTTGTATCCAGGTTTGGGAGTGGAACCTTTTAGATTGGCTCATTTGGGGTTCTACCAAGCAGGCTCAGCTTTCCCGAGGCAGAAGGACCAATGTGCAGGAGGGAATCTGTTAGGTCACATGTTATATAGAAGATACTGTCTGAAGCTGGGGCCTGACTTTTATCCCTTTCTCAATTTTTCTCCAAGCTAGAAGCTCTAGCTCTCAGTTCCAAGAAGGAAGGCCGCACGGTGCTGACACTTGCTGGTATTAGTGTTGATGCCCATACAGTTTGGCCAGCTGTCAGGTGTATTAAAAGCACTCCAAGTTGACCTTTAGCTTAAAGGTCACCCTCTCCTACTCTCTCATCTACTGTGGGCAAGCTGCCTAATGAACACAGCTCAGACCCATTAGAGTCTAGACGGATGCTGGGTGCAGCATGAAGCCAGCCTCTGAGGGCTTTTAGGAAGAGCGAGAAAACTGTGACAATGGATGGGCGACCCATTCATGCTGAGACATAATTGCATTAATGCTCCTTATGGAGGCTCCTTTTCTGGATGTGACCAAGTCCTGGGGTGCCGAGCAGACACCATCTACTTCCACTGTGGCCGTGACTGTGAGGTGGCTAATTTTATGTCAACTTGACACCAGCTTAGAGTCATTTTGGAAGAAGGAATCTCAATTTAGAAAATGCCCCTACCAGATTGGCCTTCATGTAAGATTGTGGTGCATTTCCTTGATTGGTGATAGGTGCGGGAGGGCCTACCCTTGAGCTGGTGGTCCTGGGTCCTATAAGAAAGTAACAGAAGACACCAAGTAAGGTCATGCAGAACAGACACACAATGGGCATTGCTATCCTTGCTTCATCTGGTGCCACAGGAGCTGCAGATGGTCTGGAAGGAGAGATACTTGCAGTCTCTAGGGCTGGGAATTTGGAATGCTAATAGTTATCTGCAGAGAACTGCTGCCTCGCTGTCCTGATCGCCTGGTACTCTCAAGGAACTCCAAATCCACGTCCCACCTGCACAGTGTCAAGTACAAGGCAGTGGGAGATCCCTTCAAGCTGGAGTTACAGGCACCCAGCTGGGTGCTGGGAACCAAACTCCAGTCCTCTGCAAGAACGGTGCATGCTCTTAACCACTGAGCTATTTCCCCAGCCTTTGTTGGACGGTTTGTAGGGTGTTTGTAAACCTGCATTTCCAACTGTCACTCTTATGAAGTCTCCAAGCCTATCAGATATTTCCACTGAGCACCGAGATGAGCAATGTGTATAAAACACACCCCCGATTTTGGAGAGCCAAGCATAGAAATGGATGCAAATGATCCCATTAATAATGTCTCTTGAGTTGATTGCCTTCATCATTAGCTGAAATTGATTACATGTTGACATATTTTGGATATGTTGGGCTAAATAAAATATGTTACTAAAAGCAATTTCACTTTTTTTTCTTACTTCATTTAATGTGACTATTAGAAAATATCAAATACGTATCTGGCTTGCATCATAATTCTGTTGGCTAACTATCTTTCACACAAGCAGCTTTAAAGCTACATCCCAGGTGGCCTCTCATAGAGACCTAAACACTTCTGCCTACACACCCACAGTGGGCTCTAGAGCAAGCCCTTTAGACGGACAATGCAAGAGCTTTGGCTAATCAGGCTCCCTTGTTTATGTGTTTTTACCCTTTAGGATTTAGTAGGGAGGTGTGACTGGGTGATTGGGAGGATCCTGGGTAGATTTGGATGTTTCTAGAATCCTAGTCAAATGCCATCCTAACCTCAATCCTTTGAGCATTTCTGAATCCTCTTGAACATAGCACTTTGCTTTCCTTTTGCTGACTGTGTGCTACTCTCTTAACTGCCCCACCTCCCAGCCATCTGCCTTGCTTTTAGTTCACTGTCTGCAGAGAGACAAGAGTTTTCTGTCTTGTTCAAAACATGTATCTAGCTGTAAGCAGAGCCTTCACCTCCACATGCTTCCAGATGTGGAGAGCTAATTCTATGGATTCGTCACAGCGTCTCTCAGTCTTTCACAGAAGCAAGGCTCAGTTCGTTTCTGACATCTTGGGCTTTCTGGCATGGGGAGTGTAGAAAGATCTAGGGAGCCCCAAGCATCGCATCCCACAGAGATGCGTGTGCAGTAAGCAAAAGCAGAGACAACTCGGCAAGTCAAACCAAGAGCAGATGAGCCAGGCCCATTTCCCAAGTAGAGTTTACACAAGGCTTTGTGATATTTAACCAAATGTGGAAAGAGATTAATGCATTCCCTATGTATCCCCAAGTCAGGCCGGAAACAGATCCATCGGCAAACTCATTTCCTCCTCAGGATTACCAGACACCCTTACACATGATGATTGAAAAACAATGACAGCTCTGACTGGCTTTACATGTGCTCATTTTCCATGGGAGAAAGTCCCTGAGAGGCTGCTCAGTCAATCAATTCTAAGTCATCAGTTTTCTCAGCAGGTCGCCCGGTACCTGGAGGCAAAGAGTTGGTTGTAGATACTTGGGTGCTAAGTTTTCCATCTGGCCAGGAAGGTGGAGAAATACGGAAGACACAGAATGGATACTTAGATAAAGCTGGGCTAGAATTCTGGACAGACCATTTACTATCCGTCTATCAGACCTGTTGCCATGACCTTCTGAGCTTCAGTTTTATCATTTATATTAGGTACGATCATATCTACAACCTGCATTTGCTTACAAGAACACAGAACCAAGCATATAGCTAATGATACGTAGATAGTAGTTAAGTCCTCCAAGCTATGATCATAACACCCACAACGCCTGTCAATTGTTGACTTTGGAGCTCCTGGGAAGTTAGAAATCACCTATTCTCCATGTTCTTCATCTTTTATATTTTAGTGAGGTCTCTGAGGAAATTCCTTGCAGATTTTTCAACTTTTTCCATTTCTACTACTCATGGGCCATGAAGGTAACTGGCTTCCAGCCTCAGGGTCATGTGGTGGGCTCCAGATGGGTCAACAGCTACAGTCACGCTTGCTCTTTATCTTTGCCCATTTCAACTTGAGGTGGGAAGAAACAGACACAAAGGAGGGTGATGTTCCTTCTGGGGACAGTTGAGCTAACCAAACAGCCTGGGACATGTGGATGGGTGGATGCTGACTCTTCCTAAATTTTCGGAAACTCTCCACCCCTGACCTGAATCGTGGCAGGGCGGATGTGGGTTTTGTGCAGTATCAGGGATGATTCTGTTGCAAGTGTCATGGTTGGAAGTAGAACCCTTGAACATAAATTTGTTCTTTGATTTTCAGCCTAGCCATGAAATAATTACAGGGTCATGTGTCGGAAAGCTTTGAGAATGACTCTGATACTTGCTTGTGCTGAGATGTGGATAGATCCCAGTTCTCTTCTGAACATTACCAGTCGTTTCTCAGCAACGGGGAAATGCTGGCTGTGCCCCATGGAGGCGTGGATTGGAGCCCACGTTATTAACCCTTTGTATTCTGCTGTCCAGCAGCAGGACTTCATTTAGTCCTTTTTAAAAAAAAAAATCATGGCTGTGGGTTTATTGAAATTAGCAACTACAGAGATGTAACAAGAATAAGTTAATAAAAAAAATAATTAAAAAAATAAGTCACAGAGGGGGAAAAAAAAAAAAAGAAATTAGCAACTACAGGCCCTTCATTTGGACGCCAAGGACTATGAAGAAGGGCATCTGAAAGACACGTGATCAACAGAAAGTGAAAGAAGGCTTCCATTGACTAACTTCAACAGATGTGTGTGTGTGTGTGCACGTGCGAGAGCCCGTGCACACGTGCATGCATGTGTGTGCAAGTGTCGTCATTAGCTATTACAAGGATACATCATATTGTTAGATTTAAATTTCAGTACCCACACTTAGTTGCCATTTGGATTTGAGCAAATCATGCAGTGTCTTCAGTCCAGCACTGGTTGCTGATAATGTTAATGCCATCTACCTGACAGAATTGGGGAGAACATTGATTAGGATGCTGCTGTTGCTGCTGCTGCTAAAGTGATTAAGCTTGTGTGTCTGTCTGTCTGTCTGTCTATCTATCTACTTATTTAACAGCACAATATATAGTACATAAGCTCTTCATCAACTCTTGCCACTGTCACTATGTTATTCCAGAACTCAGCTGAATTTTCCACTTGATCTCTCTGCATTCATTGCCTCCTTCCCTATAAAGTGTGAGACAGTAAATACTCTATGGTTGAACGAGCCTTGCTTTTGTGTCTCTAGGCAGCAAGTAGAGAAATCAGTTTGAAAGGAGTCCAAAGCAATAGGCTGACTTTGGAGTTGGAAGTGTCACCTGAAGAGGAGCGCTCTCTTTGTATACTAAATGAAAGAGAGGGGCACTAGAGGACCGCTATGGTCAATAAAGAAAAAGACTCCTCATCATTTCATCCGAAAGGAAAGGCTGACTAAGGCAGTTTCACACCTGGACAAGGAAGGCACCCGTGTCCCCGAAGAGCTACAAGACACACTCTGTATCATTTTCAGCCGTTAACACAGCTAATTAGAGTAGGGGACACTCTGCGCACTTCTCAAGACCCTCCCTTGCTCTGTCTCGCCAGTCACTGTCGCCCTCTCTCTACATCACCTCCATCAGCTTAATAACCTTATAATAATGTTTTTGAGAGTTTCATAAACATTGAATGATTACAAGAGAATAAAGGCTAACATATCTTCCGAGACTGCTGAGCCAAAAAGAGCAGCAGAACATTCCTGACTACGATGTCATCCCTGGAAGCCATTATATCCAAATGCTCATTCACTGGAGATGTGCTATAGTTCTTTAAATAAAAGACTTCTAAGGTAAATTTCTGTTGTTCTCTCCACTTTAGTAATAGATATGTCTAATTAAATACTTGAAAGTCCATTTAATTTTTAATTCAGGAAGTCACTCATGATTGAGGCAATTTAAACAACTCAAGAAAAACCTCAACCCTCAACAAAATTCCATTAAGTACACGGATACCTTAATGGTACATTAAGTAATGTTGAATTATGATGGGCCTCTGCAGAGGTGCCCAGCCAATCTGGTAATTCCCTTTGGGGGAACTTAAGCTTTTATCTTTTAATGATCAGTTCAGCTGATTAGATGGGCACAATGCAGTTAGCAAGGTTGCCACTCGCTGCTCTCTCTACAGAGAAAGAACATTTGCTTTGGCCATCCTGGAGACACAGTGATCCAGAGGAGTTTGCAAAAGAATCATCTCTTTTTAAATTCCCTCCTGGGCTTAGTATGGACCACTTCCATGGTATGTGATGAAAAGGCAGAAGGGGTTCTTTTTGGGATGTCCAGTCTGTTTCTACAGTCAGGCTTCCACTAACCCTAACTACCAGCTCCCTAACCATGTTGAAGAGCCAGCAATGCGAGCTTGATGACCTTCTTTATGAGCTCCGGTCTCCCTTGGTGAAGATGGACTCACGGGGCTGGAAGAACACTGGTAGCCTAAGTAATTTTCTTCATTTTACCAACAGGAAAAGGGCATAGATAAGAACACAACCCCCAACCCCTTGAATGGCAGAGCTAGCTAGAATGAAAGGAAAAAAATGCAGTGTGAGAGTCACTAACTTGATATTCATTCTTCCTACCATACCTCGTAACTTTCATGTGTAGAGTGGACTAGATCCGTGGTTTGATTGATTTTGATGGCCAAAATAGTGGGATGGGAGGTACCCAGGATGCAAACTCAAAAATCCCTGAAATCAAAAGCGCCCTCAAAGACGTCTGATGTGAACTTAGTAGCTAAGCAGAACAAACACACTTGAAGCAATTAGTAAAACATAAGACAGTATGTAATTAGGTACGAGGTGAAGTGGCACATACAACAGAGCTAGCTTCTCTTGTTCCAGAGCCCAGCAGCTTTCATGAAGGGGTGGGCTCGTGACGTGGCTTTGAATCTCGTCGGCATAAGGATGACTGAAGAGTTGGGGGGGTGGGGGCGCCTCCTCTCTGGGTTAGAAGCTGCTTGGCTTTTACCAACAGCTCTGAGAAATTCACTGAAGATCCTCAAACCTTTTTGTTACATAATGTAAATAAATATTACTGCTTGGGGTTGGCTTTGTCTAAGAAGAAGCTATCAAGAGAGGCTAGCTGGAATCCTCGCATGAGGACCACGGCACCGGGAGATGATGCGGGTATTGCTAGGATTCACTTCAACCCCATGAGATTAGCCCCTGTTAGCTCTCAAAAACCCTTATCTACTAAGGAAGGACCATAAGATGGCAGTTACCATAGGTTTGTTTGTTTTTTTTTTTTTTTTGATAAAACTATATTAAGTCTTTATCTGCTCATTTCTTCACATTAAGCTATATGCACTTGATATGTTTTTAAAAATATATTTTATTAATTTATTCATCTTACATCTCAATTGTTATCCCATCCCTTATATCCTCCCATTCCTCCCTCCCTCCCATTTCCCCCTTACTGGCACTGGGTATGTTAAGGCTCACCCAGAGAGAATGATGATGGACTCCTATGACATCATTGGGGCCGTGATATGAAAGAGCTTCTGAAAAACCTTTTAGGGCTCATTGGCAGGTACTGTGTAACACAAACAAAATACGTAAGGATGAGGTCAGATTATCGAACGAAAGGATGAAGCATGGCTAGAGAGTAAAGGTTGTATGGCATCCTCAATGCTTTCTTTCCTGGCGCATCTCAGCACGGAGGGAAATGTTGGGATGGACTGCAGTGGAACACGAAGACGCCATAGAGCTGGTGGGGAAGTGGAGCGACACTAGAGTGCTCCATTCATATGTCTTGGTGACATGTATGCCCCTTTCGTTCCACTTGTGATGTTTCATGGCCTCCTCTCTCAGCACAGGCAAGCAGAAACAGCAAAGGTTTGAAAGGCTGATAAGCACAACAAATGTAGTGATCTTTGCACAATTAAGAGCATCAAGGAGCTTGGAAGTAAATAACCAGCTTCAGAGAACCAATGGCATGGATGGACAGACCTGGGGTATAAACTGTCTGCCAGAGAAATGGGAACGCAGGAACACAGCAGAGATGTAGGGCATGGGTGTTCCCTTTCCTACACCATGAGGTCTTGGAGTGTCTGTGAGGCTTGTGTAAAGCCCAGAACAATTATTAGCCTCCATGGAGGATTTGATTCTGTTTGTGACCTCACACATAGGCATCGCAGAGAAGGACCTTGTTTGAGGAAGAGACCCACCCGGTCAAGAATGGAATTCAGGATGAGGGGACTTGGTTAGCTTTCAGATTCAGAGGTAGCAGCCATGCCTTCCATTGGGTGCAAGGAAGGACAGGAGGTTAAAAATGTCATGGTGGCGCACACTTTTAATCCCAGCACCCAGGAGGCAGTGGCAGGTGGATTGCTGTGAGTTCAAGGCCAGCCTGGTCTACAAAGTGAGTCCTGGACAGCCAGGGCTACACAGAAAAACCCTGTCTCGAAAAACCAAAAAAAAAAAAAAAAAAAAAAAAAAAAAAAAAAAAGTCTGAAGCCATACCTCTAGCCTTACTCATCAGATGTTTAATCCATATGAAAATTATTATTTTAGAAGATATCATATGGTATCCAATATTCAACCTAAAGTAGAAACCTGTTCTCTAAGACCCATGAGGGATGGTCATGCCACTTAACCATATTCAACAAGAGGACCTTAGCACATTTATATTCCTAGGCAAATTTTTCAGTGCTTTTCTCTTTCTTTTTTTAATTCCCATCTCACTTTCTTAAAAGATCTTGCTTAAATTAATCTGGAATCTGCCTTCCAATTTTTGTCTTGGCTTAGAGCCATTGCAGCACTGTGGCTCATTCTTTCTTGTCACCTCTGTTGTACTGTTGAGTGCAAGACAGGACACTGGGTTAAAAATCTGCACTTCTGAATCTTCCCGTTGGGCTTTTACAGATGTGTGCCTGAGTGAGTTTATGAACACCACATGTGTTGTTGCACGTGCCCTCAGGGGCCAGATGTGGATATTAGGAGCCCTGTAACTAGAGACGCAGGGGATGGTGAGCCCCCTGACCCAAGGCTACTCAGAACCAAACCTGGGTATTCTGCAAGATGGTTCTAATTAATTTCTAATTCGTTCTCTCCAGACTTACTCCGAGGGAAGAGGAACAGAGAGGGTGGCCCTCTGGTCTAGGCATTAGCTTCCTGGTCTTCCTTCCTGTCATCCATATTAGAAAAAAAGAAGACCTTTGCCTGCTCTAGACGTGAGTATGATGGTGAGATGAGCCCTGATTGGGCCCCCAGTCAGGGGCACACGTGTCCCCTGTAACAGCTAAGCATGCCCCTACCATCCTATTTTTTTTTATAGGATCTCCCAGATGGAATAATGTCTGGGTGGAGTGAGAACATACATTCACATTTCAAAGGGAAATCCTTAGGAACCTGGCTGCTTACTGAAGGAAATACCCCACATCCTGAGCTCTCATTTGAGCATGTTGTGTCACACTTCTCTTCTTCCCTAAGCTGTAGTTTGCCCACTACGTCATGGGGAACATGAGCTACAGATGCTGTGAGGTCATGGCCAGATGGCTCCACTTGGCTCTCATGTGGATTCAAGCATGTCCTCAAACTACTGGGAATGCCCCCATCACATCCACCAGGTCATAGACTTGGTTCAGTGATGGCTCCAAGCTTGGCCACCTCTGAAGGCAGATTTTCCTTAAAAAGGTAAAAGGGTATCCGTTGTTTCTCTTCTTTTGGACAAGAATATCAGTGGAAAGTGTGTTTGTGTGTGTGTGTGTGTAATATATATGCACACAGACATATATGTATGTGTGCACAAGCAAGCAACCAAATATATATGCATAATACAATATGTGTAACATGTACATAAATACATATATTTAAATTTCTCTCTGACCTGAAGTGCAAGTGAGTTCCAGGAAAGTTTAAGTCAAAGAAGCATTTCCTACCTGATGCAATTCAGGAGAGCAGCGGGTATTTATGCACATGTGAGCACTCAGCCCCATTTGCATCCACAGCAGACTCCTCCCTGCTGACAGTAAGCCTGTCTCTCCTAGGGATGCAGATGTAATTATCCTTTCACAAGTGCTTGGCACACTGTCAGGATTTTGCTCTAGAAGACAGAAAAGGCCCAGAAAGGAGCTTGAACAGGGAAGGGGATGAAAGGGTGGGAAAACAAGGCTCCATTTTTTTGTTCTCTTGGTACCCTTTTCTTCTGAAGAAGTTGTAAACTGTACTACACTGCTCTTTCTAACCTCTTTTAAGTTTTTTTTTCCTTTCTCCAAGGGCTCGGGAGATGGCTCAGCAGGTTAAGAACTTGTTATGCAGCCAAGAGGACCTGAGTTCTGACATCTGGAATCCATGTAAGCTGGGCACTTCAGGGTAGAGATAGGAGCATCCACAGACAGTCTAACTGAAATGGTGAGCAGAAGATTCCGTGAAAGATCTTGTCTCATAAAATTTAAGTGATGGAGCAACTTTGGAGAGATGTCCTAGTGGCAACCTCTGACTTCTGCTGGTACTTACAAGTGCAAATACACCTGCAAGCACACACACACAGCCCACACACCCCAGAGAGATTAAAAGAAAAATGCTTTCCACTTTCTGCCTTCTCTTTTCATGCTGCCTAAGCACTGCAGTGGGAGATGGGAGTCAAGAGAGACATAAGACATTTGGAGTGTCTTGTTATTAGCAGAAAAGGGATAATTGTGGTTATTTCTCACCATCATCTCGAGTCCTTTACAGATTTCTATTTCTAGTTCTTAAAAAAAAAAAAAAAAAAAAAAAAAAAAAGAGGACCTAGCCAGTTGAGGGTTTGGCTTCTTTATTTTCTGTAGAGGCAGAAATAATACCTGTGCACCTTGGACTAGATAGATGAGCAATCAGAATAGAGATATGACTGGTTTTGTGAGTCCAGGAAGATAGATGCTTCACAATTCCTGCCTTCTTAAATCGCTGAGGATAACCCAAATGTTGCTGGAAGCCTGAAAAGGCGGGACGTGCATCTAACCAGGGGCTCGAGTCTCTGTGAGCAAGTGGAGGATCTCTTTGTGGCAGTGACAATGAACAGAAGCCTGAAGTCCTGGTTGACCAGAAAGCCTAAAGAGATGCAGTCTCTCAATCAGCGGTTCTCAACTTGTGGGTCATGACCCCTTTGAGAGGGGGGGGGGGGTTGAAGGACACGTTCACAGGGTTAGCCTAAGACCCTTGGGAAACACAGATATTTACATTACACTTATGAAGTAGCAACAAAAATAATTTTATGGTTGGGGTCACCACAACACGAAGAACTGTATTAAAGGGCCGCAGCATTAGGAAGGCTGGGAAGCGCTGCTCCAGGCAGCTGCAGATTAGCACACTGGAGAGTGCCACAAGCAAGAGGAAGGAGAGCAAACCTGAGACTGAGTGCTGGATGATGGATGGTCCACACCATAGTCCCAGTACTTGGGAATCAGAGGCAGGAGGAAAGATGTCTTTGAGACAGTCTTGGTCTATACAGAGAATCATAGGCTGGGCCGGCTATGAAGTAAGTTTGAAGTCAACCTGTGCTACTTGGTAAGTTCAAGACCAGTCTGAGTTTCACGGTTCTGAGACCAATCTGGGCTTTACGGTGAGTTTGAGGTCAGTATGGACTAATTGCTCTTTACTTGTAGACTTCCTCAAAGCCCTAGACCCTTACAACTAATCAAATATAATTACCATAACTACTTTAAAAGTGCTATGTTGACATCTCACCACCAAGGACACAAAACTATAGGGGACAGAGAGGCCATTCAGTTATAAAATGATTGTGGTAAAATCATAAGGGTTTGAGTTCAGTCTCTAGAATCCATGTTTTCAAAACTGGGTGTAGTGGCACGTGTTTGTAATCTCAGTGCTGGGGAGGCAGAGACACGTGGATTCCTAGGGCTCACTGCCAGCCACCCTCTTGCAATCCTTAGGCATGAGACGCTCTGTCTCAAAAATTAAGGTGATGCCTCCTGAGGAATAATCCCTGAGGTTCACCTCTAGTTTCTACGTTCATGTTCGTGTGCATATGTGTGCATATATGTGTACACAAATGTACACAGACATTAAAAATGAACTTCAATGTTTTTTTCCCAGTATATAATGTTTTGCCATAGGACTCCATGTCTGTGGTGTATTTCTTTCAGGCCAATATACGAATATATTCCAATGTACGAATCCAGAACTATATATTAGACATTGAAATACATGTTCATTGGGAGGTATGTATGAAATTTGTTTTTTTATTTTAGTTTTTTTTTTTTTTTGATGTTGTGTTGTTACAGCAGGAGATAGAAATCATTCAGACATCTGTTGTGAGCATATGGCTAAGTAAAGTAAGGTAAGAGGAAATGATGGCATCTAGTACAGTACTTGAAAGAAATTAACAAGAAGTACGTGTAACAGTACGGCTAGACTATAGAAATATGGAGTGAAACAGAAATCCCGAGAGTGAGAGCAGAAGTGGTTAATTAGGCGCACATATGAAAGTCAAACATATTAGGATGGGGTGCTGCACTGGGAATCATGGTTCAAAGGTCAACGAGCCTGCCTGTCTCCACTCAGAGGCACCAAAAAAGAGCTGTGGCCGGCATTTGGTTTCCCTTACGACTTTCCTATACCACGAGAAGTGGGCTCGGAACTCCGATTTTCCCATTTTGGACTTTGCATCGATATTCTGATTCTTTTATGCAGAATTACATAAATAATATTAACAAAAAACAAGAAACAACAACATAAAGGATTTTTTTTTAAAAGGATGTTTAATTTTCTTTGACTGGAAGTGGGTTCTTTTGAGGTGGGAAATTGTCTATCGTCCAGAAGACACAGCCTCCGGAGGGCAATGGGTATGAGATCTTGGCTTAGCATTGTGTCACATGACGCACTGGCTTTGCAGAAGATATATTTGTCTAATTGATGATTTTACTAATTAGGAAAAAAAATCTCATGAGCATTAAAAGGAAGAGGAAAGAGACCTAAAATAGCTATGGACAGATAATGTATGTTGTCTCATTGTAAGTGTGTGTGTGTGTGTGTGTGTGTGTGTGTGTGTGTGTGTTTGTGTGTGTACAAGACAAGTGTGTAAATAAGGCATGGATGTTAGCATCCAGAGCTACATGTGCCCCATCACGGCATGGCTGAAAGGAGCGACATGTTGAAAGTAGACAAAGTTCAGATAATATCAAGTCTGCCTTTTGCATGACTTCGTTTACCACAGTGGTTCTCAACCTGTGGGTCCCGACCCCTTCACCAACCTCCATCTCCAACAATATTCACATCACAGTTCATAACGGTAGCAAAATTGCAGTTGTAAAGGATCAACAAAAATAATTTTATGATTGGAGCTGGGGGGGGGTCAACCACAACATGAAGAACTGTATTGAAGAGTTGCAGCATTAGGAAGGTCAAGAGCCATTGCTCTACAATGGCTTCCCAGGGTTATTGGTGATTACAAAAACTATTTTTATATGGGTTACCTCAGAAAGTTTCACCGGTTTGCCATGCCTGTACAAGACCTTGTGATTCCTACTGAGTCAGCGCTGTTTTCACCAGCACCAACCCCTGTGGCCTTTTGGTAGAAGCTCTGAGAGAGCATAGTTCAAGCCTGCCTTACCCATTTCTACAGCCACAGTCTCCCTTCTCCAGCCAGAACACATTTCACTGTGGAGTCAGGTTGGGACACCGCAATGGCTACTAGTAAAGTACACATCTTCTCTAAGTGAGCTCTGAACTTCCGGTCCTACACACCATCTGGGAAAGGTCTCTTTCTTGTATGAGTCTGGTTTTACTGGAGATCTTTAATTTTGTGTTGTTGTTTTGAGATTTTAATGTGTACGTATTTGTTTGTCTGAAAGTGAGCCTGCCTACCACATGTATGCCAGAAAGGAATGTTCCTGGAATTGGGGCTGCAGGCAGTTGTGAGTAAAGTCAGTGCTGGGAATTGAAACTGGGTCCTCTGAAAGGGCAACCAAGGTGCTTAACCACTGAGCCATCTCTCCAGCCCTATTTTACTAGAAATAGTTAGAATCCCATTAAATGGCGCCCAGGCCTTGCTACTGTTGTTTAGAGGTTTTTGTTCTGGAAGAGTCTGTCTTATATAAAGGAAGACAGATGACAGGACAGTCACAGTATTGACCACTAGCTGTGTAGAAAATAACACTTTGGAGGAAGCGAAGAGTCTCCTGTAGTGATGTAACGGCTACGGCCAGATTTAGCACAGGAGAATGAGAAGGGAGTGAGCCTCCCAAGCCCTTAGCCTGCTGTTGTTCCAAGGCATCAGGTACCCAATGGTGCGTTTTAATGCTGTTTCGGACAGATGTAAAGTCACAGTATTTCTATTCTTCTCACTACAACAAGTGTGTCCTGCCTCAGGAGAGCGCCCCACTCACCTACTCTCGGCAGGACTGTGCTCGCATCTTCCTGTGATCTAAGAAGTTTCTGAGAACCTTGCTGTGCCCAGGCAGTGTCCTCTCCACAGTGTTGACCATGCAGTGGGGCATTGGACAACCTTCCCACAAAGCTCTGGGGAGCCCACTCCCGTTATTAACAAATAGTTAACAACAATGAGGGAAACAGTGCTTGAGGGGGTCAAGGAGTTTTTTTTTTTTAATGGTGCAAGGGAAGTCAAGACAGCAGAACGTCACCCTGCATGTGCTAAGCACTGCAGATGTAGACGTGCCTAAGCCAGAGATGACCTGTAGATGACTTGTGTTCTCATGAGCTTCCTCATCTTAGGGCTGTAACTCAAGCTTCTGCATATCATCCCAGCCGAACCTCAGAGCCAGTATAATAATATGGAGCTGGCTGCTTGTGTTCTGTTCCCATACGAACCATGCACTGTCCACGTAACCTTGGGGAAGTTACATGGTCCCTCAAAGGGAGCTGAATCCCAGAATGCTCTTACGGTGATAGCACGGGCAGAGCATATGATCAGCTTCAATGCTTCCCTCCAATTATATCCCAGGACGATTCTTCCGCTTCTGGGGAAATCTATTTCACAGCTATTTTGTGGGCGTTGCCAATTCTATCAGTTGCTCCCTGGTATATATTTCCTCTTTGCTCCCTTCGCCTCAGAGCTGCTTTAAAAGTTCTAATCTTGACAGCGCTAAGAACCCTTTCCAGCTCACCCTCAGCTGGCTTTCCCCACCACCCCTCTCTCCCTTCCTGTTTGGCCTTCCTCATGCCTCAGCATAGACTTGACCAGTCCACGGTGGGACTCCGAGCTCTGCCCCACTTACGGTGAGGAGAAGCCAGTAGCTATCAGAATGCCACCCAGATGTCCCCTTCAATGTCCATGGGAGTCATATGCAGACCCTTGCTTGTGAGAGCCAGACCGTCTGCCACTCAGCCACACTCCCAGCCCACAAAGACACTTGCAATTGCCCGGGGATGGTTTTCAAACTCTAGTCTGACAAATTTCAAAAATTGTCTTTTACTCATCAGGTTTTTCAAAATTAATTAACACTTTAATTAAGTTTTTTTCATAATGTATTTTCATCATGTTCTTTCCCTTCAAACCCTCCCAGGTCCTTCCTCCTTACCCGGATTCATGTTCTACCCTTGCCTCAAAATAAAAATCTCCCCAAACAAGAGATCAAAGTCAAAACAAATAAATGAAAGAAAAAAAAAAAAAAAAAAAAAAAAAGGCAAAACATACTAAAACAAGACAAAATAAAAAAATATGAAGTCTGTCTTGTGTTGGCCAACTGCTCCTGGCCATGGGGCCTGTGCTGAAGGATGGCTGGCATACTCCGTGGCACTCCTTTGGAGAAAACTGATTTTCTCTTTCCCAGCAGTTATTAATGGCAAGTAGCTTCTCGGTCAGGAGTGAGACTTTGTGTCAACTCACTTTTCTCAGTGCTGGGATTTTGTCTGGTTTGTGCTTGCGCAGGTTGTGCTGTCATAGTCTCTGCGAGTTCATATTGTATCAATCAGTTCTGTTGTGTCTGGATGACACTGTGTCCTTGGTGTCCTCACAGCCTCTGGTCCTTGCCATCTGTCTGTCTGCCTCCTCTACCGCATAGATCCCCGAGCCTTGAGGGGAGGGGTTGGATGCAGGCATCTCATTTAGGCCCGAGTGCTCCGGAATCTCCAGTCTGCACAGTGTCTGGTTGTGGGTCTCCCTGTTAACCTCCATCTATGGCAAGAAGCTTCTCCAGATGAGGGTTGGGCCATAGTCTAAGCTATGGGTATAGCAGTGTGATATTAGGAATTGTTTTATTACTGTGCTCTGCAGTTTTGACTTCCATTGCACCATAAAAAAATTCTCTGACCCCTCAAACACTATTTCCCTCATTGTTATTTTATTGAATGTTCACAGTTTTTCAGGTACTGTGTAAAATATAGGAACATTTATGTGTATATATATATACACACATACACATATACATACATACGTATAATATATAGTATATACATTGCCTCACAGTATATGAAGATGTCAGGATGAAACCTACTGTTTTCTATGCTACCTTAAAATATGCTCAAATGCAAAAATATAGATTTTTTAAAAATAGCTTTTCTTTTCATGAAAAGTTTCTTGAATGTTTTGAAATTGTTTTAATTTTATGATTTAAATTATTGAATGAGAATTATAAGTTGATCTATCGTGATGCAAAACTCAAATGATGTTTCCAGTACTGAAGTTCAGAAACAAACATGGTCTGTGCCAATTCATATGCCTTCCAGACAGATTAAACCCGGACACAGTGATGAAAACGGAAATCAAAATAAAATTTATTTTAAGAACATGAAAGATACGGTTAGAGAGATGGCTCAGTGGTTAAGAACACTGACTGCTTCTCCAGAGGACCCTGATTCACAGCAATACAAGACAGCTCACAACCTGCTGTAACTCCAGTCCTGGGAATCTATCACCCCTCTTCTGGATCCCGAGGACACAGCACATGGTGTGTAGACATACATGTAGACAAAACACCTATACACATAAAATAAAAAATATAATTGTGTATATTAATTTTATATATAATAGCCCATACATAAAAGCCCATTAATTATTAACTATGCAATTACCATTTAAAATGCTAATATTCACTATATTATAATCTATGATGTGCATGACTAAAAATGACACATAAACTATTCACTTCTCTTATATGGATGTACAGCACATCTATATAATTATCATCACACCTCCTTATCTGTCATACTGTTTTAACAGGTAGGCACTACGAATAAATCCATTTTATAGATAAGCACATTAAGGCATTGAGAAGTTAAACAGGCTTCTCAAGGTCACAGAGCAAAAGAGATGGGACTTAAATCGGGATCTGTCTGTTTGCATCTTTTTCATTACTTGTGCTCTGCAGCCAGGGGCTGGGTCATTAGTCTACAATAAGTGCTAACAGTGAATCAATAAGTTATATCAAGTTGCGTCTGCTGTTGTTCACTCTCTATACGTATTTCCTGGGCTGAAAGGTCAATAGGATTTAGTGCGGTGTGGGCCCCTCCCCCAGCATGTCCCATTAAGACCTCAGTCAAATAAGTTCCATCTGCCCTTGGGGCTGACAAAGCTCAAGGTTGTGGCTCTGAATTGCCACCAAGGAGTCGGGCAGTGCTGGGCTTGAGGATTCTGGATCTTGCTTCATCAGTTGTCTTGGAGACATTCTGAAAGGACCGCTGTCCCCTAAATAGAGGCAGTCCAAATACCCACAAAAAACCCCCCACAATCATGCAGATACCCAGATAGCCCTTAATTGTGATTTAATAGTGTTCACTGTAATTTAGCTCCAGGGAAATGTACTTTCAATTAAGCAATGTAAACACAATGTCTACTTACCCTACAAATGTTCCCCTCAATGTGCTAATTAAGGCCTAGATTCAAGTCTCTCATCTTCCACCCTTTTTTTCTCCCCAAAATGCCGTCTGAAGAGTGGTCTAGTGGCTGCCTGAAATTCTGCCCTCTGCACTGTAGTCCACCTCCTACAGGGATTCACGCTTCTCAGAACTCTCCAGGGACTCACTGGTTGAAGCAGCTCGTTTCTAACTTCCGGCCTTGGTGTGTGTACGCCTCCAGAATGCAGCCCCCCACCTACCCATCCTGTCCCATCTTCTGTATCTCCCCGGTATCACTCAAGTTCTTGTACATCCTGGCCTATGCCTGTGTATGTGGCTCTGTCCTTCTCCGTGGCTCTGCCCCCATCACTTCACACAAACATCCGACCTTTCTCAAGCCTCCATCAGAGTCACTGGGTCATTTGCTCGAATGTGACCTGCTTTACTTTAAGCCTCGGGAGAATCTGACTGTCTCAAGTGGGATTTGCCTGAATAAAGAATTTGATGGCAAGCACCTGTAATCCCAGCACTTCGGATTCTAAGTAGGAAGCCCTGAGTTCACCTAATTTTATATTTGTTTTCTCTGCACTAGAATAGAAACTTGTTCAGGGGCAGGACTTCTCTCTGCAGCTTCATGGGGGGTTTGCACATATATGCATAAGTGAGTGCTGAATTAAGTTAAAACAGTTAGAAGTAGATAGGGCCACCCCAACTGTGGAGGTCTAAGAAAGCAAAGGGAAGTGGGGGAAAAGCAAACACAATCTGCAAGCATCCTCAAAAGAGTCCTGTTTGAGTGAATATTTGACTGAGTTTCTGCATCAATCCATTCTGTTAACCCCTGCCCCACTCTCCTGCCTATTAAATGTAATTTTTAAGATGTAGTCAAATATCTTGTGGTATCCGAACCTGCCTGAGAATATCTTTGTATAAATAACTACCAATGCCAGTAATGATTCAGTGGCACCTAAGTGATAGGATCTGAGTTAGGAGTCCAGCAACCTTAGTTGCAGTCTCAGAAATATCATTAAATCACTGTGGAGCCGGCCTCCCGAGCCTGAGTTATTTCCTTCGTGTACTTCTGTACACAGCGATAGTGAGATAATTGGAGAGCTAACAGCGTGTCGCTTTATGATCTCATACAGGCTCTGGATCAGTAGCCTGCCATTCTGCATTCCCTATTAAAACTGCCTGGGGAGCTTTAAAACCACCAATGTCTTCCCTGACCCAATCAGGCGATAGACTCTCTGAGGTCCCCCAAGAATCGGAATGTCTTCCCAGCTTTTCCAAGTCACTCTGCAAAGTAGCCCGAGCTGAAAACTTCTGCTCCAGAGGAAGGTTTCTCAGACTTGATTGTGTGTGCAGCCCAACTGGGGATCTTTTCAGGCTATTTGCACTAATCTGGGGGTGGGGGCCTTGGTCTCCGTATTTCTAATGAGTTCCCAGGTGATATCGAGGCTGCTTCACAAGCCACACTTTAAACAGCTAGTCTTGTTTGTGCGTGATTTAAAAAAAAAAAAAAAAAAAGATTGCTTTTAGGAAGGCCATTTAACTACATGCTGCTGACAGGAACCTCTGGTATTTGGGTGCTGCTCCCTCTTCAGACTCTGAGGGACACCAAAAAGATGTCTAAGAAAAGCCTCCAGCAGAGTAAATCCTCCAGAGGCAATCGAAGCGATGGATATAAAGAGAGCTATCGACAGGAAGAGATGCTTCAGAGAGAGTGGTGTGGTAACTGGGCCCCTAGGGACACCGAGCTTTGAATGGAAATGGTCCCCATAGGCTCACAGGGAGTGGCACTATTAGGAGGTGTGGCCTTGTTGGCATAGGTGGCATCCTCGGAGGAAGTGTGTCACTGGGGTTGCCTTTGAGCTCTCAGGAGCTCAAGCCAGGCCCGGTGTCTCACTCTGTCTTCCAGCTGCTGGCAGAGCCAGACGTAGAATGCTCAGTCTCTTCTCTGGCACCACATCTGCCTGCACGCTGCCATGCTTTCTGCCGTGATTATAATGGACTAAGCCTCTGGAACTATAGGCCAGCCCCCCATTAAATGGCCACAGGGTCTCTTCACGGCAAAAGAAACCCTAAGATGCTGGTGAACGTTAACTCAAGGCGATAAGTGACATGCAGGCCATCGCATTCCAACACTCAGAATGCCAGGGTTCCTAGCACCCCCAAATCATCAACGGCAGTGTATGAGTTAATCCAGGGTACACCATCGGAGGAAACATTGCAAGGGTCACTTTATTAAATGCCTCCCAGTCCCAAAGCCCCAGGTTTTATGAAACCCTTTGTCTTGGACAGACCACAACAATTTAGTTGCTTTAGCTCACTTGTAGGTAGTCTCTGAAAATAGGTAACAAAAGCGGGAAAGATTGGAGGGTGGAATACAGGTCCACTGTCCTTCAGGTTTATGGTTCCTCCATCTCACTGTCACACTAGGTAGTGACAGGTGCCATCTATTCTGCTAGTTTTATGTCAGCTTGACACAAGCTAGAATTATTTTGGAATGGAGATCCGCGGTTGAGAAAATGCCCCTACCATACTGGCCTGTGGGAGGGCCCAGCTCACTGTGAGCAGTGTTACCCCTGGCCTGGAGGTCCTGGATGCTACAGGAAAGCAAACTGTGCAAGACATGAAGATCAAGCCAGTAAGTAGCACCCCTCCATGGCCTCTGCATCAGCTCCTGTCCCCAGGTTCCTGCTCTACTTGAGTTCCTGGCCTGACTTCTTCAGTGATGAACTGCTACCTGGAGGTATAAGATGAAATAAACATCTTTCTCTCTACATTGCTTTTGGTCATTTTTTTAAAACCACAGCTGTAGAAACATCAACTAAGACACCACTCAGCAGCATCAGCTGATACCAGCTTCCTGCTTCTTCATCACTCTAGAGCCAGCCTCATGGCTGAACTGCGATGCTACAGTAGGGGGACAGGTCACCAAGCACCTACTGAGCTGCCTCCTGCCTTGTCCTCCCAGCTGTGGGGATGGGTGTCTACTCCATGCACTCATGGGTTACCTTGATGGGTGTGTGACTTTTGCTCTCCCAGCCTTCAAGTCCTGTCTAAATGATTTCCAGCCTAAAACTCGTGAGGATGCTTTTGGGGGTGCATTTCCTAATGAATGTCTAGACTCTTGTTCCACACTAGCTCCTAGGTTGGGCTAGAGACAGAGCAAATGTGGCTCAGCTATCTTCACGTGGGAGGAGACTAAGTATCTATTGAGATATTGGGTAGCAAGTGCTGAGCAGATGACATATAAGGTGTTCGGGCAGCCTAGCAAGTGTGTGTGGGATGTTCAACAGGAGTTAGTGAAAAGCTTTCTAGGGGAGATTGCTATTTGGAATAAATCCCAGATGGGGCAATAACACTTCAGGTAGATGCATTTCTAATGCCCTAAGATGTAGAGGACAAGTACGCAGTTCAGTGTGCTCTGGAAAGGAGTGCTTGGCCAGACTAAAGATTATGGGTCCAGGAGAAGCAGGTATTTCAGCTCTTGATGGCTCTTTGGTGTGTTATTGACGTATCTGAAGTTCATTATGAAACAGTCTCACTGTTAATATACTGTTTCAGAAATGCTGTGACACGGTCACATTATCCTGTCTGAGCTGGCTCCAGGGTGGTCATGTGGGAAACTGAAAACAGGAACTTGGCACCTATTAGAACTGCAGATTATAAGTCAATGTATTGGAGTTTAGGTTGCTATGACAGAGTGCCTAACATCAACAACTTGAAAAGAAGAAAGGTTTCTGTCCAACATGCAAGGAGGCCTTAGAACAGTGAGTGATAGAAAGGAAAGAGAGAGGAGACCTATGCTATCATACTTTGCCTTTGTTCCCTCTCAGCCTATGGTCCCCGCCCATCCTGCACCTACAGGATACTGCTGCCTGTACTCAGAATGGCTCCTCCCACCCCTAGTTAATCTTCTCTGGATACGCACTCACAGGCACAACAAGAAGTGTGATTTATTAATCTCCCAGGAAACTCCTCGAACCAATCAAGCTGACCCTCAAGATTAAGCGCCACAGTAAACTTACCTTTTAACCCAGAAACCCATCATCTTGCATTGAAAGAAATAGCTCAGTTCCCTAAAGACGTGGACTATGAGGTCAAGTCTAGGTAAGTTATTGCTCCAGGTACCAGGGGCACACATGTATAAATATGTACAGACATAGGGAGCTACAGAGGGAGGAAGGTGTGGATAGGTAGAGACGAAAAGAAACCAAAAGTATATACAGAAGTGAGAGGCAGGGTGAACAGAGCCAGGACCATGGGGTTGAAAGAACATTTTTGTTGTTGTTGTTGTTGTTTTTTTAAACTTGAGCAAAACAGGAGAGTGTTGGTTGGTTGTAAAGAAGGGGGTGGTTGTACAAATCCAACAGAATTCTTAGAGAATTTCTCAGGTAGGTAGGGGCAAGTGTGTGCTCCCAGGATTCTGGCCATTTGGATTTCTGGCTGTTCAAAGGAAATGTTGGGAGGAAGTGAAAGGCTAGTGGAAAGTTGCAACAGCTTACATTTTGATTTCAACACACATCTTCAGCACTTTGGGCATACAGGCTAATATGCAGATGTGTGTTGAAATAAAAACTTGCAGACCAAGTTACCGCAGGAGCAGATCCAGTCCCACATTTGGAATATTAAAACCTGGGACTTTAAGGCTAAAGGAGCCCATTTAGGGGCTGACAAGACGACTCGGTATGTAAAGCACTTGCCAGGCAAGTGTAGGGACCTCAGTTCAATGCCTGGAACACACATAAAGCTGGAAAGAGAAAACTGATTCCACACTGTTGTCCTCTGACCTCCACACACACACACTTGCATGGAATGCATTGCCCACATGTGCACATCATGTACACATGGTAATAACACATATAAAAAATTAAAATAGCCTATTTCAAAACCTGTAAAAGAAAACGTCATTTTATATCGTGAGAGAAGGAACTGGGACCATGCTGACATCTATGTGGGTCCAATAAAGAACACCGGCATTAATCGAAAGACCAACTTGAAGGGAAGAACCACAGACAAAAGAAGGCTCTGTGGGTGGTCTTTACAAGTGTTTTCACTGGCATTCTAAGAAACTGGCATTGAGAAGATTTTACATGTTTTGAACTGTAGTTAAACAGAAAACCACAAGCATCCAAATTTAGAGAGGGGTGTCACTGATGTGCCCAGTTTTGAGGCAACTCAGGAGATGGTAAGCCACAAAAGAGGCCATAGTATCGTGGCCCTCACAACAAACCTGCTATAAACATGACAGTAGACAAGTAGAGCCCAAAGCAGAAAGAGGTAGCTGTCCTGTTCTACCCTGTCTCACATTGCATGGCTTCTAGCATGGCCATTATCCTTTAGGAAGCTGCTGGTAGTGTGGAGCCGTGAGTCCTATGTACTGGCAGGTAATGGGGTTCCCTGTGGAAGATGAATCAGACTCGCAGGAAAGGATCTCAGAGGAATGCCAGTGTGCATGAATAGGATTTCAGAGTGACAGATTTAGATTTAGTGGTGGGGGTGGGGGTGGGGGTGGGAATGCTTAAAGTGATCAGAGCTGAGCTTCCCACACGTGGAGGTGGCTGGAAGGCAGAGCATCCCACAGATGCTCAAATAGTGAAAACCAAATGGCTCCATAGAGCTGTTGCCATGTGCAGTACATAGAGATGTGGTCCTCTCCTTCCTGATGAGCACCTGTAAATGATCTAATATGTTGACCTGCTGCCTGTCTTCCCATGGGATGTAAATCCCATGAACACAAGAACTTTGGCTTATTTGCTTAGGTGTCCCAAGACCTGGGATAGCACCAAGCATATGGGGAGTGGCCAGTGAACCTCACAAGAAAGACGAATAAAAGAAGGCCAAGGAAGAGACTTGATTGTGTCTTAAAATTGGCTTTCAAAACCTTAACCAAAATGTATGTTCTTCTTGAATAACACCTCACACGGGACCCCGATACATAAACTGGATGAATGTGATGTTTTAATAGTGTACGTTTAATCATAGGTCTCAGTGTAAAACATTTATTTCTGTTTGTAATAAAAAGACTCGCTGAGAACTATGAGATTGTTTTGATAAACATGATAAAACTTCCGAAATCAAGGCTGCTAGGAGACTGAGACTGTAATTTATTCTTCCATTTCCTTTCGCTTGCAGAGCACTGGGAAAGCTCAGCTTCATGTGGAAAAGTAGTTGCAAATGATACCAGCCTCATAGCTCATCTGGCAATCTCAGGATAATTCTTCAATTAAACTGATGCAGAAGTCTGCGAAGGGAGTAGTTGGAAAATTGAGCTTGAAAGTTGAACCTCTTACTGTCTGCGACCGTGGGTTGTGCCTCTTCCTGTACGTTTAAAACTCAGACAAGAAGAGACGAGGCTCACCCTAAGTGCCATCACTGTTTTGATGTGTGACATTATCCCGGGCCTGATGAGTTATACATCTGGTGATAATTGCGCAAGCAGCCATTAGGCCATGGTGGAGTCAAGCATCCTCTCCTTGCCTGACATTTAATTGAACATAAGACTGTGTCCCCATGCTGGGGAGCTGCATAATTTTTATAGATACAGAGATTCTCAGACGTGAATTTTTCCTTCTTCTTCTTTTTCAAATCACTGCAAAGACAAAACCTTCAGGGCCAATGACTCATTTCCAGTATGTTCTACATAGAGTTCTGAGAATTGCTCAAAATGTTCTGGTGATGCCAGCTGATGTATTGGTGGTTAAAGCTTAGTACCGGCACCCATTATGCTGTGTGGTGTTCCTTCAAAAAAAAAAAAAAAAAACCTATCACTAATAGAATATATTATCATAATTTTTCCAGCCCCTGCTTAACATGAAACCTTAATTGATTTTGGGGGTGGGGTGGGGCTGGAGCTATGGAGATGGGCTCAGGCTCTACACAGGCATGAAGACTGAGTTTGGAACCCAAGAACCTATGGAAATATTGTGTGGGCATGGTAGCCAGGCCATTATTCCTGGACTAGGAAGTCAGAAAAAGAGATACCGGGAGCTAGCTTAGATCAGACAGCATCAAACTCTGGGTTCAGTTGAGAGATCCTGTCTCAGTGAATAAGATGGAGAGATGTTGGGGAAGATTCTGGATGTCAGCATCAGGCCTCTACATGCATGTACATACATATATATGCACACACACATGCCTGTATACACATGTGCACTCACACACATATGAACATCTATACATATATGTAGACATAAAGTTTTTTTGGCTGGCTTTGTGAGCAGAGTTAAATACTATTAAGCAAACCCAGATTTAAGAGTTCCCTGTGAACCTGTCATTCCCAAACTGAAGGGGTTATAATTGTAACCTTTAAGAGACTTGGGCAGGACCGTGCAGATTGCAGCAGTGAAGGTGGTGTCAGATATGCCCACGTATGGTGTTCATGTGAGATGGGTTGTTTGGGAGCCTGAGCGAGTGAATGGCTATGACCTCCAGGGTCTCATCTTTAACATTAAGGGGTGACAAACGTGCTGCTGCCGCAAATGAAGAAAACAGATGAGAATTAACATCCGGGAAGATGGTCATCGGAGATGCCGGGTGTCACATCTTCAAGCCTTCATTTCAGAATGGACAGTGACCCTCAGCTCTGTAGGCCACCAAAGGGAGAGACAGATAGCTTGATCTCATTTGAGGATTATCTAGTCATCAAACAAAAGTACTATGCTATTTGTTTTTACTGTTAAATCAGTTTTTAAACTTACCAACATTTTTTGGTTATTTATCGCCGTACTAGATGTTTTCATAACAGAATTTAGTAAGTTGTTTTACTCTTCTGAGTAAAATTTGGAATTTCCATCTTTTAGTTATCTCATTTCACGGGTGGGAAATGGATGCATGTGGGTGCTAAATAACTGGGTTAAAGCCACACGGTTAACATGCAGCGAAGCCGTGACTCGGACACACGATGAACTCCTAAGTCTCAACTTTTCATAATTTTGAAAGCCAAATAGAGCATGGAAGAGCCTGGAGTTAAGAAATAAAGGAGTTCCGTCATAGGACCAAAAGTCTCCAAAAGTCAACTAAGTGCTGCGTCACTGGTAATCAAGTGTCTTATTTGAATGACACCTAGTTATATTGACCAATGTTCAGCTGGCTTTCACCTTAGCCTACAGGGAGATCGTTCCCCTCTCCCGGAACCACCTCACCTAATTTATCATTTATGCCAGGAGGGAAACAGATGACTGGCCACCATTTCACTTCACAGCTAACGCTACCAGAATCCATATGTGTGCCTGAGTGAAGCACGTCGCTGTAATTCAGCATTGAGCTTCGAGATCTGCAGAGGGTGGGGAAAGAGGGGCCCTGAATACAGTCTGTGAGAAGAACAGACAGTAGTAGGCAGCACTTGGCCAGCAAAGTACTGTATGACCCAGAAGACTGTTTACTCTCAGTTTTCTAAGCTGAGAAATGTTAGCAATGTCCTTCATAGGCTTTCTGAAATAAAGGGATGGTCAGACATTGAACGGCTGGGACTCCCCATATGTAAGAACACTAGCCGTTATTTTGGTCATGTGATCTACACATACGATTCGAATGGCCTCATATATCTGGTATATAAAGTAAAACTAGGTGAGTGTTTCCTCAAGTGTTGTGACAAAGAGTTGGACATTCTGCCGAGCTGTCTGTGGATATCTGAATAAACAGGCTGGCAATATCTGAGTGACAGCTCATCAGCCCACTGCCTCAAGCCCTGGCCAAGCTCCTACGGCTTCTTAGCTGTTAGCTGGAATGGCTTATTCCTTGTGGACGTTCATGCCTTTGAAATTGGGAGAACTCTAGAGAAGTCACACCAAAATCAACTGTCCATGTTGTTTTCTACATGACATGGTGTCTAAGATCCCTAGAGGCAGGCAGCTCTAAAGGGAGAGAACCCCAGATAGAGACAAAAACGACTAAGCTTGGAGTTGAGCAAGCACTGCCATGTATCCATATCTGGTCCCAGGGCTCTGTGCCTCCTCTCACAGGCCAGCTAGCAGGGTATAGACTCTGGGAACTAGCTCTCCCTGGATGCCATCTATAGGAGAAGGGCAAGATGGTGACAGTCGATACCAGCCATAGGCCCAGTGCCTGAGCTCAGCTGGCACCCAGGTCCACCAGTGGTCATGTGCATTGGCTCCACTTCCTGTTCTGCTGGAGATGAACATAGTGAGCCATCTGCTCCTCCCAGCGTATGAGGGTTTTGGAGGTCTCATTAATAGCTCTTATTACCAAGCCCTTGGTTGTTTGTTTAGTTCTGTTGAATTTCATTCATGTACAAAGAGTGGGATGGGAAAGGCTGAATGAGCTTGTTCTAAATTCAGCAGGTAAACTAAAGATGCGTATGATGCCACCCCACCATAATGAATATTTTTTTTCCATCAGCTTGACTGACATTTCCAATCTGACTCCTTTCAATGTGGGATGTTTGCTGTTAAACACACATGCGCGTCGCCCACACACAATAACACCGTGGATTCTTTGCACATCCCACACCTGTGAGCAGACAGATTGCTAGTAGCAACCTCTTGCATCCGAAGCTACTTTCCTAGGACCTAATTTTCCAGAGCATAGGCCAGAGAACCAGGCCAGCACAGCTGCTCAAACCTAATGGTGTTGGCTCTGCCCACCCAACAGTTTCCATCTCAGTGGGGTCAGCCCACATACCTGTCCCTTCTTTTCAGCAAAGTCTTGTTTCTCCCAGGAGAGCCATCCAGGCACATCCAAACCCATGCATCTGGAGGACTTGAAACATCCCCAGTATTCAGTCTGCATCTTCTCCTGAGACAGAGACAGAGACCTCTGGGGGACCTCTGGGGGACATGCAATAGGGCAGAGGAGCCTCACGCGAGAAAGTGTCTTATATAGCTTCAGGTTCTCTCACTGCCATGCATTCTGGGAACATTCACATGCTGTCTCTGAGTCTCAGTTTTATCATCTACAAAATGGGGAGAGAAACTGTGCCTCCTCTACCTACCTCAGCTCTTCAGCCAGATCCCTACCTCGAGGCTACCATTTTAGTCAAAGAAATTCATGACTGCAGGCTCTACCGAAACCCTGACCACTGCCCCTTCCCCAGCCTGACTAGACTCTATTTCCTGCATCTTCAGTTCCTGCAATTTCAGAAGTCCCTACATCTTCAGCCCTCTCTTTTCTCATTGTTGGGCACATATTAATCCTGGGCACAAGCCTGGCCTGTTCCTCGGGAACAGTCATCTTTGCACTTCAGACAGACAACTACTAGTCCACTCCTGTGCCCTCAGCTCGCAACGGTGAGTTGGAACCTGTTTACATCCTTTTTTTGTTTGTTTGTTTTTAGACAGGGTCTATTTATGTAGCCTTGGCTATCCTGGACTCGCTCTGTAGACCAGGCCCACCTGAAACTCACAGCAATCCACCTGCCTCTGCCTCCCGAGTGTTGGGATTAAAGGCATGTGCCACCACACCCGGTCTGTTTGCATTCTTATCACTCAATATTCTCTGAGCGTATCCTGTACCAGAGAGGAGACTGGAGTGTCTCCAGCATCTAAAAGAGCCCAGAGGCAAGGCAAAAGAGTGAATAACAAGGCCCTGGCGTGTTCTTATTCTGGGATGCATGGGGAACAGTGCCCCAGGAGTGCGGAGCCTGAGGAGGCTTCACAGAGGAAGGTGGAGGAGCAGGCATCAGCGGGAAAGGGCATGTGGTGGTGGAAAACGCAGGAAGCTTGTCAGACAGAAGAACTTGCAAATACAAACATATGGGAGAAAACAGGAGCTTAGTTTATTCCAGGCACCACATGAGTGCTGAAAGCATTTGTCATGATGAGCTACGAGCCTGGAGAGGCAGACTCCTTTTGGGGGGGCTTCCAGCCAGTAGACGACAGTGGTCAGGTTGATGCGTGTATGGTCTGACTTCAGAACTCTGCTTTTTTTCCACCCAGTGGGCACCAGCACTCCAGGACAAGCTGCTCCAGTGAAGCAGCAGCCAGTGTGGCCTTGGCCAGAAAAATCCATTCATCTGGAGAAGGGATTAGCTTCGGGTGTAGGGGGCATACCTTATGGTAGGAAACAAAGTCCCAGGAAGAGCAAGTTTTGTCATCCATCACCAACTCACTAACAATGATTCTGCCTACAAGGTGAGTAGTCTGAGGGCCTTGTGGGAAAGAGGCTCCACTTTCCTTCTTACAGGCTAAGCTGCTGAGGTCTTCTCCTCCCCCCAACCCCCCTCTCCTTTCCTCTCCACTCTCTCCAGAGAAGTGGGGGCTATCAGAGGAAGTGAGGGAAGAAGTGTGACCCAGAAGATACAGAGGAGGGCTGTGGAGACACTGTCCCCTCCCTCCTTCAAGTGGGCCTAGCTTTAGGGGCTCCGGCACTCTTGGGACCTGTCTCTGATCTTTTTATCTGGATATTTACAGAACACTCCACCTAGCTGATTTAACTCGTGATATTATACAAGAGCAGAAATAACACTGTCAGCATTAGAGGTACCCAGTAATTCTTAACAGTTGGCTCCCCAAGGCATTCCAGGCAGCAGCTGGCAGGTGAGAGTGAGCAAGCTGGGGGTGGGGGTGGATGGGGGAGTGAGGGTAGGCTGGTGGCCCTGGAAGGCTCCAGCCCAGAACACACACATTAGCAGGCCAGACCCTCAGTTCTCAGGGGCTCCACTGAGCACAGTCAGAAAAGCCAGGAAGGGGCAGTGAGAGAGAAGAGGGACAAGGACCAACATCTTTCGTGCACAGTATGTATTTCATCTTGGGACACGTGGACATTGACCTAATTTTACAGCTAAGAAAATTGAGCCTCTGGCGGGGGGGTGCTAATTTATTTTCTAAAATAACACACCCAGAAAGAGAGCAACTTTATATTGATGTTTCAGAAAAGTTAACCTAAGTTTCACAACTAGTTGCTAGTTTGGAGAAATACCTGGGTCCCTCATTCTTCTCCATGGAATAGCTGTATTTCTGATGAATGCACTCATCCCAGGTGGCTGTCCAGGGCTGACTCTAAGCCAGGCCCTGAGCTGCACCTCTGTCCATTGAGAGACACACAGGACAGACAGACCCAGGAAGTAGACAGGACAGTGAGATAGGGGACAGGTGGGGTAGGGGGACATCGTGGGGGACACTTTCTGGTTTCTAGAGCTTCACCACACATTGCTAGTGATCTTCACAAGACCCCAGGAGTGCGCAGGTCATGCTGCCTGTCTGTGGGAGGGGACACTGAAGGATGAATCTGAGTGGCCATGCGCCTGCTCAAGGTCAAATCCTTGGTAGCATACCCATCGCTTCCCAATCCAGAGTTCACTGAGGGGAGAAGTGTCAATGAACTCTCTCAAGGGAAGAGAGCTTGGCACTATGGAGTCATTGATTAAGGATCCACCAAGCAAAGAAATTAGGACTGCAAACATTCTGTAAGATGGCTTCCTGGACCGGTAAAGGGGCGGAGCAATGTCTGAGTCTAGAGAAGCAAGCATGACTCAAGCACACAAACTCTTTTCATTGATGAAAAAGAGTTAGGATTCCATCTTTATAACAATAGGGTTCCTGGAAGGACTTCATTCGAAGCAGAGAGCTCATTTGGTTTGCATTCTGTTGCAGCATGGGTTGGACTGAAGCAAAGCTGGAGGCTGAGAAACCAGCGGATGCTCTTACAGACATGGGCCATTAATTACAAGGAGTGGCAGGGATATAGGGTGTTTTTCTGTGTTCCGACATGTTGAAGGCTTGCTCTTTCTCATGAGAAACAAAGCCCTGAGAGATATAGATGCGACTGTATCCTTATCGAAGCTTACCTCCTAGCTGTGTCTATCACTTTACCTTTATTGTTCTCTTTGGGTGCTCCATGGAAACAGCATCAAGGCACACTAGGGTCCGGGGACCCCTTTGAAATGGGAGAGGCTTGGCAGGGGCATCACAGCCATGCATATGTGCAGATGGGTTGTGTTGTAGTCATTAAACTGTGTATTCACAAAAATTCCCATACATCAGTCCAAAACAAAAATCAAGATTGAGATGTGGTACCCTGGACCGAAGGATGCTGTCACTACATCCTCCATTTGCTGTCGTCTCCTAACCTACAGAAAGACGGTAAACAGATCCCGTTTTTCTCCATGTTTAGTTCTTGTGAATAAATTTCCTTAAGCCTCTGGCGGCAATTACCACTTGTCTGCTGGCAAGTACCAGCCGATGACAAAGGGGAGAGAACAATAGAAAATAGATATTAAGAGGAGAACTTGAAAACAGTTGATCTGCTTAGCTTGACAGGCTGTTGTTGGGTTTGGTTCAGGAGAGGTGTTCTGTGGGCATGTTTCCTCTGGGCTGTGATGGGAGGGTGCATGCGTAATAAGAGTCGTATTTTCTGTGGGTGAAATTGTTGCTGGCTCTTAGGACAGAATGGAATCTATCAACAGTACCAGATTTGCACGGAGCCCTAGGCATCCAGCACTGCTCTGGCCACAGGAACCATAATTTCCAGTTCAGGTCACTGGGTCAGTACTTCTTGGCTGTTGTGGCATGCAGCCAGGGTCAGTCACTACAGCTGAAATGTGCACAAAGAAAACCTTGGAAAGATCCCTAAAGTAGGAACTAAGAGATAGGGCTACAATTCTATCACTACTAGGTCACCTCTGACAGCATGTCTCTCATCTCTGAAGGGCAGAAGCTCCAAAGGGGTGAGGCGTGGGGCTGAAACCATCTCAAAGCGCTCTCTCAGCTTGGTCTTGTGGGGGAGGGACCAGCAACCACCAGGTTCCCAGTTCCCAAGGAGAAGGTCTCATGGGAAGCTCCAGCAGAAGGGAGGAGGCCCTCTAGGAAGAGGAGTGCATTGTGTATCAGAGACAGTGCTGCAGCCATACTGAGAAGAGAAGAGTGGCAGGGATGGAGCAGGGCTCCCGGGGTGGCAGGGTGACACCTTTGTCCAATTCAATTCCTGACTTCAAAACAAGTGAATAGCTCTAACAAAACAACAACAAAAACAAACAAACAAACAAAAACAAAAAAAGAAAGAAAAAAAAGAAAGAAATCTTTCCCACTAAGCTTTGCTTCTGCTTATTCTAGAAGCAAAAGGCTAAGGATGTGTCTGAGGATCTCTGTCCAAGTTCTGTACATGGACCTTTGGTGGTGGGAGGGAGCTCTGTCCCCTGCAGGGAGTTTGCTCTTCCCTGTATTTTGCTCACTAGATATCATAACCAAAAATGTTTTCAGACATTGCCATATATCTCCTGGCACCCAAGTCACCTACGGTTGAGAAATGTTGCTGCCCCTGGGCCTTCATACTTTCAGCAAAGTCAGTTCTGTTTCTTTCCCAAGTGGGATCATTTCTTGATTTTCTTGATGCAGAGTCTTGGAAGGAGCTCCCTAAAGGGAGATGTTCTGGTGGTGTTCCCATGCTTGATGAGGAGTGTCTGCAATGCCTGGGGCTCAGGAGGAAGGCCAAACAAAGAGCTGATGAGAAGGACCATCTCAGAGCCAGCGCCATCACTGAGTTGGGATGCATGCTTCATTTGGGGCACGTATCATTAGTCTGCACTCATTGCCTCAGAGCTGGACTGAATCACCCCAGCCTTCTGCTGAGCACTGGGAAAAGAGAGAATGCTGTTTGTCCAGGAGGTTGCACAGAGAGGGGCTCAGCATCTATCGATCATCAAGTAAGGGTGCTGTCTTATAAGGAAAACAGTCAGAAGTCAGCTCGCTTCCAGAAGAGCAGTGGTACCCTTTGCCAAGGCACATTACTTCCGGGATCTTTTAGCGATATGAAGCCATGGAAATACATGGCAATGGAAATTTTCTTTATCACCATCACTGGGGACTGCAGCTGCCCCAAGGCTGGAGTGGGGAAAGAGGATGGCTTCAGGGTTAGTTAGTGGCAGGTATATGTTAGTCTGAGTCCTTAATTGGCCTTTGGGTAGCGTATGTCCCTATCTGGTAGGGATCAGAAAAGGTTAATGGTTGCTCTTTCACCCAGGTCTTCTCTACCAAGGGGAGTCTCTACACTCATCCCTGAGACAAGGCCGCCAAGCTTAAGCTATGCTCTGAAATGTAAGCAAACCTCTGCTCCATGGTTACCTGGTAACTTAGGCTCCTATGTGGGTAGTGAGGTGTTTTAAGCTGGAGTCACAGGCTTGCCTGAAATTGCACTCCATTCACCATGTAGGTGAGAATGAGTATTTCTGTAAAGAAAAGGCTCTTGGCTTTTATTAAATTTCAAAACTGTCTATAACGAGAGATTAAAAGGCTTGAGGTTCAACCCTCTCAATCAAGGTCAACAATAGGTGGGATCTATCCATAGTGTTTGGGTCCGCCCCCAGGGTGGGGCTTAGCCATCCATGCATACATCCTGAGGCTCTAGCCTCAAGACTGATCTAGCATTGACGTGTGCAAATACTTGCTTATGGTGACAAGCACTGAAGTCACCAATAAGGTGACCATACTGGGATCCAAGAGACAAAGTTCCGGTCCTGCCTTTGCTGCCAAGTGGGCCCAAGACCTTGACATTGTAGATTCTCAAGACCTCAGTTCCTCATTTCTCATGTACCTTTGCAGGTAAAAGTCTCCATGTTATGAATGTGTGAATTCACCAGTATGAAAACTGTGGTACTTCATGTTAGTAACAGAAATATAAAGTTCTTGATTGGGCTGAATAAATTGAACTATCTATCCTGGTACAACGCATTTCCTAATTTGTGAACTGCCTGTCCAGGAAAATATCTAGTGCTTTGAAAACAGTATGAAATCAATCTGTGTTTTGTTGGTAGCTAATAGTCTACTCTGAACTCAGGCTGAGTGATGGCAGAGTGAGCCTGTCTGATCCTGCATTGTAGGTGTATACATTAGTAACCAACATGTCTACATATATGCATATATGTTGAGAGAATATGGCACGCCATGTGTGGGTGATTGTAGCATTTGTAGAATGGACCTATGTTCTCTCTGCATACCCACACATGTATATCTGTGTGTACTTGCAAGGCTTGTAGCATGCTGACAGCTGACTTGTTTGAACAGTGAAGAAAAGTATATTTGGTGTTTCTATGCATTCATGATAAATGTGTTTCTGTGGGGAATTTGTATGACTGCATATGTCCTCTGGTGAGAATAGAGGGGGCATCTATGATTCATGTTCAAGGATTCCCTGAAAGCAAGGAGCTGCAGGCTGTGCTAAAGCTGCAGAGCAGGCAGACCCACAGCCTTCGCTGCCTTGCAGATGTGCCAACCTGCAGACCCTGGAATGTGTCACCTGGGGATTGATCTAATGATGGATGAGCACAGTGAATCAGCTGAGACTGAGATCTGAGGGACTCTGTCACGCTCATGGCCAATTCACATTTTTCACTTGCCTCGTGAGCTTCCTGATTAGGGTCGCCCCTCTCCCTGTGGGTGGTGTGTGTCAGCTTGTGGTTGTTACTCTCAGGAGGACATACACTGTCTCCAAGGCTGGGTGGTACTGCTCTTTCTCCAATTCCCTCTGCTGCTGGGCAGGAGCAGAAATCGGAGGAACCTCTGAGCTAGGTGCCTGCAGGGAGGTCAGTGGAGTTAACAGACTGCACAGGCAATCCGGGCTTTTCTTCTGAGATGCCCAGGGAGGATGGAGGAGATGCCGACAGCAGAGTTTGGCCACTTAGGATATGCCTATTAGAAAAGCTGAGCTGCTTGGGGCCTTGGGGAAGGTGAGTGGGATGAGCTGAAGGCAGGAGTGGAGAGGCATATGTAAATGAGCATCATAGGTTCTTGCTGAAGCAAGTAAACACACACACACACACACACACACACACACACACACACACACACACAAACTCTTAGTCTGTCCCCAAGCAGCTGTGTGACAAATAGCCATCATTCTCCTTCCTAAGGTGCCTCTCAGGAATCTTCTATGGCTGTTGCAGATGACCTTACAATTTTGGATTTGAACCGGTGTCTCTCAATAGAGGAAGAATACAAGCATTGGGTCCCCTAGGGTCGGCTCCTGAATAGAGATGTATAATTGTAGAGAAGGGGATTTGCCTTCCAGAGACACATTTAAATCCAGGATTAATAATTCATGAACCCTATCTGGTTGTTTTGATGACTAAATGAAACCATTGTGCAAAATGGCTGAAATGTTACAGCTATGACGATGATGTTTTGGTTCAGAAACACCTTGATGCATTAGTTGCGATGAATAAGGTAAAATGCCACATGTATCCACTTGGCTTGCCTGGATGGAGATGATGATTTTGGTGGTGTTAATGAAGATGGTGGTGATGACAGTCACTATGACAACAGCAGTGTTAATGGTGGTGGTAGTGACGACAATGGTGGTGATAAGGAAGATGACAACATTGATGATGACGGTGGTGGTAGTGATGGTGTGGATGAATGGGGGGGGCAGCTGGGGTGGTACTACGTGTTTCCTGATGCATCCTTAGGTCTATATCCCCTTTTTTTCTGATGCCTCACCCAAAGCAGAAGATAGAAGGTAACAATGAAGTCTTAAACGTCAAGCCTCTCAGACATGGCCTTGAAATGGCCAACTCTACCAACTCCTCGTGCGATAGGTAGCATCCAGATGTGTCTTACATTACAGTTGATTCCTTTAGTACAATCTAGTCCAGTTGACGCTTGTGCTGTATAATAGTTACCCCTGGTCCTGAATCCTGGGGAATGGAAACAAGATTAGTCCCATGTCCCTGAGAAGCTCTTGGTGTACAATAAAGAGTAATGTCAAAGAGGAAGGCTAGGAGGAAGAGGAGGAAGAGGATGAAGAAGAAGGCTTACAGCCCTGCAGCTGAGGTTCTGAGAGGTACTCAGGTAACTCCCTCAGTGAGCTGTCCTGGGAGATCTCTGAGCACAGGCTCTCTATGAAATTCCTATAGGTAGGTGAGGAACACCGCCCTTCATTTGTTCTTAGGACCATCCTTATTCCTGCCTCCACCCTGTTTTTTGCTTCATCTGTGGGTTGGGTCATCTATTCAGAGGTAACGGGGCCACAGGCTTCACATACAAACATACACACACCAATGCAGCAAGCTAATATAGGGGTAAAACAAAGTTCATTCTGCGAACACAGGAACCACAGCTGAGAAACGACTGTCTCCAGGGATGCCATCTCCTGCAATGGATACCAAAGCCAGCTTGCTCTTTTCCCCTCTACGTGGCTGCCTAGCAGGATTTAGACTGCTGGTTTGAGCGAAATGGTTAATGAGGGGGCTCTGTGCTGCAGGCCCAGGGCTAATTCCCTCCGTGCTCTCAACTACAGATAGGAATTTTGCTTCTTTCAAAGACCTCATTAACGCCAAGGTTGGTGGGAGCAGCCTCACAGCTGATTCATCTCCAGGAATCAAAGAGAGCCTGAGCCCCCATGAGGAGCCAGGAGCCACTTGCTCTCAGCGTACTTCGTACTTCGTCTCTTCTCACCTCCCAGATGGCCTGTGATGGCCTGTAGCTAGGGTGACGGGCCCTTGGGGATCTTTCCCAAGGGCTTGGATTATGCAAGAGCAGAGTCTGAACCTGAGACCTTCGGGCATCCCTGGGAGCATTCACGAACAGCTTACATCTGTACTAGCCTCATTCAGGTCTGTAGCAGTTTGAACAGGAAATATTCTATGTGAGGAAATGACTGGTTCCTGGGCATTCCGAATGAATCAAACGAGCAGTTCTGTGATGGATTTATGGTATGATGGTATTATTGGCCGTCAGTGAAAAGTAGGAGGTGGGGCTTAGCCAGAGGAAGTACGACACTCAGGCCATGTACCCAGGACTACATCTCATCCTAGCTCCTTTCTGTGTTTCTCTCTCTTTGCTTCCATCATGTCAAGAAACGTAGACCAGCCTCTCCCATACATCTTCCCAAACACCGTGTTTTGCCCAAGTGTGTAGAGCCACAGAGTCATGGCCTGAACCCTCTGAAACCTGGAGCCAAGCAAACTCTGCTTCCTTTAAGCTCTTTCCGTTAGATATTTTATCACATAATGATAAAAACATATAAACTCACAAGGGCCTATCCTTCAGACTAGTACAGATAAGCCAGTGCCAGTGGAATTGCCCCACTGAACCCAGTTAAGCACAATCCAGGAATGAAGGTATAGTGCGGTTAGAGGGAGACCTGGTTCTGTCACCAACTCAGTGGGTGTGACCTTTGAGCCTCTATGCATCCACATAAGTGCATCATCCCAGAAATTCCTCAAGGTCCCTTCCATCTCTGACACAAACATGGTGCAAGCACTCTAGAAACTGAGACTGCCATTAGGAAGACAGGCCATGGAAACTGCCGCCCCCTGAGCAGTCAGTACCTGCCACCCATTGTGCCAAATACTGGGACTTCAAGGCAGTGTCTAGATATCATAAAATGTCCCTGATCATTTTTAAGTAGCATGAAACAAGAAGCAAAGGAGATGACTACAGGTGTAGTCATCTAATTCTGTGTAAACATAAGAAATAAGGATGGTGCATTATGTGCCTGAGGTCCAAGTGCTGTGGAGGAGTTCTGCAGCTGCAAAGTGTGGTCCTAGTTTCTAGTCTTGCTCAGGGCACAGTGGAGCAGATCTCAATATCCAGTGCTCAGGAGACACAGGAAAGGAGGGAGGCTACGAGGCAGGAGGTGGAAAATGGAAGGTAACCCAGAAAAGAAGGGGTTGTATTGCTATCTGCTTTCTACACATAAGAAAGTAAACCTGGAGCCGAGGTTGGACAGTTCAGCCAGATCGCATTGACAGCAATCGATAGAGCGCAGGCATCGAGAGGTCTCTGTGAGCCAGGGCCACAAGGAGGAGCGTCAGCAACACACAGTGACTTGAAAATATATTGATTAGAACCAGACAAACCTAAAGAGCCAGACAGGCTATGACAGAGTCTGTGGTACTTCTGGTGGGCAGTTTAGACACCACACAGCATCAGTCAGGCCTTGCAACAGAGGGTGCAAGTAGTGACTTCCTGGATCCTACTACTGATAGCTGCTTTCCAGGGGGACACGGAAAAGAGCTAAGCTTTGCTTACCACAGTGGCTAGATTCTGGAATTTTCTGAAGATGAAATGAGAAAATGCATACGCATAGTTCCCGATGAATAAATGAGAGGCTGCTTTCCCTCTCAGGGTAGACAGGATGAGGACAAAAAACAAACAAACAAACAAACAAAAAACCCCAAACAAACCAAAACCAAAACCCTGCAGGCTGCTGAGATCTCTCTAGCTGGCATCAAACACAAAGAGAATATAAGCGATGGCAGGAAGGCCCTTCCGGTGGACACTGCCCTGCATCCTGGAGCTGACTCCTCCTCTGAAAGTATAGCCAGAGTCAGGGGGTCCAGAGTCCCTTCTTCCTGGTGGTCACAGAGGCCATCCAGGTAGAGGTGGGCCATGTTGCGGTGATGAAAACCTGAGCTGAGGGACCACGAATTTAATCACCTCTTTCACTGGTGACTTTTCTCCCCCTTCACAGAACACGAAACTGCTCATGTCTGTCATCTGGAGCAAGTGTGATGGCTAATCTTGGATGCCATGTGATTAGGTTTGGAATCAACCAAAAGCATTCTTCTGAGAAGGTCTGTAAAAGAGTTCTCTAGAAGAATTAGCTGCAGAGGAAAGACCTTCCCCCAGAGTAGGTTATAAGGAGGTCTGAGGAAAAGTTGCTTTATTGCCTAGCGGCCTTTGTATCTTTCGGGTGAGTGTGTCTGTAGTGCTGCTGTTGCTGCTGCTGCTGCTGCTGCTGCTGCTGCTGCTGCTGCTGCTGTTGCTGCAGCTGCTATATGACCCACCCTTCTCCAGCCTTCTAATATGGACTGGAGGCCAAGGACTTTCCAGGAATCCTCCAGGCTTTTAGCATCACACTGGAACTGCTGAGGCATCCAGCATCATTGGCTGAGCAGCTGCCGTGGTCTCAGACATCCATTACTGGGCTACCCAGCCCAACATGAGAGCAAATTTAATAGATTCCACACCACTGAAAACACACACACACACACACACATACATGCACATGAGCGTGCACATGTGCACACGCACGCACACACACACACTACAAGTTCACTTTCTCTAGAGAATTCTTACAAGTACAGCATGAGTTGAGTAATTCTTCTAGTATGAGGTATTGGCAGTGAGTGACAGAGGCTGGTGACAGTGCTCTAGCTTTGCTGTGGTTAGATTTCTTTCTTTCTTTCTTTTTTTTTTTTTTTTCTCTTTTTTATTAATTTTTTTTTTTTTTTGAGACAGGGTTTCTCTGTGTAGCCTTGGATGTACTGGACTTGCTTTGTAGACCAGGCTGGCCTCGAACTCACAGTGATCTACCTGCCTCTGCCTCCCGAGTGCTGGGATTAAAGGCGTGCACCACCACGTCCGGCGTGGTTAGGTTTCTTACTTGGGTTTCCACGTGTGAATTTATTCTTTCACAGGTTGCCACCATAAAGTTACCCTAACCTCACTTGTGGTCATGCATATGGAGACATTCCTGATGAGGAAGATGAACTGGCCGTACCCTCCGCAAAGGTGATTCATGTTGCGTGCCTATTCATTACAGATGCAGTACCAGTAGACCAAAGAAAGCATGGCAGGAAAGTGAGGTCAAAATTAGCATAGGAAAGAAATGGAGGGAAGAGAGCAGGCTGCACACAACAAGAAGGGTGTATAATGTGTAAATGACCAGGGAAGGTCAAAATTCTCCTGGCTCAGAGCCACTGAGCTTAAAGGATGGGAAAGAAAGATACAGGGGAAAAACAGGGAAGACAGGAGGATGAGGGAGGATTATAAGAGCACCAATGGGCACGTTCCCCTTTATACTGTTTTCTAAATGCCGGATTTATATTATTTCATGTATTATAATTTTAAAAGTACATATAAGAAAGGTCACAGTTTTGTGAGCTCTGGGTCACTAGGCTTCTGACCCACCCCCCACCCCGCCCCAGCTCTGACCCACTTCCTTCCTTGGTTCTTTTCCTTAGTGAGCTGTCTCTGTTTCTACCGCTACTCCTGGGTCCTAGTACAATTTCCTGTTCTAGAACACAAGAACCTGAAGTTCCTGACGCCACCAGAACCTGTCCCAGTCGAGCTTGGTGGCCCAGTGAGTTTATGGGGTTACTTACAGGATCATATGTGACTCCAAAGCAGACGAGTCACCAAAATACCCACCCCCTAGCATGAGTGATGGCGCCTAAACCCTGCGGCCTGAGGGAAGGGGACTAGAATCTCACATGAGAGTCTAGTGACAGTGACACTGCTCTGCTGTTGTCACCCAGACTCCAGTCTGTTCCTGGGAGTGAAAAACAACACAGTTTTTTGGAAAGTATCCAGCACATGCCTGTCAGCAGGCATTCTGAAGAGATTTGCCCCTTTATGTTGCAAAACTCCATGCCAAGAAAAAGTCACCTAAGATATTAAAAGGGGGAGAATCCCTGTAAACCCCAAAGTGTGTCCTTTTGATATTAGCGCAAAAGCAGCACATTGTAAATAATGCCAAGGTTGAGTTATAAGGGGGCACATAAGGCATGAGTGGTATACCTGGGAGAGGACTGAAATTGGTCAATTGAAAGCCAGGATAATGGGATTTGGGAGATGGCTTGGTGGGGAAAGCACTTGTGCAAGCTTGAGGACCAGAGTTCAATCTCTAGCACCAAAGAGGGTGGGCTCTAGATTCAGTAGGAGAGTCTGTCTAAAGTAGGTAATTAACTAATTAACTATTTAATTAAGGTGGAGAGGGCTATGGGGAGACTTCCAGGTAATGCTGACCTCCGATTAATGCACATTAATGCAGGGGCGAGCATGCTTCCTCTCCCTCCCAACACACACTGCCAGTAGAAAGAGTTTCAATAATTCATAAAATTTTAGGGTCCATTATTAATAAAAAAAAAAGTTCAGGGCTCAAATTTGTTATGAGGTACTATGTCTATGGGATCGAACTTTTGATGTTATCACAGTCCTTTCCCGCTTTCAAAGCAGTTTTGTATTCCTCAATTCACAACTGGTTACCCACCACATTCTATTACATTTTTATTTATTTTTTAATTTTATTTTTTTGTTTTATTTAATTTAACTTTATGTTTTGTCTTCTGTGAAGGCCAGAAGAAAGCATCAGATCCTCCAGAACTGAAGTGGCAGGTGGTTATGAGCCTGCCATATTGGTGCTGGGAATCAAACCCACGCTCTGCGGAAGACCAGACAGTGCTCTTAACTGCTGAGCCATCTCTCCAGCCTCTATCCATCCCGTTTTAAACATTAGGAGACTGAGGAGCACTGAGGGCTCCCTACCTAATAGAGAACTTGTTTGGCTTGCCCCACAAGCTGGCAGAGAATAGAATAATCATCTTCACGGCTTCGGAGAATCCATTTATTTTCTTTATGTTTGAGGCTGGCTAATGAACTTCAGCCCGGCTCTTCTTTTTCTGCCCGAGAAGAGGGCGAAAGGGCCACCACTGACTTAAAGCAATAATTCCCCACAATTGCCTCGCTCTGCTCTCCACTGAGGCTTAACTATGCAGCGAGGGTCCTCCTGCTCTCTTGCAATTGATTCTGTGGCCACAAATGGCTTCTTGCTATGGCCTCATGAAATATACCCTCTTGGGACTCTCCATGACAATTCCTTCCTTACTCAGGCTCAATCCATGACAAGGCAACCTGGGTGCATGGGAGATGGTGGAAGCAAGCAAGGCAGTATTAGCTTCCTGCACAAACCAGTCCCTTCCCGCCTTTCTGGTCTCTGCTGTATGAGTTGCCCAGTAAAGCCTAATAGTCAAGCTATGCTTGAGTGTGGACCACCCAGGCCCTGCTTCTCCAGACATGCCTCACACAGCCTGATTCTTTGTCATTATTCAATATTTCCCTTTAGCCAGAACCTTGCTCCCCACTCCACACCCCCTGTTTTCTCTGCTCTTAAGAGCCCTCAACCTTTCAAGGCCTAGAGAAAACATGGCCTCCTGGGTGGCAGAGTCATCTGCCCCATCCTGTATCCTATAACCACTCTGTACCTCTGTACTGCCCCTCTTACTATTTGTAGCACTCTGTTTTCCGGCATAGCTTTATAGTTGAGTCTTTTTTGCAAGGCTGGGAAGCCCCAGGACCACAGAACAGAATATTCCATTTAATACTCCCCAAGGCATTTCAGTTGTAAGTCTCCTAAAATCTGTCTTGTAGATCCAAAGGCAGGTGTGGATGAGCACTCAGGATAAAATAGCTAATAAATGCCAGCAACAATATTTGAACTCATGTCTGCTCATGTGTCCTTAGCTTTTCCCATTATGCTGAATCCTACATTCCACGCCTGATGCAAGAAGTAAATCCAAGAGGTTCCTGATGTGTCCCCTGCCATGAACCACTGCATGCTTCTCTGGCACCCAGAGAAGAGTTACGGCCTCCCAATTTGCAGTTCCCCATAGCTGTGAACTACTAGGTAGGGGGCGGTAGATGGTCAGTTACTCCCTCAAAGGCTGCCCAGTTGTGAGAGTGGGAGAGAGTGAGCACTTCACATGAGTGCCTGTCAAACACACCAGCTCTTCTCTTTCCAGCCCATCTTTCTTACAACTTTGTCCCTGAGCAAGAGTTCTAGAGTTTCCTTTGTTCAAGAGTGGCCCCCAAATAGCCCAGGACTAGCACCCTGACCTCAGGGAGTCAGGTGATACCTGGGTCAATCAATAGGGCAGCTGGCCTTTGAAAGAAAGAAGACCAGTGAGCCTCCAGGAATGTCTGGCTTGGCCACGCTGAGCCACAAGGCAGAGGAGGCATGGCAGAGGGGTGGATGGCTGGATGGAACACAAACAGTGAGAACCCTGGGATGCTTCTCATCTCTGAATTACAGATGATCCGTTTAGCCTTACAGCATCTTTTAAAACAATGTTTAAGCTTATGTTCGTTGGAAGAGGGAAAGCTTGACTAAAACACAGGCAACCCATAGAAAACAGGCTGAGGACCACATGGCTCTGAAGACCAGATGGTGTTGGGGTTGGTCTTGTACACCATGTATTCAGATGCTGGTGTGCTCTGAGGTCAAGCTGCAGTCCAGATGTGGGCACTGTTGTGATTATTGAAGAAACATCTGTGTCAATGTTGTGTAAAGAATGTTCCCCAAGGGGCTGGAGAGATGGCTCAGAGGTTAAGGGCACTACCGACTGCTCTTCAGAGGTCCAGAGTTCAATTCCCAGCAACCTCATGGTGGCTCACAATCATCTATAATGTGATTTGGTGCCCTCTTCTGGCCTGCAGGTGTACATGCAGGCAGAGCACTGTATACATAATAAATAAATAAATAAATCTTAAAAAAAAAAAAAAAAAAAAAGAATGCTCTCCAATTATCTTGGATTGGTTTTACTAAAAAGCTAAACAGCCAATGACTGGGTAGAGAGGACAGGAGGGAGAACTTCTGTTCCTAGGCAGAGGATCTCCAGTAGGGACCAGGGAAGGAGGAAGAAGAGGAACATGGAGAGGGACAAGGGACAGGGAGAGGGACAAGGAAAAGGAGACTGAATCGCCATGAGGAACTCACCACGAGGACAGAGGGATACTGCAGAGGCAGCCAAGGTGAGACTGAGACGGCAAGTAACTGGCAGATGGGTGGGAAGTAACCAGACTAACATAACCGGGTTAGACTAGATGAGTATCTGCTCAATCACTGTGCTTAAAGCTTGTTGAAGAAATTTATTTGGGAGCTAAGGCAGATCTTAGAAAAGGTTCCTACTAATGACTTTAATTCAACAAGACAGTTTGTTTGTAGACTCTGGAAGAAAGGGTAAAGCAAGGTTTATCACCCACTCCCATTGACATGAAGCTCCCGGTCCACTCCTAGCCTGTGGTAGTCTACTTTTTCATCAGTCATGAACCCAAAGGACCACCAAGATGATCTGTCCTCATCAAAGTGTTTCTAGAAGCTATTTCTTGATTACCAGATAATCCAGATGATTATTAAGTCACCATTCTGTTTTAAGTATCCTCCAACAGTGCCTTAGTTACTTGTCTCATTCCTGCAGCAAAATATCTGGCCAAAGCCTCACAGTTGGAAGGTGCAGAGCATCATAGGAGGAAGGTCCTGGCAGCAGAAACTTAAGCAACTGGGTGAAACTCTACCCACGTCAGGCAGCATAAAGGGATGAATGAATGCCAGTGCTCAGCTCACTTTCTCTCTTTAATTCGCTCTAGGACCCCAGCCTAGGGAATGGTGCCACCCACAGTTAAGGTCACACTTCCCACCCCAATTAAAACCCAATAAAGCTAATTCCTTACAGTTATTCTCAGAAGCCAGCCTGAGTGAGGTAGGTAATCCCTCACAGGTGTGCCTGGAGGCTTATCTCTCAGGCGATTCTGAATTCTAACGTTGAAAAACAGTGTTAACCATCACAATCTTGAACTTTCTTCTCTGGTCTTTCAGCATTTCTGTATTAGGCTAAGGCACCAATTCAAAGTGGAACCCATGCTGTCCACCTCAGGCAAGTATCTACATCTTTTGGCTAATTTTCCTTTTAAGCCGAGAGAGGAAAGGCATGGAGGCTTGGCATAAGACAATGTGTAGGTGCATATTAATGATATTGCTTTGTTTTAAAATTATGCTCATTTTTAGAGTTATCTTTTAGTTATGGTAAGTGATGGTACTTTACCATTTATACGCTGATTTAAAGTCCCCATTGCAAACACCCACATTTCTGAAGGAAGAAAAAGAGAGTTAATTTGAATAAGAATATTTAAGTTAATCGTAGAGGAAACACGTGGGCATAGAGCAAATTGAAAAAGCCTGGAAATAATCTAACATTTGGACAAAAGCTAATTATAGCCAACTACTCATTTGGCAAGGAAGACAGAAAGGGCAATGAGTTTGCTAGGGACCACTCAGGCCACAACTGGTTCCCCTAAAGCACTCTCCTCGGCGATACTCCCACCCCATGGTGGGAGGTGGTGGTGGTGGTGGTGGTGGTGGTGTGTGTGTGTGTGTGTGTGTGTGTGTGTGTGTGTGTGTGTGTGTGTGTGTGTGTGTGTGTGTATATAAGAGAGAGAGACAGAGATAGAGTCTTACTCTGTAGCCCTGGCTGACCTCAAACTAACGATCCTCCTGCCTCATCCTCTCAAATTCTTGGATCTCGGAGTACAAATACCACTTTAAGAAATCTTTTAACATTCATCTTTTGTCTATTAAGAAAATAAATAGCACACTGAGGATATAGCTTTGTAGAGTACTTCCCTAGCTTGTGCAAGGCCAGAGGTTACATTTCTAGCAACACACACACACACACACACACACACACACACACACACACACTAAGTCATGTTAATGGAAAGGGAACCCAGTTGCTGGAATGTATATAGAAGTATTCTGGATTCCCCAGGAGTGCAGCAGGTACTCTTAGCATGAGTGGGGACAGCACAGTGACAGGTATGTCCATCGCCATGTTGTTGATCACTTTCTGGCTGAGAAGGAGTGCAGAGAAATACAGCCCACTAGAAGCTCAGCGCCCAGAAGAATAGCCATAGCCTTTGAAACAGAACATTAGTAAAGACCACAAAGAACGCCTAAGAGAGGGAAATGCGCCTCTCTGTCTCTGTAAATAGAGCCACGGCTTGCAAACAAAAACCACACCAGATAAACCAACTAGAAATACACTCCTAGAAAAAGAGACCAGATGTCCCTGGAATCATTTTAATTAAATTGTGAGTCAATTGCAAGCCAGAGGGTTGGGGGCTGAAGGGAGTGGAGTTCTGCTTTCTAAGACTGCCAGATGCGAAGTCCGATTTCCAGGCTAAAGTATACAGGGTGGGAGAGGCTTTCCAAAATTTAATTACATATTGCCTAGCAACTGAGGAGATGAGTAGGTATGGAGCCAGCAGACCTGGAGTGGCACATACAGGACGTGGATGCCTTAGGTTGGAGAAGGCACATCGACACCAGGCTGTGGTCAGTATGGGGCTGCGCTTTCTCCCCAGGAGCTATGGAGACAGTTACAGATCCTTCCATTGTAAGCTTTGTTCTACCCCCATTTTCTCTGCACAGGCTAACCCAGCAACCTGGCAGGACGAGGAACCTGCCTCCTTCATTTTTCACAAGACAAGAACTAAAGAAAAAAAATAAATAAAAACTCCTATAAAGTAATAGATGCTGTTAAAAATTCAACAGTACAGAAATGTATAAAGCTGCAAGCAAAAACTCTCCTGCCAAGTTAAGCTGCTGTGAGCAGCTATGTGCACAGAGTTCCTGGAATTCTCCGATCCTCACTGAACTCTCTCTTCCTAACCTGAATGAGACGGTGCTCTGCGTATTGTCCCCCAAATCTACTGTCTTTAATCTATGCATACTGTTTTCTCAGTGTTCTTTTAGGAGTAATGTTTAAAAACAAACACAGAAAAATCCAGAAAGTCAAAACACAGAGCACAGCAAGCCCCTAGTCTCCAAGCCCCGTTCTCAGTAACATTCCCTGATAATGACTTCCTCCTTTTTCTTCAAAGACACACAAACATGCATTGATTTGGCTTGATTTTGAGCTTCATAGATGTTGACTCATACGCGGAATGTTTGTTCGCATCTGGTTTATTTGCTCAACGTTTGATGAGAACTGCTCACAGGTTTCCACGGGACTCTAGTTTTTAGTTGGATAATGTTATGTCCCATGGTCATGTAGTAACTCACCTACCCACTCCAATGTTGGTGGTGAACTTTTTAGGCTCCTCCAGTTTGGGGCCTTTCCTCATGGCCCTGCTACAAAGATATTCCTCTGTAGTGTATTCCTAAAGCATGGCGTTATTCAAAGGTCACCTCAGTTCACAAAAGCTTCCGAATTCACCCCCTCTCCTGCCTGCAGGAGGTTGCGTAGCTGTGGTCACAACCTGTGCTTCTCCAACGTTGAGAATTTTGGTGGCTTTCAATTCTACACACACTGAAAACACCAATGCCTTCATGGTTGTCAGTTTATTTCTTTCAATGCGTTTGTGGTTATTCCTTATGAATCCTTTGAAGTGAGGTGGTGAGGGGTCAAAGAGTTCAGATGGTTTGAATTTTCACATTTCCAGGCACCCCAACATTCTTTACTAATGTTTCCTATAACTGCACAGTTCTTTTTACCCATTCTTTTTCCTAAGGAGTTATTTTATTTTGTGTGTATTGGTGTTTTGCCTGTATGTGTGTCTGTGTACCATGAGCACGCATTGCTTTTAGAAGACAGTGTCAGATGCCCCAGAACAGGGTTTACAGATGGTTGTGAATCACCATGTGGGGTCTAGATATTGAATTCAACCCTACAGAAGAGCAGCCAGCATGCTCATGTGCCGAGATAGCTCTCCAGCATACTTTCAACAATTATTGGATTTCATTTTTTTCCTGGTAGTTCCCTTGGATACACTCTGATCGTTATATTAAGCGCAGTCTATAGGGCTGATCTCTCTTTTGCTTTGGGGCCTAGCTGTTCTTCTTTTTTTCTTTTCTGACATTTATTTACTTATGTTGCATACGCAAAATGGGTATGCATGCCACTGTGTCCCCTTGGGGCTCGAACTCAGGTCATGAGGCTTGGCAGCAGGTACCTTTAGTCACTGAGCCATCTTGCTGGCTCTGGTACCCGGTTCTTAGGTGGGGCAGATGAAAGAATGGGCTCCATAGATGCGTAATAGATCAAGACGTGTAAGTCACAGTTTCCGAAATTGAGTTCAGGGCCTAAGAAGGGGACAGTTGCTAAAACAAGTTTGGCGGATTTTGTTTGAACCTCTCAAGCCCTCCTGAGAGGCAACGCTAGAGGTAAAGAATGCCATTCATCTGGATGTTAGGGATTTCTAGGGGTATGGTCCTCAGAGGCACATCCCAGGACACACGATGTGAACGTTTTCATTCAGCTATTTCTTACGAACCATGCATCCTGCTGCTTCCCCAAAGAGAATTTGCCTTTGGTACACAGCCCTACGGAAGAAGTGCTGTAGTGTAGAGAGGCTCAGTATTCTGTGAGATTCATGAGCGTCTTTTATATAGCCATATTTCTTTTTTATTTCATTTTTGGAGACAAAGACATTTACTTGTGTGTGTCTGTGTAGTGGCGTGTGTTTGATATGCATGCATACGTGTGACACTTGGGCATCACAGGGCACACATGTCACAGAGCTCATGCAGAGGCCAGAGAGCAAGGGCCAGGAGTTTGTTCTCATCTTTCAGCTCACTTGAGGCCAGGTTTTCAAGGCATTTCATACTCCAGAATAGCTGGCCAGGGTACTTCTGGTCCGGGCGTTTCTCCAGTTTCCGTCTTGCATCTTACCATGGACGTGCTTGGGTTACAAAGAGGACTAGCGGAGGGGAGGGAGAAGGAGGTTGGGACTGGGAGGTGATGACGAAGGGGGCTACAATCAGGATGTAACATGAACAAATTTAATAATAATAATAATAATAATAATAATAATAATAATAATAATAATAATAACAACAACAACAACAACAACAACAACAGGCCTGTTTCTATCTCTATATCGTTCATATGGGTTTCAAGGATCTAAATTCAGGCTTGTGTGGCTTGTACTTTCACTCACTGAGACATTTTTCTAGCCCAAGGATCTCACTCTCTAGCCCAGGCTAGCCCATAGCATCACTGTATAGCCTAGGTTGGTCTATATCCCAATCCTCCTGCCACAGTCTCTCAAGTGTAGGCATTACTGAAGTCAGCCCCTCCACCCAGCTCTCACTTTTATGTTTTAAATATGCATGTTTGTGTGGGATTGCACTTATGCTCATATGTGTGTGGTATACTGTGGATGTGTGTGGAGGCTGGAAGACAGTGCTAGGTGTCCTTCTGAGGGCTGCCATCCACCTCTTTGGATATGGATCTCTTATTGACCTGGGGTCCACCATTTCAATGAGACTGGCTGGCCAGTGAGCTCCAGAAACTCTCCTGTCTCAATGTGGCTGGTTCTGGCTTATAAGCATGCACTACCATGGCAGTCACTTTGACATGGGTATTGGGGATAACTCAGGTCTTCACGTGGGCAAGACAAGCACTTTTCCAACTGAGACATCACTTCAGCCCATCATTTTTACTTTTAACAGTAGAGAAGCTACCTTTAAAGGCATCGGGAAAAGATTTCAAGAAAAAAAAAATCCATCTTTTTTCTGATCCAGCTCCATCAGCCAGCTGAATATTATCCAGTTTTAAAGTGACACGTGTGCACTGTGAGCGCTATTCTTTCCTCAGCCCTCACTCCACAATGCACTGGGACCTTCATGGTGATCCTGTGTTTTGGTTATCTCCTTAGATTGTCACAACAACCTCATATAATCTCTCCATTTCTCAGATGAAAGGCTTAAATCTCAGAAAGGATAAAACTAACTTGCCGAGGCTGCACAGCTAGTCAAGCAGATGTGAGCTTGCAAGTTGTCTCCATCTAATTCGCAAGACTAGGCTCTTTTGCCAACCACCAGACATTTTGATGAACAACAGAGCAATATTCCAATTGGTGCTTTGGGAATTAGCATGTATGCATGACATGGAACATGTGAGTGGAACCTGGAGAGCTCTCTGGAATGTCTCAGTGATGTCTTGGCTCCGACAGCTTCCTAAAGGCTTCTCCTGCCCTAGGGAGAAGCCTCAGTGAACCATTCCTGTGCTCATTTTGCAATCCTCCCTGTCACAGCAGAGAAGAAAGTGCAGAGAGATAGGAACACCCCAGCCTCACCAGGGGTCCAACCTTGCTGCAGCCCACTGAAGCTAAGCAGTGCATGAGGACATGCCACCAATGGCTGTTCTCAAGGTGACTTGTACAAGATGCAAAACTGAAACATGAACTCACATCTGGACCATGGTTTCAATGAGAAGCTTTTCCCACAGTATGCTGATGAAGCTATTTGTTCTTAACAAGGGTCAATCCAGTTTTTGTTCTATGAACATTCTGAGTACAGATGTGCATTGCATGCAATTTTGGCCAATGGCATAGATATATACAATGGTATAGGCCACATACCCTAAGTATATAATAAATTATACATGTTTGTAGACACACATTCTATGATATTTGCACAATAACATAATCATCTGGAAATATATTTCTAAAAATGAATGCATACTGTTAAGCAATAAATAACTGTAGCGTTGATAGCCATACATTTATATGCTATTTATTTATTTATTATTTATTTAACAGCTGTTTATAGTGAACCAACAAACTTCTGGGATACAACAAACACTTCAGGCTTACAAGTTATATGCTGTCTGGAGTACACACTCAACTGTCATTGTAGTGTGAAAGCAACCACAGATAGCTTGTAAAAGGGTGGATGCACCCATGCTATAGTTAAAGTTTATTCACAAAAACAGGTGAATGAGACTCTAGATAGACACACACACGCACACACACACACACACACACACACACACACACACACACAAAGTTGGACCCATAACTCACCTCACATAAAAAGGAGCTCAAAATGGATCATAGAGATAAATACACACCCACAAAAACTATAGAATTCTGATAAGAAAATATAACACAAGCCCCTGAGACACTGGGTTTAGTCAATGATCATTTATATATGGAAGCACAACCATGGTTATAAGAAATTAAATTAAAAACACTACAAATTGGACTTTACCAACACTAAAAGTTCTATGTCAAAGATACACTTTGCCCGAGACTTCTGAGAGCTACAAATCAGTAATAGCAACATAACTAAAAAAGGATAACAGCTTCTTCAAACAACATTACAATAGCAACAGACGATAACAAGCATTTGTGATGATGGAAGGAAACTGGAGGCTATGTCCATTGTTGGAGGGAACGTAAAATGGCACAGCTACCTAGGAAAGGACATTGGTAAGTCCTCCAAAGGTTAACATAGAACTGACACATGACCCAGCAGTCCCAGTTCTTAGCATGGGAAAAGAGAAACAGAAACATATTTAAACTTAATACTTGCCCATGAATATTCTCAGTAGAACCATTCCTTGGTCCCAAAGTAGAAAAGGCCAAATGAATATCAACTAAAAGATGAATACATTGAGTCTGAACTGCCTACACAGCAGTGGGAACATTCAGGCATATAGACACACTGAAGCGTGCAGATGTATTTTGAGATGATTCTGAAAATTTGACAAGGCAGTGGCAACCCACCCCACTATGTACTGTACAACTCTATGTATATAAAATATATAATGTTGCTGGGTTTGGTGGGGCACACTTTTAATCCTAGCACTCTGGAGGTAGAGACAGGCAAACCTCTTGAGTTTGAGGCCAACCTGGTCTACAGAGCTAGTTCCAGGACATCCAGCGACACACAGAAAAACCATGTTTTGGAAAAACAAATTGTATATATAGTTAGGGTTAGGAAGTCTATAGAGACAAACCAGATTAATGGCTGCCTGGGAGTGGAAGTGACGGGTCAGAGGGAAATGAATGTGATTGTTAATGCATTTGGGCGAGTATGAAAATAAACCTAACATCGGTTGTGACAAAAGTTGCAGAACCCTGTGACTGCCCTAAAAGACCTCCCATCAAAGATGTGACATAGGTGAACTGTGTCACGTGAGCTAGATTGCTGTTAAATTGTTCTACTGAAACACAAAGCAGGCAACAGACTGTTCTTGACCAGAGGGCTACGGTTGACCAGCTGACACAGTGCTAGCCGCAGAACACGAAGTACAACTTGTTCTGCTGGAGCCCGGTCCAGCGGTAGAGAACATCACCCAACAATTAGAGACTGTAATAGATGCTTCAAAGGGAACATGCTGGAGAGGAAGAGATAGGATCAAACAGAGCCTGGTGGATTGGGGTGTGCTCTGTATCTTTGTTTTTTCCTTAAGTGTTTGATCAAAGGCTTTCTCTGCCTGCTATTTGGAGGATGGGTTTAGGAGAGCAGAAAGAGCTAGAACCCCAAGAAGGACAGACTAAGAGATACAGAGGAAACAGGGCGAGGGCAACGGGGATGATAACAGACACATTTGGAGGGGCTGGAGAGGGCATAATAAGATGAGATGATAGATTCCTGCCTGAAGATCAGCACTGAATGTCATTTTGGCCAATGACATAGCTTATATACAATGGCATGGACATACGCCCTAAGTATATAACAAAAGCTATGTCTTACATATTTATGTAAGCACATTCTATGATATTTGCACAGTAACCTAATTATCTGGAAATATTTTTCTAAAAGCAAATCTATATTGTTAAGCAGTATATAACTGTAGTGCTGCTAGCCATACACTTAAATTTTGTTTATTTGTTGTTTACTTGTTTGTTTATTATTTAACAGCTATTTATAGTGAACCAGCAAACTCCTGGGCTATAACAAACACTTCAGGCTTACAAGTTATTTGCTGTCTTGAGTACACACTCAACTGACACTGGAGTGGAGGGAAGAGTGTCTTTCTGAATGAATTTTCCAAGGGGCTGAGTTTCACAAGCCAAAGCCATACATAGATGGGGGGCTGGTACCCACTTGTCAACGCTCATACAGTTGAGGCCCACTTAGAAGGACTGACTTTCCTTATTTGTACAGTTGTAATAATATTAACTTGCTCAGTGCCCTAAGGGGTAAACGAGTCCATATTTGTAGCTCTTGTAGAATAATGCCTGACACATGACAGTTTAATACAAGTAATGATAAACAAACAAACAAACAAACAAAACAGACCCCTGAATCCAAGGGCTGTGCTGAGGCTGCCAGAGTGAGAATCAGGAACTAGGTAAGGAAAGATTCTCTCCTTGCAAACTTCCCTGGATGCTGGGTGCTCATCCCCATCCCTGCCCTGCGAGACGCTGGAATCCTGGCTAGTGAAGAGTGGGGTGCGATGGCCATGGGTGAAGCCCAGAATGTGCACTTAACTGGTTTGAGCTCACTCCTGTTTTTCAGCACCTTGTGATTTTTGCATCAGTGACCTCCTGCTTCAGCGGTGGCTCTGTTTCCTCCTCTGTATTAGGAGAAATTCTGCACTGATAAAAGAGCCATTGTGTGAGGATTTGGTGAGTCGTGATAGTGTTTTCAGACACAAGGTTGCCATGGAAGTGTCTGCCGTGTGAAAGGCAGGAGGCAGCAAGCATTGTCGTGGACAGGGAAGTGGCCTGGGGAAGTCTTGGCACCTGCTGCAGCAGGCTTTCCTCTCTTGGGAGATGTGGAACGCTAGGGTGAGGTTGACAGTCTTTTCAGGCTGAGCTGGAGAGCTTCCTAAAGACGAATCTCTCCATTGGCTGCAGCAAGTCGACACCTTGGGCTAATTAAAAGCACTCTGCAAATGGAAACTATTTTGGGATGCACTTGAAGAAAACAACCATCCTTGTTTATTTATCAAAGCTAATTGACTCTAGCAGGGCTGAAGGGAGTTTGACTCTAGCAGGGCTGAAAGGGGTTCCTGACCCCACTTCTAGCTTCTCCCAGGTGTCAGCTCCACCTCTTTCCTGCCTAGGATCATCCTGATGGCCATTTTTCCCAGTCCTCATAAAGGGCAATGGGAGCCCCAAAGGGCTAGAGTCAGCCGAAGGATGACAGGTCATGGGCAATGCATTACTCCCATTTGCTACCATGTGTTGTGCCTTTCTAGCCTCCTTGGAGGGCGGCTCCTGTCCCACAGCCCTGGGAGGACTGTGCTAGAATTATGAGAGGAAGCGGAGGATGGTGGCTGCGCTGATGAACGTGCGTGGCTGGTGGGGCTAGCACACAATCCCTGGGTGGTTCTAATGAGCTGGCAGCAGACTGGTGGCAATGAGGAGCTAGGTGCTGAGTCACCCTGAGGGGGATGACTAGTCTGTCAGCTTCCAACACCTCTGGGTGGAGTGAGGTCTAGAACTGAGTCATGCTCCTATAAGGAGGAGGGAGGATGAAGAACCCCTGAGCCATCCTCAGTGTTTCCCCCACCCCTCCCGGCAGAAGCTGGCCAGCCTTCCTCCTCTCAACACTCCCTAAGGGTCATTGCTGAAGGTAGGTGATTCTTCCAAGCCTGATAGATCTCAGATGGAGAATGGTTTTTTGTTTTTTGTTTTTTTTATTTTTATTATTTATTTATTTTTTTTTTTACCATTCTCCCGCAGTAAATACCCATGAGAGAGTGGCGGTCTTCTGTTATCTTCTGTGTTGAAGCTCATGTCTTCACCCAGCTTGGGAATCTCAGAGGGGAGCTAAAGCTGGGAGAAGGTGTGAAGGTCATGCATTCAGAGTCAGAAGCCATGGAGACCCAAGATGATGCTGAGATATGACAGCCTAAAATATAACTGAAGGGCAGTGTGCAGAACAAGGCTGAGAGATGCAAAGTTCTAAGACCACAGCTGAGACACGGAGATGGATAGGTGGGCTGGTTCATTCACTCATTCATTCATTCACTCAACTGATAGAAGGCGACTGACCCCACTCCTGCACCCTTACCTGCCAGGGACTTCAGAAGATGCCAGCCACAGAGGGATCAATACAATGAAATTCACGCTCTCATAGAGCTGTGCGATCAAAGCCAGGTAAAATGCGAGCATGCAGTTTAATACATACATTGATCTCAGATAGCAATTACATGCTTCAAAGGAGCCATACAGCTGCGGTGTTACAGGTGGGGGAGTGTCTACTTGAGTCACAGTAGTCTGAAAGCACACACTGGGCAGGGCAGTTATCAGGGCAAGTGATATATATAAGGGGCATACTCTAAGGGCCTCAGACAGGAAGATCCAGGCAGAGATTCTGAGAGTGGGGCTGGAGAGAAGACAGAGGGTGTAGGAGAGGAACCAGAGATGCTGAAAGGGCCAGGGGGCTCTGATGTTGGAGTTGGAAACACTAAAGCACTAGCTGGCCAAACATAAAAGAAATGCTTGGGAGGCATGGCTGCCATGTTGGGCATTCGTGCACAACGTGTCTGTATTCTTGACCAGATTCTCAACACAGGTGAAAACAACTATTCATAGAGCTAAGTAATTTCTATCCAGAAGCAGTGGGATTGAATGTCTGACCCTAACCCTGTGGTCTTATCCACTGTGTCTAAAGGCAGAGAACAATTGTAAGATCTTGAGACTCAGTTTCTGCATTTGGTATGTGGCACACAGGGAGGCTCAGCTGGGATAATGTGGCTGACTAGCAGGTCTATGGAGCCAGCACAGCTGAAACACACTCCCAGCTGTTCTTGACGATCAGTGGTTAAGACTGAGCACTCCGGCTTTGGGTTCCAGTATCGTGGCTTTGTCCAAGAGCCAAGAAGGAGGCAGGAAGGGACTCAAGTTGTGGCTTTCTCCCATGTGAGCAATGTGGTGTGGTGGAAAATCTGTCTCAGCCCTTCACATGGTATATTTACACTGTCCAGTGTGTATTTGTAGCAATTCCTCGAGGCAGAGGCATTCCACTCCCCTCTGCAAGAGGGAAATCTATGTATGGCTCTTGATTTCTCTCTCTCTCTCTCTCTCTCTCTCTCTCTCTCTCTCTCTCTCTCTCTCTCTCTCTCTCTCTGTATGCATGTATGCAGGAGGATGTAAATGGAGATCTGGGCACAACCTTAGGTATTATTTATCAGGCATTATTCCTCAGACACTGTCTACTGTACCACTTTTTCTTTTTTTGGAGATGGGGTCTCCCACTGGCCTGGAACTTACCTACTAGGCTAGGTCAGCTGGTCAGTGATCTGCCCATATTGTCCTCTCTCACACTGGAATTACAAGTGTGTGCCACC